>NC_143395.1:415740738-416340738 GCF_052110815.1 Crocodylus siamensis | reverse complement strand
CCCCCCCAAGGCTGAGGAAGGACTTGAACCCCAGTCTCTCACCTCCGGCCCGTTATTTAGAACATGGCCACTGTCCTTGTTGTTTGAAAAGCAAGTGGTTCCAATGGCATTTAATTCCTAATGGATTTAGGCACTTCAATCCCATGTTAATCCCTTCCTGCATCTTGCCCTAAGCCATACAGGAAGTCTAAAGTACAGCAGAGGACTGGAATCGGGTCTGAACGCCCCCTAAATGCCCGTCTCCCACCTCTCCTCTGCTGTGACAGCTTTGCACTTTCCCTACAGGCATCTCTCCAAGCCCTGAAATTACTCCAGGCTCGGCAACAAACAGGGGGGAGCATTTTCCTTGCCGGTGTCTCTTTTCCTGGAGTTAGTCCATTCACACAGCAAATATTTATGTCAGCAGAAATTGTTAACACAGCCTCCAGCTGGGGTATTCAAAGAAGATCGGCCTTTTGTAGTCACATCAAAGCCATTGCAACTGCATGGTTACACTCTGGTTACAGAAAGTGGGGGGAGACACGGCTTTTCTGTCTGCTTTCTGTGTGCAGAAAGGAGTTTGAAGTAGCTCAGCTATTCCCCAAATTCATCTCCCAGGCAGGCTGCTAAGAAGCACGGTCCCAGCTGGGAACACAATGCTGATTTTTTAATCATATCGCAGCTGAGACATCTGAATGGATTGTGAACAGGGGCTGGAAATTATCCGTCCCTTTGAGTCTCAAGGTGCAGAGCAGATCTCCAAGAGGTTGGTGGGGCTTGATGCAGGGGTACCTGGCCGGGACTCTGTGGGCTGCATTACGGGGGGTCAAACCACGTTATCTCAATGGCCTCTTTGGACCTCGAGAGCTGTTCACAGAAGGATCGTCAGAAAGTAGGGCTGGAAGGGACCTCACAAGGGCCATAGAGAAAAGCCCATCTCCATCCTCTTTATAATCAGCTCCCAGGCATTTGAAGACTGCTCTCAAATGTCATCTTCTTGGACTGTCGATGTCGTCTTCTTGGACTTCCAGAAGGCCTTCGACACAGTGTCCCACCCGATGCTGGTGGGCACGCTGAGGGGCTGTGGCATGGACGAATGCACGGTCACACGGGCGGCAAACTGGCTCCAGGGGCGCCCCCAGAGGGTGGTGGTAGGCGGGCCGATGTCGACCTGGGGGGGTGCGGGCAGTGGAGTCCCCCAGGGCTCGTTCCTTGGCTGGTGCTGCTCAACATCTTCATTAGCGACCTGGACAAGGTGGTGGAGAGCACCCTGTTCAAGTTTGCTGGTGACACCAAGCTGGGGGGTAAAGTGATACACCGGCAGGCAGGGACCACATCCAGGCAGACCGGGATAGGTTGGAGAAGTGGGGGGATCTGAACCAGATGCGGTTCAACAAGGACAAGTGCAGAGTGCTGCACCTGGGCAGAGGGAACCAGCATTATGGTTATAGGTTAGGGGCTGCCCCTCTCGGCAGCACAGAGGCAGAGAGGGATCTTGGAGTCAGGATTGACTCCAGGATGAATATGAGTCGCCAATGCGACGAAGCACTAGGCAGAGCCAACCGCAGCCTGTCCTGCATCAATGGGGGCATCATTGACCGGTCCAGAGAGGTCTTGGTCCCCCTCTATGCGGCGCTGGTCAGGCCGCAGCTGGAGTCCTGTGTCCAGCTCTGGGCGCCGCACTTCAGGAGGGACGTGGGGAACCTGGAGAGGGTCCAGAGGAGGCCACTCGCATGGTTGGGGGCCTCCGTGTCCAGCCCTCTGAGGAGAGGCTGAGGGACCCGAATCTCTTCAGTCTCCACAAGAGGAGACTGAGGGGGGATCTCGTGGCTGCCTACAACCTTATCAGGGGCCAGCAGCAGGGACTCGGGGAAAGTCTGTTCCCCAGGGCCCCCCCTTGGGGTCACCAGGAACAATGGCCACAAGCTGAGGGAGGAGAGGTTTAGGTTAGATATTAGGAAGAACGACTTCACTGTGAGGGTGGCCAGAGACTGGAATGGGCTCCCCGGAGAGGTGGTGCTCTCCCCTTCCCTGGGGATCTTCAAGAGGAGACTGGGCAGGCCCCTGGCTGGGGTCTTATGACCCCTCCACCCCCAGTGCTCCTTCCTGCCCATGGCGGGGGTCGGACTCGATGATCTGTCCAGGTCCCTCCCGACTCAGTGAGTCTGTGGCTCTATGAAATCCCCCTGCAGCCTGGTAGTGAGCAGCCCACCTTTCTCCCACTGGGCTCATGTCCTGAACAACACGCTGTGCCTCTCTACTGTGCGCTTTCGCATCCCTAGATAGGATGTCTGCAAAGATCGGACTCCGGTACCACACCGGGAGCAGTGCACCCCACACATAAACCTGCAGTCTAAAGCCTCGGATCAACATGGCATTAACGTGCCATGCATGGCGCTTATTCTTCTGCTGACTGGAGGCTGGTGAGACCACTCGGAGTAGCACCCTCCCGCAGAAAGGATGTGGACAAGTTGGAAAGAGTCCAGCGGAGGGCAACAAAAATGGTTTGAGGGTTAGGGCACATGACTTGTGGGGAGAGGCCGAGGGAACTGGGCTTACTGAGTCTGCAGAAAAGAAGACCGAGGGGGGACTGAATAGCAGCCTTCACCTCCCTGCAGGGGGTTGCAAAGAGGATGGAGCTGAGCTGGTCTCAGTGGGGGCAGATGACAGGACAAGGAGCAATGGGCTCAAGCTGCAGCAAGGGAAGATGAGCTTAGATATTAAGAAAAACTCTCTCACGAGGAGGGTGGTGAAGCCCTGGGCCAGGTTACCCTGAGAGGTGGGGGACTCTCCATCCTTGGAGGCTTTGAAGTCCCAGCTAGACAAAGCCCTGGCTGGGATGATGTAGTTGGAGCTGGTCCTGCTTGGAGCAGGGGTTGGACTAGATGTGACCCCTTGAGGTCCTTCCCACCCTCCAAATACCTCCTGCTTCAGAAGAACAGAAACTTGGCCAAAAATCTCTCTCTCCAACGGGCTGGACTGAAGTCTGCAAGAGCCTGAGCCTGGGGGGTGCACTATGAAACCTGATAACACCCTGCCAAAACTAACAGGGAACGAGGCAGAGAACGATGACCCCCTGGCCAATGCTGCTGTCTTGCTCTCCCCTGGGCAACATGCAGGAAACACCCACGGACTTCACTGTGTTGTGCACCCGTGCAAACAAAGCTAATACCAGCCGGCTACTAAGCGCACCTCTCCTCTGCCTTCATTATCGTCAGAAGCAAAGCGGGCACCGAGTCCCTCCCAGCACAGAGAGCTGGGGTGAGGAGCATCCCTCACTTCCAACCCCCTGCCTCTATCTGCACCCCACCAGCTCCAGGACCAGCCCCACTCCCCACCAAGGCCACTTTGGGGGTAGGCAGGGAGGACGACTGTCAGCAGGAAGCCAGGAAGGCTCTGCAGGGGTGGGACCGCCGATGGAGGAGGAGAGGTGACCTCAGGGGCTTACGCCAAGGTTTCACCAGGTCACTTCATATGCACTTCACATTATTTGCAGCAGCTGCCTGCTTCTGACTGTCCAACACGCTGCAGAGACAGCAGATGCCTGCAAGGGAGGCTGGCAGACCCTGCTGAGGGCCTCACGCCAGCTCGGCAGCATCACCCACCATAGGAGGTGGGTCCAGACTGGTATCCATCCCCCGCAAGGGGCTGCCGCCCTACCGCAGACACCACCCCGCTCTATTCACCATACAGGTGGCCACTGGCAACCCAGCACCCCCGTGGGACCAGAGCTGCAGCCCCAGGTGCCCAACACAGACCTGACACCTGTAGATGTCCGAAGGAGACGGAGAGGTGAGGTCTAGGTGATCCTGTTGCTGTGATGGACCGGGCGAAAGGCAAGCATCCTTGTGGGCGATGCCTTTCACCGGACCGACTCTATGGCTGGGGGAGACAGGCCAACTTTTGCAGGGAGGGAGATGGAGGCAGTTTAACCCCTCGTTGCCCACCCCTTCCTGCTTTGAGACATCCCATCCCACGTGGTGATAGCATCTTGCCCTTCTGGCCCGCTTGCCCCTCTCCTTCAGCCCCTGCCCTAAAGGGCAATTAATGAACCAGGCACAAGTGAAAGGAGAAGCGTGAGCTCCAGGGGGCTGTCAACAGGATGGGGAGGAGCGAGAGGGACTCTTCCCCTGCCTGGCTGGGAAGAAGGAAAGGAACCTGCCGGGAAGCCACGGGGCCATTCCCTGCGGGCCCTTCAGGAGAGCAGGGATGGAGGAAACATCCTCTCCTTGCCTTGCAGATTATTTCCTGACAGGACAAGTCAAGAGTTCACGGGTCTACTGAGATGGACTGAGGTAATGCAGCCAACAGGAAGGCAAAGCAACCCCAGAAACAATAGGCTGCACCGCCCGCTCCTTTGCACTCCTGCTAGGCAGGGAGGGGGATCACACCCAATGCACGTGACCACGTCCCTCTTCCACTCGTGTGTTGCCCCATGACATCTTCGATTCTGCAGAACAGCAACGGCAGCAGACAGACGTGGCCACAGCAGAACCAATGGTTTTCCTTTGGTCTTGAGATGCCCGAGTCCCAGGCTGTGAGCAGGAAGGGACAGGGGCTGCGAGCCGGCTCCAAGACGCTTCACTTCTCCAAATCATTGTTATGGCTACTGGACGATGAGCCTGCCTTTCTGCAGCATGTATATTGGCATTACTGCTTATTATCTGGACTCTCGCTGTGCCTGGGAGCCCAAGTCACCAACCAGGACCCCATGGTGCTAGGTGCTGTACAAACACTGAATAGAAAGAGGCGATCTCTGTCTCAACTACCTTATCATACAGCGAATTCGGGGCTAGGCCAACCCTGTGTTCCTATCCCTGGTTCACTGAGGGGCTAATAAAAGCCCTGTGGTCATTATGTTTAGTTCTCAATTAAAAACAGCACTCAGATTTACTTACTAAATAAAGCAGAAATAAAGCGTGTAATTTTCCAGGCTCCCCAGAGCATTATTCTGAATTGCTATAGGAATTAATATTTAATAGTAACACTTTGCACTTGGCTCTGGTTTCTGCAGCCCAAAATGAAAATTATCACTCTAGCATGGCTTCAGCTGCAGCCACCCTGGCTGTGCTCAGCAGCTAATCGACAGCAGTGGAAACCCTCGCCGTGCAGGAGTTCAGCCTAGGCGCCTCCATGATGAAGCTGGATGGGAGAAGTGATGTGCCCAAGATTACACAGCAAGGCAGCTGCAGAGCCAAGAGCAGATCTCAGGAGCTGTGGTATCTGCTTCTTGACTCAAGTGCCGTTTGGGCTCTCTCAGCATCAAACCTTAAAGAAATGACTATGTATGTCTACTCTAAAACAGCAACAGGGAGGTCTGGCCCTTTAAGAGGGAGCAGGCAGCACTATTAAAGGACCCCAGCTGTGGATATTTAGGTATCAATCATAGAGAAGCAGGATATTTAGGTATCAATCATGGAAGGGACCCAGGAGGCCATCCAGTCCAACCCCCTGCCCAAGGCAGGAGCATGCCCATGCCCATGCCCATGCCCATGCCCATGCCCATGCCCATGCCCATGCCCATCCAAAGCTTCCTATACAAATCCATAATCCAAACACTTTGAAAAACTACAGCCAACCGTGACACAACACAAAGCAGAACAAACTGCCACAGGTGAAGCAGGGGGGCCATGGTGGCCACAGGTGCTCAGTACGTGGGGGCCCGAGGGCCCTGGCCTCCCTCGGGAAGAGGGCCATCACTTGAAATCCATAAAACTTTCCACACGTCCCTCAACTTAGCCCCCTCCTGCTCCCCCCAGCAAAAATAAGGCAGTGCTTATGATGGTGGCCAGTGTCCTGCTTCTATAAAAACGTCTTAACATATGCTCAAGAGATCCCAGGTAGAAGCTGGGACTTGTAGTTGGGGGCATGACAACCTCCCCCTCCCCCAGCCTCCCCAACCCTGGACATACCAATCTGACCACGGGGAAAATTTCCTTCCTGACCCCAAATACGGTGTCAATCTGGCCCTGAGCAGAGATGCAAGACCCGCTAGGCAGGAGCCTCCAGCGTTGGTCCCAGCAGGAGCATTGGCACAGCCCAGGCTCCACCCAGCACCTCTCGGGGAGACTTAAAAGCCCCCCGACACATGGAGCGGAAAGGAGGGGCAGGAGCAACTGGCGAAGTCCAGCAGCCTGGGAAATCCTCATCGTACAACACGCCTAGATCATCCCCAACCAGTGTCTGTCCAACCTCTCCTTGAGCCCCCAGCGCTGGAGTGTCCACAGCTTTCCCAGCCGTCTAGCCCTCTGCCTCCCAGCCCTAAGTTTCTCCTGATGTCCAATGCAACGGTAATGTGGGAGTAGCCCTCTAAAAGCTTAAAACCCCAAAGGAAAGAGCAGAGAGGGGCAAACCGGGTGAAGAGGCTGCTTGCAGGTAGGAGGGAACCTAAAACCAAATAGGTTTGCTACCAGGAAGGGCTGCAGTCCTGTGCTGGACCAGAGCCCAAGGGCCCGGAGAAGGGCGCGTGGCTTGTTTGCTGGGTGAGGCGTGTGTCTGCAGCAAGGACTCTTCGTGCTTCTGCATTTCAAGGGCTGGCTGAGGAGCTCCTGGGGAGCAGAGACAGCTGACATCGCACCTGGCTGTGCTGTGAGGGAGCCACGTGCTCTGCACCCTTGCCTCCCTTCCACCCCGGGTTTGTCAGCGACCCTCCCTTGCGACGCGTCCAGATTTAGGCAGCGTGGTTGTGCCCCCA
This sequence comes from Crocodylus siamensis, assembly GCF_052110815.1. NCBI lineage: Eukaryota > Metazoa > Chordata > Crocodylia > Crocodylidae > Crocodylus > Crocodylus siamensis. The sequence goes on along the minus strand of NC_143395.1, from coordinate 416,334,065 downwards.
CGAACCGTGTCTTTCCTCGCAGCTGCGTTCTGACTTTTGGTGCGTTTCCAACCCGTCAGGACGAACTACGACAGTACAGCGGCTGCAAGGATCCTCGCTATAAGGGACGTGGGCTGGAAGGGAGCCCCTGGGTCACGAGGGCCAGCCGTCTGTGATCACACGTGAACCCTGTTCACGGATTCATTATACTCCACCTTGAATTTGGTAAGACTTTGTGCACAACCACTGGAAGGATGTTTCAGAGCTTCCCTACCAAGCTGGGTAGAAACCTCCTCATTTCCACCCTAAACTTATTTAAGGCCATTTTGTACTTGTTTCTTCCTGTGCCAGCGCTGTCCATTAGCTCCAGTAGCTTTTCTCCTTGCATTTCTGGAGAGCAACCAGGCTTCACTCTGCCAGGCTACATAGGGCCAGCCCTTTTAGTTCCCTCCTATACGCTAGGCTCTCCCTTCCCCTGAACGTCTCTGCACCTCTTCCATCTGAATTCATGCACACGCTATTCCAGATGAGGTTTCACAAGTGCTTCACACCATGGCATTAGTATTTCCCCGTCTGTACTAGCAATGCCTGGCTCCAATGCATCTAGGATCAAACTTCCAGCCACATCATCTTGGTGGCTGACCCATCCTGGACTAATAGGCCCAGGTCCTTCTCATCCTCAGTTGGCTCCAACTGAGAAGACCCCATCTTTTTACTAATGGCCAAGTGCACGACCTGTACCTTGTCCAATTTAATTGTATCCCAGCTCTATTACTCCAATCCTCAGAAGTCATCCAGTTCTTCCTGTATGATATTCTGATCCTCCTCTGTATTACCAGTGCCTCCCAGCTCTGTAACATGAGCACATTTCTTGGACCGCTCCTACTTCTTGTGCCAAGGTGAGCAATGAAGATGGTACACTAGACTGTTCCCAAGATCGACTTTGAGGAACTCTGCTAGCAACCTTCCTCCAGCCCAAAGTTTCCATCGGCATCACTTAAAGCACAGAGACGTTCCTGCTATAGAGATTGCAGCAAAACCAGCTAATGGACAATCAGTGGCAGTTGTTCTCCTGCTGTTATAATATAAACCCTATTTCTGAACAACATTAAGTATATGAGGAAAAGAAATCCCCCACCAGCATACGCTACATCTATACGGCTTTCCTTTCCTTTCCTTCCCTTTACCAGCACAGCTATTTTTGTTTCATAACCCTACCTAACATGACCGTGACAGCAAAACTTTGCAGGGCAGACCTGACCCCAAATGGACCCATTATGGAGCCCATTATGAATTGGAAAAGTTGAAATCAATCTTAGGATTTTCCCCTAGAAGGGCTGCACCGAGTGGTGATGTTGGTGGGCGGAGGAAAGCATCTTTCAGAGTTCTCCGTCACAGCGAAGTCTCTTTTGGTGGAAGTCACCAACCCACAACTGGACGAGTCTGTAGGTTAGCAACACTCTTGGTTTCCCTGATGAAGCTAAGCTCTCACACGGCTGCATCCACGGTAATACTTGCTTTCACCCGTGGTGGCCTAGAAGACTCCTGCCCAATTCTGGCAAAGGATAATCTGCCCTTAGCAAGTCACAGTTTCGTTTCTGCTCTGCTAGGCTGCACCAGCATGATTCAACCTGGCAAGAATTACAGCAAAGTAACACGAGGCCCCAGGGGGAAACGGGAACCCAGGACTTTGCTGGGATGCAGACGTGTCCCCCGTGTATAATGCACACACCGATTTCACGTGATTTGATGTGAGCAGGATCTCGGTTTTGGAGGCTGCCGGAAACCAGAGGAGTCCGCTCTTGGCGGTGCTACAGATGCCCAGGTGACGGTGGGCAAGCCACTTAAGCTGTCTGCACCCTGGGGCTTCCACTAAAATTGGAACTTACCATATTTATCCAAATACAAGATGACCCTGAATTTAAGATGCTCCCCCCCCCCCCCCAGTAATTAGATTCCATACATGAAAAATGTATACATTTATTATAGGCAGGCAAGGTTCTTTGAGTGGATGTCATATCTTTTATTAGACCAACTGAGTAGTTGGAAAAAAAAGTCCTTGGCAAGCTTTCGGGTGCAGTCACCCGTCTTCAGGCAAAACTTGGTATAAATTATTTACTTATAAATGTACTGCCATTTTCCAAGTATACAATCTCATTATTGGAGGATCATCTTAAATGCATCCCCCAGACTACTGCAGGCAGTGGGGGACAAAGGTGATGACGGGGGTAGCAAGGGGACAGGTGGGGGGGCAGATGGGGAGATGCAGTAGGGGCAGGCAATGAGGGGGGGCGGCAGCTTGCCTCCTGCTGTCTCCCCCCAGTTTAGCCTCCCTCTTGTGCCTGCCCCCTCCAGCCTCAGGCCTCCAGTCCCCTTCCTGTCACCCCCTCCCCTTCCTCCCTCCACGCTGCTTCTGCACCCATGGCCTAGGGCCCCTTCCTCCAATCTCCCTCCCCTTCCTGAGGTCTCTCCCCACCACCTCCCCTGCAGCTCCCCCATACCTTTGCTCTGGTACCAGGAGGCTCCGACCCTGGGGCAGCCTGGGGGCACCGGGCACGGCTCGAGCTCAGTCCCATAGCAGCAGTGCAGCGCCAGCACCACTGCAACAGGGCCAGGCTGGCAGCATGGAGCAAAGGTCAGGGCGAGTGTGGCAGGCATGAAGAGAGGGGGAAAAGCAATGCAGTGGTGGGGAGGGAGACGGGGGCAGGGGGGTCTTGAGGCCGCTGGGCAAGAGTGGCAGGTTGGACCTGGGGTTGGAGCTGCCGCAGCTGCCTGCCCCCCACCTTGTACTCAATTTAAGACAAGGGGCTTGTCCCCCATACTAAATGGGGGAAAAACCTCATCTTTTAATCCAGTAAATACGGTATTTAGTACATTAAGGTAGCAAATAGAGGCCATGCTCAGAGCCTGTTCTGCAAGGCACTATACACTCAATTAAAGAAAAAAAAAGTTGCTGCTCTCCAGAGAGAGAACATAAAGGAAGTCCCCAAATAAAGACAGATGTGATGGGGGCAGGCGGGGGGCAGGAAGACAACCGTGAACGACAGCAGCCCCTGTGCACCTAGTTTGCAGTATGTTGAAAGCATTGCAGCCCAGGTGGGTTTTCAGGCTGGGCTCACCTCCTGCTAGTTTGCCCTCCTCCTTGCTTTTCCCTTTGTTGTTTTTTATAACTTGACAGCTCAGGTCCAGACTCCAAAACCACAGGTCAACTTTGCAATACACAAACAGGACTGTTTGTTTGACATGGTGATGGTTTCTTTTTTTTTTTTTTTTGGCAACAATACTGTCAGGCCCTTGTGTCACTGATGTCCCTCGCAAACATCAGCTGATGAATCCACCCGCCCAGCACCACCAGACCCCTCTGCCACGTGGCTGGAAGGGAGATGGGGAGCGGACCGACTTGCAAAGCTTCTGGGAGCCGTAAAAGGGGGCAGCATGTCACTGGCCCAAAGCTACCGAAGCCACAAAAAATTCTGGGGAAAATTGGCACAACCACAAAGAGCCAAAACTTCATAAAGAAGTTTTCCTAGGGGGAAAAGCATCGTTTGCCAACCTTAGCTTCTTACGTGGTTTCCTTTACTGTCACGTATGACCACCCCACCGTCATCTGCCTCACATGCCCCGAGAGGGAGACGGAGGCTATGACCCCCGTTAGAAAGCAACAGCACAGAGAGGTCATGGGCTTGCTTATGCCGTGTGGGCAGCCGGTCCCATGGACTGAGCCGGCCCCATGCGCCTGTGTCCATTGATGGGCTCCAGAGGCAGAAGGCGAGCGGTGAAGCTGCTCCAGACCCATGCCCGGCATTTGCTCTCAAGCCCTCGGGTTCTGGCAGGGCTGAGGGTGGGTGCTGGAGGCAAGCCCGCAGCAGCTTCCTGGGAAAACTGAGAGCTTAGGAAGTGCACAGCAGACCTGAGTGGGCCGTGCTCAGTGCCACCCCCGTGACCCACCGCTGGCACAGGACAGACAAGCTCCATGTGCCTTATCGACGGTCCTTCCAACTTGTAAGGCTGAATGCAGCCCTTGCGCCTGGAAGACGGGGCTGAGCTTCATGCATCTCTGTGCAGCTCCCCTGTGCTTCAGCCTGGTCGCTTGGGCTGAGCCCAGGGCCACAATCCAGCTGCGGACGCTTTAGAAAGGCAGAACATTTTTCCAACTACTTTTTTCCAACTACTCAGTTGGTCTAATAAAAGATATCACATCTGCTCAAAGAACCTGGCCTGCCTTAGAAAGGCAGGGCGTTTCAAGGCACCCCGCTGGACAGGGGTCCTTGCAGAGCCAGGAAACAGAAGTGGCTCTGACTTGGGGCGGGGGCTTCCTTTGGTTACGCTTCCTACCTGCGTTCCCCAAACCAGCAGAAACAGGAGGCGATCCTCTTTCCAGCAATGCCCTGCCTGCTGCTCATCCCGGCCTTTTATCCTGCGCAATGGATGCTCAGCTCCTGAACCATGCACCTGCTCCCACCGTTAGGAAAACCGAACACTGCCTCGACACCCACGTTCTTCCCAACCCCGAACACAAATGCAGCGCCAGGACGCTTGAGTCTGTGGAAAGCAAAGCTTGCAAGAGAGATGCATGGATCTTCTCCCTTCAGCAGCTCCTGGCTGCCGCAGTGGTGCTTTTTGTGAAGAGCTCCTCCAAGACTCACCCACTCAGCTCCCGGAGGGCACCACACAGCTCTCAACTGCAGCCACTACCAGCTGGGTGTCCGGTCCTGCCGAGAGGCCAGCCAGCATGGATTTTCATTACCAAGATGTGCCCTGGGGGCTTTGATCGCTCGGCAAAGGCCACCTTCCCCGGGGAAAGGAATCCTGCCCCATGCCCACTTCCGGCACGGCCCAGCCCTGCAGATCCCGTGTCGCTAAACCCGTCGGACTTGTTGAACATCTGTGATACAGAAGACAAATCGCTCACTCAAGAGAAAGGGGAAATAAGGCAGGGAGAGACCTGTGCACACAAAGGGCTGGAAACGCCAAGCCCCGATCTAAGAGGCAGGTGCAGGTGGCTCATGCCAAAGGTCCGTCTAGCCTGGCATCCAGTCCTGACGGCCAGGAGAAGCCCGGGGATTCGAGCAGAGCTCAGCTGGAAGGGCGAGCTGCAAAGAGGAAACGTGGTATTTGTGGCCGTCTTCACGATGCACAAGAGATGTGGAGCAGAGTGGTTAGAGGGTCTTGCTATAGGTACGAGCTCTTGGACTGGTCCCCAAGTCTGCCCCGAATGGATACCTGGGCATTCAAACCAGAGTGGCAAAGGCGGCGGGAGGCAATGCCAGGGACGGCCCTGTGCGGTGCCTGCACCACGCCGGCCTGACTGGCTGTGAGGCTTGGGAGGGCGTACGATGCGTAAAAGGCAGCTAGAGAGGGAATTACCCCCCCACAAAGAAGGAAACAGCACTGTCCCTGCATGAGTCTGCCATTACAATATCCAGCTGGTTTCTTAGTGGTCTTGCATTTTCCTGGAAAACTGAGGACAAACAGGACTAGGACACAAGTATCAGGGAAGGGGGAAGGGGCAGGATTTTTAGGCAGCCTGTTTAAAACGTAGTGGTTGGTTTTTGCTCCTGTCTCTTTTGATTTATTATTTGTACCATTGGGGCACCTAGAATTATTAGTCTTGGGTCCAAATCCCATCAGGTGCTCTGGTCTCTGCCCCACAGACTTCAGAGATGAAGGCAAGAGGATCAAATTCACCGGGACTGGACCTGGATTGAACCAATGCAAACCCAGCAGCAGCAGCATGGCAGCAGGGAGAGCGGCGGTGGCAGCGCAGGCGTTAACACGGGCAGCACTTGGCCCCCTGCCACCAAAGTGCACCCCCAGCGGGGCTCTGTCCTGGGGATTTGCACCCCCATTTGCCCCATGGGCTGGGTAAAATGTGGGGCAGGATCTTGGCTGCAGGCCATATGGTTGACACCCCTGGTCTAAACCACAAGACACCAGATGGATGGTACGAGGGACCACGAGACCAAATCCACCAGCACGATGGCCACGGTCCAACACCCAGCAGCCTGCCCGTTGTCAAGATTTGCAGTTTCTCCAACAAGGAGAAGTTCAAGGCAGCATGGGAGAAAGAATAAAAGCGTTTAGGAGGTCCCCGGCGGAGACTGGCATTGTGGCAGAGTCGACATTTTAACGCTGAATGGGGAAACGATCGGCAGAATGGGGAACAGGTCAAGAGGGGCCTTGAGAACGAGGACAGACCGCCCGCGTCTGATGTAACGGAGAAGAGGGAGCCGGTGGAGTAATGCAGAGGGATGTGGTCCAAGTGACAGGGGTAGGAAAAACGTTTATGCAGCAGCACCCAGGTGCAGATCTCACAGCAGACAGAAAATCAGGAGTACCTTAAACTAATAACCTTTTAAAAAAACCCAAAACCCTCTCTCCAGCCTTTCGTTATAAAGTCAGAAACAGGAACAAGCACCTGATTTTCTTCTCTCCTGCTCACCTTTAAATGAAGATGGAGGTGGAGGAAATCAGCTGTTTGTTCAAACAGCAGATGAGCATGACATTTAAGACAAAAGCCACCTCCCTGCATTTGGCTTGCATGCCTTCACCACGTATAGGAATGGCCCACGATGTATTCCTGGACTTAAACATTTTCTAGACTTTACCCCCCCCGCCCCCATAGATTTTGCATTAGTTTCATTAAATGTAAGAGCGATATATTGTCTTTCCAGCGCCCCCGCCCTCCAGCCAGCTACACGCCGGAGTCAAAGGGGGTTTTACTACAGAGCAGGCTGCGATGCTCTGAGGGGTAAAATTTATCCTCTCAACTGTTTTGTGCGTGTCACGGCTGCAAGCCTCCCCACCCTGGATATGACCATGTCGTTCTCAACGGCTTGGTCACAAGAGGACAATAACCTGCAACTATTTACAGAGCTCCCGTAATGTGAACGGCTCTCGTGGGAGAGAGGGTTTTGCTCAACTGTGCCAGATCCATGACAGCATCGGACCTGGCAGACAGGGACTTAGGAGACTTGGATCCTGCTCCTGGCCCGGCCAACCATTTGCTGAGCGCCTTTTGCCAAGTCACTTTGCTTCCTAGTGCATCCCTTTGGTACACGAGCTTTGAGGTCTGCTAATAAAAGAGCTGCATTATTGTTGCTTGACAGTTGTGTTCAGAGGATAAGCATTTAAAGAGCAAGCCCCCTGCCCCTCATGTATCCCCCTGTACTCATTAAAGCATCGGTGCCGAGCCCCCGATTCCCTCTGCAGAAGTTACTCACTGTTTCAACTCAGAGGTCCCGGGAAGGCACGTATCGAAGGCGACACCGGGCATGCGGGTGCCAAGGGATCTGAACGCTTCCCTCTGCATCTGCAAGGCAGTGCAGCCCCTTAAGCTCTTCTCAAGGCATCTCCCCCCTCCCCACCCCCAGCTTCCTTCCCGGCATCACAGCTTCCCCAGCAGCAGGGCCCAGGGACAGGAAATCTAGAAGTTCATCCCGTAAAGAGCAGCATAAACCTGTGCTGGGAATTCAAGGGCTTAGGAATGCACGAGGCAGAGAGACCATCGCTGCGGCCCGCGGCCCGCCGCGCGCAGCAGGCAAGGACTTCACGTGGCAGGTCTCCAGCGGGTCCAGGGGCGGAGGAGAACGAGGCTGCCGGGCTTCCCACTCCCCCACTCATACACCCCTCATCATCTCCGCACAGTAAACCCAGGAGGAAAAGGCCAGGACCCTGAAGGGTTCCCTCGCCTGGGTATCTCAGGACTCCTCCCAGAGAGGTGCCGAGTGCCTGCGACTCCCATTCATGTTAGCACCCTGTCCTCGGCCTGCACAAGTCAGCAGCGAGCACCCATCGCTTTCAGTGTTGAAGAACCTGCCCTTCTATAAAGGGGGGTGACAGTCCTCATCCCCTCACGGGAAATGCTTGGGAAGCTGGCAGGATTGGGCCCTACAGTGTTATGTAGCTGCAGGACTGCCAAATTGTTAAGGCTGGTAGAAAGTTTAAAAGTGCGTGCACATGCATGCACACACACACTCAGACATGCTCATGCATGATCATGTACACCCCCTCCCCTCTACCCAAAAAAAATCCCCCCAAAACCCAAGCTGCCTAACAGGCATCACCAGTCATATGGTCCACTCTTAGCCGGTCCAGGATTTCGTAGCCAAGATCCTTCAAGTCCTATTAAAGCTAAAGCTTAATTTTTTTTGCAAACATCTACTTGGTCTAATAAAAGATATCACCTTTACCATGAGTCCTGAAAGCTTATAAATTTGCATTGGCTCACTGATGTGCTGAGAGGGTCGGAGTGGGAGCTCTGCTTCAAAGATCCCAATTGCAGGCTGGATTCCTGGGATCAGCTGCAGGCAGCCCCGGGGAAGCCCCGGCTGGAGCTCCTTGAACTGGCCCTGGAGGGCTCAGGAAGAGAGCAGCTGGTCACAATGAAAATGCATTATGGCCTAGTAAAGAAAGGGGACTTGAGTTTGGGGTTAAAAAGACACTGAGAAAGTGGGGCAAGTTGAGAAAGTCTTGGATGAGACAGGACTGTGGGAGCCTAGAAAGCCAAGGAAGTGCTAAAAAGCGAACCTGGGAATCCAGGAGAGGTGCAGCACCTCCCCGCTTCAATCTCCCTGGGACCCCATAGGGGTTTCATCTTCTACCTGGGACAACCCTAGGCAGGAGTGGTCTGCTTGTTTTAGCAAGATAAAGAGGACCAAGAAGGACCATCCCGGTGATGGAGCCGGGGTGGAGCACCAGTTGAACAAGGGGATGCCGGAGACAGCAGCAACCTTCTACCAGGAGCTCCACACTACGCAGGGTGCATGCAAATCAATGATTAAAAAAAAACATAGATCAGGGGTTTTTTTTATTTAAATCGGATTTTTGCATGCAATCGGATTTTTAAAATTTTGTTGTTAAGATGCTTTTTAAAAAACAATAAATTTATATAAAGAGAGCTTTAATTTAAAATATTAAAGCTCAAAGATATCATCATGGAATAGGGATTATAACTTCTAATTATATACTCTTGGAGACAATATATTCATGTAACCTTTTTAGAAGTTTTACAAATAGGTCGCAACTGGCCATGGATTATATTAGGGATCCAATTTTATGGGGTTTGCAGAGGCTTAGTAAAGATTAAAGAAAACCGCTCTACCCAGCAGGACTCAGGGCTCAGTCTGCAAGATCCCATTAAGCATCTCTGCGATGCTTAGTTGCATTTCTCAAACTGTAGGTTTGTGTCTCCAGAGATCACAGGCAGACAAGGTTCTCTGAGTAGATGTGATATCTTTTATGAGACTAACTCAATAGCTGGAACAATTGTTCTTTGCAAGAGTTGGGGCACAAACGCCCTTCTTCAGGCGTAGGGAGAGTTTGTCGTCTCCAGAGATACCATCCTGGTCAATGGCAGTATATGGAGATGAGAGAGAACAGACCTGCGATTACCCACCCATCAGCTCTCGTGTCTCTGTGCAAGTTTATGTGCACAAGTCAAGCTCTTACCTCTCTCTAAAAGTGCAAGGTTTCAAGAAGTTAAATGAATAAAAGATATCAAACAACAAGAACGCACTTTTTGTAGAAAACAATGATTAAGTCGAGGCTTCCTGACCAGTGATTTAAATTGTGCATTAAACTGTGATTTCAATCGATTTGATTTAAATCAGACCTTGACACCACATGACCAGAGGGCCATGCAGGATTGCCTGCAGGAGCTCACTCAGGTCCTCGGGGAGGACAAGAGTCAGAAGCCGGTGGAGGAGAGGACGCTGGAGGAGATCAATTAAACTCTGCACAGCTTCAAGGACGGTAAGACTCCTGGGGCGGACGGCCTACCCAAGGGTTTTTATGCTGCTTTCTGGCACCAGATGGGCCCAGATCTGCTGGGGGTCTGTACAGAGTACCTGCAGGAGGGCCACCTGGGGACAGGAATACAAGGGGGCCTCATAACTCTTCATTACAAGGGGGAAGAGGTGGGACCTGAAAAACTGGCGTCCTATAATGCACCTGATCTTTAACTACAAACTGACGACCAAAATCTTGGCTGAGCACTTTAAGTCTGTTATTGGTGCAGTGATCCAGGAGATCCAGTCGTGCACGGTGCCAGGGTGATAAGTCTGCTGAGCCCTGATGTAGCTGCGATATGCGTTACGGTACCAACGGGGGAGAGGGCTGAACATTGCCATGCTGATCCTCGACCAGGAGAAGGCCCACCACCGGGGATCCCACTGGCTCCTATTCGAGACGCTGAAGAAGATGGGATCCCCCCACGTCCCCAACCTTTGTCACCTGGATAAAGACACTGTACACTGACATGGGCAGCAGGGTTATGGGTAAATGAGTCCTTAACAGCCCTGATCGTGGTGGAATCGGGCATCCGCCAGGGCTGCACACTCCTCCCGATCCTATTTTCCCATGCAATGGACCTGTTCGCACAGTGGCTCAGGTGGGACCCCGGGATCGGCGGAGTAGAAAGCCCTGAGAGTAACCGGCAAACCTTCTGGTGGAAGGTGGAAACCATCGACCTCCTCCCCTGGTGCTGTCCAGACACCGGGCAGGCGTGGGGGAGAGTACGCGCACTCCTGAGGGTGACAGGGTTCATAACCCTGGCCAGAGCGGCGATGCGGTAGGGACACTGGACCAAGCAGCAAGGGACCCTGCCAGCACACTTCAACAAGTTCAACCTGGGGAAGACCAAGAACCTGCTCTTGGTCAGACAGTTGAGCGGTGCATCAAAACGGGACCGGGCGAGATGTACCGGTACTACAGGAAGATGGTAGAAGATGATGGGGAAGAGATGGTGGAGGTGGAAGAGAGGAGACTGGCATAGACAGGTGCCCCAAAGAGAGCAACAGTGATGCCGACGATGGAGATGACACCAAATAGCGATGTCAAGTGACAGGACTGGTGAGGGAGTTGAGAAGGGGTGAAGGGAGCAATGCAGCTGGAGACCTACCGATGGAAGGCAACATCCAAGAATAGATCAGAGTTCATATCTCTATGGATGAGTCTAAACAGAGCGATTGATTTTTGCCACCTGGATGGCACGAACTGCTGTAAAGCCCCCATCAAGCTTCCTAAGGGGTGGCTAACATCAACAGCACAAATTCCTTGCTGAGCACGGATGTGCGTAACTCCAGCTGGCTCCAGTAACAGCACCCAAAGCTTAAAGTATGCTTGGACTTTTGCCTAAATAAGGAATGAAATATGCAGCTCTTAGCTTCCCTTTGCCTTCACCAATTCACATTAAACACCAGTTGGCCAGAGGATGCTTTTCAATCAACATGTCAAGCCCCACTCACGGCCGAGGTACAACTCTTTTAGGGCTTGGCTTTGAGGGGCAAACACTCTCCCAGCACAGCGGGTGCCCACGGGCAGGGTAGAGACGCACCTTGTGAGCTAGCTTGAATCAGGGATGTGTAAGCTTTCGTGTGTGCTGGGCGTGCTCACTTCATCGGATGCTAAGCAGGTGAGCATGGCATGCCATGACCACGTGTGTCGCGGGGGGCGAGTATGTGCAAGGCCCCCCCCGTCGGGAACGCCATGTATATCCCACGCAGCGTGCGGAGAGGGAGGAAACAGGGAAACCAAGCAGATCCTCAAAAGATCTGAGCACCCAGCAGCTCCCAGCAGCCCGAGGCTACTACTCCTGCCCCGATGCCAAGGGAGACAGAGAAAACGCCGCAACCCAGGTCCGCACCATTATGTTTAGGCCCCTTTTTTCAATAATTCCTTCCATGCTCAGTGTTTCCAATGTTGCTACTACTTTACTCTTCCTCTCTTGACAGGTCCCTGGCAGTAAACTCTCTTCCCAGCAAAATCCCAGTCTGGCAGCAATAAAACACTCACCCTAGCGTCTTCACCACCAGAGCATGCTCCACCGGGCCACCACGCACCCGTCAATTCGCTGATGACCAGCTAGGGCGACAACGCACGGGAAGACCCTGCCTGTAAAACTCCATCAAAAGGCAGGGAGTGAAAATAACCCGATCGCACGGGGACACGCTAGATTGCTTCCAGCCACGTCTCCCCGTCAGATCCCCAAAACAAGCTGCCCAGGAGTCCCTATGTTAGAAGGGCTTTGGGAAGCGCTACGCGAGCGCCAGTCCTTTCCGGCCGCCCGCTGGAGAAAACAGGCCGGGAACCCGCAGCCTGGGCAAGCCTGGTAACGTGTATTTATCTTTGCAGGAGGCGTTTATTGATCGGAGCTTGATCGCACCACGAAGGGCGGCGCTGGCGTCCCAACACCACTCCCCACTGGATCCACAGCAGCACGGGCAAAGCCTCCGCCAGGGAGAGCGCGGCGCCCTGAGGAGCACGAGCCTGATGGACAGCGAAGGCTGGTTGAATCCAGCGTTGCTTTTTCCCCCCCTTCCCCCGATTTCTCGCATCTGATCGAGTTAGTCTTTGAGGTGCAAATCCCCTCTGCCTTCTGCCTGCCTTCAGACTAAGGATCTCGCCGTGTGCCTCCAGCCCCCGGCGAAGCGGCCGTGCTCCCCCGCCCTACACCCCTCGCTGTGCTTGCTGCTTAGTTCGTCTGCCCGGGGCCGCCTACCTCTCTCCGGCCTGAGACTCTCCCGGATTAACGCCCCTCGGGCTCCGTGTTACCGCGGCTCCTCGCCTCTCCGGCTGCGGCCGAGCAGACCGGCCCGGCGGGGTCGTGCCTGTGCCGGGCGCCAGGGGCATCGCCGCCCGGGGGAGCCGCCCTCCGCCCCAGGCCGGCGGCGCTCGCCGAGCCCCTGCCGCGGCGCGGGGTGCGGAGCGCGAACCGGCGGCGGCGGGACCCGCCGGACTCCGCCCGAGCCCCGAGCCCCGGCGGCGGCGGCGGGCCGCTGCACCTGCCCGACAGCTGGGGGGGCGGGGCCTCCGCTACACAGCTGGGGGGCGCACAAGTGCCCGCGCGGAACAGCTGGACGGCTGTGGCCAGTGGCGCGGCGCATTTGCTCCGCAGCTGAATGGGGGGGGGGGGTGCCAGACAGCTGGATGGGGCAGCAAGGGGGCAGCGCATTTGCCAGACAGCTGGATGGGGGTGGGGGGTAAATGTACCATTGCACCTGTGAAACAGCTGGGTGGGGGTGATGGCACGCTGCACCTACAAAACAGCTGGATGGGGTCGGGGGGGGACAGGGTGCTGGGTGGGGGTGATGGCACGCTGCACCTACAAAACAGCTGGATGGGGTCGGGGGGGGACAGGGGGGGGTGCCAGACAGCTGGATGGGGGGGGTGCCAGACAGCTGGTTGGTGCCAGACAGCTGGGGGGGGGTGCCAGACAGCTGGTTGGTGCCAGACAGCTGGATGGGGCAGCAAGGGGGCAGCGCATTTGCCAGACAGCTGGATGGGGGTGGGGGGTAAATGTACCATTGCACCTGTGAAACAGCTGGGTGGGGGTGATGGCACGCTGCACCTACAAAACAGCTGGATGGGGTCGGGGGGGGACAGGGTGCCAGACAGCTGGATGGGGGGGGTGCCAGACAGCTGGTTGGTGCCAGACAGCTGGATGGGGCAGCAAGGGGGCAGCGCATTTGCCAGACAGCTGGATGGGGGTGGGGGGTAAATGTACCATTGCACCTGTGAAACAGCTGGGTGGGGGTGATGGCACGCTGCACCTACAAAACAGCTGGATGGGGTCGGGGGGGGACAGGGTGCCAGACAGCTGGACTGGGGGGGGGTGCCAGACAGCTGGATGCGGGGGAGGGTGCCAGACAGCTGGAAGGGGGTGGGGGGTAAATGTACCATTGCACCTGTGAAACAGCTGGGTGGGGGTGATGGCACGCTGCACCTACAAAACAGCTGGATGGGGTCGGGGGGGGACAGGGTGCCAGACAGCTGGATGGGGGGGGGTGCCAGAAAGCTGGAAGGGGGGGTGCCAGACAGCTGGTTGGTGCCAGACAGCTGGATGGGGCAGCAAGGGGGCAGCGCATTTGCCAGACAGCTGGATGGGGGGGGGACAGGGTGCCAGACAGCTGGATGGGGGTGGGGGGCAAATGTACCATTGCACCTGTGAAACAGCTGGGTGGGGGTGATGGCACGCTGCACCTACAAAACAGCTGGATGGGGTCAGGGGGGCAGTGTATGTGCTACACAGCTGGGTGGGAGGGCAGATGTGCTGGTGCATCTGCCAAACTGGTGGGTGGGGGGACGCACCTGTGCACGTGCAAAACAGCTGGATGGGGCGGGGGAAAGGGCCAGCGCATCAGCTACACAGCTGGGTTGCACAGGGAGCGGGGAAATGAAGGGCCCACTTCAGTAGAGGCTCGTTCATTGCTCCAGCAGCTTTAGGCAATGCACCATGAAATCAGCCATAACTAAGGTCTCCGAAAGGCTCAGCCATTAGCAAAGGCATGGTGCCCCCAGCACACAATCCGATCCCAGCCTGAATCAGAGAGGAGAGACATCCCTGCCGATGGCTCCTCCTGCCTAGTTTTACCCATCCCTGGGGATGGTGTTTGTACCTGGTTCCCTTGGGAAACTATTTCATGCATGCCTCTGCCAGGAAGTCAATCCTGATAACTTGCTTCGCTCTTCCCTTTCCCTGGAGGCTCGAACACAGCTCATCTCTAGTGGGACTGGACCTGGACTCTGCACCCACTGCTTATTTTACCAAGATGAGCACATCTACTTGAGCCCTGGCAAGGGCTGGTTGTGGCTAGATTGGACTTGCCGGGGCAGAGGTACCCAAGCTTAGCCACCTTAGCTAAAGAGCATACTTGAGCAAAGGCCATGGAAATCACAGCCAGGGACAATGATTATAGTTATGCAGGTGAGGTCTCTAGAGTGCGTTAGGGGTCAGCCTAGGTATTCACAAGGCCCTGTCTGGCCTCAAAAGCTATGGATACGACGAGCCACAGACGAGAGAGCTTAAGGACGCGCAGGGGCTGTGAGCATCAGCCCATAGCCAAAGCAGTAGAGGGGAATCTGAATCCATCCCTCGAACCATTGTATTTATCTACCTAGGTGTGCAACAAAGTCGCCGTCACTGGAAGTCTCTCAATCAAGACCAAGCATCTTCCTAAGAGACACGTGCCAGTGCCATCCAGAGGAGCTCCACACTGGATCCGTGGCGCATGCCACAGGGGAGACCGGTAATGATGGATGGGAACAACGAGGACAGGTTGACATGACCGGGTCAACCTCTGTGCAAAGCAGCCTGAGAGAAATGCAGGGGTCTGGATGGCCTGGAGTTAGCCCTGGGCCGAAGGACGCTGGCTGGAGCCCATGACTGAAGACTGCGCGGAGCTGGGATCAGCCAGACTGAGCAAAGCACCAAGAATGTCTCCTTATCGCAGGCCGGCCAGCCCAGGCCGCCAAGCCGCCTCCACGGATGAGACAGACGGCAACGCAGGAGAAAGGTCAGGGACACTGAAGCCCACCCAGCTTCCGTCCGTGGGGTGGGCTGTCTCCTGTACGCCGATGTGCAGCCAGTGGATAAGGCACGGATGAGACTGTCTCGGTGCTCATGTTACTCATAGGTAGTGATGATATCGAGCTCCCTGCATCTTCTGACTGCCCCGGCGAGCAGCAGGAAACCAGGGAAACAACTGCTTGGGCCCGGTCCCACCCCCAGTGCAGGATGTTTGCACATTGGCACGTGGCCCGTGGATCTGAGCACAGCAAAAGCTGCAGAGTGGAGATGGCTCCTGGGGCTGGTGGCCTGTGGCTCCCATGCCTGGCCCTGACACCAGTGTGAATCAGCAGCTGCTTTGCTAAGATCCAGGGGATTTCACTGTAGAAAAAACAAAGGAAACAGGAGAATCAAGCCAGGATCCCACAGGTACCCCGCTGACGTGCAGGAGATTTAGGTGTGACTGGTGTGCAGTGGAAGGGACTAGGAGCAGGCACTCGAGGGATGCTGGAGCAATCGTGTCCCATTTGGCATGTGGATATACTGATTTCTACTGGTCCGCTGCCTCTCCCAGCACACGCCACACCCAGGGAAGATTCAATCCCCAAACCTCATTCTTACCCCATGGCTCAAGTGGATGCAGCATCAATTCAGAAGCTCCCAAAACAGAAGGGCTCCCCAACTCAGGAACAGGGTGAGCTTGACACCCATCCACACCTGATAGCCAGTCCTGCAGGACTCTGCTTCCCCCATGTTTCCTTGGTGCCAGAGGGACACCCAATGCACAGTCAATCCAGCAGGATTCAAACTAGGGAACTTCAGGGCCAACATCATGAACAGAGGCAGCAAGAGCTAGAGCCCAGCCCCACCAGCAAGGCACCCTAGCAGCTCATATCCTCTGTGGATCACTCCAGAGGCCTCCCCTACGGGTTGCATTAAGTAGCCCCTTCCTTCACCATCCATCGCTGGAGAAGCACCCAACTCTCTGGAAGACCCCCCACGTCACTAGGGCTTGGTGACCTTGCAGCAGTGCCCCAAGGCGACAGTGCCGCACACCCAGGCATCCTGCTACAGGGCAGGGCAAGATATATATATATATATATATATATATATATATATATACACACACACACACACACACACACACACACACACACACACACACACACACACACACACACACACAGAGTAAATAGTCCCAGGAATGCTAAATAATAGGCATTCTTGCCTCGCTGCCATGCACAAGCACCCTCTCTCCACCCAGTAGCCAGTAACACCCACCCCAAGGCAATGACCAGCTGGACCGGCCTGTACTTGGGTGCAGAAAGGCTGGCTGCAAAAGGAAAATGGCTCAGATATTTTAGTCCCTCTCCAGAGCTAGACATGCATGAAGCCGAACTCAGTTCGGTGCTCCCCTGACACTCTCGGGAGAACAAGATAGATGAGGGGGACCCAGTGAGGGGCTGCATCTCTTTGGGTCCCAGCATCGGGACATGCAAGGGAAGCAGAACAGGGGCACAGGGATGCAGCACAAGCCACCTGCAATCCCTGCTCAGCTTCTGATGCGGTGGGCTTGGATCAGACCCGCAGGAAGACATGCATGTTCAGCGCCCCTCAGCCTGCTGCCGAGGGAGCATTGCGCGGGGCTGAAAGCTGCTTCCCCCCAAAGACAAACCCCTGGAAGGAGGCAGGAATTGGGCCACAACCTGCCCCAGTCAAGGGCTGCCTGCCTCCTCCTTAATGCAGAGGCATTCAAGGCATGCTGGGACTGAAGCTGGCCCACTATACCGTGATAGCTGTAGCAGCCAGTTTGGCACCTGGAGGGGCCGATGTGGGAATCTGAAGGTGCTGGAGAGAGACGGCGTGGCAGCCAAACCAGCATCTGCTGACTCCCCCACAGCTGCTGAGGCTCAGGGATTGTGGTGTGAGCTCTGGCAGCAAAGCCATTAGCGAAGCAGGAAGATGAGGGCAGACCTGAGCTGGGCGGAGGTACTGCTGCAGGGAGAGCAAGGGGAGGAAGTTGCCGCTGGCATCTAGCAAGCAGGAGGGAAGCAGGGGTTTCGGGGAGAGTAGGGGGAGCCGCAGGCGGTCAGAGGGGTGTGTAAGAAGCCAGCCAAGCAAATGCACTAAACTTCAGGCAGCTGTTCCTGAGAAGCCATGGAGAGTCCAGAGGACAGAGGGACAAAAGCCGTCTTGGGGCTGCCCCTCCGAGAAGGGCTGAGCAGGAGGTCCAGGCAGCAGTCGCTGTGTCCGGCTAGCTCAAGCCTCAGCCAGACTCAGGAGCAAGCTGCAAAACCACAAGCAATAAGTGGCAGGGATGTCAGGGGACCTGATCCACCCCACTGGGACCTACAGGAGTCTTTCCATTGACTTCTGCCCCAGGAAAGCACATCTTCCCAGCCATGTTTGGGGCCCATAGCAGGCCCTACACATACAGGCATACCTCGGAGATATTGTGGGTTCGGTTCCAGACTATCGCAATAAAACGAGTCACACGAATTTTTTTTTTGGTTTCCCAGTGCATATAAAAGTTATGTTTACACTATACTGTAGTCTATTAAGTGTGCAATAGCATTATGTCTAAAAAACCAATGTACATACCTTAATTAAAAAATACTTTATTGCTAAAAAACGCTAACCGATGGAAAAATGGCACCGATAGACTTGCTCGACGCAGGGTTGCCACAAACCTTCAATTTGTAAAAAATGCAATATCTGCGAAGCGCAATAAAATGAAGCGCAATAAAACGAGGTATGCCTGTATTGCAAGGGACCGGGACCGGCTTCTGCAAGAGCAGGGGGAGTTCAGGGCTAATGTGAGCAACAGTGCGGGTCCCTCCACGTCCGCCCTAGTGCTTATGGTGTATCGTGACGGAGGAGCCAGGCCTGTGCTCAGGATTATGGGACTTGGAGAACGCAGCACAGCCCATGGGTAGCAGCAGGGAGGCTGCCAGGAATTCAAGCCCCACCGGGACTGCTCTCAGTTCTGCAGGGGTCTCTTTGGCTCCTGCATAGCCCAGAGTCTGGGTGGGACAAAAAAAAAAAAGCACCTTTTTTGCCTCTTCCCTCACTGTGTTGCACCTTCTGTGGTCTTGCGGCAGCTTGGGAAAAACTCTGTCTCTAGATTTAAAGAGGAATAAACACAGTAATGGAGGGGTAATTGCATTTGAAGTCCAGTAAAGCATTTGACAACATCTCTTATCTTGCAGAATTAACTCCAATTGGCCTGGACAGCTCATAGATTAAAACCCAGCTGAAGGAAATCTAATAGGAAATCTTAGCAGCAACCAACAGTACGCAGCAAGTGGGGAAGGAGTCTGAAAAGACTTCACAGAGTCAGCACCAGCCCATGGGTGGCACTGGCACCATCCCGGGAGCTTGAGATGGGAAAAACCCCCTATTGCCTCAGCTTTATTCATTAGTTGGCATTTGGGAGAACAGGTTCCAGTGAAAGCATGGACAGACACGACAATTTTACTGGTGTACTTGGTGTAAAAGCAGCAGTGCACAGACTAAGCAATCATTCAACTGAGGTAACTTCATCCAGTTCAATTACCCTTGAAGAAACTGGGGCAAAATGCAAAGTTACACTGGTTTAGCATTTGTCTGTCCACGTGCATCCCAGGGTAGCCAGTTGAAAGAGGTACTGCTATAACAGCTTATTGTGTGAGTTGCTGCACATTGCTATGCTTAGTGACATTTGCACCTGTGTCCAAAACCAATGCAGATTACCCTGGGGAATGAGTACATCTGTCCATGCCTGGGGAGTCAGAGGGACAGGAAGCCTGTGAATTCCCACATTTTGGAAGATCTTCCCGAAAGCAGATAGCACACATCTTCCAGTGCTCCATGGAGGAGCATTTCTTGACACTATAAAGCCAGACTCAACATCTTACCTTTGTAGCCTTCAAAAAGGACCGAGTCTTGGGAATTCCCCATGTTTTTCTGCCTCCCTGAAGAGGAAATGCAAGGTGTAAGTTGATTACTTAAGCTGAACGTGTTAATTAAAGCAGTTGCAGGGACGTTTGGAATTGAATCAAACAGTGGTTTAGTCATTTATCCCCAGGGTTCTTCCCTTTTATTTTATTGTATTTTATACGGGTCATTTGGCAGTCCAAGCAGCACTTTGGGTAATCAAAAGATATTTCCTCTTCGAGATTTTATTTGTAATTACAGATGGGCAGAAACCAGAGTCTTGGACCCTGTCCAAACCCCTTCTCATTTGGGAAGTATTGCTTGCTTGCTTTTTATTCTTTAAATCAGCTCAAAATCCTTGGACTCGAGCTGCAGTGGCTCTGCGAGGAATGGAGAACAAGAAGGGGCCCTGCCTGGCTATGCTGCTATGCAAACCTTGGACTATGTGTCAGGGCAGATCAGTTTGAACCCAGAAAAGATGTGCTTGTGGGTCAGGCAGAGGGCTAGGATTGATGAGATCTGAGTTCAGTTCCTAGCCCTGTACTAAGCCCCCTGTGTAATCCTGGACTGATCATTTAGTTCCCAATCCTCTTTATTTCAATGAGATTCAGACAACTTGAGAGTGTGGACTTGAATCTCTCGGTGCCTCAGTCTTCTGTGAAACGGGGATACAAGTCCCTTCCTCCTGCCGTGTGTTTAGCCTGCAAGCTCTTAGTCTCCCAAGCGGTGCATGAGTCCCTGGTGAAACAGGCCCCCGGTCTCAAATGGGGTACCCAGCTGCTATAGCATATTAATATTAATTCTTCTTTAAGAAGGGGCTTCTTAAAGATGGGGCTTTTCACCAGTAAATTGCAAAGCATGTTACAATGAATCATAGAAAAATAGAGCTGGTGGAAACCTCAGGTGGTCATCTAGTTCAACCATGCCCAACCGTGTTGGCCCTGTGGGCTGGATGAGTGGTGCAGGGCTGGTCTGTGGGCTGGATCTTGTGCATCCGGGTGGTCCGTGGGTCTGATCCAATACAGGGTTGGCACGTAGGCTGGATCTGATGTGTGGCCCCTGGCCTACCACCCTGGCCCCATGCACCGACCTAATGCAGCCACTACTTCTGCCCATCACTCCCCTGCTACCAAATTTCTGGACCCGTGAGGACCCCGCCAGGCAGAAGACATGGCCGTGAGGGTAGGATACGGTCTGCGGGGCAGGGTTGAGCACCCCTGACCTGGCCCACCCGCTGCTCAAGGCAAGTTCATCCCTGTCTAAACCATTCTAGATAAGTGCTTGTTATTGAAAGGTCTGAATCATTAGCCCTTGCTGGGGAAACTGAGGCACAGAGCAGAGCCTGCTTCTCGGCAAGGGTGTCAAAAGACAGTTAAAGACAGACAGACTAGGGGTTTTATTATAAACCAACAGCACCCCAGCAAATTGAATTCCCCCCTGATCCAAGTGCACTGATCACAATGGATGAATTTGGCCTCCCAGGCTGTGCTGTTATCTGATGACTCAACAGTATGTTTTCTGTAATTAAGTTCCCTGTGATTATAGGTTATTTTTTCTTTGTGATCTAAGTCCATTCCTTGCCTCAGGGCTTGAAAATGCGACACACGTTGTCCTAACCTCCCTGTCCTCACGGCCAGCAACCACACCTTTTGCTGCAATGCGTTGGGCTCTGTCGTGCTCACCCGGGCTTCCCAGTAAGTCAGCCGACCTGGTGAAACAGGGTCAGGCCAAGGAAATTCAGCTCCTCCCTGAATAAGTCACCTCTACTGTTTTGTTACAAACTTGTCTTAGTTTTGAAAGCTTCTGGTCTTGCATGTGCTGCCAGTCAGAGTGACCTGGGTTATTATTACACTGTAAACGTACCCGGGGGTGCTCAGATGTGGGTGCTATAAATAAGGCACCAAACTCCCTTGTTAGGATCTTAATAATTAGTTGGGATTCAGGGGTGCAACCTCCGCTGGTGAGGAAGAAGGCACAAGTGCAACCTTTTGAAAACCAGCCCACTCGCCTGCAGGTATCTAAGTAGGGAACTAGGTGCGCAAGCTGGTTCCAGTGCCTGGAGACCCTGGCCAGGGCTGTGCTCTCAGTGTGCATGTGTGCAAGTGTCCCACAAAGCTTGCAGTCTTAATCCCCATGACAGCCAAAGGGTGGAAGGGAACGAGAGGCAACGTGACCCATCCAAATTCACATAGCCCAATAGTTGGTTTAGGAATAGGCCTCCTGTACAATCCAGTACTACAGTCACTGGGGAGTACGGACATGCCCAGTCCACAGCTTCTAGATTTGGAAATCCCATCCACGGTGCTCCTAGGTGTGTCAGGGTATTTTGAGAGAGAGAATCAGGGCAGCACCTTCCTCTAAGTCATCAAAACCTCACCAAATTGGCCGTGTTAGTTGGACTTCATATCCATTTACCTCAATCCAGAATGACAGATTTGGCTTCAACTGCTAATGATTCATTTACTTTGCATTTAGACCTTTCCCTCTTCTAGTAGTATATTCTCCTCCGGAGCAGTCTGATGCAGCAGTCATGACTGCACTGATAGTGCCTTGTAGTTAGGGCTGGGGGAGGAACTGATTTCCGGGCTTGAAATGGTTTCCAGTTGAATGAAATGTTTTATTTCAAGATGGGTTTTTTTTGCAACTTTCCAAAGGTATTTCTTTAACCGCCCCCCAAAATTAAAAGCTGCTTCAAATCGAAATTGAACATGTACTTAACGCTTAAATGTCCAAATGAAATGTGTCATCTTTGCCAGAATGCCTGTCCAGGTTTTTTTCAGGCGACTAGTCGCTGGAAGGAGCACACGTTCCCACAATGACGGAACGTGAATTTTGATGAGTCCCGAATTGCATTATTTTGGCGGAGGAAGCATTGGGGGGAACTTGTTTGCCCAGTGCAAACTGTTGCCCTTGCTCAGTCTTGTCATTGTACCAGAGCCTAAATATCCACGGCTGTCAATTCAGCCCTTTCTAGCTGGGGGAGGAATATGCCGGGCACAGAGCGCAGCACTTACAGTCTTCTGTTGAAACCAAGGCCTGTTCGTTTTAGCCCCAGATGCCCCGGGTGCAATAAATTGCCCCAAATCCAAGGCAAAGCTCTGAGGGAACCCAGCCTGCACTCCTGGTGGCTGTGCCCCGGGTCCGGGGAGGCTGGAGCCCTCCTGTCTACGTGCTGGTATTCACAGCAAAATGGGGAAGACCATCAGTGGAGCGGCCAAAGAGGGCAAGTGGCTTCTGGCTCGCAATTCCCGGTGCACCGGGGACCGTGCCTCCAAACACCCCTTCTCCAGGAGCCCCCGATGTTGCTGCAGTCTCCCGAGGACGAAAGGCAATCGACCTCCTTCCCCGTATGATGAATGCCCTGATCTCTTGACAGGCTTCCTTTCCTCATGCAGACACATCCTGATCTGCCTCCTGGATATGCGGAGCCGTTTCCTCTGGTCATTTTTCTTCAGCTCTTCCAGTATTTACTTCAGCCAGTGTGTGTTCGCGCCATGACTATCTTTAGCCCAGATTACCTCACACCTTTTACCCAGCAATGGCCCACCTCTTCCACTGCTATTTTTACCACCTTCTAAATAAAGGCCCAGTCCAAAGCCCATTACAGTCATGGAAAAATTTCACTCCTGCTTTGGATCCGGTCCTAAAATATGAGGTTTAAAGGAAGAAGAAGTGGCCTGAAGGGTCCTGCTGCCTCCTGTCTGCCCGGGACTCTGCAGGTGGCATGCCCCAAGAGCGGGTGGCACTGCCCTTTGTGGGGGGCAGGAGTGGACCGGGCTGGGTTGATTCAATGCTATCTCTGTTAGGGCTACTCCATCCAAAATCCCAAGGGAGGCCTGCAGGCTGCTTTGCTTTAAATGAACTCCCATGGGGTACAGCAACCAGACAGCAGCAGGGGGGATGGCTCTCTGCCCAACGCAGCCTCCGCGGCATATTGTGAGTATATTGGCAGCCGTGTTGGTCGACAGCAAAAAGAAATGCAAAACTCGATGACTCTTGGTCCAGAGATGCTACCTTCTATTAGAGCAGCTAAGAAATCACCTTCCACGTTGCAGGGATGTATCTGGTAGCCATGAGGATGAGCACAGTCTAGGGCACTAGGTGCTTAGATGACGAAGCGATGGGAAACCTCTGAGAGAAACACCTGAGTAGACACGTCAGCATCTTGAAGGTGACTCTTGTCACCTTCCCCTGCCCCTTCCCCCTCTTCGTGCTGTTTGCGTCTGCCTGTGCTGTGCCTCTTTGGGGTGTGAGATCCTCAGGGCAGAGCCTTTCCTCTGTTATTGTTTGCAACGGGTGATGTGCACCTAAAACATTATGCCTTCCCTCTACCACAAACACTGCCCTTATCTATTTGCCTAGCTATGATATTGAGGCAGATAGCAGACAGAAACGCCCTATGGATGGGACCCATTTTCACCGTCACACCCCTCCCTTGCACATGTGAAGAGGTGTAACTGCAGTTTTGGGAGCCATTAGCACAGTTTGGGGTTCAACGTAGCTACACGTGCCCCACGCTTCTCTGTTGAGCATGTTCAGTGGGCCGTCTTGTGACCCACATAACTGCCCCGGGGGAGATGCAATTGCCCAGTCGCATCCATAATGGTGGGTGAGTCCTGGAGCTTTCGCTGGTGCAAGAAATGGAGGGGAAGAGGACAACCCTTCCACCTTTTACTCCCATAGTTGGGATCCTTGTCCAGGGAGCAGCAAAGGCCAGTTCTAGACCCCCTCAGTAAGAGGGATTTGAGCCTGCTCCTGCCACCAGACGCAGGCTTGGTGTTACCCAGAGCACTCCCCGGCCGTCCTCTTGATGTCGGCAAGGCTGGATGACATTTATTGATAGGACCAACCAGCGTGTGGACCCCACACCCTCTGAGCCCTCATCATGCTGGTTACTTAGTCACTGGTGCCCAGTAACATGCTGGATCTTTGCCTCACAAAATTTCAACTCAGCACAGAGAAGTAGACCATCACCCCAATTGAACAGTATGGGTGACTCTCCACAAACTGGGGTGCAGGGACACAGCTGCCCGCCGGCCCAGTGCTGGCAGCTACAGCCCCCTCGGGCTGCAGGATGAGTCTAGGGTTGCCAACCCTCCAGGATTGCCCGGGAGTCTCCAGGAATTACATACAACTCTCCAGGAGACAGCTGAGAGCCACCCAGGAGATAAATAACGAGGCATTCATTAAAATAAATATTAAACGTTGAATCTGATTTATACAGTAGTCAAGCGGGTTTTTAAAATAGTAATTTGCATTTGCCTTCCTGATGCAAAGTCTATGCACCGTAATCCATAACGGATAGATGCACGCACGCGGGCACGTCCGCATTGTGTGTCGCAGGCACGCGGGTGTTCGGGAAACCTTCCAGATTCAGAGCTGGCAAACCGGAATGGGCCCCAATGGGGGTAGGCCAGTCAGCCTCTCTCTATCACCCCTTTCGTGTTACCTCCAACCCCACGCCGTGCTCCTGTCCTCAGTCCTGCTCACGGCGCGCCTGAGGGCTGTTGTCCGTGAGGAGGGACTGCGCCATGAGCGCATGCCGGGACCCCCATGGCTCTGAAGGGGCATGAGCCCACCCCCTCCCTGGCCGGGCTCCCAGCCCTCTCGAGCCTCCAAGCTCACGGAGGAAACCCAGAGGACAATTTGCCTTAACACCTCCCAGCCAATTTCCCACCTAATCCCCCTACGGTGATCTGCAGGTGCCTCCTCTGCTATTTTCCCTCTGGGGAAGGAGTTACAGTGGCCCCCATCCCAGCACAGCTACTTCCTCGGCCATCTGTTTGCTTTGGCTAGTTCACCAGAGCCAGGTCTGGCACGGGAGCGATGTTCCTCGGGTGCATTAACTGCTCCGATGATACGACCAGGCGAGAACCGCTGCCCGCTCCGTCCCGCTGCCTGAGGCTCAGCCTGGCATCCAGAGGTCTAGGTTGACCTATGGGGGAAGAAGCCGAAATACTCTTGCTGGCTTTCGCCTTGGGAAAGCTTGCCTCAGTTTCCCCATCTGCTTTGATACTTCCTTTGGATGGATTCCCACCGCTGCCACAGACCCCTCTGGCCTTACAACACCTAAATGTTAGGCGAATGACCCCCCAGGTGGACTCTGCGGCCCTGAGTCAGGTACCCAGGTGCCACTGGAAATGCCCAGGGGAGCGAGGTGCGTCCCAATGAGTACCTCAGCCTCCTGAGCTGGACTTGCCAAGAAGAAACACCATGGGCAGAGCTGGGCCTTCAATCCCCCTCCTCCTCAGAGCATAGATGCCTCTGAACGGCAAGCGGGACGGGCCTTGCTCTATTTGGCATTCACAGCCACAGCCACTTCTTTCAATAAAACAGACCAGGGGTCCCTGCTTTCCCTCTGGATGATGATGGTGGCATCTCTCCCTCGCATCTAGTAGCTCAGGGGTTGGAGCCTCATCCAGGACACGGTAGACGGAGGTTTGGTTCTCTCCTCTGCCTGGGGGATTCAAAGCCACGGCTCTCATGGTGGCCTCCCAATGCAGGAGTGTGCAGCTACATCCATGCAGTGCCAGGCGGTTTTGTCCTGCATCCTCTCAGCAGGATGCTAACCTGGGACGAGCTTGTCAGGTCCAAGGTGAAAGGACTCTTTGGGGATACTAGACCAAAACGGAGGGCTACCCTGAAACATCCAGGGCGGCTGGCTGCTTTAGGCAGGGGGAACTGGCGGGCTCAGAGGGCTGGTAGGAGACCATGGAGCCCTTCGCTGGCTCCCAGCCAGCCTCCTGCAGCTGCAGCCAAACCCCTTCCCGGTGCCCTCTGTCAAGGTTTGTGTCTCTAATCCACCACAACTGAAACCTTCAGGAGAGACTGGTCAAGGGGACCAAATGTCTTCCTCACTCCTCAGCTGAGTTACCATGGGAGAGGTTTGCTCCATATCCACAGGCAAAGGGTAGCACCCTCCGCTTCTGGAGAGGACATGCCACCTAGCTCAAGGCTGGGCTTTACAGCCCTGTGCCTGGGCCTACACCTCCGGGAGTCATGTGATGAAATAGGTGTAACTAATAATTGCCAGAGTCTGCAGGGAGCCTGAGACAATTGCTCCAAGAGATAAGACCTGCCCCTTTCTCCATCCCGAGGTCACCGGTGGGGGCGGGAGGGTGGCTGGCAAAGAACCCAGAAACACCACAACGGGGCAGAAGGGTTTTAACACTAACGATTCCTATTTTTCACCTCTGGGTTTATCTTGGAAATCATGTTTGCACACCTAACAGTGCTAAAAATACATGGCACCCTGAAAGGATCTTGAGGCACCCTGGTTGAGAATCACTGAGTTAGACCTTAAGGTGCCCCCTTGCCCTGTATCTTCTGCCCGATGTACACTAGCAGGCCAACCACCTCTGAGCTTTGAGTGTGCAGCCGCTACGTCTGCAGGCTCCTGTAGTGATTTAAGTGAGCCCAACTACTGTAACTTTAATCCTGAATAAAGCAGAGTTAAAGGTACAACATATTTATTCTGCTTAAACCTCTACAGGAAGGTGAAGACGTAACAGTCACATTGTCACCGCTTATACCAGTATCCTTCAATACCAATATAGTCATTACACCTTGACTAGCACCCCCAACAGTGGGACAAGGATCACCATGATTACTCACCTCCCGGGAGTGAAGGGAGCAAAAAATATCTAGGGGTCAGCTGTGAACTCACTGGGAAGTGCAGGAGGACACAATAAGCTTTGGGCTGATCACAAGCTTAGCCGGCACAGGTGGATTTGTGCCACCTAAATTGGTTTGGGCAGCATTAGCCTGATACCAGGTCAGAGCACACGGCAGCACTCTTCAGAGGCTTAATGAGACCTGTGGGACCTTCATTAGCTTGAGAGCTGGTGGAGGGAAAGAAAAATCAATGGGAAGGTTATAAAGACCTGGGTGGGCAGGAGGAAGGGGATTTTTCAGCAGCACACTGAGATATTAGAAGTGAGACATTTAACTCTGCAGCCAACACAGATCTTGAGTCTGAGAGCAAGGAAATAGCTGCCAGTCAGCTGCTGTCCTTTGGGACAGTGAAGCCCAAATAGGAGCCATTAGTGCAATGGTTTATTGTACGGCCCTGCAGGCTGCCAGACACTTCACAAGCAGCTGTGAGGAAGGGGTCTTTGCCCTGGGAAGTGGACAGTGTAAATCAGATCCACCAACCGTTGTAAGCTTTTTGAGAGCGTTATCCTGGCGCGTGTCCACGAGGGGCGAGCGGGGAAGATCATGCTTAGGGGCAACCAGCACGGGTTCATCAGTGGCAGGTCCTGTCAGACCAACCTGGCGGCCTGCTACGACCGGGTCACCAAATCCTTGGACGCAGGGGGAGCAGTGGACATCGTCTTCCTGGACTGTCGGCAGGCCTTCGACACTGTCTCTCACCCCGTTCTCACTAAGAAACTGGGGGGCTGTGGTGTCGACCCCCACACAGTCAGATGTGTCGCCAACGGGCTGGAGGGCCGCACCCAGAGAGCGGTGGGGGACGGGTCATGTTTGGCCTGGAGGGACGTGGGCAGTGGGGTCCCCCAGGGCTCGGTCCTCGGGCCCGCACTGTTCAACATCTTCATCAGTGATTTGGACGAGGGGGTAACCAGCACCCTGTTCAAATTTGCTGATGACACTAAGATGTTGGGGGATGTGGGCACACTAGAAGGGAGGAATAGGCTGCAATCAGACCTAGACAGGTTACAGGGGTGGGCGGATGAGAACAGGATGGGATTCAACACCGACAAGTGCAAGGTGCTGCACCTGGGGAGGAACAACCGGCACCATACCTACAGGCTGGGGAACTCCCTTCTCGTCAGGGCAGGGGCAGAAAAGGATCTTGGAGTCATCACTGATGCCAAGATGAACGTGGACCGGCAGTGTGGGGACACGGTCAGGAAGGCCACCCGCACCCTGTCATGCATCCACAGATGCATCTCGAGCAGGGCCAGGGAGGTGATCCTCCCCCTCTATGCGGCACTGGTCAGGCCGCAGCTGGAGTACTGCGTCCAGTTCTGGGCGCCGCGTTTCAGGAGGGATGTGGACAGCATGGAGAGGGGCCAGAGGAGGCCACTCGCGTGGTCAGGGGACAGCAGGGCAGGCCCCACAAGGAGAGGCAACGGGACCTGAACCTGTTCAGCCTCCACAAGAGAAGGCCGAGGGGGATCTTGTGGCCTGTTACAAACTAGTCAGGGGGGATCAGCAGGCATTGGGGGAGTCCCTGTTCCCCCGAGCACTGCCAGGAGTGACCAGGAATAGCAGTCACAAGCTGACAGAGGGGAGATTTAGGCTGGATATCAGGAGGCGTGACTTCACGGTGAGGGCGGCTAGGGTCTGGGACCAGCATCCAAGAGAAGTGGTGCTGGCCCCTACCCTGGGGGGCTTTAAGAGGAGGTTGGATGAACACGTTGCTGGGGTCGTTTGACCCCTGTACTCTTTCCTGCCATGGCAGGGGGTCGGACTAGATGATCTGCTCAGGTCCTGTCTGACCCTAGAAATGAAACTATGAAACCTGTGCCCTGGAGAAAGTCACTGAGGACCCAGCCCTTGCTTTCCCGCAGAGATGGGCACTTTCGCTTCATGCCCCTCTTACCAGGACTGTTCATTCCTCTTGCTCATCTTGAAAAGGAAATGAAGGATGCAATCATAAAAAGCTGTTGTGAAGCAAGGCAGCTGCTGAGATAAAGGCTTATACTTATACTTATTATTATTTCCAGGAATTACACATGGAAGCATTGCTTACATATTACAAGTAACTGGCAGGAAATCTCTCTTGGTAGAAAGCTGGCATTTTGTTTTATAACATGTTGTAGGCTTCTGGCTGGTGTACGTGTGCATGCGTGCATGCATGCATGTGCATGTGCACACTCATGCATGACTATGCATGTCCTTTCCTCTCAACGATGGATGTGGACAAACCACCAAAAGGCAGTGAATTAATCAGGGGCTGGGACTTCATGTGAAACATCTGTCCAATCTAACCCCACATTAAATGACACAGGGATGGAGGCAGCGTAGCCCTGTTTCTGGAATAAGCTGCCTCAGTTTAACCTCCACTTCCCTTGGGGTAAGAGTAGGCAGATGGACAGTTATAGCACAAAACTGTTCCCTCACCCATTTGGGAGTGTGGTGAATCCTTCTGTAGGGGGTAGGGCCTGCATTGCCCTCAGTTTGAAGCCCCCATCGCTGCCCCCATCACAGGGCTCCAGCAATGCAGAAGGCTCCCCATAAGCATCAGAGTCTATTTTGGAGAGCAGCAGGCTCATAGTGATGCAGATAATTGTTTGGTTGCTGGGACTGGGGTGGAAAGTGCAGAAGAGCAAGGAATTGTTTGCAATTAGCACAGAGCTTTGTTTTAAGGGACGCATTGCAATCGAATAGTACCAGGTGACACTCGCAACCCTTCGCTAGCTGCAGGAGGTTTGTGAAAGGCTTCAGAGAGGTTGCTGCTCCTGTCCCTGAGTGATGCAAAAAGTACAAACTGGACAAGGCAGTATGGACCGAGGCCTGCCGGAAGGGCTTCAATCAGGTTAAAGAAGCTTGTCAAAAGGGCCTGTTTTGACTGGTTTAGATTTTAACAAGACTTTCGAGATGAGCATGGATGCATCACACATGAGTATTGATGCAGGTGGCAGCAAGAAACGTCCCCATTGCCTTCTTGAATAGGAAGTGAACAGAAGTATCCAGTATTCAGGGAGTGGTTTCTTGAGCAGAGATTTTTTTTTTTTTAAAAAGCATTGCTCCATCTAGCAGAAGGGGATCTGGGCCGCAGCACCAACCTGCATCCTGAGGAGAGACCTTGGAGAAGTGACTACCCAGGAAACGTGAATCACTCTGGTACCAGATCATAAAGAATCAGGGCAAGGTCTGGGAGCCCCCTGGTATGGAAGTAGGAGTTATGGATGAAAGGAGTGTGCTTTCCTAGGAAAACGGTTCATCCATTACAATAATGGAGGAAGAACCATGATATTACAGAGCGCAAGGACTTGCAGGGAACTGGAAAGCAATGTAGATGCCTCAAAAATAGAATTATTGAGCCCATATGAAGTCTGAATATCCCGTGTGAGTCCAATTCAGTGGGGCAGCTTGGATGTCAGGAGGTAGGGAGCAGGGCCAGAGTTAACACTCAACATGTTTGTACAGCGCCTAACACGGAGAAGTCCTGATCTTTGTCTGGGCCCCAGATATAACCACAACCATGAAATACAGTTCACCTATGGTGGTGTCACCCATCCTTTCATTCTCGCCAGCGCGTGATAAGCCAGCTTCTCCTTCCTCTCATGCCAAGGTGTCTCCCACCCTGGTCAGAAGGGCTTGGTCAAAGAACTGGCTGAGCTCTGTAGTAAGCTGTGACTTGACAGCTCTGTCCCAGTCAGTAACCAGCGTCACCCCAGTCTTCCCAGTGCACCCTGGGGGCGCTAATATCAGGGCACCACTGATAAGCAGAGAAGTTCTGCCATTCCTGGGAAATAGGGCTGAGGCCATCAAA
This sequence comes from Crocodylus siamensis, assembly GCF_052110815.1. Lineage (NCBI taxonomy): Eukaryota > Metazoa > Chordata > Crocodylia > Crocodylidae > Crocodylus > Crocodylus siamensis. Next base: position 416,303,421 of record NC_143395.1, on the reverse strand, counting down.
ATCACTCCCTTCAATGACATTGAGACTGGCAGGTAACAGGTTGCTGCCAAAATGTCACCGGCAGACTGCTCATGTCACGTGCAAGCGTGAGTCTTCAGGCTGCATTCTCCACTGAGCAAAGCACGGCCTTGTGGCATTGCCGTAGCAGTATCCTGGGGCAGATTGTTTTGGAAGCAAGTCAAGTCGCAGCAGAAAAAGGTAGAGAACCGGTGTTGACAAACTGTTGGTGGCACCCAGCATTACGTTGTCCATGGGGAATACAGCTCAGTCTGGGAGTCCCAAGGGATGAAATGGCCAATGCAAAATTTGCTAGGCCCACTGTTTTGTCCTTTTGGGGGATGCTGCTCTCTGGAGAGTTGCAGTTCCCCACGTGATGTGTGCATGTTACTGGGAAACCTCCCTGACTGCTCAGCATTGGGTGGTACAATCCCAGCAAAGTCTCCCCCAGCCTCATCCTCTCCCTCTCCCCTAACTCCGCATTAGATGCTACTCAATTAACTCCCATCCTCTGATGGAAAGTCAAACCAATTTCACGCCTCAGCGAGATCCAAGCGTTGTGCTCCATTAAAGAAACTAATTGTGTTTCTCCACCGAGCTATGGGAAGTGCGTTGGCAAGGGCAGCGTGATCCCAGCGGTCTGTTCACTGACAGATGCCCCAGATGTTCCCAGGCAGTGTATCCACATGTCATGTTTAAACTGATCTAATAAGGCAATGCCATTTCCTTTGCTCTTGGCTACCTACAATGGTCCTTTTTCTCCTCATCCATTTCCAACTGCCAGACATCTGTAAATCCAATTGCAACCAAGTTTTTCCGGGCTGGACCAGAGCCCCTGTGCTCCTGTATTTTTTATCGGTGTTAATCCGGGTAGAAGAACAAGGGTCAGAGGGTTAAGGTTTGGGACTCAGGTTTTGCAGATTTAGTTCTCCCTGACTGACAGACTTATAGGGTGACCCTATCTGAGCATCAGGTCTCTGTTTGCCAAAAGGTCTTTTACTGTCCTCTTTGTATGTCTCGTCTATGCACTTTGTAAGCATTGGGTGGCAGAGACTGATCCTACACCGTGCCGAGCCGAATGGAGCCACGATCCTGGCTGAAGCCATTATAAACCACGACAAGGTGGTGACAACCCCTCTGCAAGGTGGTGACAACCCCTCTGTAACCAGTGCGTTTGCCAGTACTAAAATCTACTATGAGGAAAGAAAAATGCAGTTTCCTAATAACCAAGGTGACTATGTATAACCCAGGGAATTGAGCAACTGCCTCCACCAATCCTTTGTTTGGTTTGATGTGTCATCCCCATGGGCAGGAGTTGCACCCAGCCGTTCCAGCCAAGGGCTGAACAGCAGCTTCCTCTGTTTGTGGCAGTCCCATGCCACCCAAGAAAAGAAGCTGGCAGCCACGGCTGGGAGTGCACGGTCCAGGATTTTTTATTGCCAACAAGTATGGGCTGGAGAAAGTGAGGCAGGGCGTACGGAGCATCTGCCTGGACGCTTGAGTCACTGCTTTATTCTTTTTACAGGATTACATGCCCACCCACATAAAAATAGCATTACTATGCCCAGGCAAAGCACTCCAAAGTTAGGAAATGCCTTTCTCCCCCTGGCTTCTGTTCCAACATTTTGTTTTCCCCACCGACAATCTTCTCTTCCATACTGATTTCCTCCACCTTGTATCCCTCTCTTGCACTCTCGTTGTATGCACATGGCATCTTCTTAAAAGCTGCTGGGATTTTGGAGCCAGAGTCATTGAAAGCACAGGACAAACGGGCCGCTTGCTCTCATTTCAGGTGCCTGGACCTCACACCAGGCTTGAGAGGGCACACCAGGGTTAGACACAGACGGTACTGGGAACGGCCTGCTCCGCCCCAGCTTCTCTGCGTGAGAACAAGCTCCGCACAGATTTGAAATCTTCCCTGTGTCAAGCAGAGCAGCTCTTCTAAACACACCAAAGACAATTCAAGGCTTCCACCTTAGCCAAATTTGAGCAAATTACCATGTGGTCAGTAAAAGGCATTTCCTTAACTCACCCCCCTACCATTTTTCAGGTTTCTGCTCCCAAACACAGAGACATTAGAGCTTTGCAAGCAAGAGGTCACCAGAACATTTTTTTTAAAACATGAGCAAAACAGTGGATGATCCTGTAACCCCCTCCACAGAAACATTTTGGTCGGACTTCTCCAGCACATGCTAGCCTGAGCCAAGGACCTGGCACAGCACATTTCAAAGTTTGGTAAAATTGTAACTAAAAAGAGGATCTTCTAATGTGAAGTGTCATGCACTCATTTATCCGTGCCAGCATTATCTAGCTTGGCTTTGGAGACGACAGCAGCAAGGACATGATAGAATGGGCTATAGCCTGAATTATCAAGCAATGGATCCACCAGTTTCCCTGCAGAAATTGTAGTCTGGTGCCATTTGCTATCCTTGCCCATGCCTGGTACGTTAAGCAAGCACGGTTATGCTGCTGCATGCCACAGTCAGACCTTCATTCTGCTGTGTGGACGTACCCGTAGGCAAAGTTAACAAGCCTGCCTACAGAAGATCATTTGAGAGACCACTGAAATCATACGACATGCAAAAGCCTTGGCCAGAGGGAAAAAGGAAGCTCTCCTTCAAGTGCAAAGCCCACATGAGCCTCACAGCCCCTCATTCCAATGTAGTTAATCACACTTGTTTCTGCAGCAAAGTCTGCAAGGCAGCGATGCCACCACCACAGCAGCCTCTTCGGGCCCTGCAGCCTGAACAGCCAGGTGCCCGTTTGCAGGTGCCCGTTTGCAGGTGCCCACTGCAGCCCGTTTGCAGCTGTAGTTTTTGGCTCAGGTCTCGTGGAGGGCTCACGCCTCCGGTGCTGTAGCCAGACACCGTAACTGCTCTGCTACCATAGCCAAGCCCTCTTGCAAGGGGGTCTCACATGTATTGCGTAGTGAAGAAAAGCAAGCAAAAAACAGTGGTCAGAGCCCTGTCCTTTGCAATCCAGAGCCAGGGAGGTGGGAAGGGACCTGCCAATGCAGCAAGAAAAGCTTGCCCTGTTTTTATCAGCATTTGGATTACAAACGAGCTCTCCTTTCTTTAACTGCTTGGGGCATCTGTGGCTTTTATTCAGGTTTCTCACTAGGCATTTCACAAACACAACTAAATCAACCCTCTGAGGACAGCACCGTTCCACAAGGAGGCAAAAAGGTTGCACGGCTCAGCTGGGCAGGGAACCCAAAAGTCCCAGTGCAGCTACAGGATGTAGCTAGCTCACGCTCTACGTCTATTCATGATTATTTTGGGACCATTAGACCCACTCGAAAGCATTTGCTTCACCAGCTCTGCAGCTAGCTGAAAAAGGCTCACATGAACTTGCTTTGTTGTTTCTGTTCTGCTTTTCGGCTGGGTCTGAAACGCTAAAAAGGGAAACGCGGAAGAGCGGTCTGGAAGAACGTTTGTGGATTTTGCTTCTAGTTATGGGAAATGCATGGGTTTATTGTCAAAATTCAGAAACAAAACTAAAAGATGTTCTTTTCCCTTACATCACTGAGTGATGAGCAGAAGAAACCATTTCTTGCTCCATTCACTAGGCTTAAATGCAAGTTATGAAGGGGAAACAAGTTTCCTAGGCTCACTACACAGGTCTCTAGTTTCTGCCCATTTATGTCACTTTATATCAGGGTTGCTCGAGCCCAGCCTGCAGGCCAGATCCAGCCTGCAGACCTGGTGCCAGGTCACCCAGCCTATGGTGCTCCCCATGGATATGTGGAAAGCCCTGCAGGCTGCAACCCCACAGAGGGCAGATTAAGATTTACTGGGGCCCTCAGCAAACAGAAAATTGGAGGCCCCCCATACCCCATTATAAGCATGAATGGATTATGAATGTATCATGCCACTCCACCCCTGCAGCCCAGCCCCAGGTCCCGGGAGCTGGACTCCAGTTGGGGGAGGGGTCCCCTGGTGCCAAGGGTGGGGTGGGCCTCTGTGCCCTGTGTAGGAAGCTGAATGGACCCGATTGGGCTGGGGGTGGGGTGGCACATCCCGCCCCTCCTCCGTGCTCTGAGCCCTCTCTCCCCTCACCACGGCTGGAGGGGAGCCGAGAAGGGCGAGGGTGGATGCAGGCTGCCCACTGTGGGCTCCTCACTCTGCTGCCTTTGCCCCAGGAGCCCTGCGCCAGCCATGTGCCCCCTGCCAGCCTGGCAGTGGGGGCACAACTCGCCGCCACCACTGCTGCCGGGTGGGCAAGGGGTGCACAGCTGGCGTGGGGCTGCTGAGGGAAAGGCAGCAAGGCGGAGAGCCCTGATCCCACAGTGAGCAGTCTCCATATGTCCCGTGCACAAATCTGGGGGGGCACATGCCCCTTCCATGCCTCCCCTGGGGAGTGCACAGAGCAGCAGGGAGCCGCTCCCTACATTCCCCCGCCCCGAATGAGCTACCTATGGCCCTGGCCCCGGGTCCCACGCAGCGCCCCGGCTGCGAAGCACCACCAGCCCCAGCTTCACTCCCTCTCTCACCATGGGGGGGCTCAATCTGGCCCCCCATGCTCCTTCCCCTCCACAGACTTACTTGCAGTGAGCTGCTCTCCAGTCTGCCGGGCTGTATTCCTGGTCACGTGCATGTGTGCAGCTGTGCACATGCACACGGGCCCCCCGCATTTTGCTCCCGGCAGCCCCAAGCAGGACCCCTTGCGGGCTAGAAAGCTGCCCACCTGCAAGGGGAAACCCACCATTTCCCGAGGGGACCCAGGCACCCAGGGGGCCCCGGCCCCCTAGGCCTGTTCCTTAATCCACTTCTGACCCTGAACACTATAAAGTGTTCATGGGGCCTGATCCTGGTGCTTGGGCTATACAGGAGCAGCACAAGGCCCCAATCCTGGCATGTGGGGCTGGGAAGCGGCAGAGGAGGTGCCAGGCACTGGAGGTGTGAGGGACTGGGGCCTGTTCAAGGCACATAGGGGTGGTGTGGGGCCTGATCCAGCCCCGTGGGGTCCAATCTGGTCTGTAGACCACCCCTAAACATGACACCACTGCTCTATATGATCATAAGAATTTGCATGCGTCTTCCAGCTGAGAATTTCATTTAACCTGATCATTTTAACAGCCCTTGCAGTAGCAAGACCTCATCTCCCTGCTTTGCCTGCAGCAAGTTAGGATGTTCTTGGTGTTTTTGATATGATTGTGGCTGTAGCTTTAGCAGTAGGGTAGACACACTCTTGTAGAGGATGGGTCGGATAGGGCTGATCTTGCCTTGGGCAAGGGGTTGGACTGGATGATCTTCTGAGGTCCTTTCCAGCCCGGCGTTTCTACGGTAATGCATGCATTTTTGATTTACCTTCAGAACACCCTTGGAAAGCAAGGAAGAATCTTAAAGCAGAAAGCTCTGGACTTTCACGCTGCTTTTCCTCTGAGGATCCCGAAGGACTTTGCTGATATGAATTCTAGTCCGTTGCTCCTCTACAGGTTAGACAGAAAGCACAGATCAATCACCCCTGCCACTAGCCCCACATAGCAGGGCAATGCATTTGTGTAGGACAGGAAGGGAAGGAGTATATAAGAGGCAATGGCAGCTGTAGGGGAGATAAATTCAGGAGCGACGAAGCTCTGACTCAGGCCAAGACCCTAGGGTGCAAGGTATGGCAGGAGCACACCCCAGGCTGAAGTGGAGGAAATCCTCCTTTGCCTCTGTATAAAGTGGAAACAATAAGCTGTCCTTTCTCCCATGCCCCATCTCATCTATTCAGGCTATGAGCTGTTCAGAGCAGGGACTATGTATTTATCTATACAACCCTTAATGCAATAGGCTTAGGTGCCCACCTCACAGGAAGTGGGAAGATTTAGATACTCTGTTAGGTCCCCTGGAGACTGCCATTGGTTTGACATGGAAGATGACATGGTTGATGGGAGCTGTATATCACACCCTGCAGATATATCTAACAAATAGTGGCAATAGTTTGGCTTCGTCCAAGGACTGAGCTCCTAGCATAAAGGCCAGACAAGTATATTCTTCCAGGATGCAGCCTCTCTTTTTGCTGCACAATTGGAGCATGTGTTCCCCATCTAGGATTGTCTGGAGGGTCATTAGCCTTGGCTGCATCCTGTAAACAAAGCCAAATTCTTGGACTTTTAACAAACAAAGAGAGCTGAAACCACGAAACAGAGAAAATCTGGTCCCCAAGGACCAGAGCCAGAGCTCGAGGCACCCGCAGAGCTCCAGTGCTGCCCTTCTGGTGCAGCCGGTTTCACTCTCAGTGAGGGGGTAGCAGGGACCCTGGCCCTGGCTTCAGCTTGATTCTTGGAACCGGTCCTCACTGTCTCATAGAAGGTGGGGGAGAGTTGCACCTTTTGGACTGACTGACTCAGAGATGCTATGAAAGGACATGCAGAGAGTAGGCTATCCAATGTGATCTGGATACAAGACATGCATCAGCATGTGGATGTTCACTTTGAACAAGGATCCAAGCCACCGGTCATGTAGAAGTGTCACAGGTATGACCCAGATGTGGGGGCACAGAGGTCAGAGCACAAGCTTAGGAAGTTCAGGTCCGAGGGTCACAGTACTGGGAGCCCAAGAGCCAAGGACTGAGGCAAGGATGCAGGCAAGCGCTAGGCACAGGGAAACGGATGCCAGGAACCAGACTAGAGCATGCAGAACCAGGAACGAGGGACCAGGACTAGGAGCAAGGAAGCAGGAGTGATGGGGCTAGGACAGAAGTAGCACCTACTCTATTGCAAGCCCACAGAGCGCTGCAAGGCTGCTACTTGCATGAAGCAACTAAACTAGCCCAGCCTGGAGTCACATCTGCCTTCTTTCAGCCTTCATGGAAGTTTTCACGTGGGGACTTTCCCCACAGGATCTTGCTGTGTGAGTGAGACTCCGCTTGGACTCAGCACAGCAGGCCAGACTCAGATCCTCATCATTTTAGTGGAGCCAGGATGTGGCCCAGGTACACCCAATTGCACCAGCTGCCGAACAACTGGAGCAGCCACAAAGCCTGGAGAAAAATGCCTCGCAGTAAGAGACTTGGGGAACTCAGCGTGTGTTGAATTTCCAAAGAAAGATAGCAAGCTGGTTTGATGGGGGTGTTTAAACACCTTTAGGGGGGAAAAAAAGATACCAGGTGCTAACAAGCTCTTTCATTTAGGAGAGAAAAGAATAACAGGAACCACAGCCCGAGGGTGGGAGCTGGACAAGTTCAGATTAGAAATAAGGTGTGCCTTTCTAACAGCGAGGGCAATTAAGTGTCAGAACAAACCACTCAGACAATAGCGGACTTTCCCTCTCTTAATGTCTTCAGGTAGAGACCGGATGCCTTTCTGGAAATAGGGGCAATGTTCTGTAGCCTGGAAGTTGGGCTGGGAACTCAATGGGACCCATCTACCCATGGATAGTCCACCCATCAGGTGTTCAATCAGGGGCGGGTTTCAAAAGGTGTCTTGATCCTGCTCATCACTTGTCTGAGAAAGGGGTGCAGGTCTCTCCCAAACATGATGTCTGCAGCTGTTTTGGGGGTCTCTTTGGTTTGGCAAGGCAGGAATGAATGGCTCCATTACAGTCTGTGAACTGGGACCAGTAAAAGGGACAGTTAAGGGCCATATCTTCCCAAGGGTGGGCAAACACAGAGCAGGGTCACCATGCCATCTGGGGCAAAGGGCAGCTGTGAAAATCAAGCAGCTATTGCTGAGATTGTCTGGAGCCAGTGGGCTCTGCCAGGACGGCTTGCCATTTGTTACAGAAACCCTGCTCATGGAGATCTGGCCATCACCTGGGGCAGTCCTGGGCTCATTTCTAAGGTGCCAGGATAGCGGGCTGATCGTTACAGAGCATAGAGAAGATGGTTTCCCTGTTTGCACTGATTTTCTAAACAAACAGGCTTCTGATGGGGAGGCTTGTGATAGTAACCCCAAAGAGAGCCATTTTAATACCACTAAAGCCAGGGAGGAGGTGGCCATGAACTTCATACAGCGACATTCATTTGAACAAAGCAGTGACATTGCTTCATTATAGCCCAGCAGCCGCACCATTACCATCAAAGCTGTGACCCGCTTGCTCTTTTAGCAGACAATTTTTCCAAGCGTGCTGAGCTTCTCTCCCCAACTCATTGCCTCAAAATTTGCTGTGCTTTGGGAGGCCTTGGGGCAGGATTAGTGGTAGTTTTAACCTCCATCGCTGTTCAAAATCTCTCCCTTATCACCAGCTGGCACGTGTCTGGCTTCAGCTCCCAACCTCTGGTTCTTGTTAGGTCTTTCTTGACTAGCAGGGGGCAATTTGGGCTTCCTCAGCTACAGTTCCTTCAAGAACTGGTTGAATGGCTGGTTGAATAGCTGATGTGCTCTCAAGCCAGGAGAGATGGTCCTGTGAACTGCCACGAAACACAAGGGACCCCGGAGGAGGCAGCGGTGCAGATTTGTGGCTGCAAGCAGATGAACGAGACTGCAGTCGTGCGGGGCGCCGACATCCACCTTGCCTCCACGCTCGTCCTCGGGCAGTGAACCACAACTCTCCTGCGGGTCATGGTGCTGCCAACTCCCTGTTCGCCTTGCTTTGTCCTGCAAACACAGAGAGCAGCAACAGTGACAGGCCTCCTTCTCTCATCACACACAGATATTTCAATACTTTGGCAAACCAGCTAGTCCAGAACGGGGAGAATTCAAGCCCTGTAGAGAGATAACTAGCAATTGCCCAGGTAAATTATACCTGGCAGGTGTTACTCCAGCATCCAAATCTATCCAGTGTCCTTCACTTGACACCACCCTTATTATGGTGGTGCCTGAGGATCCAACCAATGGCTTTGAGTGGTAAACCATGGGCTCACCCACAACTTGGGCTGAAGTACTGAGCATCTTAATAGGCAGCTATATCAGACGGAGTCTCATGCACAGAGGAGGGAGATAACACATATGACCATGGTCACCAGCACAGTTAAACAAATCTCTTTGCAAGGGAGGTGTCAGGGGCTGGCCGTGCTGGTGCCCCCACCCAATTTGCCTATGTCAGCTGATGTTTTGGAGTTTCCACCTATTAATTTGCGGAGGATGGCTTTGGGGCCTTTATAGCATGAGCAGACCGCAAAGCGGATCACACAATATCTGACTGAATAGAAAAAGACTCAGGCACCAAGCAAGTACAGGTGTGTTCCTCCGGCTGAGCGGACCCCGTGCTGCACGAGTATCTTGCTGTAGCTCACCAGATGCTACAGCCCAAGGGCTAGCAGCTACATGGCAAACAGAGCTGCCCCTTCACAGCTCATGGGATTTCACAGGTAGCAGCATGTGCTGTGAATGATGGCGTGGGCAGATCCCACCTAATGGTTAGACCCAGGTCTTGAACTTGAAGAGCCAGGCCAAGAGGCAACGCCAAGGGATCAAACCACAAGTCCAGCACCAGGAGCCATAGCCGATTGTTGGGCTAGGATCAGAAGCCAGGAGGTCCAAGGCAATAGCAAGGGTTGGGGGGGAGGCTGGAAACAAGACTGGAGACAAGGCTGGACAAGGACCCCAGCGGGGCAGGAACAGGAACCCGAGCAGGAGCTAGGGATGAGGCAGAAGTAGGAAACAGGGCCAGGGCTGGGCAACAGGGCTGTGGCAGGCTGCAAGGCTGGATGTGTATAAGTCCATGGGGCCGGATGGGATGCACCTGAAGGTGCTGAGGGAGTTGGCTGATGTGATTGCAGAGCCAACGGCCATCATTTTTGACAACTCATGGCCACCAGGAGAGGTCCCGGATGACTGGAAAAGGGCAAACGTAGAAGCCATGTTAAAGAAAGGGAAGAAGGAGGATCCAGGGAATGACAGACAGGTCAGCCTCCCCTCAGTCCCTGGAAAAATCATGGAGCAGGTCCTCAAGGAATCGATTTCTAAGCACTTGGAGGAGAAGAAGGTGATTATGAACAGTATGCACGGGTTCAACAGGGCAAGTCAGGCCTGACCAACCTGATTGCCTTCTACGACAAGGTGACTGGCTCTGCGGATGCGGGGAGACCGGTAGATGTGGTGTACCTTGATTTTATTAAGGCTTTTGATACGGTCTCCCACAGCACTCTCTCAGGCAAGCTAAGGAAGTATGGGTTGGATGAATGGACTGTAAGGTAGATAGAAAACTGGCTGCAGCATCAGGCTCAGAGGGTAGTAATCAGTGGCTCCGTGTCTAGTTGGCAGCCGGTATTAAGTGCAGTGCCCCAGGGGCTGATCCTGGGGCTGGTTTTGTTCAGTGTCTTCATCGACGACCTGGAAGATGGGATGGAGCGCACCGTCGGCAAGTTCGCAGGTGACACCATGCTGGGGGGAGTACTAGATATCCTGTAACGTAGGGCTAGGATTCAGAGAGACCTGGACAAATTGGAGGATTGGACCAAAATGAATTTCGTGAGGTTCAACAAGGACAAGTGCAAAGTCCTGCACTTCGGACGGAGCAATCCCATGCACCAGTACAGGCTGGGGGTGACTGGCTGGGCAGCAGCTTTGCAGAAAAGTACCTGGGGGTGACAGTGGGCAGAAGCTGAATAGGAGCCAGCAGTGTGCCCTTGGTGCCAAGAAGGCTACGGGCATCCTGGGCTGCGTTGGTAGGTGCGCTGCCAGCAGATCGAGGGCAGTGATTCTTCCCTCTGTGCATCACTGGGGAGGCCACATCTGGAGTCCTGCGTCCAGTTTTGAGTCCCCCACTACAGAAAGGATGTGGACAAGTTGGAGAGTCCAGCAGAGGGTGACAAAAATGGTTGGGGGCTGGGGGACAGGACTGGTGAAGAGAGGAGGAGGGAACTGGGCTGATTTAGTCTGGAGAAGAGAAGACCGAGGGGGATTGAATAGCAGATTTCATCTCCCTGCAGGGGGTTGCAAAAAGGATGGAGCTGGGCTGTTCTCTGTGGGGGCAGATGACAGGACAAGGAGCAATGGGCTCCAGTTGCAGCAAGGGATGCTGAAGTTAGATATTGGGAATAATTTTCTCATGAGGAGGGTAGTAAAACACGGGAACAGGTTACCCAGAGAGGTGGTGGACTCTCCATCCTTGGAGGTTTTCAAAACCGAGCTAGACAAAGCCTTGGCTGGGATGATCTAGTTGGGGATGGTCCTGCTTGGAGCAGGGGGCTGGACTAGATGTGACCTCCTGAGGTCTCTTCAACCCTCATTTTCTGTGAGTCCAAGGCAGATCCAGGGGGGATGCTGCTGTGGGAGAGTATTGGAGAAAAACAAGGAGTCAAGAGCTGAAGCAAGAACCAGGATATGATACAGAAGAGGAATAGGGCGACAAGGCCTAAAGGCAGTCAGAGACCAGGCTGAGTGTGCCCCAGGGTAGGGCTCACTGGGACGTGATGTTGGAGTACTGCTAGTCTCCTCCTGACAGGCTCTGCAGTCCCCTGGCCATGCCTGTAGCCCTTCTCTGCACTTGCTCCATTGGAAGTACCTCCACTGATTCCCCCTAGGATTGCTGAGCCCTGGGTGGGGGTGGGTCTTCTCCCTGCCCAACGCCGGAGATCAGACTGGGAACCCAAGCCTGGATTGGGTTTGGTCAAGGCTGCAGAAGACAACCGGAGAACGGCAAGCGGTGCATGAACGGAGGCCGGGAGCACAGAGCTGACCAGTGTGTTCAGGAACGAGTCCCCTGCGCTTTGCCCAGGTTATGCTCTTGCACTGCAATGCAATGACCACACCTAGGAGCCATCCATTCTCCTCGATCCCACCACTTTGGGATCACGACACATCAGGAAGGTCTTGTACCAGTGGGCTAACTCTAATCACCACAGTGAACTCACTGGCCATGCCCGGGCATGGACAGACAAACACATACCCCGGTGCAGCTTGTACCAGTTCTGTATATGGGGCTCAGGAACACAGAGATGGCCAGCGATTCTGGATGGCTCAGCCAGCGAGTAGCTATTATAGTGCCTCACCATTAGGTAGCAAGGGGGAAAGGGTCTATTTGTAATCTGCAAGCAGCTGTGCTGGAATGGATGTGGGCAGACAAAACCTACACCAGGGGAACTCACATGTGCGGAGCATAAGTTTTTTCCTGCTCCCATCAGGAGTAATTCTCCACAGGACTGGTTAAATTCACCTGACTCGAGAAGTTTGCATTGTGTGTCCTTTACTTTTCTACACGGGTATAAGACTGATTATACTCATGCAAATGTGTCATCTGTTCATGTCCGCAGGGGAGTGATCAAGGACTGAGCAGGGAACTGAAAGCAGAATGGCTTTACACCTGGAGCATGGACAGGACTCACCCCCCTTCCAACAGCTGGTAAATACTGATTAACATTTGGTAAAGGAAATGGGTGCTTCTGCTTGAGCTGCTGTCTGCCTGGAGGGGCTTTTGGTTTCCATTAGCAATTCTGAGCACCAATGCACCAGTGAGGGCTGAGTTTGTTTAAGCCAGTAGCTCAAATCAAAGGCAGAAGTCATTAAAGACAAAATAACAGTAGATGCTTCTGTGGGTGATTGATTCCAGGATGCTGGAAATACTGAGGGTGGTTGGACGTTGGTGGCCTAAGCGAGAGCCGGGAGAGGGGTGCCCATGGCTCTAATCTTCCCGGAGACACCACATGTGCTAAATGCATAGAAAAGGGGATTGGGATCAGTTTTGACACCTCTCATGATCGTTTTTAGAGTCAGCTTGGAAATCTGCTTTTTAAAAGATGCACAGCCCTTCCTCACTGTCATGGAGGAGTGTTTGAAAACAGGACCTAAATGCAACCCAAAAGCTAGTGACACCAGAAGGCAAATGCAAAGAGCCGAAAGGTATTGCTTTAAAAAAGATCTCGTGACTTTTAAGCCAATTGCTTGATATTGCATGTGGCTTGCTCAAGATTTGGGAACTCTCAAGTTCAGCTCCAGGGGTCAAGCCAATCTCTAAGGATTTGAGGAGAAGCCTCTGGGGACAGGGGGTCCCACACATGCCTATGGTGGGGCTCTTGAATCTTCTGGCACTAGCCAGGTTTGGAGACAAGGGTCTGGACCAGGTGAGACCTCAAGAGTGGCAATTCCTAGATGTAGAGCAAGGCCTTCACGTCAGCGTGCGATAGAGGGCTGAGAAATCAGAGAAGGGAGAGTCACTGGACTCCTGCTCCCCTTCCTGTTCAAGGCAGCAGAAAGGGCTGGGGCAGGGCTGCTCCTGGCAAGACATGTTCTGTCCTACAGCTCATTGTCTCCAATTTGCCTTGCTTAAGCTAAAGCCTCCCGCTTCACTGGCCTTGGCCCAGAGACAAGTGCTGCTTATATAATAAATACTTTTTCACTGAATCTCTGTTTGTTTAAAACCAACAGTATGTCATAAATAAAAGCTTTGTGGCTGCTCTGGCATTACTGTCCTTACGCATACATTAAATAGGAAGGCGTTAAGTGAAGACATTCGTCAGTGAACAGCTGTGTCTGCATCTCAGTAAAAGCTATGGCTGTGAAATAACCACATTGCTCAAATCTGCTGTCTGTAAGGACAAATTTTGCTTTCCTGGGCCCCCGCTCAGCTTTGCCCAGGGCTGTGCCCCCTGCACCCTGGGCTTCAGTAGCATTGCATGTGTGTGTAAAGTTACACAGGGGTGCAGGTTGTAGCCGTGTCGGTTTAAGGACGCAGGCAGACGCGGTTCTTTGGGTAAATCCGATATCTTTTATTAGACCAACTCAAATAGTTAGAAAAATTCATCTTTTCAAGGTTTCAGTTACACAAACTTTTTGCTGCATGAGGCCCAGAGGACTAAGCCCTGCAGGACTGAGCCCTTATGGAGGGTCTGCTTTGTGAATGCTCTGCTGGTTCAGTCACATGCACCTGCATGAAGTGAGTCCAGCCTGGGGACAAAACACCACAGCTCTGCTCTGGCAACATTTCCCAGTCATGGATGATGGTGTAAGGATGGGGCAATGGAGACTCGGGCTTTGGGACAGCAGAGGGCCTGTCTAGACAGAGTAACCGGTATAGTTTTAAAGCATAAGTTAACAATGTCAAACCCCTGCGGTTAGGTCAACGGAGCTAGACAGAGCGTATATCTGCAGTGGAGCACAGCATGGGAAGAGCCTCTTAGTCCATCAGCTCCAGGCCCCCATATTCACAGGGAACCCTATAATCCAGAGTGCAATTGCAGACCATGTTGATGGACTTGCACCAGCTTTAATGTGGGTGCTAATGGCAATGAAAGCATGCTGTAATTCAGCACTAGTCAGCAAGCCAAAGATGCGCTCAGAGTCCCCCGCTGGGATTGTGCTGAAGTCAGGACTGCCAGGCTTTCGCTGCTATTGGTGGCCAACTAGATTGAAACTAGAGCAAGTCTGCTTCTGTGTGCTTCGGAGACAAAGCAAGGGTATGTCTAACTAACACTACCTATCTGGGTGGAAACACGTTGCCTGATGTCTCATTTGTGCTTCCATAAAAAAATGTTATGGCGACACAGATGCTGAGCAAATAGATGTCACTCCCCTTTGTGAAGCTGCATGAAAGGAAAATCAGTGGCATGACAAAAGTTGGTAATAGGCTGTATTACTGTATTGTGGCAGATGTCTATTAGCTCTGCAGTGGGAGACTACAGGCAGCCTGAGCTGCTCCTACCCTCCAGCCATCCTGGGAAAGTGCTTTAGGGGCTTGAGGGCACCTCAGGGCCATGGGAAACCCCTGATTACAGAGAGGCTCCCCAGGGAATCTCAGGGTGCCTCTCTGTAAGTAGGGAAGTTGGTCCTTCCCCAGCCAGACCTGTGCCCCATAACTGCAGAGGAGCAAGTCCAGTTGAGCATAGAAAGCAGGGAGATCGTATCGCCCCTTGTCCCACACCATCAAGGGTGTTTTTCACCCAGTGAAGCAGATCAGCTGTGCCACAACACATCGCGGCACAGCTGAATCGCTCCATTTGGTGAGGTCTATTTCTAGCCTCACTGTCCCAGCTCCAGCAGGCAGATGCCTGTGTTATCCCAACCCACCTCTGAGTCTCCACACGGCAGAGCCACACAGGCCTTTTCTCCCATGTACACGGGCACTGCAGTGACATGTTTGGCACAGGGTGCTAGGAAGTGATCTCCCTTGCCTCAAGATCAGGCCATCTGTGTCCAAAAGTATGTCATGGAGGTCCCGCTAAGGCAAGGATTGAGATCCTGGTCCCCTCCCCAGTGAAAAGGAAGGTAGCTCAGGGCCTGAATGCTTTGTGTCGAGAGTCTACTGAAGTCTAGTAGCCCACTGGGCTAGTGGGATTAAGGCAATGCAGTTTCTGTAGTCACAGGTACTCAAGGGTGGTGCAGCCAGCATCACGTTTGCTGCCTTTGACTTTGCAGCCTGAATGACCAGGCATCCATTTACAGCTGGGTTGATGAGTGGCAAGGTTTGGAGGCATAAGACCAAAGTCATGCCTGCAGGGTCAAAGCAAGACTCCTTAAAGGCTGGGCCTCCGTGATATCTGCTTGTTTCTCCAAGATTCATTATCCTCCCTATGCTCATGCCAACAGTTAACCCTGGCGTACTCTAGAGGTAGGTTGCATGGTGTGTCCCCAAGAGCTGTGGGACAGTGAGGATCCAAGCCAGGCCAAGACCGGACCCCCATTTCCCATCCATCTCTGCAGGAGATGCTCTTACTGGGTCTTTGCCTAGAAGCAGGGGATCGAGAGCCTGGAATCGGTTAATGCAGCACCGTTTGCTGAGCTCAGCTTGGTGGAGCAAGTCGACCTTGTTTAGAAAACGTTGTCAGAAGTATTTTTTGATATAGGGGCTTCCATAGCAAAACAAGATTGTCTTGCTCCCCTATATATCACAGGCAGGTCAGCAAAGATGCAAACAGGCCTATTTCAGCCCTTATCCAGTGAGGCTTTCCTGTGTGAAACCCCTATTGCTTTTAAAAGAGCAAGATAAAACTATAGCATTTTTCACAGAGCCACAGTGTAATATAGTTAAGATCGGGCCTTAAGATATAAGCTGAGTAACCTCTTAGTAGGCTATAAATTGCTGTAATATGTGTAATTTCCTAATTGGCATCTTTCCACAAAGAAGGGCTAGTTTTTCAGGATTTTCTTTTTAAAGAGTTTAGCACCGTACATTAGGGTGGGAAAGACTTGTACAAACTTTTTATTTGAATGGTCATTCATTAGGTGTTGGTACTGCACCTAGAACCATACAGCTTTAATCCCAGCAGGGTATGAGTTGCCATAACATAAGCTTTCGTAGTAAAATAATAGTAGCCATATTATTTTAATTTTAAATTTTCAGGGACAGTGGGAGAGGCAGTTGGCTTGGATTAAAAAGCAAAACCCCTGTCGCATTTGGAATCCATTTCAGCCTTGTGCTGAGGCACAATACTGGGAAGTCAAACTGATTAGAAAGAAAAGTCCGTAGCTATTGCTAATATTTATTTATTAGTATTTGTTTTGCAACCGTACCCAGAACATGCAACCAACCTCAGGTCCATTGTGCCAAGTACTGCACAGGCATAAGCTAAGTCCTGCATTTTTTTTTTAGCATTGCCAACTCTCATGTTTTTATTCTGAGTCTCATTAGATTTGCTGTTTTTCTTGGACCTCCAGGTCCTAGAATCAAGACATTGCAGGAGAATGCCATCTTTTCTTGTAAAATTACGCTGCTAACCCTCAAGGTTGAGACAAAGACTTAAAAACATGAAGAGATTGTGACATAAAGGCTCAAAAACCTGAAAGCCCAAAGGAAACCAAATTTATTTCCTTATAATAGGGGCATCTACACGTTCATTAATGCACTTTTGCTAATGCGCGTTAAATTTAGTACCTTCATTGTGAAGTACTAGAAAAAGGCGCATTAGTCTATTTTAGTGAAAGCGCACAGTTTAATGCATATTAAAATAGCCTAATGCGCATTAAAGCGCACGTGTAGCCGCACCCAAAGTTTATGAATGATTGGGATCTCTGCATTTTTCTTTCCATGACTGAGAAAAGTGCAGGGAGCGAAAGAGTCTGATTGTGAAATACTCTTTTAGCTTTAGTGACTGATGTCAGTCTTGCTGTTACGGACATAGGAAAGATAGCACAGGTAGCAAAAATATGTACATTTTAAACTGACAGCCTTTGGGTGACTTAAAGCTTTATCTACTTAGAGACATTCATGAAAGTTAAAAAAGACAACGCTACAATGATTTGTGACCGCTTCATCTCTGACTGCAAGTATCCACTTGGGAGTTTAACATGCTTTAACTTGCTTGCACTGACATCTTCCCTCAAATTAACTTGTCTTATCCTTCCATGTAGATATGGCCAAAGATGGAGACTTCTGGCTAAGGTGCCTATATGGTCTCTAGCACCATAGTATCCAGGCACCTGTTAAAACACCTTTATCCTCATGGCAGCCTGATTCCTAGAAGGACCCATCTCAAGGAGCAAGAGGCACAATATGGATAGCTTTGGTGTCTCGCAAGGTGAAACACAATATGGGATGCAAGATGAGAGAGACAAGGAGAGACAGCTTCTGTGGCCTGGTCTGACTCTGGGAATCTATCAGGGTCAACCCTATACATCGAAAAGAAATACCTGGAGACTAAGGGTTTGCCTACATCGCTTTGCACAGGCTGGGGCACTTCACTTCCCCCATGCATGTCTACTAGGTATCCAGCAGGAAGCCAGTTATCCACCTCAGGGCTGCTTAGGTATCTACCTTGCGTATGTGGTGGTCATTGGGTTCAGTAAACACAGGCATACAAGACTGAGAACTAACAACAGTGAACTTTATTGTGGAGCAGTTGGCAACCTCTGCAGAGCTTTGGTCTCCCTCTAACTAACTGGGCACACCAACATGTTCATTAATGCACAGTAGTTACTGCGCATTTAATTTAGTACTTACCTAATGAAGTACTAACTAAATGTGCAGTAACTACAGTTACTGTGCAGTACGCCAGTGCACGTTTTTTTGTGATGCTAAGTGCACAGTTGACTAATAACACCATGCAATAGTGTATTAACGTATTTTTGACTGGCACAGTACTGTGTTTTTAGGCTGTTGTGCAGTAAGTGCCTCATGCAGACGTGCCCACTGGCAACTTAATTAAGGGACCATCTCTCACTGATCAACTAACTCAGTCTTCTTAGTCATGGAGCATTTTCAAATTACAACTTCTGCCACTACCGCCTACGCTGCAGGGTTTTGCCAGCTGAGTTACATGACATAGTGGGGTGGAAAGCTCATGTCCCATAGCTGAGCTCCTGCCACTGGTGGGGTGGAGGGGAGGCTGCTGGAGTATTCCTGGTGGTACAAAAACTCCTGCTGTGGCAGAGTTGTGTCCCCAACCAAGCTGCTGCAGTTCTGCTGCCTTTGTTAAAGCAGCAGCAGGTCCCTTACTGCAGAGTTTGCCTGAGTCCCTTTCTGGGTCTCACACTCACTAAATTGCTAAAGGGCACACAGGAGCAGGGAGGAGAACCCAGGTGTCTCAGCTCTGCACCCTAACCAGGGGCCGTCCTCCCCTGCCTGGCATATCCTAGGAGCTGAACATTAGGGTTAATTATAATTTCATAGTTTCATAGTTGGTCGGGTTGGAAGAGACCTGAGCAGATCATCGAGTCGACCCCCTGCCATGGCAGGAAAGAGTAGTGGGGTCAAATGACCCCAGCAAGGTGTACATTTAACCTCCTCTTAAAGACCCCCAGGGTAGGAGCCTGCACCACTTCTCTTGGAAGTTGGGTCCAGATCCTAGCCGCCCTGACCGTGAAGTTGCGCCTCCTGATATCCAGCCTAAATCTCCCCTCTGCCAGCTTGTGACCGTTATTCCTGGTCACTCCTGGCGGTGCTCGGGGGAACAGGGACTTCCCCAGTGCCTGCTGGTCCCCCCTGACTAGTTTGTAACAGGCCACTAGACCCCCCCCTCGGCCTTCTCTTGTGGAGGCTGAACAGGTTCAGGTCCCATCGCCTCTCCTCGTAGGGCCTGCCCTGCTGCCCCCTGACCATGCGAGTGCCTCCTCTGGCCCCTCTCCATGTTGTCCACATCCCTCCTGAAGTGCGGCGCCCAGAACTGGACGCAGTACTCCAGCTGCGGCCTGACCAGTGCCGCGTGGAGGGGGAGGATCACCTCCTTGGACCTGCTCGAGGTGCATCTGTGGATGCACGACAAGGTGCGGTTGGCCTTTCTGACCACTGCCGGCCCATGTTCATCTTAGCATCAACGATGACTCCAAGATCCTTTTCTGCCTCTGCCCTGACGAGAAGGGAGTCCCCAGCCTGTAGGGATGGTGCCGGTTGTTCCCCCCCGGGTGCAGCACCTTGCACTTGTCGGTGTTCAATCCCATCCTGTTCTCATCCACCCACCCCTGTAACCTGTCTAAGTCTGATTGCAGCCTATTCCTCCCTTCTAGCGTGCCCACATCCCCCCACTTCTTAGTGTCATCTGCAAATTTGAACAGGTGCTTTTTACCCCCTCGTCCAAGTTGCTGATGAAGATGCTGAACAGTGCGGGCCCGAGGACCGAGCCCTGGGGGACCCCACTGCCCACATCCCTCCAGGTCAAAAATGACCCGTCCACCACCGCTCTCTGGGTGCGGCCCTCCCGCCAGCTGGCGACCCATCTGACAGAGTGGGTGTCGACACCACAGCCCCCAGTTTCCTCCCTGGCATGACTAGAAAGAACTTGTAGAGCAGGTTTAATTTAACCCATCCAGAAACCAAGGCCTTATCATTTCCTTCCCTTCATTATATGTGATTCTCTATTTTGGGATCCTTGGATTTTTTTAAGGGACACTAAACAATAACAAATGATTAAAATAAACCCAGGGGGGAGGGGAACTGGATGGCATGTCTTTCCCTTCCTTAGGCATGTGAGGGTCTAATCCTGGTTCCAAAGAGACCATGGGCCAATGTCCCACCTATGCATTGGTGGGATACATTTTGTACCCTTAAAAGTTTGGTGCCCCTTGCCAGAGATGCTCTTGGCACTGCCTTCTAATGCTGCTCAGTGGGGGTGTGACTGCTGACACTGAGGCTGAAGCTGCTGGAATAACACAGTGATAAATCAAGCCAGATACAATGGACACGACATCATGTAGTAGCTAGAAGAAACAATGAAGAAGAAGGCAGGACTGGGTAATAAGGAGCAACTGAGTCTCCCATGGGAAGCAAAATCTTGGTCCTTTAGCCCATTTCCCTCTCTATGAGTTGGGTAAGAGAGATGACAGATTTCACTCCAAACAGTCACTGAACCGACAAGCTATTTTAGACTGTTTCGGTAAATAGCAAGGAACATGTTGGAGGGCTGATCATGGAAAATAACCTTGGATCCTATGGTTCAACTGAGCTGATTCCGTTCATTTTAAATCTCAGGGGGCGCATCTACAAGAGATGTTTTACTGCTCAGCAGACTAATTTGCAGTGCAGTAAAAGGTCACCATCTACACATGTGCAGCAATTAGGCCACAGTAGACTAATAAACTGCAGTGCCAGATAGTCCCGTCACGTACAAGTGGTGTCCAGCTGCGCAGTAAATTACTGCACTTAAATGCAGGTGTAGATGGTGACACTGGGATTAATTTATTCCAGCTCAATTTGAAGTACATTCAGCAGCATTAATTGCACATGTAGATGTGCCCAGGATAGATTGACTAATGGTTTGGACTTCACGGCCACATCCAGATGAGTGCAAATGTTTGGTTCCGGGGGACAAGTAGCAGGTGCCCCTAGAATACCCGTGCCATGCACACTTCAGCATGTGGCAAGTCATTTACAGGCAGTAGGGAGAGGTTGGGACCAGCACAGTGCTGGCCCCAGCAGCCTTACCTGGGGTGCTGGAGGCCTCCCGGGGCTGCAGCTGCAGCAATCCTGCTGCACGAGCCTGGCTGGCGGCCGCATCATGGCTCCAGGTGGTCCAGCTCCACTTCACAGCAGCACATGTTGCCCGTGCATGTGATGCTCTGGTTTTTTTTTTAACATGTTCTTTTTTTGATCCTTGGATATCCAGGGGTCAAAAAAAACCATGGGAAAAAACCCAAAACAGAGCTGCATGGAGAACACCTCAGTGTGCGGTATGTGGCGCTGCAGCTGTGTTTGCAGTGCCACATACAGCACGTCCACGCTTGTCTGGACGCACCCCAGAAGGGCAAACTTTGAGACACTAAGGCAGTGGTTCTCAACCTTTTTGGACTCAAGACACACCTATTGGACTTTAGGGTCCCCCTCCAAAACTTTTGTGAAGTAAGTGGCACCCAAATTCAAACACAACTTTATATATTACAGTGCTTACCCCCTTGCAGAAGGGCTGGGCAGTGGGATGGGGGATCATTCAGGCAGGGATAAGCCTGAGCCTGCATTTATCTACTTATCTCACCTGCTTATCTCCTTACTCCTTACTCCCTATTTATTTCCTCACACTCACAGCACGCTTCATAAGATCAGGAGGCACCCCACGTGCCGTGAAACCCTGGTTGAGAATCATTGCCCTAAAGAAATGAGTTTGTGGGGCTCACTCAGCTTGGGAGGTTGTGGATCTGAATGCAGAGGAGCCATGAAATTACTTTAAACTGGTAGGGAAGGGCCAAAGCCCTACCTGGATTAATAAGCACCTCAAGCAGGTTGTTAGGATTAAGCAGAAACCTACTGGGAATGGAAAAAACTGGCTTGATGAGCTGGGTGAGATGAACTTTGCTCAGGAAAGTCAAATGACTGGCAAAAGATTCTTAGGCTGCATGGATTAAAAGAGAACAAGGGCAGAAAAAGTGAGGCTACTATATATTGAGCATGTGGTGCAGATCATGGCTTATCTAGGCATGGCCTAAATACTAACTAGGCACATCTACATGTTCATTGGCACACAGTTATCACTGCACATTTCACTTTGTACTTGTATAATCAAGTACTCAATAAATGCACAGTAACCACAGCGTTACTGTGCAGGAGTGCCAGCAAATGCCTTTTTAGTGATACTTCTGAGTAATAGCCTAATACTACTGCACAGTACCGTATTAGCATGGTTTTTACCAGGATGCACTACTGTGTAGTAGTATTAGCCTACTGTGCAGCTAGTGTCGCATGTAGATGCGCCTACTGAATACTTTGAGTAGCTCACTATTCATTAAGGATGATGATGTACTTAAGGGTAGGGTAGGGTATGAAGATATGATAATGAAAATTACTACTTCCAATATGGAAGCATAATTTAAATTATTTACTGCGATGAAATGCACAGGGAGTGTGGGGAGTTGGGGGAGCAGGTAAACTCTACCCCAAAATATTGAAAAAAGTGCAAGTCATGTAGCAAGGATTTTTAATGAATTTGTCGATTAGGGGAAGGTACTGTATGCCTGGAGCAGAGGACATGTAAGGCCTATATTCAAAAAGAGCTAAAAAGAGATTCAGGCAGGTCCTGGCCTGTTAATTTGACTTCAGCATGACATAAAGTCACCCTACAGATTTTGAATGAAAGAGAAATTAAGGTCATGGAGGCAAATGGAAAGCGTGATAAAAAGCAATGTGGTTTTGCCGAAGGTAAATCGTGTCAGACTAACCTAATATCTTTCTGTCATAAAGTAGCTGATTTGTTAGAGAAGGGTGACCTAAACAATCTAGATTTAAGCAAAGCATTGGATCCTCTCCTTCACGGGGAAGTAGTATTTAAGATGGAGAAGATGGGGGTTAATACCAGAACTGTAAAGTGAATAAGGAGCTGGGTAATGAAGAGACTACAGTGCTACTGAATATCTGAATGGAGAAAAATTCCTATTCTTGCTCTTCAAGTGTCAGTCTTGGGGCCCATCCTGCTTAATGTTTTCATTAGCAACTTTCGTAAATGAATGAGGTGGGTGCTAATGACATTTCAGGATGACCCAAAGTGGGGAGGCATTGCTAATACTGGCCAGGACTGAGTTATCGTGCAGGAAGAGTTGGATTACCTTAAATGAACTGGAGTAATGGAAAGTTAACTACACGTGCTTTAATGCACTTTAGTTAATGTGCATTAAATCTAGTACCTCTTGTGAGGTACTATGAAAATGCTTATTAGCCTGTCTTAATGCACATTAACTACAGAGCATGGTTTTTAAGTGATGCTCAATGTGCTTTAGCCTATTTTGATGAGTATTAGCTAAATAGCACAGGTTTTTCAGTGAAGCTTTAATGTGCATTAAAATAGGCTAATGCACTTTAAAGCACATCTGTAGATGTGCTCAGTACAAGGTACATAGGCACATATTTAGGAACTAATAACAAGAATTTTTACTCCAAGGTGGGGAATCAAGGTTAAAGCCAGCAAAGAAAGAGAGAAACCTGGCTATACTGAACCATCACAGGATGAGCATGGTCTGCTATTGTGATACGGCTGCAAAAAAAAATCTAATGACATTTGGGGATTGTTTAGTGCAGCATTTTTGCTGGAGACGGGTTAAATATGAGCATCATTACACAAAGCATTATCAAATCCTCATGTAGGGTTCGGTGTGCAGGTCTGGCACCTATACTTAAACAAGATCCATTTAAAAAGGTACCAAGAAAGGCCACTAAGGTATTTAAGCAAATGGAGTATTACAAAAGGAGATTAGCAGAATTTGGCTTAGTTAGCCTGGCACCATAATGGCAGAGAGGGACTTTATACATTTCATAAATACATTCAGGGAAGGAGAACTATTTCGTTTAAAAGATAATATGGGTACAAATCCAACTGAGCATAACTTGGTCTTGAATAAATTTGGACTGAATACTAAAATGTTTGTATTCTTGAGGGAGTGGAGCTCTAAAAAGTCTTCCGAATAGCCTAGCGGAGGGGAACCTGATAGATTTCAAGATGAAGATGGGTTAATTCAGAGAAGGGATTATAGGAGAGGATCAAGAGAAACTGGAAATGTAACCTTGGGAGATGAGACTTCAGGTATTGATTTTTTGATATTCTCTCGAGGGAGGTGAAAGGAGACTTGGTCACAGCACGTGATCACTGGCAGGGGAGAGTGAGGTCTGTTGAGTCTTTCCCAAGACAGTTCAGCTGCTCTTGCTGTTTGGAGGCATTTCTCAAGGGCTACATCTGTTTCTCTTGAAGGCTGCGATCAGCAGAAACAATCCTCTCTCAAATGAGTCTATTATTTCTCCAGACTTACAGGTAGGCCCCACAGTTTTCAGCTCTGTAACGTACTTACTTGCATGTTAGCATCTTGGTTTCAGCTAAAAGAAATGGTATTTCTTAAGATGGTCATTTGCTCTGGGGTCACGATCTTCAAATAGTTTTATTACACTTCCCATGCCCCGGCCATCGTTCCTGGGAACAGTGTGTCAGTCACTTCTTTCTTGCTGGTGAGTCTCAGCAGACTGACCACTGCCCCCCCATTTCATGTACCACTGGTGCATTTTAACATGCGAGGACCCCACACTTCTGAACCCGGACTGACTATTTGGAGAACTATTTAATGAGGTGGCGCAGCCCCATGTTGCATGGTAGCCATGCGGAAACACAAAAATGACTTTGTGCCACTGCAAACTCTTCTCTCCCACAATCTCTGCTCCTCCATCCAAAGCTCCTTACAGGTTTCCACAGCCACAATATTCAGTCTAATTCTAGCCACAAAGTTCTGGATAGTCACCAATATGATACGCTATAAGTGTGTTTAAAAAACAGCGAGGGCATACCAATCAGTTCATGTGACGGTATGAACCATAAATTGTTCTTTTTCTCTGTAGATTTAATTGAACTTCCCTGTTTGAGAATCTGTAGAGCAGAAATTAGTAAATTAAACACACTGTGACAAGCTGATGACTCACTGGGAATGGCCCCAAGCCAAAGTAAGCACGAAAACAATGACAAGAACCAAGGTCTGCAAATGATTCTGTTTTATAACCCATGGGAAGGTGGCGAGGACCACACTGCAAAACAAAGCAGACTGGGGACAGAGGGATGCCAGACATCCTGCCGTTCCTCTGGGCCAAGTACATGAGTCAGATCTGTGACCAGAGCAGACTCCAAAACAGCCTGGTTCGTTAGGTGCTTTGCGAGGCACTTGCTGCAATACTGGCAGGTGTACGTGCCACCCATTGGGAGACCATGGGCCATGTACCTGCCACGTTTCTATAAGGTCCTAAAACATTTCTGGAACACATATGATCTATGCAACTAGGCCCCAGCAACCATGTTCAACCATCAGACGATGCAGGAGGTGGTAATGACAAGAGAAATTGGGTCACCTATGGACTTAATACCCAGCAACAGCTTCCAGGATGTGTGGGAGTGGATCTTGACTTCAGTAAGGACTTGGTATGGTTTCCCACAATATTCTCACAAGCAAGCTAGGGATGTACATGTTGGATGAATGGACCATAAGTTGGATAGAAAACTGGCTGGATCTTCACGCTCAAAGGGTAGTAATCAATGGCTCAATGTCTAGTGGGCAGCCGGTACCAAGCAGAGTGCCCCAGAGTTGGCCCTGGGGTCATTTTTGTTCAATGTCTTCATCAGCGACCTGAAAGATGGGACGCAGTGCATCCTCAGCAAGTCCGCAGGTGACACCAATCTGGGGGGAGTAGTAGATACATTGGAGGGTAGGGCTAGGATTCAGAGAGACCTTGACAAATTGGAGGACTGGTCCAAAAGAAGTCACATGAAGTTCAACAAGAACAAGTAATGCAAATAATGCAAATAATTATGAAGTCATAGGGATAACGGAGACCTGGTGGGACTCCACCCATGACTGGACCTTGGGTGTAGATGGCTATACCCTGTACAGGAAGGGTCATGTAGATAAAAGGGGCGGGGGTGTAGCTGTCTATGTTAAGGAAAGCTATGCGTCCCTGCAAGCTGATGTTGGTGACCAGGATGGACGCCTGGAGATCCTCTGGGTGAAAATCTGTGGGGAACATGGCACAGGGGACACAACGGTGGGAGTCTACTACAGACCTCCCGCCCAAAGTCCTGAGCTCGACCAGGAGTTCACCCGGGAACTGGCTGAGGCCGCTTGCTCCAGGACCTTGGTTGTCATGCGTGACTTCAATTACCTGGACATCTCGTGGGAGGATCACTCAGCAAAATCCGAGCGGTCACAAAGCTTCCTCTCGTGCGTGGATGACCTCTACCTGACTCAAGAAGTCTATGGGCCAACAAGAGGTAAAGCGCTGCTCGACCTGGTACTGGCTACTGGGGATGACCTAACGGCGACCTAGTGATCGATGGGAAGCTGGGTGACAGCGACCATGAGCTGATCACCTTTACCATCTGCCATAAAGCTGGCAAGTCAGTCAGCAACACAGAAGTCCTTGACTTCAGGAAAGACAACTTTGACAAGCTCAGGAGGCTTGTCAGTCAGGCCCTCAGGGACCACGACCCCAGGGAGAGGGGAGTTCAAGAAGAGTGGTTGCTCCTCAAGGGAGCGATCCTCAATGCACAAGCTAAGTCTATTCCATCATCTCGGAGGAAAGGCAGCAAGAAGGCACTGCAGCCCTCCTGGCTCTCCAGGGACCTAGCAGACCTCCTGAGGCTAAAAAGAAAGGCCTACAAAGGATGGAGGATGGGGTTCACCTCCAAGAAGGATTATTCTGCACTGGTCTGGTCCTGCAGGGAGCAAACCAGGAAAGCCAAGGCTGCAACTGAACTCCAACTAGCTTTGAGTATCAAGGACAATAAAAAGTCCTTTTTCAGATATGTGGGGAGCCAGAGGAAAAGCAAGGGCAACATTGGACCCCTGCTGAACCAGATGGGGCAACTGATAACTGATGCCCAGGAAAAAGCCAAACTATTAAATGGGTACTTTGCGTCGGTCTTTCATCAGTCCCATGGGACGCCCATGCCCGCTACAGGACAGGGCGGTCCGGGTGAGGGAGATCCCCTGTCCTCCATAAATGCTGACCTCATGAAGGAACATGTTGAGAAGCTGGACACCTTCAAGTCAGCTGGCCCTGACAATCTGCACCCCAGGGTACTCAGGGAGCTGGCGAGCGTCATAGCCCAGCCCCTGGCACGGGTCTTTGAAAACTCCTGGCACTCTGGTGCAGTGCCCGAAGACTGGAAGAAGGCCAATGTGGTGCCGATCTTCAAGAAAGGGAGGAGAGTGGATCTGGCTAACTACAGGCCCATTAGCCTGACTTCTATCCTGGGGAAGATCTTAGAAAAGTTTATTAAGGAGGCCACCTTTAATGGACTGGCTGGGGCCAACATCCTGAGGGATAGCCAGCGTGGGTTTGTTGCGGGTAGGTCTTGCTTGACCAATCTCATTTCCTTCTACGACCAGGTGACCTATCACCTGGACAAGGGAGAAGAGATTGATGTCATATATCTTGACTTCAAAAAAGCCTTCAATCTGGTGTCCCATGATCACCTCTTGGCGGAAGTGGCCAATTGTGGCCTTGGGTCCACCATGATCCGCTGGCTGGGAAATTGGCTCCGTGGTCAGACCCAGAGGGTAGTAATTGATGGCAGTCACTCATCATGGTGCCCTGTGACCAGTGGGGTCCCTCAAGGCTCTGTCCTGGGACCCATACTGTTCAACATCTTCATTAATGATGTGGACATTGGAGTCAGGAGTGTATGGGCCTAGTTCACCAATGACACCAAACTTTGGGGCAGAGCATCCACGCCAGAACATAGGCGGGTGATCTAGGCTGACCTGGACAAGCTCAGCAAATGGGTGGATGAAAACCTGATGGTGTTTAACACCGAAAAATGCAAGGTTCTCCACCTTGGGAGGTAAAACCTGCAGCACCCTTATAAGCTCGGCAGTGCTACGTTGGTTAGCACTACAGAAAAAAGAGACTTGGGGGTCATCATTGACCACAAGATGAACATGAGCCTGCAATGCGATGCTGCGGCTAATAAAGCGACCAAAATGCTGGCGTGCATCCATAGATGCTTCTCGAGCAAATCCCGGGACGTCATTCTCCCCTTGTACTCGGCCTTGGTGAGGCCGCAGCTGGAGTACTGCATCCAGTTTTGGGCTCCACAATTCAAAAAGGACGTGGAGAAGCTTGAGAGAGTCCAGAGGAGAGCCACGCGCATGATCAGAGGTCAGGAAAACAGATCTTACGACGACAGGCTGAGAGCCACGGGACTCTTTAGCCTGGAAAAGCGCAGGCTCAGGGGTGATCTGATGGCTACCTAGAAGTTTATCAGGGGTGACCACCAGGATCTGGGGGAACGTCTGTTCACCAGAGCACCCCAAGGGATGACGAGGTCGAACGGTCACAAACTCCTGCAAGACCGTTTCAGGCTGGACATAAGGAAGAATTTCTTTACTGTCCGAGCCCCCAAGGTCTGGAACAGCCTGCCACCGGAGGTGGTTCAAGCACCTACATTGAACACCTTCAAGAGTAAATTGGATGCTTATCTTGCTGGGATCCTCTGATCCCAGCTGACTTCCTGCCCTTTGGGCAGGGGGCTGGACTTGATGATCTCCCGAGGTCCCTTCCAGCCCTGATGTCTATGAAATCTATGATGTGCAACGTCCTGCATTTAGGACAGAACAATCCCATGTACCAGTTCAGGCTGGGGACTGACGGGCTGGGCAGCAGCTCTGCAGATAAGGACCTGGGGGGACAGGGGTCAAGAAGCTAAACAGGAGCCAGCAATGTGTCCTTGTTGCCAAGAAGGCTACCAGCATCCTGGGCTGCAATGGTAGGAGTGTTGCCAGCAGATTGAGGGAAAAGATTCTTCCCCTCTATCCAGCACTCGTGAGGGCACATCTGGAGTATTGTGTCCAGTTTTGGGCCTTCCACTACAGAAAGGATGTGGACAAATTGGAGAGAGTCCAGCAAAGGGCAACAAAAATGGTTTGGGGGCTAGGGCACATGTCGTGTGAGGAGAGAAGGGGGGAACTGGGTTTAGTTAGTCTGGATAAGAGGAGACCGAGGGGGGATTGAATTGCAGCCTTCACCTCCCTGCAGGGGGTTGCAAAGAGGATGGAGCAGGACTGGTCTCAGTGGGGGCAGATGACAGGAGAAGGAGCAATGGGCTCAAGTTGAAGAAAGGGATGATAAGGTTAGATATCAGGAAAAACTTTCTCACAAGGAGAGTAGTAAAACACTGGAACAGGCTACCCAGAGAGGTGGTGACTCTCCATCCTTGGAGGTTTTGAAGACTCGGGTAGACAAAGCCTTGGCTGGGATGATCTAGTTAGGGCCAGTCCTGGTTTGAGCAGGGGGTTGGACTAGATGTGACCTCCTGAGGTTCCTGTCCAACCCTCATTTTCTATGACTCTATGATTTTGTCTTCCACAAGGACCTGCAAAAGGAGCACAACAGAGACTTAAACTGGCAAGTAGCCCACCAGGCACTCCTCGCACGGGCATGGAGACACAGAGATGGGCATAGAGGCCAACCAAACTGCCCCAGGGAAACCTGCCCAAGGAAGACAGAAACAATCAATCACCTCCTTTGGCACCGCCCTTACGTCAAGGGGATGTGGAGAAAAGTAATGTTACTCCTCAGGATGGTATCATGGTTCAAGACCCTGATCAGAGAAATAATGTTGTTCAGGCACTTGACCAAGCAGCAGCAGCAGGAGACCACAAAAACCTGCTTATCTCCTGCTTTAACAACGTCCTGTGGAAGACCAGGAACCTGCTTGTGTAGAGGCACACAAACCTCTGTCTAGGACTGTGTCAAAAGAGGTCTGAGAGAGATGCAGGGATACTACAGGCAGTCAATAAAGGATGTTGAGCAGAAGATGGCAGACGTCACATGGAAAAGAAAAGACTGGCACAGGCTGTTCAGAGGCAGGAAAACCAGAGAGAATTACAACAACCATGACGATGGAGATGCCCGTGATAATGATGACAAGGAGGATGATGGCAGTGAGTGAAAAGATAGGGGAATGGGGAGGGCGAGGGAGAGGAGGGGTTGGAAAGGGGTTGCAGAGGTGGTCCTCCACATGCTAGTGAGGGGCAAGGGGATGGTGATGGGCACACGGGTACGTGGTGCTGTTATTGTAATGGGAGTTAATGGTGTAACAGTGTGTGTTGAGGACTGTCAAGGGAACTGAACCACTCACAAGACTGGGCTGGTGAAGTAGAGGTATATATCTCTATCTAATTAATATATATATAGAAATATATATTTAAAAATATATATATATTTATACAAAACATATATTTAAAAAAAACCCCATAAGCACTGTCCATGAAGACAGATGAATGTCTCTTCTGCAGACTGCTCTAGGGGTTCTCCCCTTGTACAGGAACCATTCCCTCCTTGTGTCCTCATCATGACTCTTTCAGGAAAATATAATGGGGCTGCCTATAGGCAAGGGGAAGGATGTAGCAATCAGCCCGCGTCTCTGGACACGGGGAGGACCCTCTTCTACAACCATATCTGCCCTTAACTTGACAGAGTGCAATGAGGAGGATCAACACGACCGCAATGCTCGCACCTTCCTGTCTGCAGTAGGGAGCAAGCATTGCAGACTGCTCTAGCTTAGCTGGACCTGAGCTGAAGGTCTCCTCCCAGGAGCCGTTCATTAGTCTCTGCATTTGTAAAGGGCCTGTCACAGTGGTTGCAAGGTGTTTGAAGCTCGTGGTGTTCTCGGTAGTGGCTTGCTTCGCTGTGCTGTTGCGAAGTGCAGGAAAGACCTTAGGGAAGGAAAGAGGAACACAAGACCAGGTGTTGGGAGGGAAAGGGCTTCAGTTAGAGACACCCTCTGACAACTAGGAATCCTTCTCAGAATAAATGTTGGGAAAGTTGAGTGCTGTGTCAGGGGTCAGCAACCATTCGCCACCACAGCTGACTGCCCTTTGTAGCCCTGCTTCCTCCACCGCAGATCTCTACCTCCAGAGCACTCGTTGCCTGGGCTTACTCGTGGCCACTGACCCCCATCCCCTCTGCAGCAGGAGGAGTGCTATGGAGTGGACGGACAACACGGCATGCCCCGTGCCGAATCTGGCCTCTTTGCAGGCCAAGTCTGGCCCACGGGCCAGAGGTTACTGACCCCTGCATAACGACCTGTATTAGATCCCAGGATCTTCTGGGTCCAAACTGGATGCGCTGAAAGGACACCAGAGTCTGTTGGAGCTAGAGGAGCATTCCTATTGCATCTTGTTAGTGGAGTTTGCAAAGCTGATGCTCTTAAACCAGAAACAGGGCACAGGTTCAGACACATCTGGAGCGATTTATAAGATGTTCACCCCCCAGATACTCTGAGGTCAGCAATTTTTGCTGACTTTCCTTTGGTTGCTGGGGCCATGGAGTGGCACAGCTGTTCTCTCCTTTTGCCTCTTCATCTCTTGCTGAGCAGCAAGGGAGGGCTGTAGCAATACAGGTCTGTAAATCCATAAAAATTGTCAGGGAGCTGGTTGAAAGGCAGGCGTGTTGTGCAAAAAGGCTTGGAAATGACTCCTTGGGACTGACTGGGTTGCAGTGGGTCAGTGGCTCTTTACTACTGCTTAAGTTGTTTCGAGCATGCAGTGATATTACACAGTCTTGTCCTCAAAAAGTGCCAAATGCTTGCGGAGTTCAGATGCCTCCAGACTTAGCTGAGCAGGGTGATTTGCATGGCAGTTTTATACTTAGATATCTAAATTCTTGCTAGGTCCTACCCAGGCACCTAAGGTCTCAGTGCCCAGCTGTGCAATGGAGACACTACCCTGCATCAGTGGTCATCCAGCCCCCCTTGGAGAGCACCTGCTGAAAAGCCCTTCAGGTAAGTAAAGCTGTGGCATCTTGTGAAGAAGCACACATGCTCATGTATGATGAATAATGTCAGTAGATCCTATTACAACAAATTTGACAGCAGCCATGCTTAAAAGAGAACAGTTTGTTATACAATACCAGCAGTTGCAAGTTGCTGTATCAAGCTTCAGAGATACAGTATTGTATTAAATAAAGCTTTAACACAGGGGCAGGCAATTATTTTGGGCGGAGGGCTGCTTACTGAGTTTTGGCAAGTCATTGAGGGCCACAGGTAGCCAGGGGCAGATAAATATTCATTTTCTAAATTTTTTAGGGGGGCTTGGTGGGCCACACCTGGCCCGCAGACCACATTTTGCCCACCCCTGCTTTAAGAGTACACAAGAACAACAGTTATTGGATACAATATACAATATACGGTATATCTACAATATTGTATATGCAATATGTATACCAGTATACAATAACAACAGGTAGAAGTTACAAGTGCTGCATCAAGTTTCACAGTAAGAGGTATAGTACTGTATTAAATAAAGCGTAATTCTTGATTCTATTCTATGAAAACACATTTGGCCATCTGTCAGGTATCCAGGTTGCAGTCATATTGGTCTAGAGGCAAAAGGTATCAGAACTCATAGTAGAGGCGATATTTTTTAGTAGACCAACTACATTTAAAAAAAAAAAAAAGTGTACCTGGAAGCTTGCAATTAAAGAATTTTTTTTGCAAAAACCTAGTTGGTCTAATAAAATATATCACCTCTACCACGAGCTCTGATTCCTTTGGTCACCTGGGCTGTTCAGTCTTGGCTATAAAATGCATCTATCTAACTAAACTAAAAAGAGAATGCTTTGGCTTTGTTATGTTATACCAACAGTCACAAGTTAGTAGAAGAAATATTCCTGTTCTGATAATTGAGGGGTCCAGGAGCTGATACTCAGATACCTGGGGATGTCGAGTAGCTCTTTCCTATCTCAGAGGTCTCTTTTGAGGATAACCTCCCTGACACCTGCAAGATGCTCACGTACTTCGGTGATGGAGACTAGCTGAGTACCCAGACCGCACGTGAGCCTGGACCACTCCACTCAGAGCTGAGTGTTCCCAGACGTCCGGTAGCGGAGATTAGAAGTGTGGCTTGGGTTTTGTCCACCACGGACTTACAAGCCCCTTACTGGCCTTTGCACGGAAGAAAATTGCTCAATGCTGTGCTTTTTAAAAGGGAAATGTTTTTGTTTTCATATGAGATGAGTAACTTTTTTGGTTCATTTCAATAGACTTGTTTGGAATGACCTTTAGATAGTTTTAAATAGTAATATCAATCATTTTGTTACAGTAATTTCTTCCTTGTTCCTGTATAAGGATGCTGGGACAGACCAGGAGATGATATCCATGTGCAGTTGTTAAAATCTGACTTGTCTTTGACAGCATTTCCTTTGGGCTGGTTATTTACAGCTTTCATTTCCACTGAATTTCCATTCTGTGGTGCAGATCGTACTTTGAACATCAGACCAGGGCCGCTCCAGGGGAATTTGACTCAGGCTGTAGGGCCGAGGGTCTCGAAGATAGACGCCTCTATTGTTCTGGATGCTGTCCTATGCTGGGAAGAGGCAGTCTCTTCCCTAAAGACCTGCAACGTGGATAGGTTGGACAAAATCTTGAGCAGTGACTAAGGTTAATCCAGATCTCTCCTGTCCTTAATTTTACAGAAGGGAGGCTGCAAGAAGCCACTTCTAAGCCCCGGTCCAATCTCCAGCTGTGACCAACCCGTCACTTCTGAGATGCAGCCGGCCAGTTGTCCAGAGGGGTGGCAATCCTTCCTCACCTCCACCGAGTCTCCTGTCCTGGGCTTTTTGTGCCTGGGTACTTTATCTTGCATTCGGCTTTATTAAAACACATTTGATGGAATCAGGACCATTTAACTAGGCGTTTCATGTCTCTCCGTAATGGCTTCCCTGCCCTCCTCACTATTTACAATCCTTGTGTCATCTGCAAACTGAACCCACACTACCTTTATCAGTAATAAAAATATCGAAGAAGGTCAGGTTATTCTGGTCCCTGGAAGCCTGACTAGACAATGACCTACATAGCAATATCTTCCCATTAGCAACTGTATTTTGAGATCCGTGAATGAGCCAGGTCATAATGCACCTGTGCTGGCACCCTGATGGTTGCATATAATACAAGTCATGTCTCCCTTCTCTAAGGCGCAGAGTTTTCCAAGTGTTACAAGGACAATGACTTGAATGCTTTTACTCTTACCCTCCGAGCCTGCCACTGTTTTTGGTTTTACAATGACTGCCGTTGAGTTCATGACTTCAAGACTACTTATGCTTTTTACATCAGACAGTTGTTGGCTAAAAAGCAGAGATAAGTTGCCCAGGAAGGTCCGGAAGCCAAGAGACTGTCCTCAGCACTGGGCTACAGAGATGCTTTGGCTTCAGGATTGAGCCAATGTTCACCAAAACCAGTGCGAATCTGTCCACTAATGTCAGTGGGCTTGGATAGAGCCCGGTAACATGTATTTAGGCCAAGAGATGGTGGAGGGGGAAGTGCCCCTATCTGCCTGTTTTATAGCCTGGTGGTTAGAGCACTCTCCTGATGGATGTGGGTTTGAGTCCTCTAAGGTGGAGGAGAGCCGGGAACCCAGGTCCCCCCACTTCCTAGTTAACACCCCAAAAAGTTATTGGGGAAGCAATAGGCTCTAACCCCACCCCATTTTTCAGTGACTTCGGGGGCTGCTGTCCATGCGTAAGGTCTGACCTGCGCAGGCCTGCCTGACCAGGCTCCTCTGGGGAGTTAGATGCGGGGACGCTTGTTCACAAACCCATAAGGCTTCGGTGGGGTCTAGGCGCCTGACTGATTAGCTCAGCCAAGATAGCGGCAGATCTGAGCACATGCAATAGCAGCGTTTTAGGCAAGTTAGCCAGTTATTGCCAAACCATTGGCATTTCTGGCCTCTCAGGCACCTAAGAGGTAAGGCAGTGGTGTTTGGACTTAGAGGCTTAAATTTTCCACCTAAATTGGACAATTGGACACTTAAATCCTTTTAGAGGGGGATGTGGCTCCAAATCACTAAGGTCCTTTTGAAAAATTTCTCCCAGTGCTGAAATGTTACCTCTTTCTGGCTGACCAAAGAAACCCCGTTGCCAGAGACTGTAAGGCACTTACAAGGTGCTCCGCTGCCGAGGGATTGATCACAAAGTCACTTTTGTCTCCGGTGTAATCTAGATCGCATTGCCTTCTGGCTAAACAGCGAGGAGCTGCACTGCTACATCCCGCTGGCTTTGTCTCAGTTCAGCAACTGCTCTAAAGTCCAAGGCATCATGCCCTGTTATTGTGTGTCACCGGTAGCATGAACCGTGGTTCAAAGCCAGCCCAGGTCCTGTCGGTGGGATGCGGTCCCTTCTTCCACCTCCTTTCTTATCGAAGCACTGTCAACCAAAATAATCTAAAGCAAACTCGTTTGCCTCCTGGTCTACTCTACTGCATACGTTAAAGGCTCTGGATGACATCAAAGATTTGGGATCAGTGCCTAATGCTGCCACAGACTTCTTATACGACCCTGGGCAAGTCAATCCCACGGGGACTTCATTCAGTCCGTAATCCTTTCCTCTTCCTTAACTTGGTCTCTTGACAGTAATAAATACTTCTGGGCCATGACTATCTCTCATGATGCAAATGCCAGAACTATGGGAGCTTTGTGTCAGGCAGGGCCTTTACACCCTGTGCACTACTACATCTTTGGGTAATCTTTGGGTGTGTTTAGTCTGGAGTGCATACATGCTCATGGGCTTACTTTTACCTGGACTCGTGTGAGCCAAACTTCCCTGGAGAGTTTGTGTTACTGGGCTGTGTGTGACCCAAATTGCAGATTTGTCTACAAGGTCCATCCAAGCCTACCAAAATCGTTGGACAGACTCTCGAAGGTTTTTGGTGAACCTGGGCTCAATCCCAAGGACAGTAATTATGCAAATGGTAATGCACATCAGCCAAAGGCAAGTAATTTTGTCAGCACAAGCATAACTCATGGCAGGACAAAAACCCACCCAGCGCCCAGGGGATACTCTGTGCCTGGAGCGGTTCTGCAGCTTGACTGCTGGGCCAAACTGCTACGGTGCTGTCTCTGAATAGCCGCCTTACGCGGAGTCCTTGTGTAACACCCGCACAGGCTTGAGGTTGTGCGTGCTGAAGTGTGTTCTGGTTTCATGTTGCTGTGCACCTTGTCTTTTCTGTGTGACATAATTGTTGTCCATTGTGCCTCCTCGAGGGCTGGAGGGGACCACCTCGCACCCCCCTCCTTGTGTCCAGACCTTGTCTTAAGATCTCTCACCAGTTTGGTGGCTCTGGCCACGTCCCCAGGAGCGGTGACCACCTTTAAATTAATAGGTCTGCATTAGCAGCGTTCAAATGATGCTGCTTCTGACTGGGGCCCTGTAGACATGTCAGAAAAGTTATTTAAGGGCTGGGCCACCTGGGCTGGGTCTCTTTTTCCTCCTGGGGCTGCTGAAGCCTGAAAGCTGAACTGGGGGCCAGAAAAGCCTGCTTCCCGTGGCCCTGCTCCTCACTGAAGAAGCAAACTGAAGCTATGTGAAAGGAAAGCCTTAGGCACAGGGACAGACAGCCTGTCTTAGGTCTTGAGACCTCCCTTCTCTCCCTCTTCTTGCCCCCTTTTGTGTTTTCTGGGGTTTGAGTGGGATGATGCCATAGTGGGGGTATCAGTCCCTGCAGCAAACTAACCCAAGTTTGAAGCCTGGCAGTTTTGCTGGCGCACTTTGGGCCAGGGCTGAGAGCCTGGCACGTTTTAGTTGCTGTTGCATCTTCTTTGGGGTTCAGTGTAGCTGTGTCGCTGAGCCCCGGCTGCGTGTCTTGTGGGCAGTTTTTGGCCATGGAGGCCTTGAGCAGGATGGTACCAGGAGCGCATCCTTCTCTAGTGCAGGCTGCCCAGGAAACGGGGTCCTGGCAGCTACTGGGCCCCTGCACTGGGGATCATCGTATCTCAGCATGGCGGTGTAGCTGAGCCTGGATGTCCAGGCTGCAGCCATAACCTAAGCCCTTTTTGCTGTTTCACAGCTGTTGCATTTCAGCCCACCTGTGTGGGGCTGAACCCCAGCCGTATGTTGGTTGGTAGATTTGGGCCAGGGTGAAGCCCTGGCACTTCTGTATAGGCCTGGCCAACTGATTGCCACCCAGTCCAGGCCCAGCAAAATAGGCCTGGGACTTCTTTTGTCCCTTTTGCAGTTTATATCTCAACCAAGCAGTGCAGCTGGGCGCTAGCTGTAGTCCAAGCCCAAGCCAAGATAGGCCTGGCCCCCTTTTGTTGTTTCATAGCTGTTAGGTCTCAGCATAGCAATGTCCCGGCTACAGCCAAAAAGACCGGGTGCTCTTGTGTTGTATGTGCAGGGCCTGGCACGTGTTCTTGCTTTTGTGGCTCTGTGTCCATACCAAGCAATGTGGCTGGTGCTGGTTGCAGCTTAGGATCTTTTGCTGTTTGGCTTTTCTTTGAGTTGTCTTGCAGTTTCCTGCCCCAGCAGAGCTGGGACTGGGACTCGAAACTTTGGGGCGTGACGTGCTACTACATGGAAGTGGAGATCAGTGCTACAGCTTCACAGGGAGCAACAAGGGGCCCTTTGCAATGCAGAAGGACCTGTGCTGTCTAGCAGCTCCCTGCAGCGCAGTGCACCCATGGAGCAGCTCACAGGACTCTCCGGTGTGGGCCCCCATTTGCAGCCCATTGCTGAAGCGCAGATGGAGGGGTGCAGGCCCCCAGAACTACCCACTGGGGAGTCCCGAGTCCCAGACTGCCTGAGGATGGGTAAAGCCTCCCCTAGAGGCTTTGTTTTGTCATTTATTGTGTTTTAAAATTATATTTAGTGTCTACTTCTGTGTTTTCTTTCTTCTTTGTAATACATTCGGATTTTTTATTGACACGGCTTGCAAGCGAAGGGTTGTTAGTTGTATTGGACACCCTAGTGATTCATTAGTGTTTCCCAGGTAGCCTGCATTGTAACTGGAAATGAAACACAAGAAAACTAGAACTTCCCTTTAACACAAAAAAGGCGGTGAGCAGGTGTCTGCTCCTCGTGCAGAATATGGCTATAAAGAGGTTATAAAGGTTATTAAATGATTCTCGAGGGGATGGAGATAGACTCTTCTCCAGGGCTGCAGGGGACAGGATTAGGAGATGGTTTTAAATTGCAGCAAGGGAAATTGAGGCGGGGTGCCAGGAGGAGCTCCCTCGCTGCGGGAGTGGCTCAGAATTGGCAGAGGGAGGCTGCCCACCGCTGTTGTGACCTCTTCATCCCTGGAAAGGTTTAGGAGCAGGGGTGCTCAGCCTCTGACCCACAAGCCAGATCTGGCCTGTGGAGCCATGTCATCCGGCCCATGAGGCTCCCCACAGCTCTGGTGCAAGACGGGTGGCAGCATTCATTGCCACTCCCCTAACGCCAAACTACTGGACCCGTGCTGAGCCCCGTGGGGCTGGATTCGGACACGTGGGGTCGAGCTGGCCGGCTCTGGTATACCGCGGGATTAGGTCACGTATGGGGGTGGGCTGGCGCGGGGTCGGATTCAGCGTGCTAGATGGCACCTGTGGACTGACCCCACACAGGATCCGGCCCACGGACTGACCCGGCGTAACTCATTGGATCTGTGGAGCCAGAAGGGTGGGCACCACTGGCTAGGTAGACACTTGACCGGGATAGTTTAGACCAGGGATGTTTAATTGGCAGCCTGAGGGCCATGTGAGTCCCCCAAGGTGTTAACAAGCAGCCCCTGGACTCCTGCTCTGGATGCCACCTTCCCCTCCCATCACTCCAGCGGCTGCTGTTCCCCCTCCCTTCTCCGGCTCCTGCTGCCTGACTCGACCCCTGGGAGCGGGACCAAGCGAGTCCATGGCTGGGTGGCCCAGGGGAGACCCAGGGCACCAACACGATACAGCGAGTCACCCACAATTGCCAGAGAAACCCACGTGGCACGGCGGGCACGGGGCACTGGGACAGTACAGTGGGGTGGGGGCATGGCATGCCCTATAGCAGCGTGGTGCAGCACGTCTCCTATGTACCAGGCAGCCTACGCAGGGTGTGACAAGAGACATCTGGCCACTCAGGAGCTGGACAGCCCTGCTTTAGTTGGGGCTGATCCTGCCTTGAGCCGGGGGCTGGACTCGATGTGACTTTGAGGGCTGTTCCAGGCCGACTTGTCTGTGATTCTAGGAACATCGAGCTTCTTTTCTTTCATTTCGCTGACAGTTCAGTGACCAGGTCCACGACCTATATCCACAAACTTGCCCTGACAGGCTCTCTGTGACCTAGGGAAGTGCTGTTACCCCATGACAGGTGAGAACTGAGGCACGGATAGGTGAAGTGGCTTGCCCAAGGCCACAAAGAAAGTCAGTGGCAGAACTGAGAATACAGTCCAAGTCTCCCCTGACAGCATCTTATCACAGCATCGCCGATCCTCTTCCTGTCACCTAGTTTTTTATGATCCTATCACAACTCAACCCCAGAGGGACTGTGACCCAGCATCGTCAGTCTTACATGCTCCTGGCACGCGGGCTAAGGGAGAACCTTCATTAGCTGCAAAGAGTAGCAAACTCGTTGCATCTGTGGGCTGGCAACTAGGCAAGGACACGGCCCATAGCATGTCTGCATGTGCAGCACCATGCGCTCTTTGTGCAGCATGTCACACATACACCGTAAAAACAAATAATGCAGGGAAATGTCTGTTTACACATTTGGTTCGGATGGAGACCCGGCCACTTCCCAAACTAGCACCACCTCACTAACCTGCAGGCAGCTCTGGGGTGGAGGTAGGCAGCAAATACTGGGCCAAACACTGGTGTGGAAGACAGGTGCCTGCTTGCTAGTGATTAACTGAACTGCGCAGAAAGCAGGCCTTGCTTTGTCCTTTGGTGCTGCTTTACAATGCATAAAATGGCTCCCTGGTGCTCAGCAAAAATAAAAATGTGTGTGCGTGCATGCATGCGTGTGTGTGTGTGTGTGCATATTTGGACGTGGGCTTACTTCAGCAATAACTGGACTACCAAGCTTCTACTGCTTTGTTTTTGCAGGAGAAACCGCTGGAGAACGGATGGGGGAACTCCCTTGGCTCCCCCACCGAAGCAGGGAATTTTTTGCCAAGAGTTTCCCACTGTCTGTAGGGGGCTAAGCACATTTTAAAAAACTCTCTCCCTCACCGAGAGTTTCAACGAAACTCACTCTACATCCTTCCCCTCTTGGCTTTTAGGTTTTACTTGGTGGCCTCTTGCGATATTATGATC
The DNA here is from genome assembly GCF_052110815.1 of Crocodylus siamensis. Classification (NCBI taxonomy): domain Eukaryota; kingdom Metazoa; phylum Chordata; order Crocodylia; family Crocodylidae; genus Crocodylus; species Crocodylus siamensis. The sequence continues at coordinate 416,263,691 of NC_143395.1, read as the reverse complement.
CCGGTGCCTGGCCTCCAACAAAAGCAAGGAAGTCAAATCCCACGTTTGCCATGCAAGAAGTGAAGAAAACAGGAAGAAAGTCCCCTGAGTCCAATTTTTTTGCATCAAAGCACAAACAACGTTGTTCTTTGCCGTTTGCTTTTAGGAGTGGACTGTTGGCAAATGCTTTCCCCCGTCCCTTGTGCCTGAGTTTTGACAGGCCTCCATAGCGCAGCTCGCTGGGCTGGGCTGAACCTGTTGGAACGGCAGCTCCCAAACTTTTTGGAGCAGCTGTCAACCTTCAAAACTGTCAACCTTAGGCAGAGCTACTCAACAGGTATTTACCTCAGTCTTCACACACAAAAAATTGAGCTTCCAGACACCTGATAGGGATTATCTGGATAAGGAAGGGGGCCAGCTGAGGGAGGGGATAATAGAAGAGACAGTCAGACAGCTTTTGCTGGGTCTGAACGAATTCATGTTAGCAGGGCTGGATGAGGGTCCTGGTAGGGAGGAGATCTCAAAGCCCTTGTCAATGATCTTCATGAAGTTGTGGGAGATGGGCCAGGTCCCAGAGGACTGGAAAAGGGCCAATGTAGTTCTTGTCTTTAAAAAAAGGCAAGAAGGAGGCCCCAGGGAACTACAGACCAGTTTGCCTCACCTCAATCCTTGGGAAGTTACTGGGGCATATCCTAAAGAAGGCCATTTGCAAGCATCTGGAGGAAGAAAGTCTGCTTGCAAGCAGCCAGCATGAATTAACGAAGAGCACATCATGCCAAACAAATCTAGTCTCCTTCTACTTGGGTGGATGAAGGGAAAGCTGTGGATATCGTGTATCTGGACTTCAGCAAGGCTTTTGACAAAGTCCCGCGCAACCTTCTCATAAACACATTGGAGAAATGTAGACGGGATAAAGCTACTACAAGGTGGACAGACAGCTGGCTCAATAGCTGCAAGCAAAGGAAGGGTAATTATACATGGATCCACGTCTGAACGAGTGGAGTCCCACAGGGGTCTGTCCTAGGCCTAGTGCTGTTCAACAGGTTTATTGACAATTTGGATGCTGGTGTAGAGAGCTTCTTGAGTAAGTCTGAGGATGGCATGTGAGCACATTGGAAGATGCGAGCACAATCCAGAAGGATCGCAACAGCTCGAAAAGTCGGGCTGGAGCCAACAGGGTGGAGTCCAATGCGGACAAATGCAAGGGGCTGCACCTTGGGAGGAATAATTAAAAGCACAGATACAAAATGGGGGCCTTGTGGCTGGATGGCAGTGCTATGTAAAAGGACTTGGGAGTCTTAGTAGACCCCTGACCCACTGTGAGTCTGTAGTGTGATACAGCTGCACAAAAGGCAAATGCAGCATTGGGTTGCATCAACAGAAGCATGAGGTGCAAGTCATGAGAGCTGATAGTGCCTCTCTACTTGGCACTTGGCCTCATCTGGAGTACTGTGTGCTGTCCTGGGCTCCACATTTTAAAAAGGACATAGAGAAGTTACAGAGGGTCCAGAGGCAGGCAACAAAGATGATCAAGGGCTTGGAAGGCAAGTCATATGAGGAGAGGCTGCAGGAACCAGGCATGTTCAGCTTGTGGAAAAGACACTTGAGAGAGGACATGGCAGCAGTCTTCAAATACATGAAGGGCTGCCATCAAGAAGAGGGAACACACCTTTTCTTTTTTTGTGCAGAGAGGAGGGTGGGGACCAATGGCTTGAAGTTGCAGCAAAGTAAATCCATATTGGATCTCCAGAAACACTTCTTCACTGTGAGACTGGTAAGGCAGTGGAGGAGATGCCTAGGGAAGTGGTGGCGGTGGAGGTGTCCAAGAAGTTGGACAGCCCCTGGTAGGAGCTTTGCCTACTTTCTACTATGGGTATTTTCCAGGCTTCTGGGCTTTGCTCCCTCCCCACCCCCTTTTTTTTTCTGTGTTATGTGTCAGTGCTTTTAAGCCTCCCCAGAGGCATTGGATATTGGCCGAAGCTAAGGCTGAGGACATCTAGGATGTACCAATGGGCCTGCTGGACCCAAAGGCAGAGGTTCCTGGCTACAGGGTCTTGCCTCTCCTGTCACGGTCATACGGGTGATCACCATATTTGGGGTCAGGAGGGACTTTTACCCCGTAATCACATCTGGTATGGACTGTGGGGGTTTTTGCACAGTGGGGGACATGGCCCTCTACCCAGGACCTCTTGAGCATATACTGACATCATTTCATCGAAGCAGGACTTTGGCTGCTGCGGTTCCCCTGCTTTCCCTGTGGCAGGTTTGGGTGTGAGGTCTATGTTGTGTCAGGGTGGACGGTATCTTATGTAGAGTTAAGATTATGGTTGTATGGGCTGGTTGGGATGGGGCTGATCCTGCCTTAGGCAGGGGGTTGGACTAGATGACCTCTGAAGGTCCCTTCCAGCCCCACTTTTCTGACTATGACTCTAAACTTTCTCTTGGGCCATCACATAGCCTTCTCATCAAACCTGGACATGATAAGGAGGAGGGTCTAGTTCATAGGCCACTTTGCATGGCATCTAGGACCACAGCCGATTTTTGGTGACATCAAGAGCATGTTGGTGTCACAGAATCATAGAAAAGGAGGGTTGGAAGGGACCTCAGGAGGTCACACCTAGTCCAACCCCATGCCCACGGTAGGACTGTCCCCAGCTGTGCCATCCCAGCCAAGGCTTTGTCTAGCCAGGTCTTCAAAACCTCCAAGGATGGAGATCCTACCACCTCTCTGGGTAACCTGTCCCCGTGCTTTACTACCCTCCTAGTGAGAATTTTTTTCTAATATCTAACCTAAACTTTCCTTGGTGCAACTTGAGACCATTGCTCTTTGTTTTAAAAGAAAACAAGAATCTCATTTCAGTCTCTGGAAAGACTCAAAGGCATAACTAGAAAGTTCAGTGCCTTAGCATGTCACAGGCCTGGAGTGAGAGGCAACAGCAGATGAAACGTGCTGCGATCTGGTGTAAGCAGTAAAGGGCTCAGGAGTCACGGAGGCAAAACTAATGATCCAACCCCCAATGGATATGTGCTCCATGATACGGCAGCACAAAATAGTGGAGGCACGTTTTTGAACAATCTGCCTGCCTGCTTATTACTCCTGACAGGTGGTAAGCAATGGTGGTTTCCTTCCTGATATAACTCTATTGCAATCTGAAGAGCTATTCCAAGTATAGGATTTGGCCTGGCATGTCTATCGCAGTCTGCCCTGGTAATACAAGGTGCCAACCCAGATACTGGTTTGCAGTAGCGTGGCAGTCTCAGCACCCCCCAGAAGCTCAGAGCTGGGGTTCATGGTTGGAAATGCTTCTTCTACTGTGGTACAGGTTTCACAGGCATAATCATCATTATAATCATCTGAGCACTAAGGCAAATCCCACATACCACCTCAGTTAATCCATTCCCACTCGTGGCCTTATCTTGGGTGCTCACAGGTGATTGTGAACCCCACAGTAGGCACTGAAGTCAGAAATCCCCGTGCTAGGTCCTACAGCAGTGGTGTCCCACCTCTCGGTCTGTGGGGCAGATGAGTGGTGCGGGATCATCGCAGGCTGGGTCCAGCGCACTGGATTGGTCCGTGGCTGAACTCACTGCATGGTGGTGCATGGGCACAAACTGGCCATGGCCCCATGCACTGGCTCAATCCAGCATGCAGGCCCATGTCATCTGGCCATGGGGCTTGGAAATATGGTGGTGGGAGAGCAATGGCTCTATTAATTGCTACTGCTTTCCCGCCACCAAATTTCCAGACCTGTGAGGAATCCCGCAGGCCAGATGACCGCTCAGAGGGCTAGATCTGGCCTGCAGGCAGGAGGTCGTGCATCGCTGTCTTACAGACATGGCATTGACTTGATTGGAATGGCTCCAGATTACACCGCAAGTGTAAATCTGGCCTTCAGCCCGTCCAAGTGAGCCCACGTGTCCCCTGCTCTCCACACCCCATGGCGTGTGAGAAGAATAGGGCGCACGTTCCCAATTAGATGGTGCTTCAGATAAGACGTTAGCTAAATCACGTGAGCGTCTGCCCTGCAACCCAGGCTCCTTCAGGAGAACCCAGTCACCAGCACAGGGGGCTGGCTGACTTCAGCATTATCCACCCCGGTTTACCCTCAAGGGGTTTTCAGGGGTGGGCCTGTGCCATGGGCTTCCTGGCATCAGGGTATGATGTTTGGTTCACACAGTCATTGTAGGTAGCTTAATCACGTTCCTCTACTCTAGAGATGGATCCAGAGTAAAACCTCATGGGCAGACACACCTGCCCCCCCAAATCTGAGAAACCCTGAACCCATTTCGGGGTTCCCCTTGAATCCTTTCTCCATTCCTAAAGCAACGTGCTCCATCTGCTCAGCCAGTATGTAGGTAAGAGTGTATCTTGCAGGATACACGAATGCACCAGATCCAATGTCCTCGTTAGACTCAGGTTTATCTCTGGGCTGCTGAAAAGGTCAGCATTAAGTCTTTCCTCCAAAACAAGGCCACCAAGACCTGCTGTGATCCCAGAGCCATGTCTCCAATTACCGATATACTGAAGATTGTTTCGTCTCCTCGCTTGCAAGAAAGGAAAACAAGGAGCCATGAGCTGGAGACAAGAGGGAAACAGGGAGAATGAGGCTTTCAGCCTTTACTGAGGCTGATGGGGGAATGATTGTCCCTTGCTGCAGACCCCCCACCCCAGAGTGACTGAGTGATCATCACTCTCTTGGTTTTTCGAAGATCTTATGCTTTAATCGTTGCCAAAATTGGGACTAAGAAGTTGTACACATATAATTTCCCTGGGCTCCTATTTCATAGCAGATTATATTCCCAGCTGCCACATGTGGCTTGTTGAGTTCAAGCTGTAGACGCTCCAGTGCAGGTGAGGGGCAGCGGGCCAGGCTATGCAGAACAACCTCAGCACAAGATGCTGGAGGAGCCAAATCAGGGGCTGCAGCCTAGTGCCTAGTGCCACCAAGGCAGATGTATCCCAGGTCTCCTTCTAGGAGAAGCAGCAAGTGTCCAGAGATACCACAAACCATACTGTTTCCTCTCCTGTGCTCCCAGCTCTGAACATGAACCACCAACTTATGTCCAAGCAGCAATACTGGTGTCCAGAGCTTTTGGACATCACAGTAACTTTTGGGGTGCCCAGCGTGAGAGGCTGCAGACGTGTGACTGCTGGGGGGGGGGGGAGTGGTCCTCTGCACTATTAGAGGATCAAGCTAATTTCACAAGTTGGCAGCTGGGAGCCCAGAAACGAAGGTACCCAAATCACTGCAGACTTCCGAAAATCTTGACTCAGATGGATGTGCAGCATCTTCCCTGCATTATAGTGCTGAAGACAGGAGGTGGAGTTTGCTACCCTGTGACCAGCAAATCTGCAGGCTCCCATGGGTTTCAAGGATTTCCATCCATGCTATCCCATGTGTGGACCTTTCTTCTTGTCTACAAGCCCTTCTGGCCCATTGCTATAACAATGGCATAACCTCCACAGGAGCCTTGGGAAGCCCTAATCAGTGATTCCCTGCGTCCAAACAAGCCCAGTTCTCTCCCTCCCTTTGACTCCATCCTGTGCTTTTTTTTTCCTGACAACTGCTTGACTCAAGGCATTTCAATGACATCCTGCCACCTTTCACTTAATGGGAGACTGCAAAGGTTGGAGACGTTCAACTCAACAGCGTCCTAAAGTCTGCTGTGACTACCCATGGCACACACTTTTGGTGCTGAAGATCTGAAGGCAGAGACTGCTTCCCATCTACCCAGAAACCATGCTCCTGTGAAGCAACAGGGGAAAGCCAGAACTGTCCTGATCCCTCTCTTAATACCTGCCCATGCCCCCCTCTACCCGTGTCGTAGAGCACCCGTCGCACATACCCAGCCCCGCAGGCCTGCTGTTGCTCCATGCTAGACTGCATCTACACTGAGCAGCTGCAGAAGGGTGAATCTGCCATGGGACCTACTTCCAGCATTTCTGACATCTCCTGAAATGATTTCAGCTGAAACCAAGTGAATTGGCCATCAGCAAACGTGCTGCAATTCAAATAGGTAGTGACAGCACACACCCACGGAGGTCAGCCCCCCGCAGGAATACATGCTGTCTGGGGCCTGCTGGGACTTGCCAGGTTTGGCTACTGTAGGTTGGGCCAGTATAGTACATTGACCTCACTGCTTCAGGCATCCACTGACTTCTTCAAATGTTGTCCCATGTTGGTGAGGCATGTCCCCCATTCCTCTCTGGGCTCCCACCATCCTCCTAGGCTGGCCTCAGCTTTGTCTGCCTCTTGGCTGCAAAGAAGCTTACTGCTTCTGTAGGGATGGGTGGCCTAGTGGTTGTGGCATTAATGCTGGCCCAGAAGACAGTGACCCAGTCCCTTTCTCTGCCACAGACTTCCCATGTGGCCTTGGGAAAGACTCAGCCTCACTGTGCCTAAAATTCTGATCTGTAAAATGGGGACATTGAGATAGTCCTGGGATCTACCCGCTGACTCATTGTGTCTGGAGGTGAAGCTGATTCTGTGCAGCAGGAGGGACGTGGCGAAGGAAAGGGTGGAGACATCAGCACCTTGGTGAAGATTGTTTTCCCCTTGCTGGTTCTGGCACCAATACCGGCTGGCAGAAAGACAGGGTTTCCAGTATATACACAGTTGGATTGTATTGTTTTCTGAGGAGATAACGTATTGCATAAACTCAGAGACTGCAGACTCAAGCCACAGAGATAACATGCATGAAACCACATCCTGAGAACTGCCTCTTCTGAATGAGGAGCTAGGAAATGTTTTGGGTAACCCCATGACAGACACAGAGCACGGAGCATCCGGGGCTAGGGAGACTGACCAGCCTAGAGATAGAAAATGCCCCTGGGCTGCAGTAGATGCATACGCTGGGTTTGCATGAAGCAGGGCTGAGGGATCAGGAGATGGGTCAGAGCTTGAAAAATCATGAGATTAGAAAATGAACAATGTGGGGTGCTTTTTTATTTGCCTCTGGGTTTATTTAGCCTTTCAGGTGCACTCAGTGTTTTCAGGCTTTTCTCTGTCATGTTAAGGACTAGAAACTTGATGGCGTTTTTTCTTAAATGAAACCTGAGATTCTCATATAATGACAGGACCAGCATATAAGAAAAGCACCCACTAGTTGGATCATGAGAGGCAGCGACATCCATGCAGATGCACAAATGCTAAAAGCAGAGTCCTTTATGCAAAAGCGAAGTCCCATGTTTTATAGCAACAAGCATTGCACTGCTCTAATAGCCTGTTAGATCAAAAAGCTTGCTCTTAGGACCAGTTGTGTGCTATCACAGCCCCATGCAGAGAGAAAGCAGTTATCCTTGATGACGTCTCTGGTGATGAAGCCCCTGATCTGCACTTTACTTCTGGAAAGAATACAAACCAACAAGACCAGGCACCTGCCCTTCCATCTGGGTCCCACTCACCCAAGTCCCTAAATGTTTTACCATTAGTAAATAGCCACAGAAGCAGAGTTGCATAGCACAGCAGGGTCCCACTCCATGACTAGGGCTCTGACAAGCTGCAGTAATGCAGACGGTACATAAGTGAATAACAGCCTCACTTCCACAGTGGCTCCATCCAGACCAGGATTTACGTGATTTACGTGACTGGTATGGCACGAGGTCTGAGAAGTGCCCTTGCATGGTAGCTGCAGTGCATGGGAATTTGGTAATATCTCTTTAAATATTTGTGAGCCCTCTAGCGGTGCTCCCTGAAAGTACTCAGGACATCACCCAGACCGGTGCCGAGCCCCCAGTTTGCCCAGGCAAAGTGCCCAAGGTGCCCAGGGTGTGATCGGGGGAGAGTCGGGCTGTCTGAAATGCAGACCTGAGCAGTCTGTGGTTTTCCCTTTGGGCTCCAGGGTTTTGGCTCTATCTGCAGGTCTACAGGGAAGCTGGAGCGAGCTTGCTTTGCCGGGCTTGAGACTCAAGCTTGGGGCTAGGTGTTCGCATGAGATCAAAAAGCAAGCTGTGTGTGGGTTAGGAAATAACCCTCGCGCTGCAGCGTTAGTCATCTTTTGTTTCCCTAACCTCTCTTCTGCTGTGAATGATCTGCATCCAAATTGCCCAAACCCTCTTGCCAGTTATAATTTGAACCAAAATATTTTTGTCTCTCTCTGTAATACCCACATTGCTCCGATTTCACCATGCTCAAGAATTAAATGTATGCTGAGACCATCTAGAGGTTCCCTAGGGATCATCCCTTTCCTTCCCTGAGGCTGGGCTGGAAACCCTTTTGCAAGGTTGTCAGCGGTCGGGGCTGAAAGAACAATACGCTTCTCGCTCTTGCGAGACCGGAGAAATGTTTGAAAAAAATCCAGGGCAGCATAAAGATTCATGAACCAGAAGGCCTATATATAATCCTAAGGGACCTGAGTAGATCATCAAGTCCGACCCCCTGCCATGGGGCAGGAAAGAATAATAATCCTTATATATATTACCATGGCTTTTATTGTCGCTGCCTGATGAGTTCTGGATGCTCGGGCTTGGTCATCCAGCATAGGCCAGAATTATTTGTAATGGTTTGAACTCTGCATGTTTCATTAGGACATTTCTGAGACAGCTGAGGGCTCAGTAAGTACCAGGAGCTCCTCCTCCACTTCCTTATGCAGTGTTATCTCTGTGGCAGTAGCAGCTGGAGGTCTCAACAGCATTCAAGGTATGTGACACTGGGTATTTTCTATACAAACAGGGACAGGCTGCCCATGCCTTGAGGAGCTTGAAGTCACAAAAGGGCTGGCAGAGAGGAGGTATCATCACCTCTCAGTGTGCAGAAGGGAAGCTGGCTGAAGCACAGGGAGAATAAGGGACTGGCTTAAGGTCACACAAGGAGTTTGTGGCAGAGCAAAAAATGAAGTTGGCCTCCTGAATCCCACTTCCAGGCAGGGTGATGCTGGGCAGGTTACTGCAAAAGTCCACCCCGCACCAACAAGCCTGACTGGAGAACTGCAAGGCATTACAGAGCAAGGAGCAACGGTCTCAAGTTGCAGCAAGGGAAGTTTAAGTTAGATAGTAGGAAGAATTTTCTCACGAGGAGGGCAGTAAAACACTGGAACAGTTGCCCAGGGATGTGGTGGCAGCTCCATCTTTGGAGATCTTCCAAGCCTGGTTAGGCAAAGCTTTGGCTGGGATGATCTAGTTGAGGTTGGTCCTGCCTTGAGCAGGGGTTGGATGACTAGATGACCTCCTGAGGTCCCTTCCAGCCCTAACTTCCCATGATTAGCATGCAAGTGTGTAGGTGGGTAGGTGTTTGCACACACATGCATACAACACCACCCAGCTGGATTCTCCCCTCCTGTAGGCTGGTGTGACTTGGGAGTACATTGTAGAAGAAAGCAGAGCTACACCCATGTTAGATGTGTGTAGATGAGGGAGGATCAAACTCTGCCATTTGCTCAGCAAGGCACTAAGAGGGGAGCACTCCCAGCTGCCTGCTTCTAGAGCTGGAGCAAGCCAAGTGCCCTGCACTATCTCAGCCCTAAAAGTTGGGAATGCAAGACCTCTCCCCTCCCTCTGTCTTACTGAGATGTCCTCCAAGCTTCTGCCACAAGCTGTGAGTGATGTATCACCAGCTTCCTCCTCCTGGTTGGTGTCATTTTGCGATCCTGCATCAATCACTGACGGGAGAGAATGGGGATGCCCTGGGCCAGGCATGTGGGTATCTGATGGGATGTGGCTGAAAGACCTGCTCAGACCTAGTGTTCTTTATCCTGTCCCTGCAGGCTGAGCTTGTCCCTTGCAGGGCCAGGAGGAGAAAACAGAAAGGAGCTTTTAGAGCCAAGGAAAAACATAGGGAGAAGAGATCTGCTGTGGCCACAGGGAATTCATAAAAAATAATAAATAGCTCAAGTATCCCTGGCAAATCCCAAAAGAGGAATTAAAACTGCACCCCATTGTTGTCTCTAAGGGCCTCGCTGCCTTCCTTCACCAGTTTTGTGGTGTTATGCACATAATTAAGCTGATGCTCAGGCATTGCTCCCCAGACCTGGCTGCATTTTTAGCAACAGTTGATACAGACCTGGCTGCATTTTTAGCAACAGTTGATATAATTCCTGGAGGTTTGTAAAGTGCTTTGGGATAAAAGTAATGGCACCTGCATACTTTTTCTACAGCCGCAGAGATCCAAGAGCTTTGCAAGGGAGGGGAAGCATGTCAGTCCCTAGCACCAAAGCACAGTGAGGTGAAGTGACTTGCTTAAGTGCATCAGCAGTAGAGCTGGGAGCAGAACTCATGCCCTCAGGCCAGCATCCTACCTCCTGCTACACAGCATTGCTATTGGCAATAACTGTTGCTTTTAAAGTACCAACGAGACATTCGGATTCTGCTCAAGCAAGGCACGGCCTCTACCCAGCAGAGTTGCTCCTTTTAATGCACAGGTATAGACAAGGCACTGGCATGTGGCAGGGACCCTGAGGACAGCACTGTGTGTGGGCCAGATGCTGCCATGCAGTGGCAGGAAGCAAGAAATTTTCTGCTATCCAGTGGGCGCATTTACATGAGACATTTACTGCACAGTTGACAAATTAGCATTAGTCTACACGTGCTCCCCTATTAGGCTGGTATAGATTAATTAACTCTGCAGCAGGTCTGTACTTGGAAATACTACTTGTATTTCTAAGTACTATCCTCCTGCAGTGTTTCTAACTCTGCAGCAGCACACATGTGAACACTGCCCTGGCTGGCTGGGGCACATGGATGCTGGCTAGCCCTGCGTTGAAGTACCCTCATGCCCCAGCCCTCCCCTCCACGGCATGCTGAGCCAGTGGGAGCAGCCACTGAGCTGACAGGCTGCCCCCCGACATCCCTGCCAGCCGGGGCTGGTCCAATCCAGCTCAGTGTGCTGCACTTCTGGGTACATGTGCAGATGCAGCACCTGGGAGGAATAAACTCCAGAATTTATTTACATTCACTAATAGCACATGTAGACGCGCCCAACGTGTCTATGAAGGGGCCTCTCTTAGTAACCCTTTCCTAAGAGCATAAGGCCAGTTTCAGCTCCAAAGGGGACCAAGAAAGCTGAGAAGTGGATGGGGTGGGGGGCATTTATCCACACTCCCCTTACGCCAGCCCAGAGGATGGGGCCAATGGGAGGGTGATGGAGCAGGCAGGCCTCCCATTCCCTTCCAGGAGCAGCCTTCACCAGAGGGACCATGTAGCTTCACCCTCACTCCCTGTTCAGAGCAGCAGCACAAATGCTGTGATCCAGCCCAGGTGGTGAGAGTCTGTTACTGATAGAGGACTGAGCTGGAGTTTAGAGGTTAAACACACTCAGAGGAGCCATTTGCCAATAGCTCCAATTGCCAGACACCAGGGAGTGAGCAACCAGGCCACCAAATCCATAGACGCAGGGGGAGCAGTGGACATCGTCTTTCTGGACTTTCGGAAGGATTCGACACTGTCTCTCACCCCGTTCTCACTAAGAAACTGGGGGCTGTGGTGTCGACCCCCACACAGTCAGATGTGTCGCCAACTGGTGGGAGGGCCGCACCCAGAGAGCGGTGGTGGTCGGGTCATGTTCGACCTGGAGGGACATGGGCAGTGGGGTCCCCCAGGGCTCGGTCCTCGGGCCTGCACTGTTCAACATCTTCATCAGTGACTTGGACGAGTGGGTAAAAAGCACCTGTTCAAATTTGCTAATGACACTAAGATGTGGGGGGATGTGGGCACGCTAGAAGGGAGGAATAGGCTGCAATCGGACCTAGACAGGTTACAGGGGTGGCCGGACGAGAACAGGATGGGATTCAACACAGACAAGTGCAAGGTGCTGCACCTGGGGAGGAACAACCAGCACCATACCTACAGGTTGGGGAACTCCCCTCTTGTCAGCACGGAGGTGGAAAGGGATCTGGGGGTCATCATTGATGCCAGGATGAACATGGGCCGGCGGCGTGGGGACGCGGTCAGGAAGGCCGACTGCACCTTGTCATGCATCCACAGACGCATCTCGAGCAGGGCCAGGGAGGTGATCCTCCCCCTCTATGCGGCACTGGTCAGGCCGCAGCTGGAGTACTGCGTCCAGGTCTGGGCGCCGGACTTCAGGGGGGATGTGGACAACATGGAGAGGGGCCAGAGGAGGCCACTTGCATGATCGGGGGCAGCAGGGCAGTGTGGCAGGAAGCCACCTTTATTTCTCCCCAAAATCTCTGTGCTGTGACAATTTGATTAGGATCCTTGACTTAGCCCGAGCCGTGCTGCTGAATCTCAGCATGTTATCACCTGTCTCCTGAGCGCCGGCGTGTTTCTTAAAGCTGTGGCTCCCGGAGCGGTGAGAACATCTGCTTTCATGAAAGAAAAACCCAAATTTCCAGCCTTTGTGCTTCCAGAGAAAAGCTGGGAACTGACCCCAGGGCATGCTAAAGGCTGAGAAAGCAGAAGGCAAAAAAAAGGACTCAAAATGGGTTATTTATAGAGAGAGAGTTCTCACGATTTCCCAGCCAACTTTGAGAGCCTGGCTCCTGATTTTTGAACCCTGGGCCTGGCATCACTACAAAGGCATTGGCACTCGGGTGCTTTCCCCATCAGCTGCCAGACTGATTCAAGGACGTTGCATAGGATGAGAGCTGATGATGCACCACTGCTGCTCTTGCTCTTGGTCTGCCATGAGGAGCCTGGTGTGTATTTATTGCCTGGGAAGAAGCAGCAGCAGTTTTTATTGTCCCATGTGTCTCTTCTCTGTCATAACAATTTGACTGATTGATTGCAAATAGTAGCCACTGAAGCCGGGGCTGTGAAAGCATCAGTTCCAGCAACCAGGATGCCCTCCGCTGCTTCCTGCGCTGCTCAGAGAGAGCACCCACGCTGGGCCGTGCATCAGCCTCTTCGTTCCCTTGGACTCGCTCACCGGGACCTCATGCTGTTTGCTGTGACCTGGGCAGCCCATGAGTAGCTTTCCCAGCAGCTCTGTGCATTGCCTCAGCCCCAGATTTATCCTGGATCATTTGAAACCCAGGTCTGGATCCCTTCCTGCTCTTATGAGACACTTACAGGTCGCCTTTGCCTGTGAGCCAGGAGTCCTGTGTTTGAGCCCCATCTTTGCCAGTGACCGGCTTTGGGCCCTTGGCCAAGTCGCTGCTCTTCTCTTTCCTTTCCCCTTTTATCCATTTCAAATGGAGTATGTCTGTACAGCCCCAGTGACAAGGGGCCTCCGTCTGAGGAGAGCTTCTAGCACAGCCATAATAGCTTTGAGCGAGGAAAGCCAATTTGAGCCATCAGTGCGTAGAGTGAAGAAGTAAAACATGTCTCGGAAAGCAGTCGACAGACCCCACACATGAAATACTGTGTTTTGGCGAGACTGCAGGGTCAGCTTACCCTGCGTGAGATCCTCCAGTCATCCTGCAGACAGCAACCCCATGGCCCCTTGATCAGCATCCAGGAACAAACGGCTGACCCTTCGCTGCGAGCCTCTCCCCCCTCCCAAACACTGCTGCCTCCCCAACATCTGGAGCATGCGATGTGCCAGGACGCAGATTCACGGAGTCTGGGTGATTTCCATCCTGATTTATCTCAGCGTTTGTCACAAACCTAAGTGCATGTGAAAACAATAGTCTGGACGCAGGCCTGGGCAATGGCACGTGACTCAGTTGGGGTGGATGCTGCAGGGCAGGGCTGCCCAGCGCCTGCCTCACTCTGTCAGGTTCAGAAATCGAAGCGTTTCTTACGTGGGAGCTGTAAGGATAAGGCTTAGTAAGGCCCCTGCCCTGAAACCTGATTCATTGGGCCAGCTGAACCTAATGAACTAAGCAGGGCCAGCTGAGCCCTGGCCCCTTCCCGCTAATTGCTGGGGGCTCTGCTTTGAAGGAACTCCTCCAGCACCTGCTCCTGGGTGCGCCGCACACTTGGGCAGCTCCTGTCCTGGTGACTTCTACGGCTTCTGCCCTGGCACTGCTGATCAACGTGTGTGCACCCCCCTTGGACTTGGGCTTGATCTCAATTTGCTTCCTGACCCCCTCATTCTGGTTGGTCCTGTGGTTTGATAAGTGGTTCCTGATGCCTGGCGGGGACCATAGATCTGCCCTCTGTTGCTCCAACCCGTGGCCCACCTCTGCTGTCCCTTTTTCTACTCCTGCCTTTATGCCCTGGTGGACTGGACAGCTAGTAGCATAAAAAGAGGGGGCATGGTTTCCAAAAGTGGAGCCCACTCATCCCGACCGGCTGTCTCTCCCCCTCCAGAGGCCCGGCTGCAGCGCGGACCTGGAGTCCAGCAGGGTCCTACGGGGGACCGCACTAGGACACTGGGCTGCAGAGGCACGGGTTGCTTGGTGCAGAGGTCCTGGCTTTGCTACTCTGTTCCACCTCGCTAGGCCAGGGGGTCTGTTTAGGAAAGCATGCATTAAAGAGCTTTTATCACTTGCATGGGGGTCATTAAGCTATTAAGAGTGAGGCGAAGCATCAGCAAAGTGGACGTTATTAAGAAAAAGCTCCCGACAGAAGGAAACAGTAGGTGTAAGAAGGTGCGAGCCGGACACCCTGTTCATTGTGGTTCTGAAGAAATGCCTGGGGCTGAGTCAGTGGGGGTGCCTTGCCTAGGCTCTGCCTACCGGGAAGCTTTTATTGGTTAATGGATATAAATTCATCCTGGAGTGCCGTGAGGACGTGAGCGCCGTGGCCGGTCCGGGTGTACTCTGCCACTGCCTAGCGGATGAATTAGCACGGACGCGCTGCGCTGGCAGCGAGAGGTCCCGGAGCGCTGATGGCAATTCCATTTGGTGTGCTCGTTACAATATGCAAATCCCCGACGGGACTCGACCGGGGTTTAAATGAGACGTCCTGGCTCGGTGCCAGCTGGTCTGGGCTTCCATCTGGGCAGGGTGGAAAAAACAATCATTCTTCGCTGCCTAATGAGGCCAATATGACCAGCTGGCAAAAAAGCAGGCTGTCTGCGACCGGATGGCTGCAAAAGCAAAATTAAAAGGCTAAAGTGCAGCAAGCTTGTCCCACGGGACAGCCTGGCAGGTTGCAGTCTTGAACTGGGGACTTTTGCTTATTTGGGAGCATAGCACAGCCTCACCTGCTACCACCGCAGCAGAGGGTTAGGGCAGAGACAGGTGGCCCCACACCCACGCCCTGCCACTGGTGGGGCTAGTCAGGGTCTGCTGCCCCTTCACCCCTGACCCAGAGGAGGAAGTGTCTGGACAACAAGGCTTGATCTTGGTCTTGGGCTGCTGCACCCTTGGCTCCTTGCCTGCCCGACCTGGCTTGCCCACGGACCCTAAATTTGGCCTGATCCCTTGGCTCCCTAACCCGACTCTAGTTTGACCTCCTGGATACCCGACCCAGTCAGCCCCCTGCCCCCGTGCTCTGCCCAGCCCTCTCTATCTCTGATTTGGTTCCCTGGATGGATCGTCTGGTTTCCTGGCTCCCCAGCAAGCGGATGCTGCATGCTCCCCTTAGCTCTCGGTTCCTCTGTCTAATCCCGGGTGACCCCCAGACCCAGCCACTCACTACTCAGCATGACGCAGCCCGACTGAAGGCAAACGAGGGCATCGTGGTGTCCTTAAACTCTGCCGGCTCCAGAGGAGCCTGGGGCAGAGGTGAACCTTTCCAAGCAAGCTTAGATTTGATTCCTACCAGCCCCGAGTTTGGGTCTCACCCGATCGACATTAACCTCCAGTCTCCCATGTGGGTGGATCCTCAGCTGCTGCAGATTACTCAGTTTCTTCCAGGAAAACTCATGCAATGGCTACAGTTATCTCCCCGTGCAGAGCCGGAGGCACTTGCTGTGGTACCGGGGGCCCAGTCCACATTGATTTGGGAATGCCCCAAGCTCTGGCTTTTCTGAGACAAGGTGGGACTCAAATAGCATTTCCCTTCAAGGCAAGCTCGTTTCCTTTGTTGTCAAGCCAGAGGGGTCACCGCCTGGGAATTTTCCATTGGAATGGTTTTACTGTAAGATACCGTAGGATTTCTTTTAAATAGAGCTGTATAAGCCAAACCTCTGGGAAGCGCTGCAAAATCTTTAAGCCCTACTCTTCCTTTTGCCAATGGAGCGACACTCACACAAGTTGAGCCATGATGATAACACCCCACACATACACCCTCGTTCCCAGGGCAGAGGGGACGGTTTTGTGGCTACCCCAGTGCGCGCACAGCTTCCACTGGTTTCACTGGAATAACTTATCTCCATGAATGAGTTGCTTTGCGACTTCAGGCAAAGTGCAGAGGCCAAAATTTAGGCTTGAAGTTAGACAAGTGATTTGGCTTCTAGGGGTGCTGAGCAACCCAACCTCCTACAAGAGGATGCTGGGGCTCTTAGCCGCCGTCTTATGGGAAGTTTCATAAGGCTCTGAGCTGTCACAACAGGCTGGATCCCATCTGAGAGACTTGGGCCTTGGTGCTCATGATGGAGGTCCCGGGAGTTAGTAGCAAGCTCATGTAATAAGGAACCAGGGAAGTATCTTCATGGTTACTCGAGAGCGGAGAGCAAGGGTTGTGCTCAGGAGCATGGGCCCCGTCTCCACTGACACCATATTGCAAATCCAGACATACATCTCTGAGGCCACTCTGGGCTTGGCCCTCTGTGCCAACTCTTGATCCCTGGGTCTCTGATGTGTTTGAGAGCAGCCCTTGGGGATGAGGCCTGTGTGGGCTCATAGCTCTGGGCTTGAAGCTTATCTGTGGGAGGATCATAGTCATAGAGGAGTGGGGCTGGAAGTCACCTCTGGAGGTCATCTAGTCCAGCCTCCTGCCTGGAGCAGGTTCATCCTTATCCCAAATCATCCTGTAGTCTAAACCCTCGCTGGGCCCCACTGATATGCTGGTGTAGACAAACCCCAAGGAGCCTGATTTCAGAATATGCTTTGAAACTTAAGATGTGATTTGGGACCCCAAAAGAAGATGCCCCAAATCACTAGTCATGCCTGAACATCTCAGCCACAATATTCCTCTACTTTTCTTCTCCTGAGAAGCGGTGCCTTGACTTCAAGGGTGGGGCTGTGTGGCAGGCGTCCGCACTGCTACTACCCAAGCTAGCCCTGGCCAGCAGATCAGGAGGACTTTGTTCCCTGGTCCCTGCATCTGTAACTCACCCTCACTTAACAGAGCAAAACACCTTCCTAGAACAAAGTTACAACTCCCAAAGCATCCAAGTGCACAAATCATCCCTGGATGGAACAGCAACCACTGAGCCCTGCCGCTCCATCCTCAGGTTGCGAATGCTACGAGTACGAGCCAGGCCCCAGAAGTGCTCTTAAATCAAGCTGTTCATTTAATATGAGATCCACAAACATCCTCTGGTGTCTTTTAGGGCAAACATTTGCTTTCCCTGGGTGCATCTGCATGTGCAATTAGTACGTGGCAATAAACTCCGGGGCAGTTTGCGCTGAAGTTTTTTGCTCCCAGGCAGAGTGTTTACACATGTGGCTGGGACCGTAGCACATTGAGCCAGGGCAGAGCAGCTCCAGCTGGCAGGAGGCCTGGGAGATCAGCCTGCCAGCCCCGGCTGCTCTGCCCCAGCTCAATGTGCTGCAGGGGGGCTGGATGGGGCACAAGGGTGCTATAGTGTGCGGCTAGCTGGCAGGCAGCCCCCGCATTGTAGCGCCCTTGTGCCCCAGCCAGCTCTGGTCACCATCTTCACATGCATTTTGGCGCACATAACTACTCCCCTGTAGGATAGCACTTGTCCCGGACAGTACTATGCTACAGCGGACTTAATTAATTTACTGTGCCCTAATACAGGTGCATATGTTGATGGTGACACTTTACTGCAGAGCTCATTAGTCAGCTCTTCAGCAAAGTGCACATGTAGATGCACCCCCTGGACACGAAGGAGGTTCCTTCCAGCTGGGGGAATAACGAACTGATTTCCCAGATGCTCTATGGAGGCAATAGGAGCAGGCTTCCAGTAAGGAGCAGCCTTCCTGTGGGAGCAGCCTTCCAGCAATGCCAGTCCACTCCACTGTGGAGTGAACAATGCACAATCCCCATCAAGTGTGTGCTTAATCAGCTTCGCAATAATCAAACCAAGTCACAGGCAGACAAGAACCACGAAACAACTTTCCTGGAAGGAGTCAGCAGATAAGGGACTTGGAAATTTATATAGACAAATCCGGGAAAAAAATTGCTTTGGATTCAACTGCAACTTTTTCCTATTGGGTCCAAAAACACATTGCCTGTGTGTGCTATTAAACCCCTTTTTTAACCCTGTTTTGCCCTTTAAAAATTAATTTGGTGCATTTTAAGTGAAAAAAGTCCATTGAAAAGCAGAAAGATGCATTTCAAAGTCAAAACAAAATGTTTTGGCATTTCCACAATAACACAGCTCCCTACGTACCCTCCAGTTAAACCATTACTACCCAGATTCTCCAGCTAAGCCGGGGGTGTTCAACTCCCAGCCCGCGGGTCCCAAGTTTGGTGGCATGGGAGCAGTAGCAGCATTAATTGTTTCTCCCCGATGCCAAAAGTCCCATGGGAGTCCCATGGGCCATATGAAGTGGTCCTGTGTGCTAGATTGCAAATGCATGTGGGGACGAGCTAGTACATGCACGGGGTCAGATCTGGAAGCACTGAGCTGGCACATGGCCAGATTCAGTCCTGTGAGGCTGGATCTGCGTGCGTGGGGCTGGATCGGGGTGCACAGGGTTGGGCTGGGCTGGTGCATAGCTGCATCCTGACGTGGGGCCAACGCAGCTGGTCGCCGTGTGCAGCTGGACCCTGGTGTGGGGCCCAACCTTGTATGCAGACCCCATACAGGATCTGGCCTCTGCACTGGCCCCACAATATTAATCCAGCTCATTGATCTGGTCTAATGGTGTCCCATAAAACACAGTATTGCTTAAAGTTAGATGATGTAGGCCTATCCCATTGCCCTTATTTATGAAATCATTTTTCCTGTCACAGAAGGGACTTAGGCTCTGGTACATGCTCGGGTACCCACCCAGTGCAGTCAGCGGTGCATTGTCAGTCTATGAGGGCATGCTTATGTGCTAGAGGGGACGCTGAATCTCGGCCTGTGGAGAAGATGCTGCTGATATGACTAGAAAACTGCCATCTAGACATGCAAAAGGAAGCAGAAATCCACCCTGCATCAGAGGGGGCCAGCCCTGACCCCACAGGTGTTGGCTACCAGTGTGGCGCTTTCCTTTGCCAGTTCTTTCCATATCCTGGGGTAGCAATTACCTGCCCATTTCTGTACAGAGAGCAGTCCCCAGAGATGGTAATTGCTCAGCGGACCTCGGGTGTGAGTGTGGGCAAGGGGGCGGGAAGGGAAAAAGTGACATGGTGAGCAGCATTCCCCTGTTGGAAGTGCACACTAGTAGGCGGGGAATTGAATTAACACTGTCCAGGTTAGCACGGGGGGATCATCCGACCTCTCTTTTATTGAGATGGCTTGCTTATGGTTTCCCAAGCTGAGTAGCTTTCTCTTTCCCCCACATGCAGATGTCTTTATTTCATACAGACTGGGAATGGAGAAATACTGCTTATTACAGGTGCTCATGGAAGGCCTTCCTCTTCTTGTGTCTCCATACCACATTGGACCATTTTGTAACACATGCTTGTGCCTGTTTGTTATACTTTGTGAGATCTTGTGCATGTGCCTTCAATCGGCAGGCACTGCGGCAGGTGTTGCATAGCCTGAGGCTCTGTGCCACAGTCACAGCAGGGAAGTGTTCACATTGCAACCCCTGTCAGGTAATACCTGCAAATTCCACTAATGCTCCAAACCATGGGTTTTGACCCTACAAATTGATCAACTCGTGCAAAGTGAATTCTTGGGAAGCAATCCTAGAAATTCTGGGTGAAGATGCAAGCTGGGGCTGTGTGTCAGTTCGAAGTGGGATTGGGGTCGGCCTTTGCTGCTGCTGTCAATACTTGGCCCAAGTGCAGCAGTCGTGAGTCTTTGCCTTCAATTCACTTTTAGGCAGAGGATGAACACAGGATGCGGGAGCCACTTTGGAGGAGGACTTCAACAGGGTGTCGGCAACCCATCGGCCTTATCCTGCACAGCTGTGAACCCTATCCATCGGGTGTAAAAGCTGACTGTAACACCCTGCTGATGTTGCTTCATACTTCAGATTCAGGCCAGACCCAGAACACATGTGCACGAAAGGTCGGTGTTTGTCACACAACCTCGGAAGGCAAATCTGAAAGCTTGTGTTTCAAGACCACCCAGAAATGCCTTTGATTTGCTTCACCGACAGCAGATGGATACAGAGCACTGCAGAGGCTCTGTGTCACTTGATACGGACTTGGCAAAACTTGCGGTTTGCTGGCTGCCTGCGTTATGTTAGGATAGCAGCTAGTGAGAACGCAGGAATGAGCTCATAGGTTGCAAGGCCCATTGTCAATGAATGGATGACAAACCACAGGATGCCGAGCTGGTTAGCGCAACTGGATGGCTATGCTGAGAATACAGCTACTGGCTTAGCAAAGGATTACTGATTTCACTACATTCAGAAGAAAACTCCATCTGCCACTGATTATGAACTGTGCTGTGCAATAGCTGTCGTGGATGTTGCACCATTGCACCGAGAGCTCGTCGCAGGACTGGGATGTTTGGTGGTTATTTCTGCTGGGAGGCTCTGTCTGCGGTCAGGGCCTCATTTTCGCTAGGCGCTGTGCAGCCCGTTATGGCTCCAGTCTGGCCAAGACTGGTGCATGTGCTTACCGTGATGCTTTGAGAGGGGTTCTGTTCAAGTGAATGGGAAATGCTGGTACCACTGTGGACAGGTTTGAGCATGTGCCGGAGCAAACAAGACAAAGAAGGGGTAAAAGGAAATGAATATTGTAAACTCCTTTCTGCACATGGGGAAATGGGGCACAAAGAGGGGGGATTTGCCCCAGGTCACATAGCGGGGGCAGGGGGACAAAGGTGGGAGCTTGAACCCAGTTCTGCCAAGACCTTGACCACACAACCCCCCTTCCTTTCTAGTCCTTGTACTTGCCTTTCCTCCCCTCCCTTTTGATGCAGGAGCCATGGGCTCCACAAAAGAAGGACCAGACCCCATCCAACGTCGAGTGCCCTCGGCTCCCACCAACACCGGACAGACACATAGTAGGATCTGGCTCAGGGTTTGCTTGGAAAGGGAGGTCCTGGGAGCTCAGTGCTTTTGAAATACCCACTACAGATTTGACACTGGCCTTCATTTAAAAATAATACTATGCTGGTTACAAGGAGATTATTTTTTTTTTGCTGCCATGCTGAACACTGGTTTAAGTCCCATCGTAGCTTCAGAGATCTAAGGAGATGAGTTCCCTGATCAGAAAAATGCTGTAATAAGTACTTTCCCACTGATGTAGTGACATCTGCAGCAGATTGGTGTTGCTGGTTTTAATTAGACTACTCTAGTTCAAACAAAAAATCTTTCTAGAGTCGACAAGCCTTTAGGTGCCCAAGTATGGATGATACAGGACTAATATTAGGCATTCATATTTTAGAAACTTGGCTTGAGCTCGATGCCTCAGTTTCCCCAGATACAAAATGGAAACAAGGTGTCCCTACTCTGATGGGGATAACTTATTAATTTTCTGAGGTGCAGTGGTGCCTAGGGCTATATTAGTAGCTAATTCACCTTGCACAGAAGTATAATCCTCTTTGAAAACCTCCCACAAAGCCCTGCCCAGCAAAACAGCATGAATGGTGTTTGCTTATTGGCATGGCCCTTTGCAAGGCACTGTGAGGAACACAAACATCCAACCACCGCATCGGGCGACTCGTGTTCACTCTCGCCCCGTTCTCAAACAAGTGCCGTGCCACCGTACCCCTTCATGGCTTGGTCTTGCCATTGTCCTGTAGGAAATATTGACTAACACAACCCAAGCTCTGCGGGAACAGCACCAGTTTGCTTGTTGCCTGGAGCCAGCAGCCTCAGTCCAGTGTTAATTCAAACAGATGCTCTGAAAAGGCCTGAAACACTTGGCAACACGACGCTTTGACATACATTTTTTTCCCATAACTAACTTCCTTAATGGTTTTTTTTCCATAACTAACTTCCTTAATGCAACTGCTGAGCTGAGTTTACTAATGGTGTTGTCAGGAAGGTGACCTGTGACTTACTGAGGACACAGAGAGGTAAGCACTCTTTATTTACTGATCCAAAGACACCCAGCCAAGTTGCAGAAGGGCTCAGGTTCAGATCTGGCCACGCTACCAGTACCACTGTGATTTTGTAACCTGCTTCTGCTATTCATTTTGACTGATTTACGCAGCTCTGACTCTCCAGGGGGGACCTGACTGTGAGTGTAAATATTCCCACCCTTGGACTGGCCTGTGGCTTAGAAATGGATAGAGCTGTCATGAGCAACCAGCATACACCGAAGGAGAGTGTGACAGCTTTGTGATATGCTGAAGATCACTAGGTTTTGTGTGGTATCACCAGGCTGAACACAGATTGCCATCTTGACTGCAAAGAACACAAAGGAGAGTGTGAGAAAGACAAGAAGGATAATTTGTGGTATTGGGTGGGGCTTCCACATGGGAAGAGACTAAAGAGACCAGGCTGATTCAGTTTTAAAAAGAGACACTTGAGGGGGGACATGACAAGGGCTTACAAAATACTGAGCAGTGAAAAGAAAGTCAATAGGGATTTATCATTGACTGACTCTCACAATACAACAACAGGGGGTTGTTAGAGGAAATGAGCAGGTAGTCAGTGGGCGCATCCACACATTCATTAATGCACTATAGTTACTGTGCATTAAGTTTAGTACTTGTATAACCAAGTACAGGCATACCTTGGAGATATTGTGGGTTCGGTTCCAGACCACCGCAATAAAGCGAATATTGCAATAGAGCGAGTCACACGAATTTTTTGGTTTCCCAGTGCATATAAAAGTTATGTTTACACTATACTGTAGTCTATTAAGTGTGCAATAGCATTATGTCTAAAAAAAAATGTACATACCTTAATTAAAAAATACTTTATTGCTAAAAAATGCTAACCGATGGAAAAATGGCACCGATAGACTTGCTTGACGCAGGGTTGCCTCAAACCTTCAATTTGTAAAAAACGCAATATCTGTGAAGCGCAATAAAGCGAAGCGCAATAAAACGAGGTATGTCTGTACTAAAGTAAGTGGCGCTGCTGTGCAGCAGCACCGGCACATGGCTTTCTAGTGATGCTAACTGTGCAGTAGCCTAATACTACTGCGCAGGAGTGTATTAGCATGGCTTTTTCCCTGCTGCTGCACAATAGAATTAGGTTAGTGTGGAGTTAGTGTCTCTTGTAGATGCGCCCAGTTTAAAGCTAACAAAAGGAAGTTTGTTTTCACAACCAATTGTGTCCATGTGTGTACTTTACTGCGCAGTAGACTCATTTGCTGCACAACAAAGTGGCATTGTCCACACGTGCACAGCAATTAGGCTGGCGTAGACTAATTTACTGCACCGTTGGATAGTCCCGTCAGACGTCAAAGTAAATTACTGCACTTAAATGTATGTGTAGACAGTGACATCCGGATTAGTTTACTCCAGCTCAAATTGCACCGGAGTTTATTCAGTCGCATTAATTGCACATGTAAACGTACCCAGTGTGCCATAAAGTGTGGAACTCATTGCCACTGGAAGCTGACAGTTTAGCCACATTGAAAAAAAAGGATTGGAGAAATTCTTGGAGGAAAGGGGCATCAGTAGCTATTGAGCATGGGAGTCAGGGGTGCAGCCTCTGAATCAGAACTTCCCAGCTCTTAAATGCTGGAGCCTGAAATTTAGAGAGGAATAGTGGAAAAAAACTGTGGTCGTCCCCAGTTCATCCTCCCTCTCGGCTTCCACTTTCTGCTGCTGTGTGACACGGGATACTGGGCAAGATGGACCTAGGGTCTGACCCAGTAAATGACAGTTCTTATGTTCTAAATCAAGCTCTTTCTTTCCCCTGGGTTGATGTTAGAGCAGAGATTGAACTGGTGGGGTTGGCACTAGCTCCATGTGCTTTGCTTCACCATCACCAGGAGCGTTTGAGCCATTTCACGTGGCTCAAACAGT
The DNA here is from genome assembly GCF_052110815.1 of Crocodylus siamensis. Lineage (NCBI taxonomy): Eukaryota > Metazoa > Chordata > Crocodylia > Crocodylidae > Crocodylus > Crocodylus siamensis. Next base: position 416,239,818 of record NC_143395.1, on the reverse strand, counting down.
GCAGGAGACAGCCCTCAAAGCCCATCAGGTTCAGCTCAGGTTCATCAAGCACTTAGATCCCCTTTGTGGGGCAGAATCTGGCAGCAAGCAATGCATGCAGTAGAGGTAGGAGATGGGAGAAGCTGGAGTGTGAAGAGGGAGAGTGAAGCACCCATCTTTCGTGGATACAAGCCATGGAGCTGGGATTGCTCTGCTCCCACGATGCCGCTTCCCCAGGCGTTTTCTGACACTGTGCACCCCCTTCTCCTTTATTCTCATGGCAGGAACTTATCCCCCACTCCCCATTCCCAAGCCTTTCCATTGCCTTGCCTTTGAGGCAAGACCTAACCACCTTACTATGGGATTATGCAGCACCTAATGCAATGGGGGCCTGATTCTAGTTGATGCCCCTGGGCGCCACAGCAGCACTCAAGGAAAAGTCATGCTACACAACATTGTGACTGCAGTCTTCACTACCCTGGACACCTTACTCCAAGGGTGCTTTTCTGCTGAGTGACATTCCCCCAAATACATGCCACAGGGCTGGAAGGCACCTCAAGTGTCATCTAGTCCAACCCCCTGGGCACCTTGTTCCACTGGCCTCCAGTTTTCAGACTTGGACTTCCGGAAGGCTTTTGACACTGTCTCTCACCCCGTTCTCATCAAGAAACTGGGGGGCTGTGGTGTAGACACCCACAGAGTCCAATGCTTTGCTGTAAATCTACTTTACTTTAGTTTAAAGCCATTGCCACATGTCCCATCCTTCGCCGCAAAGGAAAACCAAGTTTCTCTGTCTTCTTGATTGCAGCCTTTCAAGTCTTGGAAAACTTCTAGTATGCCCTTACCCTGGTCTCCTTTTCTCCAAGCTAACCAGATCAACTTCCTTTGAAAGCTCTTCGTGCATCTTGTATTCTGGTGGCTGTCTCTGATCCTCCTCTCAAGCTTGTTCCGGTCTGTGATGTCCTCAAAGTGAGCCAGACCCAAGCAGGTGTATTTCTGGAGGATTTTCCCCTTTTATTACTCCAGCAGTAGCTTCTGTGTGAGGCTTACTGTATCTTGACACATTCAGGAGTGACTGCAGCTCTGCCATTCACACCTGATGCTTACGGCAAGGCTAGAGCAGCACGTTGTAGAGTTGGGTTGCTGACGGAAAGTCACAAGCAATAATGAGAATTGAAAGGCTGAATATTGGAGAGAGCCCTGGCACTAGAAATATAAATACAGCCTCTGCATACAATATCCTAATATATCCTAGATTACAGCCTGAGTCTTTTAAAATGAAACTGCACAGGGACATAATAGATAACTTTGGTGGTCCCTATGATTTTATATGGGCCTCAGAGCCTCAGCATTGAAGTCAGTGGGGCTGCTACTTTGTCCCAGCTGAGGATTTGACTCTCTCATTTCCAGGAAAAACCTCTGGGACTGTCTGGTGTTATGTGCATGACGCCCCCTTGGCCTTTGAATTGAGAGTGAGCCGGTGACTGGTCTGGTGAGCGCTTTGGGACCGGGAGCCTGCGAGAGATCAGACTTACACTGCGATGCAGCTGGGTGATAACTGATAAATGGTCCCAGACACCATGTCCAAGGCAGGAAGACCGGTGCCTTGTTGTTACTGTCTTAGCCAACCCTACAAATTCTTATGTAGAAACAGACTGTACACGTGGCTCTTCTGCTGAAATCACCGAGCGCTTACAAACACCACTTCAAGTTTTCCCAGTTCAGCCTTGTCTGTTATTGTCATGGATGGCTGCCTAGCAGTGAGCCAGACCAACACAAATCCACTCTGTGACTCCCTGCCCCTTACATGCAAAACTCATGAACCAGATTCCCTAAATCATGTGACTGGCTTAAATGATCGTTAAAAAATACAATTGCATCTCTATGCACTTTTGGAGTCTCTGAGTTACACTTTCAAGCTTTCGTCCTTATCCACAAGGGTTAGACATTTCCCTCTGGTGAGGAATTTGGCAAGGTGCTGAATGGGATTATGTGAAGTGGTTGCCTAGGGCACAGGGAATAGTACTTGATGACCCCAGAGGTCCCTTCCAGTCCTGTTTTCCTAATTGGAGTACGCTCATAAATGGACCGTAGCGTAATTTGAGATGCTTTTGCAATTAGCTGATCCCAGGGAGGTAGGTCTTTAAGATAAACATCAGGGAACATGAGACTTGATAAAAAAAGGGAGAGTGGGTGACACTGAACCTGTATATTAGGCAGGATCATGTTGATATTTATTTTTTTCCAAAGAAGCTTACTTGAATTAAAAAGAAGCCATCCTCATTTCCTTTGGTTGTTGAAGGACTTTGGATGCTGATGTCAGCGCCAGTGGAAACCTGAGCTGGCAGATTTGCAGAAAGTAAAGCAGGCCGCATAAACGCAGAATCCTCAGCTCTGAAGGTTACCAGCTCTTTTGGTTTTCATCATCCTGAGTTTTATTTATAGGAAATAAAGTCAGACAACTGCCCAAGCCAGATGGTTGGCTGGGTCATCATGGTGAAGACTGGCCGGTTTCTGTCACTACATCACACCCAGTCACTTATGGCCTCCCCAGCTCAGATGTCCAGGTTGCCACTTAGAGCTGGTTAACCAGGGGCAGTCTTTGGCAGAGCAGGGCTCGAACGCATAGTTTCATAGTTTCTAGGGTTGGAAGGGACCTGAGCAGATCATCTAGTCTGACCCCCCGTCATGGCAGGAAAGAGTACTGGGGTCAAACGATCTCCAGCAAGGTGTTCATCTAACCTCCTCTTAAACACCTCCAGGGTAGGAGCCTGCACCACTTCTCTTGGAAGCTGGTTCCAGACCCTAGCCACCCTGACCGTGAAGTCGCACCTCCTGATATGTAACCTAAACCTTCCCTCTGCCAGCTTGTGACTGTTATTCCTGGTCACTCCTGGTGGTGCTCGGGGGAACAGGGACTCCCCCAGTGCCTGCTGATCCCCCCTGACTAGTTTATAACAGGCCACTAGATCCCCCTCGGCCTCCTCTTGTGGAGGCTGAACAGGTTCAGGTCCCGCAGCCTCTCCTCGTAGGGCCTGCCCTGCTGCCCCCGGATCACGCGAGTGGCCTCCTCTGGACACTCTCGATACTGTCCACATCCCCCCTGAAGTGCGGCGCCCAGAACTGGACGCAGTACTCCAGCTGCGGCCTGACCAGTGCCGCATAGAGGGGGAGGATCACCTCCCTGGACCTGCTCGAGATGCATCTGTGGATGCAGGACAAGGTGTGGTTGGCCTTCCTGACTGCATCCCCGCACTGCCGGCCCATGTTCATCTTGGAGTCAATGATGACCCCCAGATCCCTTTCCGCCTCCGCGCTGACAAGAGGGGAGTTCCCCAACCTGTAAGGATGGTGCCGGCTGTTCCTCCCCAGGTGCAGCACCTTGCACTTGTCTGTGTTGAAACCCATCCTATTCTCATCCGCCCACCCCTGTAACCTGTCTAGGTCTGATTCTAGCCTGTTGCATCCTTCCAGTGTGCCCACGTCCCCCCACATCTTAGTGTCATCAGCAAATTTGAACAGGGTGCTTTTTACCCCCTCGTCTAAATTGCTGATGAAGATGTTGAACAGTGCGGGCCCGAGGACCGAGCCCTGGGGGACCCCACTGCCCACGTCCCTCCAGGTTGAGAAGGACCCATCCACTACCATCCTCTGGATGCGGCCCTCCAGCCAGTTGGCGACTCATTCGACTGTGTGGGGGTCGACACCACAGCCCCCAGTTTCTTAGTGAGAACGGGGTGAGAGACAGTGTCGAAAGCCTTCCGGAAGTCCAGGAAGACTATATCCACTGCTACCCCTGCGTCTAATGATCTGGTGATCTGATCGTAGGCAGCCACCAGGTTGGTCTGACAGGACCTGCCACTGATGAACCCGTGCTGGTTGCCCCTAAGCATGCAGTCTCCTGCTGGCCCCTCCTGGATGTGTGCCAGCATAATTTTCTCGAACAGCTTGCCTAGGATCGAGGTGAGACTAACCGGCCTATAGTTTCCCGGGTCCTCCTTCCTGCCTTTTTTGAAGATGGGGACCATGTTGGCCCTCTTCCAGTCCTCCGGTACCTCACCAGAGCCCCACGAGTGCTCATACAGCTGTGCCAGGGGACTTGCAATGACCTCGGCCAGTTCCTTTAGAACTCTAGGGTAGAGATCATCCGGGCCGGCTGACTTGAATACATCCAGCCCCTCCAGAAGCTCCCTAACTAAATCCTCGCTAACCCGTGGCCCAGGTGTGCCTCCCCCGGGGCCCGAGGGGGTCCCAGCACGGAGGTGGCTGTCCTGGTCCCTACTTAGGAAGACGGAGGCAAAGAAATCATTAAACATGTTAGCTTTGCTGTCTGGTGTGACAACCAAGTTTCCTAACGCGTCCTGCAAGGGCCCCACATTACCCGGGACCTTCTTTTTACCCGCTACGTATTTAAAAAAGGACTTCCTATTGTCCTTAATCTGGGAAGCTAGCCCCAGTTCCATCTCTGCCTTGGCCTTCCTAACTGCCCCCCTACATCCCCAAGCAACTACAGAATAGTCCTCCCTGGTGATGACCCCTTCTTTCCATTGGGTGTGCGCCTCCTTTTTAGCTAGGAGACATTCCTGGATGCTTTTGGTGAGCCATGGAGGCTTGTGTGCTCTCCTGCTCCCTTTGATCCTCGTTGGGATTACCTCCCTTTGGGCTTGGAGGATCGTCTCCTTAAGGAGCGACCACTCTCCTTGGACACCGGGCTCCCCTCCCCTCCGGGACCTCAGCGCTTCTCCAACTATCCTCCTTAGGATGTTTTTGGATCCGTGGTGAGTGCCCTAAATCACGTCTCATAGGTACATTAGAATGGAAGTCTATAGACGTATCGCACGTCTCTGCCAGAGAGATGCCTGGAGTTAAGGCCGCAGGACCAATGTAGGGCCAGATTCCTCTTTGCAGTCGGGCACCTGACAGCAGACAGGAGCTCAGGTAAATGTAGTTTCCCCGCAGCATGAGGGCAGCTTCCACTGCCAGCCCGGTGCAAAGGAGCCTTAGCACAAATATGCATCATGCTCGCAGCACTGTCACCCGGCAATAGATAGATCACTCGTGTGGTTTTGCAGATCGTCAGCGCGGGTGATTGGGATGAGGGGAAAGCCCAGGATGGAGAGAAGGACCCCAGGACCTTTCCCTTCCATTTCTTTGGGGGTGGGTATCCCCATCCCCTCACCCCCCTTCAAGCTTTCCCAAGCCTGTCACACACCAGTTTTGCCACCAGAGGACTCTGCTGGAACAGGATCCGTCCTAGTAAGGAAGGAGGATCCCGTCACGTAGCACAATCCAGATCTGGACGGTGCTGTACCATGGGATCCTCCTTCCTCGCTTCCTGGACTCCCGGATGCCTTGGCAGGAATTCCTCAAAGGTCTCCTCGACAAGCCTGTTGTTCGGCTCGAGGCCCGAGACAGCCTGCGGGATGAGAGCAAATCATTTCAAAAGGGCTAATTACAATATCTTCCGTGTTTCAGGAAAGAAAGGCTGTAGCAGCCTAAAAGCAAAAGGAGTCAGGGCGGTAGAGGCGCTCTCTTTTATGAGACCCATCACCAGGAGAACCTTTCCATCGCCAGCCCTCCTGTGAAATATGAAGCATCTTAACAACGAAGCAGTAAAATTCAACATCCTGCTTGCCATCAGACACCTGGGAGGTAAATAGGCTGCTCCAACTTTTATCCGAGCCTAATTTGCATTAAATGAACTTTTCCACCTAGGAGAACTTATACCATCCTCCAGCTCTCCTGTGCAATATGAACTTTCATTTCTACCTGGCCCACTTTCCTGCCCAGGGCAGGAGGTCGGACTTGATGGGCTACTGGGGTCCCTTCCGACCCTAGAAATCTCTGCAATCCATGAAATTTTACAATCTTTGCATTCTCCTTTGCCCGAGGAAGGGTGCGAGTGCCCAAAATCTTGCAAATAAAGCCGTTTGGTTGGGTTTTTTTGCAAATATCTGGTTGGCCTAATAAAAGGTATCACCTCTACCACACTGACTGCTTTTGCTTTTAGACCAACATGGCTGCAGCCTTTATCTCTGAATCATGTGCAACAGCATTTCAGCCCGTAACCAAACAGCAGCACTCAGCTGTATGAACCAAAGCTTTAGTTAGGGAATTGGTCTGACAAAACACATAGGCACCCACTGCAGGTGGGAGCAGGACCACAGGCGTATATACCTCAAAGACGTAGGCACAACGGTTGGTCTCTGTTAAATCCAGATAACTCGGATGTCTATAGGAGAATTGCACCTGAGCTGAACTGAGCCCCACTAGGCAGAATAAGACTAGACTGAAACCCAGGTTCTAGCACGTCCCTCCAGTTCTGGAGGAGCTCAGATCCGAACTCGCACCTGACTGCCTGTCTCATTCGGGAGAAAAAAACCCACTATTTTTTCCCCTACCAGTTTAGCCTGAGGTCTGTTTTGTGTTTCTCCCAGAAACGCCCAGTGAGAGAGTCCCTGCCTGCAAGGGTTGGCCACCTGTGGAGACAGAGAGGAGGGATTATGTCCTCCATTTGATAAATCAGAACAAGGGTTGAGGGCACAGGCTTGTGTGGACTGAGCTGCCTCTTCCCTGAACCATTGGCCATCACAGCTGGACCCTTTTCATGTCTCAGGCCGATGGAGGCAGCAGCATCCACTGCCCATTTATCAGTCTGAGGCTGTTCTAATGTAAGAGGAAGGCAGAACTGAACGCCAAGACCGAATGCTGGAATTCAGCCGTCACTTATTGCCATTGCACTAGTCAACTTCTAACCCAGTGGCTCTCAACCTTGGTAGACTCAAGCCCCTCCTTGGACTCTGCCAGCTGTTAGCTTTCACTTGTTTCTCGACTACGGAAAAACAATAGAGTAATTCTTCTGTTGCAAAGACCTCAGGAAGCCCACAGCAGGGCAGAATGGTTTTGACGCTGGATTGCAGTTTGCAATCTCTGGACTTATCTTGTGGGTCGTGTGTTTACACGCCTAACAGTGCTAATATTGTGCAGCATCCTGCGGCACCCTTAAGAGAATTTCACAGCATCCCAAGATGCCATGGCCCCCCAGGTGAGAATCATTTTTCTAAAGCAAGAAGTTTTAAAAACCTATGGGGTGTGCCAGGACTGCCAAAAGATTTTTTTAATTGGAAATTCTGAATACAGATTAGTGTTTTTCTCAGTCCGGGCAAGTTCTTGACTAAAGACCAGAGGGCACAACAGCCCCCCTCCCCCCCCCCACAAAATAATAATAATAACAGACTATGGCACTTCTTTGTTTGAGAGAAACCACTGTACCCATCTGATGTGTCCAGTCCATTGCTGCCTTCCAACTTCAATGCACTCCATGCCCTTCATGCTCTTCGCTCCTGCTCCTGCACCATTAAATTAGTGGGTGCTTTACCAGGAAGTGAATATAATACTGGAAGCATAAAGGTGCATGGAACGTGGCAGGATGACAAGTTTGCTTTTCTAGTTATTCCTTCCCTATGCACCAATTTTTCCTCAACTTCTTTGGAACGGAGCCTGTTTCTACTGGGTGTGATGAAGCACGGAGCTAGCTATCAGGGCTTAAACAAATAATACTAGCATTGTAAAAGAAAGGCAAGTGTTTTACGGTGGAACTGAATAAAATGTGCCCAGACGTCTTATCTAATAACATCAGATTACCTTGAAAACCAGAATAACAATACAGCTTTATTGTCATGTTTAAGAGCGTGGGTGTGCGGTAAGCACGCATGATGTTTGCATGGTGTGCTATTGATTACCTGAGACAGTTCCTCAGGGTGCACACACAAGTGTGTTTTCTCCATCAGTCCTTTTATTAACAACATTTCTAGGGCACTTTTACATATGCTTCGGGGTGGGGGGCTTTAGTTAAAGTGGCTCCAAGAGCCATTTTAATTAAAGCTCTGCAGCATTTCGCGTATCAGCAACCCCGTGCTTCAAAATGGTGGCATGGGTGCTTGAACTAACGCTTATAGTTAGTTTGTAGTTAAAGACCCCCCGGTGCCATGTTGAAGCCCAGAGACACCGATACATGAGACGGGGTGGATGGCTGGAGTGCGGTAATTACTCGATTAATTGAGCCTGCGCTGACATGCTGTAATTACAGCACATAAGAGCAGCCTCAAAGCACTTGTACAGGCACACCTAGAGCACCAATACCTTCTTCTGGGCTCGGGACCATACACGATGGGGCCTGTTTTAGGTGGAGGTGGGAACAACGCCAGTTGGGCCTGCACCTTACGCCCAGGGTCAATCTGGCCTGTTGTGTCCAGGTACAAAAGATCAGCCGGTGGCATAAAAACCGTAGATTACTGTCGCAGAGCACCTCAATGCTCTGCTCCTATCAAGAGGTACAGGTGCTGGTTGCCAGGGCAACTGCAGTTGGTCAGCTGACCGGAAGGGGGCAGGGCCTGACCTATATATAAATGCAGGCTGAAGCCTGGGGGGCAGTTCCCTGCCAGCAGCCATGGGGGGGGTCCTCTGTCGGAGCAACGAGAAGGAAGAGGCCAGGCTACCCGAGCAGTTGCTATGGGTGAGACAGGGAGAAACCCCATCACGGACCTGAATATAGTTATAGCCGGAGGGTTTGAATTTATGTTGTAGCCAAGAGGCCGGAGTCTGTGTTTACTGGTTTAAAAAAATAACCGGAGGACCAGGTGAGGTTAATAGGGGTTGGAGGAGGCCTCATAGGGGCTCCACGGTAGCGTGGGGGCCCCGCTGCCAGAGAGGGCACAGCATTCAAGGGTGCACTGACCCCAGCCCTGAGAAGGGGAGCAGAGGATTGGGAGGGGGGCAGGTAAGGCCAAGGCCGCCTGAGCCCTAATGCGAGGTGCCCCAGAGCGGGCAGTTGGGAGACGCCCCAGAGCGGGCCTGTGGGGCGTAGAAAGGGAAATTGACCAAACAATGTCCGGTGGATCTGCGAGGCTTGGGGCGCAGTACAGGGATGGTTGGAGCCACGCATAGCCCGTAAGGCTGGGGTGCACCGAGTCAGACAATACAGAAGAGGGGCCAGGGTAAACCAGAGCACTGTGTCCAAGGGGACAAAAGGCAGCCTCTCTTATAAAATACATAACATCAAAGGGCAAGATCGGGGTGCTTTATCTCGAACTCGGCATGGTAGAGGGTGTTAGGAGAGATCATGGCCACTCCTAGGACCCCACGATGTGACAAATTGGTGCACTGGCTGGGAACCTGGCTGTGCGTGGGGGAGGAACCCATGGCCCTGAAAAAGGAAACAAAGCCAGGGGCTAAAGTAGAGCAATGGACAGTTTTGTAGAAAGACAGTCTTACCACAGCTTGCTAGATTGGCTGAGGAAGGATACCCATTGCCCGGAATTTCTGGAGCAAGACTGAGGCCCCGACCCAGGAAGACAAGGTCAGGGTACTTATGGCTCAGGAAGGAATTATGGGAGGCCAGGGACAGGAAAACTTTGTCTGGCAATTGAGGATAGAAGAGATGAAGGAAAAGATGACCTGATTGGAGTGGGAGCTAGGACTAGCAAAAGCCCAGAAAGAGAGAGCAGAAGTGAAGGCCGCAGCATTAGAGTGACAGGTACAGTTGGATAAGAAAGAGCAAGGGGCAAAAGAAATCAGGCACCTAGTGGCGGCAGAGACAGAGAAAACTCGAGTAATTGAACAGGTGATTTCCCAAGAGGCTCAGAAGAGTCAGGAGAGGGAAGAGAAGCTGCAGAAGACGCAGAGGGAGATGACAGCCTGGATGGCATGGTCTCCAGAGGCCTGCACAACTCAGGCAGGGGAACAACAGGAGATGCAGCAGAAGCTGGAAGTGGCCCGAGGCCTAATAGGAGTCCTGCAAAAGGAAGTCCACAGCCAAGTGGACCAAATAGAAGTTCTGCATGATGTCCTGGAGAGATGGCAGGAGAGATGTTTGGGGGCCGAACATTTGGTCGAATAGCTGCAAGAAAATCTGAGCGAAACCCATACCCAAACTGAGGAAAATGGCAAAGTGATGGGGTGGGAGATGGAAAAGGTAAAAGCTTTCATGGTAAATTATGAGGCGCTGCGCGATTGGTACCTGTCCCTTGAAAGGGAGCTAGAGGACAGGAAGAGAGAGAATGATGCGTTAAGGTCTCAGTTATGAGCGTGGAGGCGGAAAAAGACCACCTTGGAGAACAGGCACAGTCCCTTAAAACCCTCCTAAAAGATAGCCAGGCTGAAGAAGCAAGCATAAATGCAGGAAAAGAACAGTTACGGTTGGAAATGCAAACAGTGAGGAAAGAGATTCAGGAGTTGGAGGCTGACAATAAGAGGTTCCAAGAGGCAAATAACCAGATGGCCATGAAAATCTGAGAACTCAAGGAAGTTGAGAGGTCAGAAGAGAAGGTAACAGCAGGGCAAGCACTGCAGACCGTAAAGAACTAAGGGAAAGGCTGGAGGCTCTGGAAACTCGACTATCGGGGTACGTGAGAGCCGCTAAGTCTGAATTCCAAGAGATGGAGGTACTTGTAGAGTCCTTGAAGCAGGCAGAGGCACAAGTTGAGACCAGCCGGTCTGGGTTTATGCAATGCCTAGAGTCAGAGGAGCTTCCCAGTGTCAGGAGTCCAGAGGGTCCCAGAGAGGAAGCCGGGCCAGGACAGCCAGGGAGAAGCATCGGGGAGGAGAGTCCCATAGAAGAGAAACTGGGGGCCTTGCGCAGAGAGACCCAGTCAGCCCCCCTAGAATAGTGGGACCTGAGATGGGACCAGTGGCAGAATCGCCACTTGCAAGAAATGAGCCAGCTGAGACACCAGCTGAGGGACCTATCCCTATGGCAGGGCAAGGAAGAAAGGGCAGCGCCTAGTCCAGGGCAGCCAGAGGTGGCCGACTTAACAGAGGTAGGAACAGCAAGGAAGGGCGAATGGACTTCCTCCAGGAGCGAGACCTCCTGCTCAATTTACCAGGACTGTGCACAGACAGTCCCGCGCCTAGGGCAACACGAGCCAAAGACAGGCTCCACGAAAAGGGGAGCAATTGGATGCTTATCTTGCTGGGATCCTATGACCCCAGCTGACTTCCTGCCCTTTGGGCAGGGGGCTGGACTCGATGATCTCCCGAGGTCCCTTCCAGCCCTAATGTCTATGAAATCTATGAAATCAATTCAGCTCAGAAAGGAAGATGGAGCCCAGGCATGTGAGACGAGGAGGAGGGAACAATCAACCAAAAGGGGATCAGAGCCTGAGAAAAGACCACAGATCTATGTGAGTAGCATCCCCAGACAGATCAGGTGGAGGACGTTAAGAAAGATCATTGAAGAAAAAGTTGGAGGAGTGGCCTACGTAAAAATCTATAAGGGGCCTGGAGGGAGATCCGCTGGTCAAGGAAAAGTGGAGTTTTGGAGAGAAGAGGATGCCCAGAAAGCGTTAGGTCGACAGTGGGAGATCTGGGGAAGGCTCCAAGACCTTCAGAGAGACCGAGAGAGACAAGAAACCCTACAGTTTACCCGGAGAAAGAGTAGGAAGGGAACACGGAGGGGCTAGAGAAGAGAGGGAGAAGAAATCCCAAAAAGGAGGCAGGAGCTTAGCTGGCAAAGGGTGCAGCTTACCAAGGTTGGCTAATGTGGGGGGACTACCTGTGGCGGGTAACTCCCACGTGGTGTGCCTTGGGTAAAAGGCGAGTAGGCGGCGCCTGAACACCTCCACCTCCGGTATCTGGGCTCCCGGGTGCCTAAAGAAAGGCCAGGAGAAGAGCCCTAGACGGATGCAACACCTCGCAAAAATGGGGATCGGCCCTGGTGAGTCTTGATCTTAAGGGGGGAGGTGTGTCGCAGAGCTCCTCAATGCTCTGCTCCTATCAAGAGGTACAGGTGCTGGTTGCCAGGACAACCGCAGTTGGTCAGCTGACCGGAAGGGGGCAGGGCCTGACCTATATATAAATGCAGGCTGAAGCCTGGGGGGCAGTTCCCTGCCAGCAGCCATGGGGGGGGTCCTCTGCCGGAGCAACGAGAAGGAAGAGGCCAGGCTACCCGAGCAGTTGCTATGGGTGAGACAGGGAGAAACCCCGTCACGGACTTGAATATAGTTATAGCCGGAGGGTTTGAATTTATGTTGTAGCCAAGAGGCCGGAGTCTCTGTTTACTGGTTTAAAGAAATAACCGGAGGACCAGGTGAGGCTAATAGGGGTTGGAGGAGGCCTCATAGGGGCTCCACGGTAGCGTGGGGGCCCCGCTGCCAGAGAGGGCACAGCATTCAAGGGTGCACTGACCCCAGCCCTGAGAAGGGAGCAGAGGATTGGGAGGGGGGCAGGTAAGGCCAAGGCCGCCTGAGCCCTAATGCGAGGTGCCCCAGAGCGGGCAGTTGGGAGACGCCCCAGAGCGGGCCCGTGGGGCGTAGAAAGGGAAATTGACCAAACAATGTCCGGTGGATCTGCGAGGCTTGGGGCGCAGTACAGGGGTGGTTGGAGCCACGCATAGCCCGTAAGGCTGGGGTGCACCGAGTCAGACAATACAGAAGAGGGGCCAGGGTAAACCAGAGCACTGTGTCCAAGGGGACAAAAGGCAGCCTCTCTTATAAAATACATAACATCAAATACGTGGCGGGCGAGAACGAGGGTGCTTTATCTCGAACTTGGCACGGTAGGGGGCGTTAGGAGAGATCACGGCCACTCCTAGGACCCCGCGCCATGACAATTACCAGCCACACTGATGCATAAAACCACTGATATGGGAGGTGGGGGCTTGCATGGACACACACTTAGCTTCCATTGCTCCTTGGGAATTTGGGGTTGTTGTATCTGTGGTGTTTCTTAGCCAGCTGCTCTCCCTCCAAATACTTCTCTGACCTTAACCACCACAGTGCTTTGTGAGCTAGCCTTTACCCTGTGTTGTAATGGCATCTGTGACATTTGGGGCTACATTTTGTTTTTCTTTAGGCACCTACATGGCACACGTCCCTATAGTTATGGGCACTCGCATACAGTTTGGGATTTTATTTTTCCTTTGGCTGCATCTTCCGGTAGCAAAATGGTGGTGGAGGATCTGCCAACCTGTGGCCTTGTGGTTAGGGCACTTGTCCAAGAGCCAGGAGACTTAGATCACAGACCCCACTCGCTCAGAGGGGATTTCAACCTGTCTCAGACCAGCACAGCTACCAAGTACACTCTCTCCAGTGCTGCCACCTGGCGATCAAACCCTACAAAGTTATCCCTGACAAAAGGACAATGGGTTTGCAGCGTGGCAAGGATGCTTTTGCTGCCTGAACCCTCTTGGTGTGGCGGGGCTGGAAGCCCCCTGCTCTGCCTTCTGGGCCTTTCTTAGCATGTTTTGTACCTTGCCCACTGCAGCAAGCACTAAGGGTAGAAAAAGAGCTAAGTGCAAGACTGCTGATGGAAGAAAGCTCAGATAACATTGGAACAACATTTGACTCGGGAAAGGTTTCAAAGACACATCTATAGAGAGGGGCTGGAGAGATGCAGAGGAAGCGAATAGAATGAAAAGATTAAATCTGAGCAGCCAATCTGCATGTGCCCTCATGAAGCCTCCCAGTGCCCTCTTTTCTACCACATGAGTGAATATAGATGCAAGGGCAGGCCAGGTTCTTTGGGTAAATGTGGTATTTCTTATTAGACCAACTGAGCAGTTGAGAAAAAGTTCTTGGCAAGCTTTCGGGTGCAATCGCCCTTCTTCTGACTTAGGGAGTCTCTGCTGGCCTGCGATCTCCAAGGAACGAGAGAAGCTAAAAGTGCGACAGGATGGCAGTGAGAATGTGAATAGGTGGAAATTAGGGAAACAAAAGGTAGAGAAGGGAAGGGGGTGGAGGGGACGAGGGGGGAAAAAGCCAAAGGAAAGTAAGGGAGACTTTACCATAGTCCTTTTCCAAGGTAGAAGAGAAGCTGTCTGTAAAAAAGTAGATATAGATGCAACGCCCCCAGATCTGGTCATTCCTGAAATACATAAGTTTAGAGACCAAAGAGATCCAGGGCTTATTTTCCTGGACACCAGAGGCCCAGTATGAACCTCACTTGTTCTGCTAATGTCCACATTATCATTTGGGTACCACTCGCAGGACTGGGCAAATGAGCTGTGGGAGAAAGGGCCACAAACCCCGCTGGCCCTTCCCCTCGCAGCATGGGCCAGCTGACCCGCCGAGAAACAAGCAGCCCCTGGAAATCCCACGGCTTGCCTTATAACAACTCAGCACCGCGGGCATTGTCCTGCCAGCCCTCTCTCCAGCAAAATGAAACCAAGGTGTAAGATCACTCTGGGTTTCCAACTGGAACAAGCAGCAAAATGTGACTTTGAGGGATGCTGCTGGCCTACCTACTAGCACTTGCCTCCGTTCTCCTGCTAGAGCTGCACATGCTTCGAGCAGTTTCCCATCCGTAGGTTTGCAACTGCTTTCCCTGCAACGCCAGTACGTGTACTGCGGTTGTGAGTGCTTACCGGAAAGGCAGAGGGCTCTCCAGTAAAGGAGTGAGAGCTACCAGGAATGTGCATGGGTTTGCTTCTTTTTTAACCCTTATAATGCTAAGAACCAGTCTCTCAACACAGCAATCGATTGCATTGCCTCACTTCTCCTTCTACTGCTATTTACTGTTTGGGCTGCGGTAGCACTGAACAAACAGAGAACCAAAGGGCAGTCTCAGTATAAGACCCAAAAAGGTAGGTACCATTAGATACAAGTGGCCAGGAAAGCATGAGGGGCTGATGAAACAACAGAAAAGGCACCGGCCTCTTGGCATACCAGTTGCTTCACTTTTTCTCCTCCTGCTCCCTCTGGAAGCTTTAGTGCCATCCTGGGACCCAGCACCAGCAGCCTTTTCTGGGCCACACTGGATGCATCTACATGTGCAATGAATGCTCTTTAGCTTTACTGCGCAGTAATTTTAGTGCACACTAAATGCATATGCAGGTAGTAAATTTACTGCACAGTAGCCTAATTTTCCGTGCAGGAATCTCCTGCACGAGCATATGGTGATTGCTATACAGTAGATTAATCTACTATGCACTAAAGTGTCTTGTGTAGACACAAGCACTCTTGTTGTGTCAAATGTCTCAACCGCAGTCAACCGCTATGGCTCTGTTTTCTCCTCGGTCCCTTTTACAAGTTCCCTCCAGAGCCCCGGTGGCTTCCTCTAGGCACTGGAGCTTTCGTCCCATCACATGTTAGACTCTCAGGAGGAAGGGACTTTTCTGCTAGTGTCCATGAAGGGGCCAGCTTGTGCTCATAGACTGAAGCACTGTGTGGGGAGTTCTCAGGGTGGGCTGAACCCGTGGCTTGCTCCATCACACGGACCAGGGGAGGTATTGGTCCCCGTGGATTGCTGCTGGGAGGGGATTGTTTCCTGACTCAGACATTTATAACTTAATACATTTTACAGTTTTAGTATTTAATGTATTTTGTGGGTCATCTCTTGTTCAAAAATACTCTCTTCACCTGCAGTTTTAAGCCCGAGGTGGCTAACCCACAGCATGCATGCCACAAGTGGCCTGGGCAGCCTGTGTGTGTGCCATGCAGTAGATGGTGGTAGATGGAGCAGAAAGAAGAGCAGCAGTTTGGGAAGGAGATCGGAGTGACACTCAGGGAGGGGGCAGGGCTAATTTGTGGCACGCCTGCCCAAAAGGTTACCCCCCACTGGTTTAAGCCATATCAGGCTCCTATAGTCAAGCTTATCCCATGAGTCACTCCACTGATATAAGGAAAGGAAAGTTTCAGTATTAAGTGGGCAAGCAGAACCAGGCAGGTAGAAAGAGGGTGGTCTGGTGATGGTCTGGCACTGGGTTGGGGTAGAAAGTATGAGGGTACAAGTCCTAGCTCATCTCCACTCTGACACGGTGCAGCCTGCCTCCTAAACTAGAGGAACTGGAGCTATGTCCATGTGACATTTCCAGCAGGTTCATTAAGGCTGCTGAGTAACAGTGCCAATTAGCCTCCCCCCTCCGCCCCGTGTTAATTAGCCCAGCTGGAGAGATGGCAGCAGGGCTGGGATGAGAAGAGTGGGTCCAAGAGCAATGGTATCAAATATTTGGGAGAATCAACCCCTGGGAACCCACCTGAACAAGGGAAATCCCCCATGGAGCAGGACAGCAAAACGATCCTGTTCTGCTTCCTTCTTGAGCACCATGAATGCCGTCTTGCTCCAGATCATAGATTTCATAGACATTCGGGCTGGAAGGGACCTCACAAGATCATCGGGTCCAGCCCCCTGCCCAAGGGGCAGGAAGTCAGCAGGGGTCAAATGATCCCAGCAAGATAGACATCCAAGTGTTATACCGTGATCCTGTAGTATCAGGCTCCATTTGAGGGAAAACTGCCTTTTGCCATGCGAATACATTGAGAAATGCAGATAAGGCCCTTGGACTGCTCTTCTCCTCACAAAGTCCCATGGGACAATCCTAGCAGACCTGCCCCCTTCCAACCTGAGCTAGATACAGCCCCGTGCTTAGAGAGGAGCAGGGAGGAGCAGGAGCATGTGCCCTTTGTGGCATCTCCCCTGCCCCAGTTTCTCTGTGCTTTCCCCAGGATGCAGGCACATCTCTGGCTGCGTGCCGCTTTCAGGTCCGTAACGTCTCATCCTTTGTAGGGCACAGGTAAAGTGACTGGCCCCAGGTTCTCCAGGGACAGAGCTGGGAATAGGAGCCAGGAGTCCTGGTGGCCAGGCATCTGCTGTAACCACTGAACAGCCCTGCCTCTCATACCTTGAAGGTGTCACTAGTCCCCGCGTAAGATGCTGTTCAGCACGTACCGGTCTGAAGCCTGCAGGGGGGACCTAGAACAAAGCTCCTTGAACTGATCATCCCAATTTGGGGGTAAGCCAGAGACAAATGCAGTTCCTACCTGAACATGCTCCAGCAGGCTGTACTTGAAGGTGAATTAGAAACAGACCTCACATGATGATCTAGTTGGGGATGGTCCTGCTTTGAGCAGGGGACTAGACTAAATGACCTCCTGGGGGCCCTTCCAACCCTAATTTTCTATGACTGTATGGTGATCCAGTGCCTGACTAGCTGGTATATTGTGATCACTGCTCACCAGGCAGGCAGGGTCATACCTAGGATACTTCATGTTCCTCACATCCATCTATCATCTCCACCTGTTGTCCGTCATATAGATTATAAATGTTATAGGTTAGAGACCATTTTTAGTCATGTTTGTACAGCACCTGGTATGACGGGACCCTGATCCTTCATAGGGCTTTTAGGTGCTGGTGCAATATCAGTGAATAATACACAATAAGATTTGCAGGCAGATATTTGTGACTGTAAAGGGTGTTTCCTGAGAGGGATCAAGCGGGCAAATCTATTCCTGATGACACATGGTGAGGTTGGGAAGTATTACCCTAATACTTCAAGTGGGGAGACTAGAGAGCAAGGGGTCACATCACTTGGCCAAAGTCACCTGGGGTGAAAACAGACACTGCTTTTGTGCCACCCTAAAAATGTATTTGGTGGCACAAAGGCCAAGCAGTCAGACATCCATATCCCTGCCCAACTCAGAGCAATGGGCAACACGTTTCACCCAATGAAGCAATCGGCTGCGCCAGGACGTATCGCACCACAACTGATCTGCTTTGTGTGGCAATGCTGGTTATATGCACAGAGGCTTTTCACCAGAACAAGAAATAGCCCCTGGCTTTCTGCTGCCCAGCAGGTATTTTATATGCTGTGAACATTTGCCCCTTAGACTTTTGCTTGGTTAACTGTTTGAAACTTTCCTCCTAAATCACTGCAATGGGCCACCCGCTGGACGATAGATGTTGCCCACACAGCTGGCTTCACTAGGACAGGGCAGCAGCTCTGAAAAGTGGCTTTGTCGAAAGGGCATCGTCTCATTCCCAGAGCTGCGCATTGCTGGCATTCCTCTGGCGGCAGTGACAGCAGTAGCATTTCATCCCTTTGAACTCCCACCGCGCCCTGCAGATGCCATCCAGCTGCGCATGAGTGAACCGGCTTCTCTTCCTTCCTGTGTGTTGCAAGCAGGTCAGCTACTTCCACAAATCCATAGAGGCAATGGGTTTTGCAGAGCTATAGCACCTATAAAAGCTTTGTGACGGGTGTGACGAATATTGAGCTCTCCTGTAATCATGTATTAAAAGAGCCGGGCAAATAATGGGGTTTTGCATTCACTGGTAATTCAGAATTCTGGAGTGGGGGAGGGACAGAAACGTATTTCGTATGGAACCAAAAACATTTTTTTCCAAGTTTTTGGTGAACTGAAAAGTCCATCTTCTTTTTGGTTAAACAAAATGCAGCATTGGGCTAAAATCAAAGCGTTTGGTTCCCATTGTGATCATTGTGTAATGATTTTAGAACTCAAGGGGATTTTGGAACAAATGCCATTTTAGTTTTAAAAATCCAGGCTTTCCATTTGAAAAATGCTGAAATGCTTTGCTATTTCCCACAGTTGATTTTTTCCCTTTTGTTCTCCCCTAGGTGGTCAATTTGGCAAAATCACCACACATGTACAGAATGTCCTGGTGCCGTTTTTAACCCCCAAATGTTCCTTTCTACTGTTTTTCACTAATATTATGCATCCACTTGACTCCAGCCTAATGTTTTCACATGGAAACATTTTTTAATTAAGTGCTTCCCAGGCAAGAAATGTCCTGCCAGGGAGTGATCACCTTTCAGCATCCACGTGGGAGCTGGGTATCTACCAGATCTATCAGCTCTAAGATCTCTGGCTCAGTTCCTCTCCACCTCTTGGTCCACTGAAGAAATAGGTGCTAGAAACCCAGCTGGACCTGCAGGGTGACAAGGGATGCTATATATGGGGCAGCATACCTGGATCTTGGCCTAGAAGTGGGAGGTGAGGGCAAGAGTCTGAATGGCTGAAAGAGATGATCTTATTGTCATTGTAATCCTGGAAATGTGTGAGAGGCAAGGATTTTTGTGGGTGATATCTTTTATTGGATCAATTATAGTTTCATAGTTTCTAGGGTCGGAAGGGACCTGAACAGATCATCAAGTCCAACCCCCTGCCTTGGGCAGGAACGAGTGCTGGGATCATAATACCCCAGCCAGATATCGATCCAAGGTTTTGGGTATCATAGTACCCTTCCTTAGGCCTCTGGGAGAGAAGCAGGAAGAGATGCATTCAGGGACCAGAACAGCAGGAAGATGCGGCTAATCGCATTTGCATCTGGACAGCACCCACCTTCATGCCTGGCATGTTTGCAAAGCCAGCTGCAAGAGGAGAAAAGCATTTGCGCACCGTGTAATTTTGTCTGCAAACCATTGGGACACACTGCACACAGACCCTTGCAACAGCCGCATTTTCCAGGATAGAACTAGATGTGAATGGGCGGCTCTTTGTGCTGCAACACAGCTCCTGACACGCCAACTACCTGAACAAATGCAGTGCCTGGAAATTGCAACAGCCCCAAACCAACCTGAGGCCTGATTTCATCAGGGCCTTTATGTCTGTTTAGTCTGGCACATATCTTTTATCTTAAGTTATCAACACACTGTGAGGTTTACACCACTCTGAGAGAGCCTGCAAGGGGAAGGCTGGTTCTGATAAAGCCTAGGAGATAACAAGCTGAAGTACAAAGTTGCACACAGCAAACCCGTCACCATGTGGCTCTATGGCAGGACATGGCACTTCTCTCCCATTCAGACTTCACAAGTCCCTTCTAATCTTCTCATTTATTGCTCACCACAACACCCCCGGGAAATAGTTTGGGTACTTGCCCAGGGAGAGAAATGGCAAAAGAAACCAAGACCCATGCCCAAGGGCACTGAAAGTGCCTGGCAGCCGTGAGACCACATCCTATGAGTCCCTAGACACCAGAATTAGGGCCAAGCCACTGGGCCCTTTCACACTGAGCCTGACTCACTGCAAGACCATGATATGATCCCACTGCAGTCGAGACCTCTTGTTGGCCCGGAGCCCGTCAAGTGCCGAACGCCCTCCCTTCCCCTGAACCTCAGCACCGCAAAGGATTGAACCCTTTGCTCTTGCCTGGATAATCCTTTTCTCCCCTGATTCCTTTTGTATTGCACCATTGCTTGTGCCAGAGCCATGCTGCCTCTGGGGCAGAGGGACCAGCTAAGCCCTGAAGGCCATTCAGCCCCTCTCTGCTCAGAGCATCAGAGAGAGTGAGTGCAATGCAGACACTACAGGTAATAAAACTCACTGGCAAAAGCAAAGTGGATTTGGGGGCAAAAGCGAGTTTGCTTCATTCCAATTCCACAAAATGATTTCAGTGTGGATCCCCAGCATTTCAATACGACCTATTCGGGTAGCATTCATTAGCAACAGACCACATTACGTAGCGTGTGGTTTTCTACGCCTCATTGTGAAAGATGCTAATGTCTGGTTTTGCTGGGGTGGGGGAGCTTGCTTTCACTTGCTGCCGTGGAATGAGGGGGGAGGGCAAGGGGCAGCAAGGAAGAAGTTTTGATTTTTATTTAATTTTCCACCCAAACAAAATTTTTTTTTTTTTTTTGGTTCCCAAATGGAAAATGATGAAGGAATTAAAATGTGCTGGTGAAAAGTGTGCGTTTGAAACACTGCTCTTGCAGCTTTTTTGCTCTGACAAAAGAAATGCCGGGTGGCTCTGCAAAACAACGAGCCACGCAGAAACGGGAGATCGGGCTTCTGTTCCCTCTCACAATGAAAGGGCAAAGGGGCAGCCAGCGATGCCTAGAAAACTAGTAAAAGGAGAACTAAAAGCACACACTGGATGCAACTAGCCTGCCGAACTCACTGCCAGAAGACAGCACTGAGGCCAAAGACTGCATAAAAGGGTTTGGACTTTCCTGCAAATAATAAGAATATCCAGGCTTGGGTTTTTGACTGAGTCTTGGATAAAAATAATACACAAGATGTTTGGAAGGGACAAACTCTCATGCTTCAGGCCAAAAAAAGCAAAACCTCTGACTAATGTGGCTCAGGAAGAAAGTCTTCCTTTGGGCAGGTTAGTCATAACTGCATACTCACAGGGCTTCTTGCACCACCCTCAGAAGGAGCTGATCTTGTCTGACACATGCCAGAGATGGACGTCTTACCGGTGACAGTCGAATGTCCCTGCCACGTCTCCCCTGCCTGGGTTGGGGGTTTGGCGTATGCAGAGCACAAACAGGGACGCAGGGCTTAGATTTTGCCCACAGTGGGCGCTATGGAGGCAGGGTAAGGCACAGGGCAGAGCTGCACCTTACAGGCAAAATCAAAGATGTGTAAGCTTTCGTAAGCAG
Organism: Crocodylus siamensis; assembly: GCF_052110815.1. Classification (NCBI taxonomy): domain Eukaryota; kingdom Metazoa; phylum Chordata; order Crocodylia; family Crocodylidae; genus Crocodylus; species Crocodylus siamensis. Next base: position 416,218,724 of record NC_143395.1, on the reverse strand, counting down.
CAGCTTTGACAATCATGCCCAGAGATGAATGCCACGAACCTGTGCAAAGGTTCACGGAGCTATTTCCTTGCAGAGCAGTGATGCAAAGATGCCTTAATAGAAATTAGAGCTGGAAAAGACCTGCGGATGAGATTTTCCAAGCGTGGTAGGGGAGGTGAGGACTCGTCTTCCATTAAATCAGTGGTTCCCAAACTGCACTACATGTGCCACTCAGGTGACACGAGCATGTTGTCCAGTGAATGCCACCGGACTCTGAAAACAACCACTTGCTTTCCAAAGAACTGTTGATACAGGCATGCCAGCGGGCCAGAAAATGCCCAGCAAGCACACTTCACTCTCCTGGCTGCTTTCAGCCATGACAACCCTTGTGGCCTACCCAGCACCCTTGTTTTATCTGTATCGTGTGTACAGTCCAAATGAGTGTGGGACTGCCACCTGGAGCACATCTGGCCAGCTGTCTGCCAGCCCTTGCTGTCATCCTGCGCAGAGCTAGGGCCACTGAAGGGACCTTGTGGAGGTCTGTGTCATGCCACCAGAGCTCCTCCTGGTCATAGACACGGGCACGTGAGGCTGGTTCAGAGCAGCTGCAAAACCTGCACTTAGAGGGACCCTGGGGTGCAAGGATCCCCAGAGAAGAAGTTGCCCTGGAGGAGCTGTCTGCACCCTTGCTGCCCAGCCTTGGTGGGACCCGGCAGTGCAGGGACTTCTTGCTGGTCTCTGCCAGGTTGGCTGAGTCTGGAGGAAAGGCTGGCTAAGGAGAAAGGGAAGACTCTTAGCTCTTTACCAGAAGAGCAGTCTTTTGACTGCAGTCTGTGGCCCTGCGAACTGCTGTGCAGGCTGCCCATCACCGCAGGGGCCCTGCATGAGAGGGGGCCAAGCTACTGAAAAGCAAAAGGTCTCTTGGATGACACCCAACTCAGGCGGCCAAAAGTGCATCTCTACCCTGCCTTCGCTTCTCAGCCTTTCGGCTCAGATCAAGCGTAGTCTATGCTTGCCTGGCAAAGAAAACACCGTGACCACGGAGGTGGTCTCCCAGGAAAGACCGCTGTCCTGGCATGGGGATAGTACCTGCCAAGGTAATGTATAGTAAACCTCCTGCGTAGCGGCTGGAGTGGGAAGGTCTTGGCTTTAAGCCCACTTGATGGAAATAGGAGTCTCCTCCCTAGCTTGCACCGAGGGCCGTATGGCTAATGCCAAGCAAAACTCGGGGACACCCAAACCCCAAACCTCCAGGCTTGGGCCTGCAAGTAGGATGCCCACCAAAGGTTTTGGAAACATCTGAAGCCCCAGATGGAGGTGAAGGATGTTTGCTGGTAGTAGGGCCACTTACAGTTCTGGACACTTGGATGTGGAATTTGTTTTGGGTAATTTGGCCTGGAATACATAAAATAAAAATTAAAAAAATCTCTGCCCTGCTTTTTGACCCCTGCCTCTCTCTGCCCACGTCCAGCCAGGGCCCCTTCCCTGTGAATCCCCTGCCTGTTAACATGCTTCCCCTTTTCAGTTAACTCAAAGCTACGCACAGAGCCTCACCAAATGAAGCAACGTCTGGTTTGTGTTCAGCAAAAATCCAGATAAGAACAATAGTATTGGGAACTTCGAACTTAAATGCGGACAATCAAGGCATTGAACAGAGTTCTGCAGCACACCGACATATATCAGTGCATCACGTATAATACTTTTGGGTTTTTTCTTGTAATTGCCGCGGAGAGAGCTAATAGTAGCAGCTGCTTCGTCGTGTTTCTTTTTGACACACTGCCTAAAAACTTGAGATCTTTAGAAAGGGATGTTTATAATCACGCATTATAAGCTTTCTCCAGCATATATTTTACGATGGAGTCCAGATGGAGTAAACTAGACCTACAAATAATCATGCCCAGCAAGAAGAGATGTGCCTGTGGCATTTTAAATCTTAGGGTTTGTATTTTTTCTTTTTTTTGGAAAGAGATATGTGCCATTCTGGGAACACTGCATTGAAGTATTAACCTAGCACAAACTTCTTCCGTTCGCTTTGAAAAAAGCCTGTACTCCTAAATCCCCTAGACTGCTTTGAAAACCTCAGCTGGCCGTCCTACAAACATGCTGCATTTCACTTAATTCCTGTGCTGGTTTAAAAGGACAAGACCATGGGCTGAACTGCAGTCAGTTCATTAATTAATCGACTTTGTCATCCGAGCAATTAATTTAATCTGTCATCGGAGCGCATTGTAACCACTATATCTTGTGTGTCTCTGCCCATTCTCCCCCCCACCATGGGGCCCCAAAGCATTGCATGCTGATTCGGTCTTCTCTTTATCCCTCTTTAGCCATGTGTTTGTTGTTCTGTGTTTCCCTTCCCTTTGGCTTTTAGGGCAAGAGACCAGCTTCCCCTCCGTAGGATGGATTTGAAACTTGATCGGCCTTTTTGACTTGTGGGGGAGAATTGGACCGAGCTGCCGGCATCCCCTGAGTGCTACCCTGAGTGTGATTACAGTACGGCTTGTCTCACTTGATACAGAAGAGTGTCACTGCTGGGCTAATACCTTGGCGTGCAGAACGACCCCCGGCCCCGCATACCAGGCGGCTGAGTCAGTGCTGTTCTCGCAGGCGTCTCGTGGCTGCATTGCACGGAGAGCTTTTATACAGCTCTCCCCTTCTCCGCCATTGCCCTCGCAGGCCAGCCCCTTCAATAGGATGAACCTAAGAGAGCGAGGGAGGAAGCCAGGCACGAGAGTGCTCAAAATGGGGAGTGTAGTATTCAAACAGTTCCCAGCACAGCGGGTCCAGGTCAAGGGCTCCAGGGTTACAAAAGTGAATGTCAGGAATCCAGGATGGTCTGATCAGACGCGTTTCCATTCCAACCCCCACCTTTATATTATATGTTGCCCAGGGCCTCACCCCATTGCTGATCCCTGCAAAGTTCAGTTAAGCTTTTCCTCTCTGTTATCCATGCCCGCCTTGTTTGCACATCATAGACATGACTAAAGAGGTCCATACAGACCCTCGAAGAGCTCTGGCCTAAGCCCGTTCTTGGAAATTTCCACTCCCAACTAGCAAGGTGCTCAGCAGTGGTGACCTTAAGGTTGTTGGGGCCCTGGGCAAGAGAGTCATTTGCTCTCACCATTAATTTCAATGATCTATATGCAAGTCAGACATTTGTTGCAAAGTTTTGGGGCCCCTTAAAGTGTGGGACCCCAGGCGGTCACTCGGTTTGCCCTCCCCTAAGGCTGCCACTGTGCTCAGGCTCTTGTTGGGGTGAACAGTCTTGCAATGATATCATGTTAACCATGCAGTTTTTATGCATTAAAATGAAGGAGGGCGGGGATGAAAATGTGCTCTTGTCTGCACACGAAAGCTTTCACTGGGTGAGAAGCAAGTGTATTGGGGCAATCTCCATTACTGGACCAACTGTCTAGTTGGTCAAGATAGTCTGGTCAAAGAGAGCAACAACCTCCCCCCCCCCCAACTTTGCTACTTACAACAGCTGTCCAAGTCTATACACCACTTTGACATGCCTCATACCAATATAGCCCAGTCCTGCAGAGTATTGAACTGAAATGCGTTGTTTGCCTCTCATTTCAAGCTTTGCCCGTTGTTCTCTGAGTTAGGATACTCCATGAATAGTGCTCTCCACTGGCTGCTGAGCCCTGGGGGGACCTATCAAGGTTTGTAGAGGGTCCACATACCAATGTGTCTACTAGGCCTGGCCGGGAAAGTGCAATTCAATTCCACAAAAGACTATCAGCATGGTGGGTCCCTGAGCAGGGTGCGAAGTCAGACCCTTGCAAACTTCTGCAGAAGTGCAATTCGGTGACGTTCTTGACTTGATGTAGTCCACAGGTCTGCAGGGGCAGCGCTTGCTCCCTGATGCGCACTTGCGCAGCTGGGTCTGAGCGCTTCCGCTTTGGATGAAAAGGCCAGGCCCCCAGCAGGTAGCAGAAGACCCGTCTTCCTTGCACGGGGGCTACCGAGCCCTGATTGAACCAGCTAAGCGTCCGCTTGCAGGGCCCCATCCACACTGATTTAACAAGGTTGGGCTGATTCTGTTACATCGGGCAGCTCCCCGGTGTGCTCCTCCATTCAGTTGGGGAGAGGCTTGTATGGCGTACCTTGAGGGCTCTTCGCCTGGGGGAATTGCAAGGGCATCTATGTAGAAGCACTAACAATGTCTCTAAGGATTAGTTCAATCCACCTTCAAAGCACAGATGAGGCATGTCATGCAGGCAGCTAGTGTGGAGTCACTGTTCTGGGCCATTTCCCTGTGTAAACACACCCTTCATCTCAACTGGGGCAGATTTTGAGCTTGAGTGGGTCTTTGAAATGGCATAACTGCTTCAGTAAAGCATGTGACTGTGCTGCCACTGTAGTCAGCCCAATGCAGTCCCTACCTTGGAGTCATTTATAGCTGTATAAGGAGGCCTTATATTTATACCTGTGTAACAGGGCTCATATAATATCGACATCTGTATAAAGTTTCTGTATATGGCAAAGAGGTGTATCCACACCAGGAAGGTGGTACAGCCTTAGCTATACCAGTATAATACCTGATGTAGACAAGACAACAAAACGCTTTGTTGCGCAGGAAAAACTTCCAGATGTGAATTGGGTGTAACCAACATGTGTCTCACTTCTGGACTCTAGGCCATCTGAAATGGTAGCTCTGGAAAGCATCAGATGCCCGGTGTTAACTCTGAAACCTACTCATGTCTGCTGAAATATTAACACCGTCAGTGATAACACTGAAGATAGCTTGAGTAAAAAACCAGCCCATTTCCTTACCTCCCTATTGAAACTGCTTTCGCTGCTCCACCCTTTTCCACCCCAGATCTCTAAATGCAGCTGCCAAAACTTCCCTCTGACCCCTTGGGAATTTGTGCCAAGCCACAATGCATCTTTGGGACCGACGTCTCCAGCACTGCGGGGCCACATAGAGATAACGAGTGTTATAGCACATTAAATAATACAGTGGCTGGGCAGCATCAGAAGTCCCAAGTGTTGAGCAACCATGAGTCAGACCCCACCAGATCATGATGCTAGTTGTAGAGAATAAATGCCATGGTCTTTGCTTGCTCGCTTCAGGGGTCACAGCCTGTGGGGTTCATATTTTCACATGCTTTCCTGGAAGGGCAAGGCTTAGAAACTTTCTTCTTCTTTTCCAAATGAAAGGGGAAGCTGAGGTTTTGCCATCATCCTGAGACTCCAAAAGTCATCTGTGAAGCTGATGCTGGCAGAGAGAGCAGAGTTATGGTGGGCAGTGTGGCAGAAAGCCACCTTGGTTTCTCCCCAAAATCTCTGCCCTGTGACAATGTGATAAAATCTCTGTGCTGTGACCATTTGAGTAGGGTGGGCTCAGCAGAGGAGACCAGACCTTTCCCCTGTCTCTTTAGGTCACCTGAGCTGGCTGCATCCCTGAGGGAGGGGGAAACCTGCTCCCTCTGCCTACGGGACTGGTACCTGGGTGAGGGGCATCTACCTGGTGGGCTGGGATCTGCCCGGTAACAGGTGAGGTATTTCAAATTGGCTGGCCTCCACTGGCCCAGGTGAATGAGGTCACAGGGGCTATATAAGTTAGGACGGGCGAGGAGGCGGTCTCCTTGGCCATGAGGTGAGGCTGGAGCCATGAGGGGGGGACTCAGAGGAGCACAAACATCTGAAAGGGCCCTCTCCCCCAAAAACTCATGAACCAGGAACAGCCGGACGCTAGAAAGGATCTCACCAGCCTCTGGATGAAGCGTCTGAGTAAGCTACTCGAGATCTGATAGATATCTAGTTGGCAGTAACTCAGATGCGTGATCAAAAGGCTACCTCAGCCAGACTGTTTGCTCTTTAGGATTTCTAGGATACTGCTCAGTCTTGTACCCTATTTTCACCCTACCCCTGTAACCAATAAAGTCTTCCTTTGTGACCGGTGTGGGACACTTATTGAGGGGTGGGTCTAAATTATGCCTAAGAGACCCCTTGGGTCTGCAGACTAAGGGAGACTGTACTTTTTGCCCCCGACTTGGGGAAGTGCCCCAAGTGCCTGTCCCAGGTCGAGTACCAGTAGGACATTAGGCCTGTGTTTCCCCAAGGACACAGGGCCGGGAGTGAGTCCCTTCTTGGGGTGGTGGCAGCTACGTTACCCCCAGGCTAGCGAGTGTGCTCCAGGAAGGGGTCGGGCCGGACATAAGGCGCCCCGAGGGAGGCATTCGGAGCCTGGCAGGTGGTCCGGCGCAGGAAGCGCCCCTACTGGCCTGCCACAGGCAGCATAATTGAGCGGGGGTGACTGAGAAGCTCCAGCCCTGTGTCGTCCCGGCACTACAAAAATAGTGACTACCGCAGCGGTAGTCGATTTTGCTGCTGCTTCGGGTGCCGCAATACGCGGCACTGTCCCATGTGCCATGGCGCCTGGGTGCAGAGCTGCCCTGCTACGCTTCTGGTTCTGGCATCCACCCTTTAGAAAAATGTTGAAAAGCAGAAGGGGGCAGAAAAAAGCCACAGAAATAATTCAAGGGCTGGAGAAAAATGTTTGGGGGGTGGGGGGAGGTTAGGAAAGGTTGGATGAAAAGAATTCAGTCTGCTTAATTTATTGAAAAGATGGTTCAGAGGTGACTTGGTCACAGTGTATGGGGAGAAAACACCATACGTTTAGGAAGTCTCTGGTTTAGTGGAGAAAGGTGTGACAAGTCAGTGGCTAGAAGCTGAAATCAGTTTAGATGGGAAAGAAAGGAGGATTGACCGTGGGTGCAAACTACCCAGAGGAAGTCAAGTCTCCTTCTCTTGATGTCTTCCAGTCAATGCGGGATGCCTCTCTGGAGGTCACGGGGCTAATACAAGAGAAAGTGAGTGAAACATGAGGCTGGTGTTTCACGGGAGATCAGCATGGACACTCTGATGGTCCATCCTGGCTTGAGACTGAAACTCTGAAAATCAAGAGCATTTCGATCTAGGCCAAATACTGTGGGATTTGTGCTAGACTTGTGGGAATTAGCCCAACTTCCCACTGCATCCACTGCATTGTTCATTTGTGAAGCTAAGTTGAAAAAACACCCAGCTAATAACTGGTGCTAATGGACCTCCCACTCGGACACCCCAAAGCACCACCAAAATATGAGATTTGCTGCTCTGCTTATGTCCAGGACTCTACACACCTGACCCCAACCTTTCCCTGAGCCCCAGCCCTTTCCAAAGTCTGAAATTGTTTGACTGACTTTCACCCACCAGCTAGGATCTTTTTATTGTCATGTCCCTCAGTGCATCCTTTTTCTGGCTAGCCTTAAGGGTGCCTCAATGCAGCAAGAAGCCTCTGGACCAGCCCAGCTCCCTTCAGAAAGTTGACTTGATCCTCAGATCCGATTCTGGAGTGGGGTGTATGTCAACTGGAGGTGGGGCTGGGATGCTGGGCTCATATCCAGAGCTGGACTTCTCGGTGTTGGAAAGGAAATCAGAGCTGAGGTTCCTGTTTGACTCATTAGAGTAGCAGGAACCTGCCACGAACGTGTCCTAGGCCTGAGTCATGCACCTGGCTCGGCATGGGCAGACCCCTGCCATTGCACAGAGAGCCACTGACTCCACGGGAGCGCTGCAGGCTTGCAGGGCTAGGCTTGCACTGAGATATTTGCAGGATGAAGGCTTTAACTGGCAGGGAGTGGGGATTTGGTTTGGTCAGGTGAGAAAGGCAAGAGCCACTGGCAAACCTGGATACCAGCCCCCTACCCCCCTTCCCCACACACACACATGCCTCGGTTTCGTCTTGGGCCCACCACTCCTACCCAACCCAAAGGGCTGGTCCTGATGCCAGCAAAATTCAAAGTCACTTTGCCAGCGTTGAGATTTCTCAGTGACTTGGGTCTCCTCGAGTCCCCCAGAAAAATCGGTCGTGGGTGGCAAGCGGAGACTGATGAAACAGTGCAAAATCAGACATCCGGCTGGAAAACGTATTTCTCACAGATCCCAGATGACTTTTACAGACAGGATGTTTCTATGCCAGGAGGTGAAAACCTTTCTAAGATACAAACCAGTGCAACAGGTTTGCCAGGCTCTCCTCCCCACCTTGCCACCTTTCCGTACGTTGAACCCGACTTGAGCAGAAGGCAGAAAAATACAAACAATAGAAACATTTCTATATTTACCGTAAGAAATGTGAGATCGTTGCACATTACAAAAATAAACGTGTGCAGTGTCACCCCAAGTGTGAACATGCACATGTACTTTCTTTTTTTTCAGTATAAGTTAGTAGGTTTAAAACAAAAATAAAATCTTCCAGTCAGCCCCGCTCCTGCTCTGGTACGTGAATAACATGGTTCTCTTGAAGAGGGTGCTGGGCTAACTCAAATGCCTTCACAAAGTCTGCCTGATCCTCAGATCAAGGCCTGGAGTGGGGTGTATATAAGCTGTCGGGGGGTTGGAGTCACAATGTTTAATGAAAGGGTAAACGTTAAAAACAACTCATCTTAGTGCCAGGTAATTATCCCAAACAGCAGGTTGGGACTATTGGGGATTTCTAGATGCCTCTAGGTTAGGATTTGGGTGTCCTAGGTAGGGAGACCCCGGGAGGGGATAAAAAGTTAAATCCAATTTGACTTTTTCTGGCTGGGTGGGGGATCTCTAGTAGTGAATATTCAGGAAGTAAAGGAGGGACAACCCCTGTGCTCCACCCCATGGTGCATATGGGTGGTTCTAGGGTTTTTTGCCTACAGTGACGTATGTTCCTTTTTTATTCTAAGCACTCACCTGGGAGGAAAAGACTTGGGTGACCATAACCTTCGTTTCCTGCTGGCAAAATCACATTGGCTCAGGCTTAACCTGTACTTACAAGTTTTGCAAGCACAGCTCTGTGGGTCAGGCCTGGGAGGAACTAAGCTCCTTTAGCAGCATAGCTCAGGCTGCAGCAGTCCTAGTGTAGCCCCAGGAGGACCCTTTTGCTGACCTAGCTCATTTGGTTCAGGGAATTGGCTGAAATGAGTTTGCTGGTATAAATGCCAGAGGTATTCGGGCAAACTCCGTTAGCTGGAGACAACCTCTCCAAACAGGCCCCAAATTGTCCCAGCCCCAGCACAGGAGGAAAGGTGACCTCGGTAAGCAAGCTGGCGCTGGCTGAAAAGTGGGGAAACAATTTTGTGATCCAAGTTGTCTCCATTTCCTGGGGATCTACTTTCCATTTCCTGTGCTAAGATTTACACTGACATTCCTTTTTCAAACAAACTCACTATCAGCCTGTTTCCAATGACCCAACCCCCCTGGTTTCTTGCCAGCTTCAGTAAAAGGCTTGATGAGCATCCCAATAAAAGCATGGCTGAAAATGCTGATAACCTCAGGAGATGGGGTTTTGGGGGGTTGTTTCAGAAAATAAAATAAAAGATCTGTGCCAAAACAATGTCTTGACTGCTCCTTCACGACAGCCAGGTACAGCTGGTTTTTGGCCTCATTCTGTGGGAAAGGATGGGTGAATCTGATGGAAGAGCAGTGTTTGAGCTATAGATCTGGAGGAAGGTTTGCACATGGGATTATTGTAGACCACCGCAGCAGCACCTTAGTTGCAAAAAGTCATTACAGAGGTGATGTATGCATTCAGTACCATGCCTGTGGAAGCAGGGTTGAAGACAAGATACCACCAACTCCTGATGTCTGGGGAGGCACTGGAAGGCAGAAAGGCAGCATGCAAGGACTCCCATTGCACAACAGGGAAGCCCTGCCACCACGAAGGGGCATGCTCTGCCATGCGACGGGGCAGTCCACAGGCATGTAAAAGGCTACGATTTTACATCCTTGACTATCATGTTCGTGTTGTCACTGATGCCCATGTTACTGCTGGCAGCGATCTCCAGGGCCACTGCCCTCTGCATTTTTGCTGGCGTTTTCTTGCCTGTGAACTTCATGAACCTTTGTCCAGCCAAGAAATATAAAATGGGATCCAAGCAGCTGTTGGTACTAGCTAGTGGCCTGGTCACTTTGTAGGCTAAGTTAATGGCATTGAGGGTGCTGCAGCCAAGGTCCCAGCTCCGGAAGGAATAATACAAGGTGCGAGTGATGTGGAAAGGCAGGAAGCAGACAATGAAGACCACCAAGACGATGATGATCATCTTGACAGACTTCTTCTTGGACTTGGACATCTGGGAGGTCCCCTGAGTGGGCTGCAGCAGCTTCCGGGCCATCAGGCAGTAAGACACAATGATGATCAGGAAGGGGATGCAGAAAAGAAGCACCAGCATCACCGAGCTGTAGATGACGAACTGGCCGAAGAGCTCCTTGCTTGACGTGTCATGGCAGGTAATCGTGTTGCACTTCATGGAGGTGGTGACAAAGAACAGCACCGGCGACTGGCAAATAATGATCACCAGCCAGACAATGCCCGACACCCTCCGGGCGTAGCGGACATGGCCCCACTTCAGCGACTTCAGTGGGAAGCAGATGCCCATGAAGCGGTGAGCACTGATGCAAAGGAGGAAGAGGATGCTGCAGTAGAGGTTGGTGTAGAACAGGAAACGGACTATTTTACACAAGCCCACACTGAAGGGCCAGTTGTCCCCCTTGGCATAATAATACACCAGCAGGGGCAAGGAGACCACGTACAGCGTGTCCGACACCGCCAGGTTGAACATGTAGGTGGTGGAGGCGTTCCAGGTCTTGATCCTGAAGAGGAAGATGTAGAGTGCCAGCAGGTTGAGACACAGCCCCACCACGCACACGATGCCATAGGAGACGGGCAGGAGGATGTACTTGAACTCCTCATCAAATTTGCATTTGTAGGTATTTTCGTCCGTGGCACAGCCCGCGGCGGAGGTGTTGGTGATCTTGGTCCAGGCGTGCAGCACAGTGAAGTTCTCCATCACCCTGGAAAACAAAAGGCGAGCAGTGAGCAAAGAGTGGGCAGGCCCCCCAAAGCAAGACAACTGATATGCTTGGATCAGCAAACTTAATGCTGCAGGAGGAGGATGCCCAGTGTCTGGTGTCACACTGTAATTGTTATTTATATCATAATAGCACATAGAGGTCCCAGTGCAGATGATGGCCTCACTGTGCCAGGTCTCTTAGTATGAGACCATCTCTGCTACCAAGAGCTGACAGTTGAGCTGGCAAAGAGCCTTTGATTAGCTTCATTTCATATATGGAGATGTGAAGCCCAGAGAAATGAATAAACTCACCTAAGGCCACACACAAAGTCAGCGACACAGCCAAAAATCAACCCCAGAGCTTCGGAGGTGAATAGCCTAGGTGAACACCCTAATCACAGGCCCCACCCATCTCATGAAGGACATGCAGAAACCTGGTTACACAACCATACCAGAAAAACTGGTCCGTTTTCAGACCAACCAGCGAAGGAAAGACACTCCTCCAAGCCATGTGAAAAGTGCTTCTTTATAAGCCACGACTAAAAAGGTAGAGATTTGGGAACCGCTTCCTTCAAGGAAAGATCCATCAAGGCCAAAGTGACTTCTGTAATAATCTGCAGAGCCCTGTAGGTGGGAGCAGGAGTTGTAACACGGTCAGTTTGGAGAGGGAGGCCAGCGAGCTTCTGGGAAGCTCCCTGCGCTTGGGGATTGTGCAGCAGGACTGAGCACGCTGCATTATATGATCGCAAGCTGCAGCATTGAATACCGCGTGTAAAGCTCCAGTCTGCGTCGTCCAAGGCAGCGCTACGCACAAAAATAGCTCCATGGTGCTTCTGATGTCTGTCCCCCTAAAAAGTCATATTCACATGTTGCTCCAGTGTCTGCATACTGAGAGAACTGGGGGCACAAGAGCCAACCAGAAGGACGGGTATTCTCTAATCCTTCTCTTTAATCGCTCTGTCTGGGTGAAGCAGGAGAGGGTTTTTTTAATGATTAGCTCTTGGGAGAGGCTGCCTAGGCTGGCCTGAGCTGTGGGAAGGCAAGTGCATATGGACGAGCCTTAGCTAAGGCTGGAAGGATGGAGACACCTGGGCAGGTGGGTCCATCTGCTTTAGCAAAGGGCTTTGCATTACTAGGTAACTGCCAGGCTGGGGACCCAGGCTGTGATAAAAAAAGGGTCTCCTTAAGCATGCTTTGGCTCTGACCAAGTTAGGACTTGCCTGTGCAAAGGGGGCAAAAGCCCTGTTATAACTGCATTCCTGGATTGTCACAGCCCCAATTCAGATCAGACTCCAACCACTGATAAAGAGCCAGGCTGTAACGCAGCCTGGCCCTTTTTGTTTTCGCCTCAGTGGGCCCCCAGGCATCAAAGCCCATCCACATAGGCTGGGGTAAGTTTCTGGAAGGGCACCCGTTTCTCACGGAAGGAAGTCGAAGAAAACACCCAAATCATCCTGGTTCTCTCGGTTCTATATTTAGGATCTCAGGAATGGAGCCGCCCATTGCTGGCCACCTGCCTGACCCACGCTTATTGTTGTTATTGTTCCCGGTTGTTATTTTCAGTAGCGTGTGCTGGCGCTACCGAAAAATAACGAGGGAGGAGTGGCTGAGTAGTCATGAGGTATTGTTTCACCCAGCATGGCATTTTAATTTGTGTTTTTATTTAAAGTGCATTGACGTACAAGGGGAAGATACCAGATCGGACACTGCTACAGGCTCTCAGGCTTCTCTGGTCCTCTGTGGGCAATAGCAGGGGGAATTTCCTTCGCTGGGTGCCTCAGCTCTGAACTGAAGGTACCGATGGCTTAAGCATGGCATTTAAAGGTTGTTTTTCGGGGACCTGACCTATAAGTATGCATTAGGCTGGTTCAGGATGGGCAGCAAGGGTTAATTGATTTCTAAGAGTCTGGGTCACACAGTCACACATTTTCACCTAGCCTTGGAAGCAGATAAGCTGGCTAACACAACAAGGCCAACAAGGACACATAGTGTGGAAAACAGGGACTATGCACCATACTGCCCATAGCGCGAGATAAGGGGGCAACCAAATTAGAAGGTCCGGAAAGAAAAAATTAGTATGTGTGGATGTGATAAGCTATGTGGACTGTGACAACCACACAGAGGGACCAACCAGTGATAGCCATGGATGAGGAGCCCCTGGGGGGAAGGAGAATACAAAAGAAGGACTTTGGAGCAGCAAGGGTCCCTCCCCATCCCCCTCCTCGTCCCTCCACGTCCTCCGCCTGGGGTCCCTCCTCATCCCTCCTCCCTGTCCTCCAGGAAGGGTCCCCGAGGTCATCATGGCCAGAGGGCACACCACCAGCCCATTTCATCCACCCCACTGGACGGTGGGGGTGGGCCTCGGCATCCCACCTACAGACTGCTGACATCTGGCACCGAAGAGACAGCCTCAGAGTGAAGACTGTGTCCTGGCCCAATGTACTTGGACTCTCTTGACAGCCCTAGGATTTGGTAGATAAATAAAAGGGCTTGATTGTTTGTATAGTTTCTTTTCTGTTATCAATAAATTTGCCTATTATTGAATGGAAAGGTCATGGTTGGTCTGAGGGTGCCTCCCCTGCCCTCCGAACAAGGGTTCTGGATCCTAAATCCAGAGCCAACAGGTACCACAGCCAGCAGAGACAAAGAGCTGCTTCTTTCTTCTGCCTACTCCACGAATGCTGGTAATAGCTAGAGCTCGTGTGAGGCTCTCCGTGTGGTTTGGCGTCCTGCCCTCTAGGTAATGAACCAATTGGTTCCATGTGGACCACCGAGCAGCTGTCAGACAGTAATGACTTCTAGCCATCCCATTATGGGTTGGATTCAGACAAGGGGCTTACAGGCAGAATGACAGAACCAGTTTTCCATCCTCTGAACCATTTAGTCTCCAGCCGATCAGGATTCCTAACACATACACAGATGCATACATCTGTTGGCACACCTCTTGAAAGCGCCTTCCACTTTCACCAGCTCTTCCACCAAATGAGCTGATGACAGACCAAACGATGAACTGCCAAATGCTGATCTTTCCAAACACACACACATGCATATATATGTGTGTGCGTGTGTGTTTATATATATATGTATGTATGTTGAGCAAAACTGCAATATCTGCAAAAAGGCCAAAATATGACTTTGGAAACTGCTTAGCACTGAACATAAGTTGTATGCCCCCTTCATCTCATCCTTGGAGGTTCTGCTTTTTAGGCAGGTGGCTTAGTTTCCTTCTGACAAACTGCTGTGGTGCTTCCAACCCAGTTGTATGCAATAGCCCCGTGTAATGGCATCTATTTCTCATATTGATGGAAGGGGAGGATTGGTTGTAAACTGCCTAGATGGTCTCCAGGAAACATAAATGATGTTTTAAAAGTCCATTCCTTTTTTTCTAACATTACATTTCTGAAGCTCGAGAGCCGGGGGCTTGTTGAATGACTTCAAGACTAGAAACAGCATTAAAAAAAAAAATTAAAATGAGGCAACTGTGGACCAAGCATCAGGAAGGTCTGTAGAGCTCACAAAGTTCAGTTCTTCAATCATGGGCTTTGTCTGCAGTGATTTGCTGGAAGGAGGATGGGGAAAAAGGGAATTTCCCAATGCAGTTAAGACTAATGCAACTCCAGTAGCTTGAGAGTCCTGCACTACAGAAGTAGCTGCCAGCACTGACTAAAGCTCAGGGCATGCTGTTAACTTGAGTCATCTTATGAGTCGTATGACATTTGTTGTTTTTCTTCCTGGATTCACGCTGTGATGATTTAGGGCATGCCTGTGTGAATCTAGATCAAACGCAGGAAGGTGGGATTAGAAAGGACCCACTGGGTCACTGAATCTGAACTGCAAAACTGCATTGTGATTTGTGTGCACCTTTTTGATGATAAGACTTTGGGTCCTTTAGATTTTCAGAGGGGTTGATAAATACTGCAGAGCGACTAGGTGTCATTAATGTGCCAGATTTCCTATCCAAACTGATGCCTGGTTCTATCCATGAAAATCCTTTTGCCCAGGAGGCTTTGCAACCAAGCTGTGGATCACCCGATCAAGGCCCTGAAGCAGCCCATGGGCATCATTGGCAATGAGAACTGCAACTTTATAATAGGGAAACTCTCACCTGCCATTTATGTAAACTTGTACCACCAATCCTCTGCTCCGTCCCAGTTGCTGCGCTGTGAAGAGGGGCTGATCTCTCCCTCCCCCTGTCCTCCGGGCAGCCTAAATGTGGCAAGGGACAATTTAGTGTCATGTGCACCCATGAAGTAGATCCAATGGCTAGGCTGTAACAGGGGATCAACATGCTTTTAGTAAAATGTACACCAGATCACAGGCCGGATCCAATGTCTTTGGGGGCTGGCTCTAGGGTACTGACTGCTGCTTTGGAGAGAAGCAATCAGAAGCAGAAGCAGGTAGGACTGGGCAGGCAGACAAGAATCACAGAATCACAGAAAATGAGGGTTGGAAGGGACGTCAGGAGTCCAACCCTGCACTTAAAGCATGTCCAGCCCCAACTACATCATCCCAGCCAAAGCCTTGTCTAGCCCAGTCTTGAAAACCTCCAAGGACAGAGATTGAACCACCTTTCTGGGGAGCTTTTTCCAGTGTTTTACTACCTTCCCAGTGAGAAAATTCTCCCTAATATCTAACCTCAACTTCTCTTGCTGCAACGTGAGCCCATTGCTCCTCGTTCTGTCATCTGCCCCCACTGAGAACAGCCCAGCTCCATCCTCTTTGCAGCCCCCCTGCAGGGAGCTGAAGGCTGCTATTCACTCCCCCTCAGTCTGCTCTTCTCCAGACTAAATAAGCCCGGTTTCCTCAGCCTCTCCTCACCAGTCATGTCCCCCAGTCCCCCAATCATTTTTGTCACCCTCTGCTGGACTCTCCAATTTGTCCACATCCTTTCTGTAGTGGGGAGCCCAAAACTGAACACAGGACTCCAGATGTGGCCTCCCCAGTGCTGGAGAGAGGGGAACAATCACTTCCCTGCATGCTGCATCTGCTGGCAACATGCCCGAAAGGGAAAGTCCATCTGGGATTTGAATAGACGTTGATGCAATCCAAAGGGCTCTGGGCATGGCAAGGACACTAAGGCAGAGGTTGGTATGCCGGCTTTGTTGCCTGTATCTCATGTGTTCTCTATGAGTAAACTATTTAGTCTGTGGTTAGAAATTCCTTTGCAGATCCAGTGCATCATTTAGTTATGTGATCATATGGTCACAGAGTAAAACAGAAAACCACATGGCTTCTGTGGCACTATGGGAATGTGCAACAGGTCCTAGAGAAGTTCACAAGACCTTCAGTAGTTTCAGGGCCAAGAAAATAAGACTACAGTGTCCTTGCTACCAAGAGGGATATCAAGCTTGGGGTTTGCCCCTGGAACAAGTGCCTAGAAGCCCAGAGCCAGACAGAACATGCCCAAAAGCTGCCCAGCCTCAGCACATCAAGAGCACCTCGGTCCTGAGGCTCGTGCCCAGCGTGGAAGTTGGGTGAGTCTGCAGCACCAGGAGCACGCACAGACACAAGTTACTGAAGGCACCCCATTTTGGAGCATCTTCATCTGAACCCTCATGCAATGAGGGTTCAGACTGTCACAGGGTCGAACCCTTTGAAAGCACTCTACAGCCATGTACTTGTTTGGTCACAGCTGTAGAGCCCTTTTGGGGCCAGATCAGGCAAAAAATGTCACTTCTGTCTGCACCTCTGAGGTTTCAATGCTGGATCCAAATGACCTGGTGCTGAAATGCCAGGAGAGTCCTATCTACGCCAAGGTTTCCATAATGGCTGCCAGCATCTATGCTGCACTGAGGTTTGCCATAAGAGGGGACTGTCCCTTCTAAAGAATGATGCAAAGGATGCACATAGCTCTGGAGGCCTGATCTGAAGCCTATTGAAGTCAGTCGACTTGGGGTTGCAGGGGGGGGATTTTTTATATGAACACTCTTCTAATTTTTCTCTTCCCCTCCCCATTTTCCATGTTGATCAGACCTTGGAGCAGGAACGGTGTCTTCAGCATATACCGAAATGGCACTTATGCCTCCTCCTCACAACACCCACTTCTGAGAAGCCACCAGCAGACTCCTGCTTGCTTGGAAGCAATTAGTGATTGCTGTGCAGTAAGGGCCCCGCCGGCTAATGTTTGCGCAGCACCGTGCAAACCCCTGTGCATGTCTTTTCTATTAGAAAGCAGGAAGAGGGACTCTCAATGGGAAATCTTCACTGCACTGAGAAATGTAGTTGTTGGCTTGAAAGAAGAATAAGGAAGCTGAGAAAAGGCCAGGATGGGGACCTTAGCCAGCATTTTTGAGAGAGCTGCGGCTCTGCCCTCAGCCTTGGATCCTTTTTATGAACTTGGTGGCTTATGGTGTGTTATGTCATTCATTTATCCGCATTATGCCAGTGTGCCTAGGAGCACTGGTGATGGCAGAGGACCTCGGTGGACTGTATGCTGCCACAAAACAGGTCAGATATGGTTGCTGTGACAAGCCCCTCACCAGACTGGAGAGGACAGATGGATACAGAGCACAAGGAGCATCCTCATTCCAGTGGCCTGATTCCCATTCATGTCAACACTGCTTTACAGTGCCAGGGGATTGCCCAGTGCTCTCTGTGGGCACAAGAAGAGGGCCCATGGACTTCCGTGCTGGGAGGTGTGACGGTCCCGTTTGGAACCAGGAAACAAGCAGACCAAGAGCCCAAGGAAAGATGTCTTACTACCATACACAGTAACCTGAGCACTCTCATCTCCTTGGGGCAGAATAGCACCAGACTGAGTCAGCTCAGTGACAGGCATAAGGACAGTCCCTGAATGAGGATGAAGGAATGAGAAGGCCTGTACTAATGCCTCTGGAATGGGGTATGCATCCCCCCCAAAGGCAAAGATTGGGGCACCTGGGCTTAAAGTCCCCATCCCCTGCCACAGCCTGGAGTTCCCCAGCTCAGGGGTGCAACACAGTCTCACCCACAATATCCAACAAACCTGTGTCCAGGGGTCGGAGCAGAACTGAGCTGAGTGCCCATGTGTGGGGCAGAAGTGTCGAGTCTTTTTCCCTCATCATCCAAGTTCCTGGCCTAACATCCCAGGTAGCACACACGTGCCAGAGGATTGGAGCAAGGGAATCCAGTCCAAAACTGCAGGACGGTGAACATGACCCAGGCAAAGAAAGGACTGTAAAGTAGAGGGACATGAGTAAAAGTGTCCCCATTTTTCGGGAGGCAGCTGTGTTCAGAAGACACAGTGACACGTGACATCTCCTAGAGCTGCATGGACTGGCCAGCACCACTTCTGCTCGCCAGCAGCAAGTTGCCGTTCAAATTTGGTGCATGTCTTATAGGAAACTTTGGAGAGCATTGAGTATTTCCTTGGAAGCCAACTGTCACTGAGATTGATGAAAAACTCCAACATTGCCTTAAAAGTGCAAGTGCAGCCTTCGGATGCTTGATGAAATGGGTGTTCAAAGATCACAACATCAGATCCAAAACCAAGCTCATGGTTTATCAAGCCATTGTGATCCCCACCTTACTGCCCAGAGCTGAGATGTGGGCAACATACAGGAGACACCTCAAGTCACTGAAGAAGTACCATCAATGCTGCCGGCAGAAGATCCTTCAAATCCAGTAGGAAGACAGACGCACCAACATTAGCGTCCTCTCGCAAGGAAATGCCTCAAGCATCGCGACGATGACCATCCAGCGTCAGCTCCTCTGGGCCGGGCACGTCATCCGGATATCCAACTCCAGACTCCTGAAGCAAGTTTTATTCTCCCAGCTCAGTCAAGGCGCATGCTCAAGGGAAGGGCAGAGAAAGCGCGTCAAGGATGTCCTCAAGGCCAACTTGAA
Source organism: Crocodylus siamensis (assembly GCF_052110815.1). Classification (NCBI taxonomy): domain Eukaryota; kingdom Metazoa; phylum Chordata; order Crocodylia; family Crocodylidae; genus Crocodylus; species Crocodylus siamensis. The sequence goes on along the minus strand of NC_143395.1, from coordinate 416,200,110 downwards.
AAAAAGTAACATAGGCATCAACTTGTGGGACACTATCATCCAGGACTGCCCCAAATGGAGGAAAACTCTGCTCCAAGGATCTCAGTACTCTGAAACCTTACAATGACAGCTGGAGTCAGAAAAGCCGGAGTGGCAGAAACAGTATGATACACCGCAGACACCTGGTCAGTGCAGAGCCCAGCATCCTCTGTTTGTCAAATGGCCCTTCATGTCGATACTTATGGCATTGTTTCCTGTGCTTTTTATCACAACAGCACTAAAGAAGCCACACGGGCTCAGAAGCGTGCCTAGAACAAATATGGCAAGGCTGATGCAATTGTGTCTGGATTATACGCGTTAGCATCCTCACATGGGCTGACGCCTGTATTGCATCTGGCATTTCTCCATGCTATAAACACCCAAAGCTATTGCTTCGGCACCCAAAGGCCCAAAGGTGACAAGACTCTTCCGACTGAAGGACTGAATGTGCAGCTCCTCGCAGCTCGGGGAGCATGAATCAGTGAATACTGGAGAAGCGGAGCTGGAAGTGACCTCTGGAGGTCACATCTAGCCCACTTCCCTGTCTGAGGCAGGATCGGCCCTAACCAAACCAGCCCACCTAAATCCATAATCTAACTTCTGAGTAAAACTACCATCAACCCTGACATGACACAAGACATCACACCCTAATCCGCCATGGTAAAGCAACCCAGCCCATGGCAGCCCAGCTGCAAAGCCAGGCTGCCACAAAACTGGCCTAGTGACAGGACACAGCATTGCTATCAATCAATGAACCCATCATATGGCCAAACTAATTAACCTCTCTGAGCCCTGGTGTCACCACCCGTGGGGGCACAATACTCCTCTGTAGGAACGGTACTCCTCCTTGGCAGAGCCAAGTTCTGCAAAAGACCAGTGCTACACCCAGGATTTAGGATCAGGACTGCTATTTGCAAGTGTATTTGCTCACTGTTGTCCCCAAGTGACTGAAATCAGACCTGTCCAGGTATCAGCAGATAGATATATCACTATCTTCTGGTTGGCCAGCATGCATTTAGGAGTAGAATAGGATTGCTCTTTTCTCAGTGGCTGAAATGAGACCTGTCCCGGTATCGGTAGATATGTTGCTATTGGGCAGGACCAACACAAAGATTGGAATCTGGGGCTTGCTTTTTGCTTAAGTCGAGTCCTGGGCTATTTTCCTCATGCCATGTGAGAGCAATTTAGGTGATAAGTGGAGACTTTCATGTCTACCTGTTGCAAAGGAAGCCCGTCCTGTACTCTGGGTCTGGCTTTGCCATGTAATTATGGAGGCAGTGCTAACTCCCAGCGGTGTGTTGTCTCCTAACCTCCTGCATGATGTTGCTTATTGCAACCTGACAGCAGTGGTGGCTTGGTCCAGAGAGCTGATCCCCTCCCTTTTTGTCCCAGTGCCCTACATTCCTGAGACACAACCTGGCTCTCGAATGCCTGCTGCCCGCCCTGCCCGCCACCCACTCACACCCTCCGTATCTGCACTGTGATCCACACATCCTGGTATGCCAGGCAGCTGCCCTTCCCTAGAGGCACCGCAGTGTCTGGAAGTGAGAGGGCAAGCCTGAGAGTTTGTGTGCCTGGGGCTTCAAGCAGCTACTGAGACACGGGGGAAAGGAGCAGGCTGGAGAGGAACAGTGTTGTTGCTTTGCGTGATGGCATCCAGGCTGGGGCTGATCCCAAATGCCCACTGACTTCCAAAAGTAAACCCAAGGTGAGCGCACGGGTTTGCAGCAGTTCCTGCAAGCAGTTAGGATGGGATATTTCCTGTGACCCGTCTCCTGTCAGACATCTGGAGGAGTTGCTATCAACTTCAGTGCCAGGGACACGCTGGGGGCATGCAATGCTCTACTTGCAGGCCTTTTACAACAGCTTTGGTCTCCAGAGTCTGACTGGGAGTAGCACAGGAATGCATGGCAGCTGGGTGAAATTCAACCCTGGCAAGAAGAAAACTAAGGAAACCCCCTCGGGTGCTGCAGAGAGGCACCTGCCCTCTAGTTGTGCAAGCTGGGCAGAGCCTCAAGGGTCCAGTGGGACCTCTCATTGCTCTTTCATGCCCAAGGCACCCCACTGCCTTCTGCTTCGGGCTGGCCAGGAGGTTGCTCCTAGAAGTCCCCCGTGCTGCTCGTCATCTTCCCTGGGAACCCACAGCAAAAGTTATGAGCATCACAGTGCTGCAGCTGCCTAAGCCCAGGGGCTTGGCCTTCCTGGCACTGAAATCTTATTAATGGGCTGCAGAAATCAGACTGAGCCCAAGACAAAAGCAAAGATCCTTGTCTCTGGATTTGGTTGCTCTAGCGGCGGGCAACACAAGCATGCATTGATTATATATGTGTGTGCCACTTCAGTAGACAGGCAGAGTTTATCAGGTCTGCTAAAGTGTCCAGATAGGGAGATGGAAGTGCTATAGTTACCTGGGAAAGCAGAAGTTGTACTGGACTAGCACCAGGGAACCTCAGATCAGGATCGGCCTCCTGGGCTTCAGAACCACTGTTGAACCCTAGGCTCCCTTCCTACAGCCTACCCATCACAGATCACGGGCATTTGCTTGGCTGGCAGGGGCAGTGCCCAAAAAGATAGCAGCAGCTGTCCACTGATGACTGTGGGTGCTCTCAAGGAAGGTCCTTAAAAGACCCATGGACAAATTCTTCCAGATGAACCTTGGTCTAGGTACGATTCCTGTGCCCCAGTGTGTGCACAGTGGAAATGATTCAGGGGGCAGGACATGAATAACCATGAGTTTTCAAGAGAAAACATCCTGCTCACAGTCATGTCCTGGACGCTGTTTTGCAAGCAGTCCTGAGCAGTTGCTATGTTATATTCACACACAGCGCCTGGAAGCATCTGGCTCTTGGAGGAGTCCATCTATCACATCTGTCCTGTTTCTTTCACAGAAAAAAAAAGATTACACCCAAATAAAAGTATTTCCCTGTCCTCGTCTCAGCTGGGAGGAGCACAGCATAGGAGCTGTGATGCAGGGTTAGGGTCACAGGGGGACCTGCCTTCCCGGGAAACCTGGGCTCACAAATTGCAGTGCAGCCGATCTCGATACTCGCTGCAGCTTGTTTTAAAGGGACAGAGCTGTGAAGTTTGGGCTTCCCATTTAGGTTGTGTTTAAAAGATAAATAAAAGGCTGCTTGGCCTGATATGAAGAGAAAGTATGTGGATCATTTGGAAATGTCTGTGGAAGCAGCCTTTCAGCAATCTCAACCTTGGAAGTGCAAACCCAACAGCCTTATGCTGATGCAGATAAACCAGCGAGAGAACGGACTAGAGAGAACCTACCAACTTCCTCTCGCAGGGCGCCGGAAGACATTCATTCAGTGATGAGAGAGGATCTGCCACACGTGCACAGCAGGAAGCACGATTCTTGGGATCAGAGATCAGACCGCAACACGGCAGCTGCCCGCGCAGGTTGCTGGGGGCATGAGGCCTCAAATGATGGGGGGGGGGGGATTGATTGCCCAGCTACACACATGGTTTTTAGATGTCCTGGTGCCCCGTGACCTTTAAAACATGCGTGTGCAGCCCAGCTTCATACGGCATGTCTTCGAATTGAAGTGCCACAAAAGTGACCCAGGACGATGTTCTGCATTACATGTTTCAGGGATGTATTTGGTGGCCATGTTGGTCTGAGATAAAAAGAAATGCAATAATCTAGAACTCTTGATTCAGAAATGATGCCTTTTACTAGACTGATTGAGCAATCACAAAAAAAAGGTCTGTTTCTGCAAGCTTTCAGGCTCAAAGGCCCTTCATCAGGCTCAGGGAAAATTAAAGATGGTACAGAGCTCCCCATAGGTAGGAAATAAACTTCATTTATTTGAATGGGACAGATTTCCATCTCCAGCTTCCTCTGTGCACAAATTAAGTTCATTTCCTACCTATGGGGACTTTGTACCATCTTTAATTCTCCCTGACCCTGGTGAAGGGACTTTTTGAGCCCAACAGCTTGCAGAAAAAGACCCATTTTTTTTTTTTTTTTGCGATTTCCTAGTTGGTCTAATAAAAGGCATCGTTTCTGAACCAAAAGTTCTAGATTTTTGCATTTCTACATGACACGTGACATTTTCGTAGTGCTTGCCATTTTATGGTGTGTAAACACAGGTCCTGTTGTTTGCAATGAACATTGTATTTGGTCCAGAATGTGACATTCATTCATCGGGTCTCAGTACATAAGCTCCCGTGCAAACAACGGAGCTGTTAAATCGAAGGATTTGATTTTTCCAAGAAGCGTTACAATTCTGAGACCCCGGGAACAGTAACAAAAAATGCAGTCCCTAAACCAGCACTGCCTCCTTACCCTTGCTCTTTGGATATCCTGTCCATGGAGATTGCTCTGATAGTGCAAAGGAGCTTTAGAGCTACTAATAGACGCTTACCAGCATCCCTTTGAAGGCTGTTATACTCTGTAAAGCCCTGTAATAGAAAGTAGGGCTGGAAGGGACCTCAGGAGGTCACATCTAGTCAAAACTGCTGCTTAAGGACCAACCAGCCCTGTCTACACCATCCCAGACCAGTGTTTGTCTAACCTGCTGCTAAAAACTCCTGACGGAGATCCCACAGAGCTAAACCACCCTCTGAGTTAGAAAATCCCTTCTAACACTGAACCTGACTCTTCCTTGTTGCAATTTAAGCCCAGGACTTCCTATCCCCTGAGGACACAAGAGAGCTTCAGTGTAAAGGAAAAGGACAGCCTGTCACCTCTCTGTGGCAGGGGCGGTTTCGTCCCACCTGTCTGTAATAATGAGGCCTCTATCTGGTCTGGCACCTAGAGGTGCTTCTGCAATAAAAATAGTTAGGAGGTGGCTCACACCCTATTTAGACATCTAAATAAGAGCGGCCTAATTATTCACAGTACCTCCAGTGCCTAATGGCTTTAATTGGGGGTGCAGCCACCTCTGAAAACAAAGCCAGCCACTGTCCAGATGTCTGACTTTAAACACCCTTTGGAAATATTTTCCCCTAAGGTTTTAGTTGGCACAGGCGGTTTAGAGGAGTTCTTTAGCTATCTGTTAAGACCTGGGCTGGGACCACTTGATTGAAGGTGGGGGACAGAGAGGACCCTAGGCTATAAATCAGGAGATTTTATAATCTCAGGAGATCCAGTCCTGGATCAGTTACTAACTGCTTATGTATCCCGAGCAAGATGCTTCATATGCTGGTGCCCCCCTAGGTATAATGCCGCCTCTCTAGATGGGTGCATTTTTCCGATGCTGAACACAGTATTTCTTCATCTTTTTAGACTTGAACACCCCACCTCAAAAAATGCCAGCTCTTAAGTTTTTTGACTACAAAAAAATACTTGGGCAATTCTTCTGCAAAGAGCTCAGAAAGCCCACAGTAGGCCAGAATGGTTTGGACCCTACGAACTTCAATCTCTGGATTGATCTTGTGAATGATGTTTGCACACCTAACAGTGCTGACATTGTATGGCACCTTGGGGTGCCCTTGAAAGGATCTCAGAGCACCTCAGGGTGCCACAACCCCCTGGCCAATACAACGAGGCCTTGATGTTGGGTGTCTGGGGCAACAGGAAAATTAATTCACATTAACTGAAGGGGTGAACTGAAAGTGGATGAGTTAAACTGCATCAGCCCCCCATGCAAATACTCTTCTTCTATGTTAAAAAGGCCTTACTATATTTTAGCTTAATTCGCTCCCAAAGGTAATTATGCCAAACTGATTAAGGCACTTAAAATCTGAACTATGTTTTTCACGGGGAGTTAATGCAATGCAATGGATTCACTTGGAAAGTTCATTCAGATTAATTTTCCTGGGCATCCCTGTGTAGACAGCTCCATCAGCTGTGCATCCAGGTGTGGATCCAGAATAACTCCACAGACATCTCTGGGACTTAACCTTTGCACCGGAGAGCAGAAGTGAACACTGTTACTACCAATTCTGGCCCAGATTTTGTGCTTAAGATTAAAAAACTCCACAAAGCCACGTTCATTTATAGCATTTCCACCACTGTCTCTTTTTAAAACAAACAGGAGCAGGCTGCGTGTTTTCTGTGCTGGAACGTGTGGTCATTTAGTGGGATTGTCAGTCCCCAGTCTGCATTGGGAACCACTGGAGACCCTGGGAACCAAAAAGCCTGGCAAATTTTTCCCTCTTCTGGGAGCCTGGTTAAGATCCTCTGTAACCAAAAGAAAATATTCAAAAGACTATGACCTTACAGAGCTCTGTCTGGACCAGGAAAACCGGCGTGGGGGGTAAATGCCTTGATGCTATGCTCTGGGGGCGCTGGTCATAGCCGTGTTGGTCTAAGGACATAGGCAGACTTGGGTCTCTGGTTAAATGGGATATTTTTTACTGATGTTATGCTGTGCAGTCAGGAACCAGGGCTGAGAGTCTGCTTAGCATCCTGCACATTAGGGGTAAAGAAGGGCACCCTGAAGCCTTCACACCCACCCTCCTCTCCGCTTCCTCAGCCTCAGGTCGCGACTGGGCTCTGCTTTGCCTCCTGTAGCTCCAAGCTCTGCAAAACCTCCGACCATAGAGAGATGGGCCCAAGCTGCAGAATCAGAATCCAGATTCACCCTTTCCCAAAGTCCAGGTGGACACACAACGTAATCATTAGGCAGCAAGCTTCAAACAAACCCGAGGACTCCTTTGCCCTGCTGCCTGTTGTTAACCTGTGGGACTCAGTGCCACAGGATGTTGAGGAGGCAGATAACCGAACCAAGTTCCCAAGGCGGTTGAGCCAATTTGGGTAGGATGGCCCCTTTGGTGGGTTTTAGACATGAGAGTGCAGGTTGCGACCTCCAGGTGAGGATTTCCCAGGCCCCCGAATGCAGGAGCAGGGCAGGGGATGGGTGGCTCTGGGTGGGCCCTGCTTACACACTCGTTCCCTTATAATCCATACCCTGGCAGTCCCGGGGCTCTGACCCAACAGGATAGCTCTGATGTTTTGGGCCAGGCTTTGATCACCCCCTGGCTAGCACGGCTCCCTGGGTGGGATCCCCAGCCATGCCTCCTCCTCCTCCTCCTTTTCTAAACTCCCCATATTCCTCCCTTCCATCTTCCGCGCGTCCCTCCCCGATGATCTCCTCATGCAGCCTGACCTTGTTCCCTTCTAGGCCATCCAGACTACTTCTCCCCACTTGACTTCGGACACTGCCTGTCCTGCGCTGGCTCCCCAGCTGTGCAGCACATGCTTCCTGTCCTTCCCTTCAAGGTCCTAGCTTGCATGGCCCTTCCTGCATCTCTGACGTGCTCCCCCTGGGACTCTTCTCTGTGCACTCAGTGCCCCACTGTTGTCTCTTTGCCGCCCTGCAAGGGGCCCTTCCAGCTCAGACCAGCCGCCCATCCTCATTCATCTCCTTCTGCAAAGAGCCCCCTTACTACACAGGGACTAGCCGCACGGACGGTGCTGCTCCCTGGAGCTAACGTGTCTGAGTCTGGCCCTGCATGTCCTAGTGTTGCCTCCTTGCTGAATAGAGATGGCATCTTCCCACTGACTTCAATGCCCAGAGTGCATTTAAATCCTCTGGTCCTGGACGCCCCTGATTCTCCAACAATCTTGCAGTTCACTGGGGAAATCTGGTTCTCTTGTGTTGCTCATCTTCTCCCTTTATTTCACCCCCCCAATTCACATAACCCCCCTTTGCCCCACTGCATGCCCCAGGAGTGGCATGGGCTTCAGGAGAAACCTTGCAGCCCTTCTCACTCGTGTGGCTTCAGCTCCGGGCCTGAAGCAGGGGAGATGAACCCCAGCCTGCTGCGAGGGCCTTCGCAGGGGTGGATGTGGGAAGCAGCTGGTGGATCTTGGCTGCCCTGGGAAGCACGGCCGCTTCGGTCAGAGCCCTGGCGCCTGTACCGTGCTCCCACCTCCTCAGATCTTGCCAAATACACAAGACCGCGGTGCGATGCACTGAAAGAGGGTGGTGGGAGGGCTTTGCTCGCGATCCTGCAGACCATTTTGTGGCTGCTGCACCCTTGGAGACAGCTCCCTGCTCGGCGTTTATGCCACGCTGCAAAGGAGGGAACATCCTGCTCCAGCCCTGGCTCCTCCGAGTGCCCCTCTGCCCCCCGCCACTGCAGACAGGCTGTTGTTTTTGTAGCTGTATCGTGGGCAGCGGCTGTATTTTGAAGCCCTGCGCGGGGAACGGGTTGGCTCCAGCATTCTGCTTTTCTTCTCCCCCACCGCGGTGCACTGTTAGACACCCACCAGCCCCTGCAGTGGGTTAGCAGTCCTCCAAAAGGGGGCGGGGAAGGTCATTTGGGTGCCTCCGTTTCCCCTTCTCCCAGTGACACTTGGAAAACCTTCCAACACGACTGGGATTGAACATTTGCATTGCTCCCACACCCACAAACCCCTGCCAGCCAGCAGGGCACGTGGCCCTAATCCCCTGCACCGATTAGCAATGAGGGAAGTGCTGTGGGCTGTATTTGTAGAGATACCACTGAAATGCAAGGCTGACATGCCTGTGGAAATCCTGCCTTCAGATCTAGATTTACACAAGCACCTAAGCACTTGCTCTGCTCAGGCCTGCAAGGTCTAAGTGATTTGGGAACCAAAGCCTCATTTTCAAGAGACCCTTAGGCCTAGATTCTCACAGGTGTGTTTATTCCTAACTCACGTTGGCATCTTTGTGGCTAAATATCCAGACCTTTACAAATCTGGCCCTCTGTGTCTGAGCTCTTCATGTACAAGATGGGAACAACATCACTAATGCCCTAATGCGATAGGTGGCTGGTAACATAAAGGCGTTCAGATTGTGAGCCACCAAAGATTTGCCCAAGCAGAGCAGCCCATCAGGACAGCATGGCTAAAACACGTCCTGGGAATGACGCTTTAGCATAACCTCTACAAACTTCTCACTGCCTTGAACAATTGTGCACATCCCCTCCAGCCTATGCACATACACCCAGGAATGAACCCCCAAAGGGTTGACTCCTGATGAGATGGGTGATCTGAATGCTGACCTCGGGTTCAAAACTCCTCTGCATGTGTGCGTGCATGTGTGCACGCATGCTGTGGTTCTGGATGCCGTTGGTGACAAGGGGGAAGCGGTCAATACTGTTTGCAAAGGCAGGGCGCCAAATGCATCACATTCTGCTTTGCTTAGCCACCAAACCCACCCTGTGCCCTAAGTCTGGCCCGGTGCTGCTGAAGGACTTCAGCACCGTCATGGTTCAGTCACTGTTAAAACAGCTTGTCAGTCTCCAAGGATGCACGAATGGTTGTCGGAGAGGGATGGAGTATCAAGCACCACTTTGTTGTTCTGCCTGCATAGGCCAGAAACCCTTGAGGGCTCGCAACCTGCAAGCTTCAAGGCCTGTTTCCCCTAAGAGAGCAGTTAGCCACCTTAGTCTGAAGTGAGGAAGAAGGCAGGGAAGGACGCCACCCTGTTCTGCTCATTTTCCCCAAGATCACCTGAAGCAGGAGCACCGACTTCAGTGGCACCAGACTCAGGGCCCGACACTAGACATCCCTGCTCTCCCCTTCGACCTTGGAGAAACATCCCTGCTGATGGGCTTCCAAGGGCTAAAGCAGTCAGGAGGCCTGCTTCCTGGGAGCCTAAGTGCCCACCTGAAAACCTCCAAGGATGGAGACTCCACAACCTCTCTAAGCAGCCTGTTGAACCACCCACACAGTGAGAAAGTTCATCCTGATCTCCAACCTAAACTTACCCTGCTGCAGGTAAACACCACTGCCCCTTGTCCTGTCCCCAGTACCCATCTCCACCTTCTTCATAACCACCCTTCAGGTATTTGAAGACTGTTACCAAATCCCCACCTCAGTCTTCACTTCTCCCAGCTGAATAAATCCAGTTCTTTCCATCTGTTCCCATAAGTTGCCTTTCCCAGGTATCCAGTCGCTTTTGGCTCTCTCTCTGGAATCCTTCTAATTTGTCCCCATCTTCCTTGGACTGTGCGACCCAGGGAGAGCATTTTAACATGACAAGTGAGCAGCAAGAAGCGGACCCTCCAAACAGTACCCAATGACAATGGAAGGGCCCCTAACAGGTCGGGGGTGAAATAATATATATGCCCGATTTAAAATCCTAGAAAATGAGGGTTGGAAGTAATGCCAGGAGGTCATATCTAGTCTACCCCCCTGCTCAAAGCCCAGCCCCAACTACATCATCCCAGCCAAGGTTTGGTCTAGTTGGGTCTTAAATACCTCCAAGGATGGAGATTCAACCACCTGGTCCAGTGTTTTGCTACCCTCCTTGTCAGCCAGAAAATTAACTCCGTGTTTGCCCACAGACTGGACCTGGCACAGGGACCAGCAGTGCCTTCTTCTCCCACCTCTCCTGCCCCGATCCATCCTCCTTTCCCAGCTCTGTGCTGTCATATATCACGCTGCCCCCAAGCACCGCTGGGACAGAGGCTGCTCCTTGTCACCCATCCTCCTCCCGACCAGCACCGTGGAGGGCTGCAGAAATCACAGCTGCAGGGCGCGAGGGGACGGGGCTGAGCCTATACACTCCCCTTCACTCAGTGCTTGGCTGCCAACAAGGGCCTGGAGAGTGCCAGCTGCAGCGGTGGTTTGTGTGATGTGGGCAAGGAGACCACCCACTCGTTTTACATAGACCATGGGCTCCCTCTCCTCCCCTCCTCGCTCCAGCGGTGGGATGACCTCCGCGTGCCCCTCGGTGGTCAAGGGAACACCGGCTCTTCTGCCTTTCTGTCTAGGAGGGAAGGACCATGCGGGATTTTGGGGGAGGTCTAGTGGAGGAACAGCAGTCTCCGGTTTAAAGCTGGACCCGCCACCCTCACGTCCCTCCATATGGGACAAGCACGTGACCCCAAACCCCACCAAAAGCAGACGCTAGTGCCTAACCTGAAGCAATTACCGAGTCAAGCATGGTCGGGTAGCTAGGGCCCAGGACATGCTGCGGGTCACCCAAGTGGCATGTCATCTCCTCGCCCTGTGCCACAGTTTCCCCTCTCGCCCTTTGTTTTGTAAGCAGCACTGGACTGATTTTATTTGGAAAAATAGCAAATTTAGCCCGCCGCCAGAAACTACAGCAGTGTGAGAGTTTAAATTGAACACAGGGAATAGCTCCAGCCCAAAAGACAGACAGAAAAAACACTTGACCTCTTTTCAGCTGAACTGCTCGTTTCAAAAGGGCATTTGAGACTCAGACAGCAGAGCCTCCCCATGCTTGAAGAAGGGCGATGGTGCCCGAAAGCTTGCAACGAATTTTTTTTCCAGCTACTCAGTAGATCTAATAAAAAGATCTACTCCAAAAACCTGCCCACCTCAATTAAAGGGATTAAACAGCATCTCTTGCCCCCCAAACTGAAGCAAAGCAGTTTGCTTTGGTTCAAATGAAATGTTTCAGGTAACCGGTTGAGTTTCAGCAAAATTAAAAAAAAAAAAATCCTGCTTCAGCTTCATGCAAGTCAATCCCCTGCCCCACAATTTTTCAATTTGGCCACTGAGCTGGGCAATTCGTCAGTGCTTTGCAGCACCCAACACAAGGAGCCCTGGGCTTGCCTGCAGTCTTCAGGCGCACATCGTAATGCAAGGACCAACTTGGGCTTCAGATTTGGTTCTGAACATTTGCAAACCACAGAACCAAGCAGGTGCCAGACACAGGCTGAGCCAATACCCTACATCCAAATGCCCTGCCCCCCCACAATTTTCAAGGTCGTCAGCTTCCATCCAGGAAGAGCGCACACCAACCGCAGATGCTTCCTCAGCCTGACAATGGGTATTTAAACCTGAAAGCTTGCAAAAAAAAAAATTTCCAACTAGTTGAGTTGGTCTAATAAAAGATATCAGATTCACCCAATGAACCTCGTCTGCCTGTGTCCTTAGACCAACACGGCTACAACCTGCACCCCTGGTTTGAGGCACTTGGCCTGGATCACAGTCGCCCCGGCGAACTAGGGAATTCCATTTTGATGACTTTGTGCTCTTTGGGTAAAAATCAAGCAAGGCAGGTGAGGAAATGTAGCACCAGGGGAGGGAAACTCTGCAGGGAACAGTCAGTAGCACTTGAAATGGGCCCTTAATCTGCTGCCTCACCTTTGCGTACAGCTTCAAAACAGTTGCAGGAACTGAAGAGGTGAATGAGCTGGAAAGCCCAAGAGTCTCACTTAAGCCAGCCCCTTCCCATTGGTGCCTTAGCTGTTTTGCTACCAGGGCATGGGCAGCCAGAGCCAAAGGTAATAAATGAGGTTCAGAGCCAGGCATGCAGCCAGGGAACTGGCTGGGGGCAAGGTCAGCCCAGCCTGGAGACAGCCGGTGAAGCAGCCCGTACCCCCAGATAGACTCTGTCACCCCAGCCGGCTGGGAGATGCACAGCTGTGGCCAGCCTGATGAATGCCAGCTGGCCCAGCAGCCCAGGTAGGGTTGCTGGTTACAGCCCTGGGCACAGAGGTGCCTCCCGCTGCCAATCCTGGTCTTTAGGCTACAGAGAAGCTGGGTGGGGGGGGGTTTGCTGCTTGCCAGGGCATGAACAGGACATTGCTGCCCAAAGGTAAATGCACTTTACACTAAGTTCTTATCGCCCATTTACTATCCAAGTGTGCATGGCTGCATTTCTTGAGCTTCACTCTGGCTTTGCTCTACACAGGTTAGGAATTTAAGATCCTGGGAGCTGCTCTTCTCTGGGGCTCAGCCTTGAGTGAGGGAAGCTGCTTTCAGCTGCAAGCCTGGCTCCATATGGGCCCTCCTTTCCAGCTCATCCCAGTCTGCAGTGTTCTTACCAGGAGGAGGTTTTTTTCTGAGATTTCCTGTTAAACCTGTTTTGCAGCAGCTCAAACCTGCTGCCTTGTGTCCTCCCCTCTGCAGCCAGAGAAAACAGTTGTTTTCCCTCTTCTGTATAGCAGTCGTCCAGATACTCAAACCCTGCTATGATGTCCCCACCTTCATCTCCTCTTCTCCAGACTTGACACACGTCCCTCAACCTTTGATCACGCAGGTGTGCGCCAAACCCCTCTAGCATCTTCCTCAGATGCATCTGGATTCTCTCCAGTTTCTCCACCTCCTTTGTACAGCACATTGCCCAGATGTGGATACAACACTCCAGCTAAGGCCTGGCCAGTGCCTCCCCAAGTAGTACCATCCCCTCCTGTGTCCTGCATTTGTGCAGCCCTAAATTGCCTTTGCATCAGTGATGACTTGTGTTGAGCTTGTGATTCATGCCCAGGCAGAGCAAAATCCAGGCCAAATCATTCGCTAGCGGTCTTCTGGGATTTGTAGGCTTGCTCAGTGTGTAATTATTGTATTAACCTGTACTGTCGTCGCACCTACCCTATAGCATATTGAAGGTGTGAGTGCAGCACATATGTCTTCCCCCCTCTCTCCCTGGGCTGGCTTAACCTAGACTGGATGGAGTTACAATCCCAGAGGAGACATGCTCCAGATCCCTGAAGATTTTGTGCTTGGCTAGTTAAAGCCCAGACTTTACTCTTCTGTTACCTGTTACAGCTGAATTAGTTGCACAGTTTTGCTACGTGTGATATGGCCACACTTTTATTTTACTGTGGGGACTTGGACTACGACTGGGGTCCTACAGCGCTGGTCTCTGGACAAACACAGAACAAAGAGACAGCCACCGACTTCAATGGCTGATTGCCTTCTCTGCTTTCTCTGTGCCTGGAAAGTGGACTGGCCACTGCAAAACGGGTCTTGCACTGGTCTGGCCCACCCACAGAAAAAGGTCTGTGGCCAATACACCCTTATCTGGGTTTTGGCAGAACCCAAATGCCCAGCCTAAGGGAGTTGCATGATCTAATGCAACTCCCTTAGGTGCACACATTGTGCGCCCCACAACCAGCCAGCATTGTGAGCCCATGTGATACATGCCAGGCAACAATGGCTGGCACAATGATATCCATGACAGCTCCTAGTAACATCCGAACTGTCAGATCATCTCCCAAGCTGTGTTCATACTTCCTAATTAATCGTCAGTAAGGGAGAGGAGCTGACTCAGACTCCACAGGTTTGGGCAGGAAGGTTGTAGGGCTGCCCCACCTCCCCCTCTGCAAACATCTGCTCTCGCTTGATTGAAAGCCACAAGGTTTCGGGTTCAGGGGAAGACTCCCTGACCCAGCATCCTAGTGCTTGTTCATCAGTAACGCATTTGAAAAGCAGAGGTGCTCACACCCCACGCATTATAGATGTACAGTAAGTGGGGACGGCATGGGGGGCTGCAGGTGAGCTCTCGGAGACAAATTGCAGTGCTCCCGCCCATCGGTGCCCAGACACAGCACGCTGGCACATAGGTTTCCACCGCATAGTAATTAATATCCTGCCTGGCATCAACTCCCTACCCCTAAGTCTGAGAGAGAAGGATACAGAGCCAGGCCTATGCTCCCATCTATAGGATCTGATGCATTTGCCTTTTTGATTCCAGTTTCTAAACTCCTCAGCTGGAGTCTCAGAGCCTGTCGACATAGGAGCCAGCAGGAAAGTTAGTCCAAAGTAACTAAAGGTCTAAATAAATTGGAGCACATTAAACTGGACTTAGACTTAAAGGGGCCTGAATTCAGTTTAGCTGAGTTTTAAGTGGACTCTTGTAGACTCAGGACAGATAAAACTTCAGATCCTTGTGAAAACGTCTCTCCTTAAGCATTTTGTGGCCTATACTCATTGCACTCGTTTCCAATTAAACTTCTAAGATTTAACTTTCTGTTACTGCCCATGTGATACCTGCAGTGTATTTTTTCTGAACTTCCTGCCCACAAAGCTGCCTGCATAATAACCTCCCCAGCCCATGTGCCAGAATTTGGGCCTGTAATCTAGGGAGTGACTTGATCTGAAAGAGGTGCAAAAAACCACGCAAGCCATTTTACATTGATTATAGTGCTATTGGCAGTGTAGGATTTCTACCATACAGGGAAGCTGTCAATTAAAGTTTGCAAATATTTATAATGGGGAGATATGGGGTTTCTGATCTTTTCATGTTTCTGCTACATAAACGCTTGGAAAGTTTCTGTAAATCCAGGTGGCAGGAGGGAGTCTTTTTGTATTAGAAATTCATACTTTGTCCTGGCCTGGAAAACTCTGATGACAAGAGAACTAGCGGAAAAAATATTAAAGGAATTAAGAGACTGAACTTCAAGTGATAGGGAGAGGCAGAGATTTTTAGTCAGTGTGTTTCAGGCTCTTTTTTTGTTAAAGTTGTTGAACAGCAATGATGCATTAGCGGTTTGAAGAAAGGGCATCTTTGTTAAAGGTTCAGTCCTTTCCGCCCTTGGATTAAGATGGGGAAGATCATGGTAACAAGGGAAAACAGGCTGTGAGAGTTCCCCAAAGGTTGTCTAGCAAACTCAAACTTGCTACTCGAATGGAAGAAAGCAGCTGACAGTTTTAAAAATACCAAATAAGATCGTTCTTTAAACAGGTCTCCATCTTTTCACCATTTTTCATCTATATCATAAATAATCAGGAGTGGGAAGGGAACATTTGTGTCCCTTCATCCAAAAGCAAGCTGAATTTAAAAGGGTTTTGGTACACTTCAGCATCAACAATATCTATGGTGTTATAGGGACCGTAGCATGAACCTGGTGCCTACTACACAAATCTCATACTGTGTTAGAAACAAAGACGGGGCAACAGGACAAATGCATAGCTACACTTAGAGCCCCTGGTTTTATAGAAATATCCAGATTTCAGCATCTTTCCTTTGGTTAGTAGCACTTGACTTCACAAGTAAATCTGCTGATGTTGCTGGGACTAGCTGTGCGGTGCTCGGAGTACAACTATCAAATCTGTAAATAAGTAAATGAGTGCTCATGCTTCATGCTGGGGCAGATTAGCTATTTCCGTATAACATGAGAGACAAATATTAAGCAGGGGGTTTGAATACAAAAGTGGTGATAGCTTGACCCATTAGCCAAAGTAGTCTCTGCTTTGTTGTTTTTACACTCGCTTTATACCCAGAGATGAAATCCTGTATGAGGACAAAGTGAATTACTGCTGGAATCATTGCACAGACTTGAGTGCCTTCCTTTTCCAGGTCTCTTTAAATACTTGCTGTGAAGTTTCAGCCCTTCACCTAGAAGGAGATCTGGGAAAGGTCCAGGACTCAGGCATTTGTTTACAGTGCTTTCAGCCTTGAGAGGCAGTGAGGGGCTTAATTTAATCGCAGCCTTTGCTGATGGTTGTAGGAGGAAAGGGCAGAGGGAGAAAGGGGGCTTCAGCAATTAGAGGAGCTGGAATTAAATCTGCCAGCAGCACAGAGTGTGGAGGTTTTCTTCATGCCACACAATGCTCTACCTTGGGAATGCTGCTTGTGATTGCGCACGAGCGTGCTGTGGGCTGGGATGAGATTTACAGCTCGGTCGTTGAACACAGAGGAAGTGCTGGGCTCATTTTGCAATCAGGTGGTCAGCAAGCTGGAGCAGGAAGGGAAATTAGATAGCCCGCTAAAAGCTGCCCATCCAGAAATGCAGCCCCATAGTCTGCGTTCCTCTAAGGTGCCCCCTGCCCTGGTTTCTGTCGGAGACCTTTAGATCTCACCCAGAGTTGCCGGTTAGCCGTCAGTCAGAAATCAGATCTAAACCAGTGATTCTCAGCCTTTTTTTTTATAGACAAGGACCCATTTGTAAACATTGATGGCCAGTCCCGACCCAGTGCCCCTCGCTCTCGACCTGCTGCCCCTGCCCCCCAGCCCCAGCCCCCCAGCATGTGGGGCAGGGGGGTGGCAGCATGGGGTGTTTGGGACAGGGGGGCCAGCCTGCAAGGGAAAAGCCACAGTTTCCTATGCTTTTTCTCCATTTTAAAACCTTGTCAATCCATTTTTAAAGTTTGTTTGAGACCCTTTCATATACTTCTGCAAGCCAGGGGTTGAGAAACACTGATTGATACGACCGATTAAACTGATGAGAAACCAAGCCTCGTCCACAAAGGTATCGTTGAAAGAGAAACTGCAGTGAAAGGGGTGGCAGGACCCCGATGCTTGTTGCAAAGCGAGCCCACCCATGTCCGCAGAGCCTTTCACACAGTGGGTTTGCAGGGGGAGGGCACCTAAGAAGAAGACACGGCCACTTCCCACTGATAACGGAGGCCACCTCTGCAAAAAGTCTGTGGCTTGCCCCTGGGGGCTGTAGGCTCCCCAGACTCCCTGTTGACCAGCCTGCTGGTGTGCCCTTGGGTGCGGCCGCCGCTCGGCTCTGAAGTCAGTGGGCATCGTTTTGGAGGAGGCTGGGTGCTAAGTGTGCCCACAGCTTGCATGGCCCTCGGGCCACGACCACGGAGGAACCTGCGCTCGGCACCTGCTGGGAAGCAGCAAGCGGAGGGCCCCCGAAGGGGTGCTCAAACCCTCCCAGGCAGCTCCAGCCCCTCACCTCTAAAAACCCAGCCCCCCTGAGCAGGGGGATCAAAGCATACAGCCAGCAGTAATGGGATCTGCAAGATGTCACCCCCACGCCACCCATGGGGCATGGAGCAGGGGGCCCCTTCCCTGCCAGCATTTGCTGGGCAGCACTGGCACCTGCCCAGGTGGAGCAGGGAGCAAGTTTAGGGCGAGCAGCAGCAGGTGCCAGGGACCACCCTGCTCCTCCCCTGCCCCGGTGAGCCCGTCTGGGAGCCCACACTCACCAGCTGCTGCTCCAGCGCCACCTCCTCGGGCTGTCAGCTGCTTCCCGGGGCCAGGCAGGGGCTGGGATCCGCCTGTCTCCGCCCTGGCTTCCCCAGGCTCTTCGCCTGCACAGTGCTTTTCAGGCTGCAGCTGCCGGAGAGCCGCAGAAAGGAGGGTGGGAAGGGACCTCAGGACATCTAGTCCAACCCCCTGCTCAACAGGACCAGCCCCAGCTGCATCATCCCAGCCACAGCTTCAAACCCATCCCAACTAGGGCTGCATCATCCCAGCCAGGGCTTTCAGCGCTTCGCAAGTGAGAAAATTGTTCCTAATATCCAACCTTTACTTCCCTTGCTGCAGCTTGAGCCCATTGCTCTTTGTCCTGTCACCTGCTTCCACTGGGAACAGCTCAGCTCCATCCTCTTTGCAACCCCCCTGCGGGGAGTTGAAGGCGGCTATTCACTCCCCCCACTCCCTCTTTTCTCCAGGCTAAATAAACCCAGCTCCCTCAGCCTCTCCTCACAAGGCATGTCCCCCAGCCTCCAACAATCTTTGTTGCCCTCCTCCGATTTGTCCACATCTTTTTTGTAGTTGGGGGGGCACAACCAGACACAGGACCCCAGATGTAGCCTCACCAGTGCCAAATAGAGGGGAAGAATAATTTCCATGATCTGCTGGCAATGCTCCTACTAAAGCAGCCCAGGATGCTATTAGCCATCTTGGCTGTTCATTCTCCGGGGGTTGCCCAAGATCCTTTCAAGAATGCTGTTAGGGATGAAAACATGCAAGGGCAGATCTAGGATTTTGAACAGGGGGGAGGGGGGAGCTGTAGGGCAGCCTGTATAAGACAGCACCTATTTTTCTCCAGGTAAAAAGAAACTAGAAGTTTTGCTAGGGGTCTCAGGCTGTGTGATTCAGTTTAAAATGGAAACAAATACAAAAAGGACATCATTTGAATGAGTTAAAAACTGTCTGCAGGGCTGTGAAATAGGAGCTGCATGCCCAGGAGGAGCGAACACACCGCAGCAGGGCAGGAGAAAGGTTAGCTGCTGGATCAGACAGGAGCTCAGAGTACTCAACCCATGCTGCCCTGCTGGGACTGGCTAATCCAGAATTGCTCTAGTATTTTTCTGTAGTCAAAAAAAGATTGAAAATTAAGAGTGGTGCTTTCCAAGAGGGGCCTCAGGTCTAAAAAGGTTAAGACCCACTGTTGTAAAGGCACCACGCAATCGTGGCACTGTTAGATGGGCACATACTCACCAATGAGTCCTGATATAAGCCCAGAGATTTCAAACAGGAAATCAGTGTCAGAAACATTGTGGCTTTCTGGGCTCTTTGCAACAAAAGTATTACCCTTATGTTATTTTCCCCATAGTCAAGAAACAAGTGAAAGCAGAAATCCAAGGCAGGACTTGAGACTGATGAGGAGTCTAGTGAGGAGTGCCACTGATTTAGGGCACCCAGGAGTACCTGCCTGGTCAGGTCTCTAGGTAATTGGGCTTCCCCAGCCCCCAGGCTGTTTGCAAAATGTAAATGCACCCTCCAGTGTCTGAATATCCCAGCTCTTGAACCCTATTCAGCTGTTGAATGCACTCCCATGTGAACACACATTCTGTGATGCTGCCAGCTCTGGTGGACATTAGCTGAAGCTTGGGATGTGACTAAAGCACCAGCTCCTGGAGTCATGTTATTTCATGTGACTCTCCGCTTTCAGATTTTAGACATCATGGTAACTGATGCTGAGTGGCAGAGATGGTCCCTGCCCAAGCTGCTTGGTGCTGCTTAGTAACAACAGGTGGAGGAAGGAACCAGTCAGGTTCCTGCCCTTCATCCTCCTTGGAGGGTCTCACTGGCCTCCGGCTCCCCAGTGCACCCTGAGAACTTAGGGGCTGGGAGGCAAATAGAAAGAGCACTTAATGTTTAATCTCCTGGCTCTAGGGGACCCGACTTGCTGGGCAGTGCTGAATGCAGGGATGATCAGAGCCAGGAGTTTTTTATGGTCTCCAGCTAGAATAGTCAGGTTCAAATGCCACCCAGAGAGATGGACAAGCTGGCCTGCCTAGGCTGTATGGACCAGGCAGGGCAGGCAGCACAGCATGATCGAGGCCCACAGAGCTTAATTTTCGGTGTTGGATACTGGTTAAGGCTGGGGTCAGGACCAGAACGGCCAAAGGGCAAGGACATCTACCACAAGGGATGGCCAGAGCCAGGGGCCTGGAGTCCCGACTCATCTAGAGGCAAGGCCAGGGCTTAACCTGTGCCATCATGTGGGGTGTTGGATACCGTGACAGGGTGCTGTCTTGTGACTGGTCCAATCGTCGACCTGCCCCCCGCCTAGGGCAGTCTGCCTACCTGTCTCTCCTGCCACGTCTTTGTTGTAACTTAATAAGTAATTGTTTATAAGGCTAGAGGCTGCTCGTTTACAGCCCTATGCAAGGGTGTAATACATGGCTCCCTGCCATCCCTATACCATGTCCCATGCCCACAGATGGCATCCCTACATGGCTCCAGCTCCATACTGGGTCCCATTACATTCCAGTCTGACATGAGGGACCCCAACCTGGATCCCTCCTAGTCAGGTGGCCTAACCTCCACCATCATGCGGGGCTACATACTCCCTAGACCCCTGTCCCTCTTGGCAGCAGCCCTCTCCAGGACCTTTGGCCTCATAGGCCCTGGCCTTGCCTCTAGACCAGTCATGACTCCAGGCCCCTGGCTCTGGCCATCCCTTGCAGTGGGCTTCCTTGCTCTTTGACCATTCTGGTCCTGGCCCCAGCATTGACCATTTGAGGGTTTTCTGGATTGGTTCTTGAGCAGCTAGCCCTCTCATACAGGTCAGCCTTCTTGGGCCCCTCCACAAACAGATCACTTGATCTCTAAGGCCAGCCTATGCACAGTCCTTCAGGCTCACCCACGCAGACCCCACTCTACAAGGCCTATTCACACCCCCCACCCCGCCACCAGGACTACTAAACCACCCCCTCACTGGGGCTGCTACATCTTACACCTTTTTGGCCTCAGGTGTCTGACAACATGCCTGGACCCCTCACTTTTCCCCTCTATGGGGTAACCCACCAGGCCATGGGGGTTGAGGCTATCTGGTACCCCATACTCACCTTTCCCTAGAGAGGCACTGGTGTAGCATTTCCTGGAGACCACCCCACCACAGGCAGCCCCACCCATTAGTGAAGCATAGGGGGTGCACATGGGTGCACGTACACCCCCTGAGCATGGCAGTGCACCCCCTGCGAAAAGGCACCTCTGATACTGCTTGCAGTGCCTGCGGTTGGTCGCCACTTGCCACCCCCCCAGGTGCCGACACTGCCGGCAGCATCTGTGGGCTGTCCGTGATTGCTGCTGGCCACTGCTGGTGGCATTTGCAGATGGTCACTGACCACTGGTCATCACTTGTCACGCCCCCCCTGCTGCCTACAGTGCTGCAACCGCCTGTGGGACCTCCCCGCTTGCTATTGCCATGCTCCCACCATCAACGGTGCCACCTCCACCTGCGGGAGCTTGCTGTACCCCCACCCCCAGCCCCCAGGGGCACATGGTGTTCATGGCCACACTGCACCACTCTCCCCAGCATTGTGTAGTTTTAGGTCATTCCTCAGGACCAGGAACCTCCTCTGTCCCCATAGCTCCTACCTGAGGTGTTGTGGGAGGAGCAGATCTCCAGCTGGGCAATGTTACTCCAGCACCAACTCTGCAACAACTGCAGCTGCACTCTGTTTATATTGAGGCTGCCCAGCCCCATCCTCCAATCCAGGAGTCCTCTTGCGGTCACATGACCACATCGTTAGGAGGTCACACTGCACCTGCCAGCTGCTCCACAGCCTGCTCCAGGGTTTTAAAGTGGCAGGCACCACCACACAGGTACGTACTGGATGAGCATCACAGCAAGCAAGCCCCACTTCCTTGAGAATCAACCATGAGTTGTGGCTTATAAGGACCCAATGGTTATTATGGATGACAATTTAGATATGAGACAGGAGCATACTGGGCTGTATTAACAGGACCATTCCTTGCAGTCAAGGGAAGTGATGATCCCACTCTATTCAGCACTGGTGGGGCCTTGCCTAGAGCACTGTGCCCAGTTTTGGGCCCCACGCTTCAAGGAAAATGTGGACAAATTGGAGTCCAGCAGAGAGCAACTAAAATGATTAGGGATTTGGGAACCCAGACTTACTTATGAGGAAAGGCTGAAAGAAGGAGGGCTATTTAGTCTGGAGAAGAGAAGACTGAGGGGTGGATTTGAGAGCAGCCATCAAATACCTGACGCCTGGTTATAAAGGGGATGGAAACAGGCTGTTCTCTGTGGCTGCAGAGGGCAGGACTGGAAAGCCTTGGTGGTCAATTGGAAAAGAAACAACAGAAAAAGAAACACAAGTCTCTGCAGTTCCTATCCCTTTCTTTGAGTTCCTTGGCCAGCTTTGCAGAGGCTCTGCAGTCACTTCTTCCTACTTTTACAACTACCAGTATGTCCCTTCCCATCCACTCGCACCACTATCCCTTCCCATCCACTCGCACCACCATCTCCATGACAGACCCATACAAGCAAAGATAAAAATAGACCAAAGGAAAGGAGGAAGGAACAGAGAAATAATTAGCCCTAGCCTTTCACGTGCACGAAACCAAAAACGGAGCAACAGGAAAACCAGTATGAGGCTTCCCCCCAGTGGCTTTCTAATCATCCTGGCCGTTTCTTGTAAACTGCTTGTGAAGGGTTAGAGATTTCTAAGTACTCCTGTCCATCCAGCAGAGCAATGGGAGTTTTTTGGGAGGTGCGAGGTGGGTGGGAGTGGGATTCTCCTTTCATCTGGGAACCTAACTTAATGTCAGTGCAGTTTCACACCAACTTCTTTCTTTTGCATCTGGTTCTACTTTCATCTGGCTGCCAACAGAGGTGCTGGGCAGTGACAGCCCTCCATCTTAAAGGCTGACTCTTTTCTACCAGCAGAGGAAGAGATATTTAAGCAGGGAGTTGATGGGACCAGTGTTGCTTGTTTGTTTATTGGCTTCATTAACGTCAAATAAGAGAGTCCAAGACCTGAAAGATGAGTCTTCCTGCTTCCAATTGTTCCCTTTGTCAACAAGTTTTCTGGTGCTTTTCAGGCAATTATCAGGTGACAGGTATCACAGTGTAGTCCAGGGGTGGGCAAAATGTGGCCCGCGGGCCAAATGAGGCCTGCCAGGCCATTCTATGTGGCCTGTGGGGCCTCTAAAAAATTTAGAAAATTAGTATTTATCTGCCCTGGCTGCCTGTCATGTGGCCCTCAATGGCTTGCCGAAACTCAGCAAGCGACTCTCTGCCCAAAATAATTGCCTACCCCTGGTGTAGTCAGATAAGGTGCCCTGTCCAGCATGCACCAGTAGCACATCAAAACTAAGAAGTGTCTTACCTTTCTCAGCATGTGTGTCTACACAAAACTCTTAATGAGCAGTAGCCTAAAACATTGCACAGCACAATGCATTTAGGCCAGTAGCCTAAAACATGGCACATCACAGCACAAACTGTGCTAATATGCTACTGTGCAGTGCTGTTATGCTACTGAGCAGCAGGGTCGCTAAAAAGACATTCACTGGCACTACTCTGCAGCAACTCTAGTTACTGTGTATTTATTTAATATTTGATTATACAAGAACTAAATTAAATGTGCAGTACCTACTGGCAAACAAAACTCATGGATTAAAGGCGATATCTTTTATCAGACCTACTAAACAGTAGTAAAAAAAATTCTTTCTCTGCAAGCTTTCGGGTCCAAACACAACTTTGCCTGGCTGAAGAGAATTCAAAGATTGTAAAAGGCCTCCCAGGTAGAAAAGAAACTTTATTTTGCACCAGGCACGTAGATGGTAGAAGTTTTTTCCCCTGATTCCTCAGAGTCCTTCTGTGAGAGTTGCTCTGTGATATGCAGGTGAGGCAGGCTGCTTCCCTGGATGTTAGGCAGGGAGGTGAAAATTTCTTCTTTTTTGGTCAGCAATGAAGATTACATTTCCAAACAGCTAAATATGATAAATGAACTCATAGACGCATAGATGCACCCAGTGAGCAGTATCAGCTGCTTCAGATGAAAACACTGAACCCCAGTAATATATTTAATTGTGTATTATTCTATCATGGAGGACATGTTCTGAAACACTAGGACCTGTATCTCTGGTAATTGCTCTTGTGCCTTGTACAACTGCTATAACTGCCTGAATTGTGGATGTAGCATGTACTTTGTTGTGGGAACCACGCAGCTTTGACAATCAGAGAATCATAGAGAATTGGGGTTGAAGGGACCTCAGGAGGTCACATCTAGTCCAACTCCCTGCTCGAAGCAGGACCAGCCCCGACTACATCATCCCAGCCAAGGCTTTGTCAAGCTGGGTTTTGAAAACCTGCAGGGATGGAGAGTCCACAGCCTCTTTGGGCAGCTTGTTCCAATGCTTTACTACTCCTAGTGAGAGAGCCTGAGGACCTGGCGTGTTCAATTAATACCCAGAAAGCTTGCTGCACAGTAAAATACTGCAGAGTAAGCTTTACCCAGCAAGGTGTCTACACGTGCTGCCATCAGGAGCAGACTTGCTCCTGAGGGGAGCAGTTCAATGCAGGTCTACTCCAGCCCTGCTGGGCCCCCTTACAGCACCCAGGAGGAGTCTAGGCTCCCCTGGGTGCCAGCCTTGAGCTGGCAGGGGGCACCAGAGTCAGGCCTTGGTCTCCAGGGGGTGGGGGGAGCCGTCCTGCCTCTGGGCCAGCTGCCTCCCAGCCCCATTTGCAGATTGGGGCAGGGGCCTGGGAAAATGTACCCTCCCACAACTGCTGTGCTCTAGTTGGCTGATTTGGGCAGGGGGTTGGGAAAGAGCCCCCTTTCCCACCACTTTTTCCCAGCCCCCTGCCCTGATTGGCCAGTGGGGCAGCTAACTGCAAGCCCCCAGCTGGGTGGGGAAAGTGGGGGTGGCCAGGAACTGTCTCACCGGTGGGGCTATGCTGTTTCTGGGGCAGGAGCTAAATACCATGTGTCAAGACTGGTCTGTTCCTTCTAGGAATGGTGGGAAGGCCTTAGAGGATTTATGGCATGAGGAGCTGTGGTTACATCTACACTGTTCATAGGCAGGTTTAAACCAAAGCCCATGTTCTATCACCCCACTAGTTAGGTCAGCTACCTTGTCACCAGATGTGGGGCAGAAGTTTTTCAGTGTGGACAGTGCAGGTAAGGGTGTGTCTGTAGAAGTCCAAGATAACTTTGAAGTGAAAATGCATCCCTAATCAACACCCTGTAAGGGCCTTCTGCTATTTCCAACAGCATGGAGACTGACTCTGGACAGCTGGTGTCAGGAAGTACCTTATAGGCCAGCTACTAAGCATTGTTGATCCTTGTGCCTACCAGCTTCTTAAAAGACCTGTTGAGAAATGAATGGACATTGGACAAGAAGTTCACAGGTCAGTAGTACTGCATAACCCAGGATCTAGGCACCCTTGGCGCTGTATGAACAGTGCTTTCGGATGTACCCACACAGCCTGGGGCATGGACTAGGTTAGGGTTAGGGTTATGGAGACAAAGTCTCTTACTGCAGCAGCATGAATGAACACCTGAGCCTTGCTTCTGCTTTGCTTCCTCCCCTCTGTCATTCCCATCTGTTTTGTGCGGGTGTATTTGGACCCCTGGGTGGTACTTGACAGCTGGATTTAATTTTATATCAACTCCCTTGATCTTTCAGCAACCATTAAATGGATGTAATGATTTTAATTGCACATATAGAGAAGAAATAAATAGCTGTGATCCTGTAAGCATCGTGATCAATTATTCAAAATCAAATACTAGCAGATGGCAAAGAGGTTATTAACCAGGATGAATCGGAACGCTGCTCTGGCTTCTGGATGGCTGTGCTGGATGCATCGATGACAAATGTCCATGCCAAAAGAATTTCCTATTTCTGGTGCAGTCTGTTGTTTTAGGAGGGGAAAACAGTGAATCATGTCAGAGCTATTCAGCCCTGATAAGAGAGGAAGCCTAGGACTGAGCAGCTGGAGAGCTATGTTTTTTGGCCGTATGTAACCACCCCCCCCCCCCCGACTCCATGAGTCCCTTGGTCTTGCCATGTCAGTGGCAGCCACTCTACCACCGTGTCCCGCATTTTAAGGTACCCACTTTACCAATGTTTTACCTGCCTGATGCAGGTGCTGAGGCTGAGCAAATCCAGACTCAAGAAAGAAGGTGTGAAATGTTTCAGCTTGGACCATTGGAGCGCCTGATGGGGGCTCGGGAGGATATTTCATCTGGAATGAGGTTATCTTCCAAAAGATAAACTCTTATTCAAATGGGAACTACTTCCAGGGAGCCCTTTGGCCTGTGACGTATGAGGGGTCAGTATAGATGAGGGGTGGTGTGTCGCTGAGCAGGGGCATAGGAGCTGGACTGAATCAACCCTGAGTCCATACCCTGTCTCTGAATACAGTCAGTGCCAGATGCTACAGGGGATCATACAAGAACCCTATGGTAGGTGAATATGGGGTGGTCTGAGCCTACGCTGGTTCACAGCCCGGTCTCAGGCAGTTTGTTTCAGCCTTGAAACATAAGGTTTCATGTCCTTTCTAAAACCACTGCTGCAACTAACGGATGGCAATGCCGGGCACTCCTATTATTCATACACAAGTCCAGCGCCCTTCTGAATCTTGTCTTCTTGGCCTCCAGAGCGTCCGGTGGGATCAGGTCTCACAGTGACATTCACTTTTCATTACAAAAAAGTAGTAGGATCTCCCTAGACCATCGCACGTCGGGCATGGACCCCTGCATTAGCCTTGTTCCTAGGGTAAAGAGTCTCAGTCCTCTCCCTCTGTCTTCGGATGGGACCGTTCTCATTTCTCCTCCTTGGGCCCTCTCTTGCTCCACGGTCTCTCTTCAGAGGTATGCTGCTGCAGAGAGCTGCGCTCGCAAATACAAAGCCACATCAGGGGCCCGGATCCTACTCTGCCTCTAGGGCCCGTGACAGTTCCCAAAGTACGTGTCAAAGTAGTCCAGCCAAGGAGGCATGGCGTTCTCCCACTTTTTAATGGGCAACCTAGGCCCAAATCCTCGTCCACCCTGAAGCTTATCCTACAGCCAGGACAAACATGTCTTGCCTCAGGACTGTGAGCCAGATCCAACCCAGGAGACGGATAGCTGGCAAGTGCGCCTAACAAGAGGTACAGGTGCTGGTTGCCGGGGCAACCGCAGTTTGGTCAGCTGACCGGACGGGGGCAGGGCCTGACCTATATAAAGGAGGCAGTTCGCTAGCCGCTGAGGAAGGGGGAGCGCTGCTGGAGTAAGCTGAGGGGGAGCCTGAAGGCCTGAGCAGTTTTTGCTCGAGGATACCGGGTGGAGGAAGCCCTGGTAGGGATTTGAATGAGAGTTAGCCAGTTGGCTTGGAGTTTATGTTGTAGCCCAAGAGCTTGAGTTTTCTGTTTGTAGTTTTATAAGGCCAGAGGACTGGGTGAGGCTAACAGGGGTTGGAGGAGGCCTCACAGGGGCTCCACGGTAGTGTGGGGACCCCGGTACCAGAGAGGGCTCAGCATTTGGGGGGGCACTGACCCCAGCCCTGAGAAGGGGCACAGAGGATTGGGGGCCAGGTAAGGCCGAGGCTGCCAGAGCCCCACAGGAACTTGTAGGCCCAGGGAGGGGATTTGGGGGCCAGGCATGGCTGCGGCCACCTGAGCGCCAATTGTGAGAAGCCCACGGGCGGGTGCAGGTGAGACGCCCAGGGGGTACTCGCTTTGGGACCCAAGGAGGGGGTTCGGGGCCAGGCATGGCTACGGCCACCTGAGCCCCAATCAAGAGGAGGCCCCAGTGCGGGCACGGTGAGAGCGCAGGCAGCTGCGAGAAGAGAGAGGCCAGGGAGCGCCCGTGAGGGCGTGGGGCAACCGTGAGAGAGCGCCTGTGGGGTGCAGGCCCTAAGGCGGGCCAGAGAGTGTCCGTGAGGGCGCAGGCCATTGTGAAAGAGGCCAGAGAGCCCGTGAGGGCCTGGGCCAGTGTGAGACAAGCCCAGGGAGCCTGTGAGGGCACGGGCAATTGCAAGACAAGTTAAGGGATGCCCATAAGGGCACGGCAAGGCATTGACCATAAAACATCCGGTACATCTGCGAGGCTTGGGGCATAGTACAGGGGTGGTAGGAGCCACGCGTAGCCCATAAGGCTGGGGTGCACCAAGTCAGTCAATACAGAACAGGCGCCAGGATACACCAGAGCACTGTGTCCAAGGGGACAAAAAGACAGCCTCCCTTATAAAATACCTAACATCAAAGACGTGGTGGGTGAGAACGAGGGTGCTTTATCTCGGACTTGGCAAGGTAGGGGGTGTCTGGAGAGATCACGGCTGCTCCTAGGACCCCACCCCGTGACGCTGGCAGCTTAGTTCAATTCTAGTGCACCCATCCTAGACGCCTCGCTCTGGGGATGGGCAGCATTCATGGGTCCGTAGTCTACCCAGAGAAGTCCATAGCTCTCAGCCTGTTCTTTCACTGGGAGACTCTTATGTGTCTCTTATCATATAAAGGTCCTGCTTACTCTGAGGCATATGTTTAAATGACATGCAAGAAAGAGTATCCACTCACACTTTAGCCCACTAGCCTAGCGCCTAAAACGGTGCCCAGAGAAAGCAAGACCCAGTGCCACCCTCAGCCTGAGAGAGTTTGAAGTTGCCTCTCCCACACCTTTTTCCATGATGGGGCATCCCGCGTGCTACAATTCCCATGCAGTGGGGTACAGCTGTTCTTCCTCCCGTTGCTAGAGGCAAAATGAGTGTAACACCGTGTTTCTTTATGAGCTAATTGTCTGCGTTTCCCTGATTCAGCAAGTTCTTTTGGTTTTGCTTTCATTCCTTTAATGTCATGCTGTAAGAAAAGGCCCCTGTGGTGGCAGCTGCCACGGTCCAGGATGTTTTGGGGGATTTCTGGAGCAGGAAAGGGTGAGCTGTGCAGAGTTGGGGGAGCTGGAAGACCACAGGGGTGGCATGAGGGGGTGGGTTCCTGTCTCTATAGGGGGAGCAGAGGATGGAGGGAGGACCCTGGGGGCTGCACTCAGTGCACTAAGGCCCATGGTCCAGTTACCATTGTCCAGCTGGAAATCAGACCAGAGTTTGATTCTACTAAATCCAGATTCCAGCTCCTCAGTAAAAGTGTGCCCAGGTGTTCAAATGCTGCTGCTGCCACATGCTTTCTCAGAAGGCTAAGTAGAGGCCAATGATAGAAAACAGAGCCAGGCCTGGTGCAGAAACGACAACACTTTGGTATTGCAGTAGCACCTACTGCCTGCAACCAGGCTGGGCCCTAGCGTGCTAGATGCTGTACATAGAATCATAGAAAATAAGGGTGGAAGGGACCTCAGGAAGTCATATCTAGCATCCAACCCCTTGCACAAAGCAGGACCAGCCCCAGTTGCATCATCCCAGCCAAGGTTTGTCTACCCGGGTCTTCAAAACCTCCCAGAATGGAGAGTCCACCACCTCTCTGGGTAACCTGTTCCAGCTCTTTACTACCCTTTACTACCCTCGTCGTGAGAGTTTTTCCTAATCTCTAACCTAAACTTCCCCTGCTGCAACGTGAGCGCATTGCTCCTTGTCCTGTCATGTGCCGCCACTGAAAACAGCCCAGCTCCATCTTCTTTGCAACCTCCCTGCAAGGAGTTGAAGGCGGCTATTAAGTCCCTTCTCAGTCTCCTTTTCTCTAGACTAAATACAGCCTGCTCTCTAGACATGCATGACAGCTAACAGATATTTCGGGAAGGAGCACCCGTAAAGGAAGCATTTGAAATTTGTCCTTTTTTATTGCACTCTTCCAGAGATGGGAGAAGCCCAGCTCTGGCTTGCTGCCATAATATTTTTGTTGCATCTCAGTCGGGGCCAGGCAGACAGAAGGAGCCTACAGTGGAGGACTGCACTTGGTTCCTTGCACCCCAAATAGACACAGCATGCCGGGAAGTGGGGAGAGTCTGGTTAAAATTAATCTGGCAGCCCAGCATGCATATGCTGTGGGGGGGTTGATAGTTTAATACTTGCGGACCTGCTCGCCAATAGGGCTAAGAGGGCTGGTTATTGAGGGCTGGGCAGTGTTTCCATCTGGCACGCCGTGCTGTTGGAAGTAGTAGAAGGCCTTTACAGGGTGATGACTGAGGGTGTCTTTTCACTTCAAAGCTATCTCAGGCTGGGCAGCACTCCCCCTACTCACTGATAGGAACCTGCAAGAAACTTAATAGGGCACAATTCACCCTGCAGGAGTGATGGGTGCTCAGCTCCTCGGAGACCCCCGTCCCTTTGGACTAGCGAGGACCACGCTGCCTTGCATGGAGGGGCAGGGGGGAGGATCCCAAGTATTCTTCTGCATCCCTGCGCTCCTGACGGACATGGCCTAGAGAAACCCAACAAGAGAGTGGAGGAAGACCGGTTTGTGGCCCGCTACCTATACACACCAGGCAGGGATTGGAGGGGGAATGCTACAACCCTAAGGGATGGCAGCAGCAGGTGTGTCCTCCCCCGAGTGTCAGGGACCGCAGAAGGACGTCTCCAGGGACAGCCCTCCCAGAAATTGCCCAAAGACAGCAGGACTCTTCACCTCCAGCAGCGGCGGGGACGCCCAGATGCTTTACATTCACTCATAGTAGGGAGCCTACATCTAGATTTCTGTGACAGTGACAGTGTTTGTGAAGCATTTTTTGAAAGGAAAGCTCTGAACGGACTGCAGTGGGAGAGACAGCTGTCAAACACCCTGGTCTTGCTCCATTGCCTGGTACTCTCCATACAGCTGTGCTGCTTTCCCAGGATCTGGGATAACCTGTGATTTTGAAATCCCCACGCTACAAGGTGCGGTTAGGGAGAGGCTCTGGAGCTGCGTCACACAGGGCTTTGGGCTATCTTTAAGAGGTCCGTAAAGAAAATGGAGCAATACCCTGAGTGTCACTGTACTGACTGCAGCCTTGACCCTTCCCAGGACTCCATAATGATTACATTTTTTCCCCAGAGTGGCTTTCAACTGGAATCCAGTTAGACCAAGTGACTGGTTTAATCTGCGTACTGTCATGGATGATGTAGTACCTCAGCTTTGTTTTTTCCCTGTATTGGGCATCTTGCCAATCAAAGCAAGGCACTCCAGAGATGGCTATGTATTGCCCTACACTGCGAATCGTCATCTACATCAACGCAAAGCATGGGTGGAAGCTGCTGTTCTCCCCCCGGTATTGCCAGCACCTGCTTCTCTGCTCACTTTGTGTAATGGGCACAAGAGGGGGACTCAGGCCCTTCATCTCCAGGGGGTGAGACTGGAAGATGACATCTGAGTTATTCTGATCCTAAACCAGGAAAATGTTCAGCAGTTTCAGTTCAGCTTTTGCTACTAACTGAAAACCACTATACACACGTGAGCTTTCCAACCATCTGTAAAGCCCAATTTTGGAGAAGCAATGACCCCTGCTTCCTCTCCAGATCCTCCTTGACAGTTTGGGGCACAACTGTCTCATAATCATTGGACAAGGGGACAGAAATGCAGCTGGCCTTACAATCATGACAGCATTGTCTTGTTGATTTCTATGGGCTTTGGACCAGCCTTGACAACAGCGTCTTGCCTTCATTTGGGCATTACTGCTTTGGATGTCTCTGCAGTGGCTGGAATGGGTTAAACACCATGAACCAGCTGGCTATGGTGTGACTTGTGAACACTGGCAGGGTCAGGTACAGTAAATCCACCTAGACAGCTGTCAAGCGTCTGTCCCAAAACTAGGCCGCCTAAAATTAGCACCTTGAGGTAGCGTGACAACACAAGGAAAGCATGATGCCCAAAATACAGGCCAGGAAGAGGCTTTTGTGAAAGAGGGCTGTTTTTGCACTAGGAATGCTTGAGCTGGGGGAGGAGGAGGGCAGGCCTCACGGTACCAATGAAGACCATGCAGAAGGCGCAGACAGTGACTTCTGCGTGATGGGGTCTGGCTGAACCCCTTGACTCTCAACCAGAGGAGAAGAGAATCCAGTCCTCGCTCTATCAGGGAAACTCCTAGCCCTGGAAAGGGCCCGTCGACCACATGCACACACTTGCACACACACACACCTCCCAATTGCAACAGATTGTAACGGCAACCTGTTGCAAAGGCACTTTCAAGCCCAGAGCATTGTGTAAATCAGATGAAAGGCCTGCTCAGGACTACCCCCTCATCCAGATGTTAACGAGCTTAAGCTATTAATTCTCTCTGTAGCAGGGCTGGTTTGTGTTTGGGTGTGACTCACTCGTCATCACTGCCTGCTCCAGCTTGCTTGGGGTTCAGGGTGTTTATAAACCAGGCTGCCATGGTTTGAAATCCTTCTGCAGCACTTGTGGTTGATACCTCACTCCCAGCTTGCAAAAACTCTTTTTCCATCTGTAGCCGCAAAGTTGGTGCCACTTCATTATGAAAGGAAGGGGGAGGGGTTTTGCTGTAAGGGGACACGGGTCTTGCAATTCCCTCCCTTCCTGCAGCCCTTCAAAATAACCTAAAGATTCATCTACAGAAGGAGAATAACACTGGGAAGAGCTGGGGTGTGAACTGAAGCCACATGGGTTATGCCCAAGTAAGACTAGCCACATGAAAATAGATGGCGTTTTAACTATAGCAGGGCTTTTCTGTTGTGGCTACTTGGGGGAATGAATCCAAGTTTGTGTTTAAAGTGGATAAATTAAACCACTTTCAGTTCTCATGTAGATACCCTCATTCAGAATGAAAGTGGCTTTAATTCAATGGACCTTAATTTGGGGCTTCTCTGCCTGGAAGACAGACAAGGATGGTGAATTCACTGCTACTGCTCTCATTAGGCTTATTGGGCCTTTTGTGGGGATACAGAGAGGATGTTTTTGAGAGCTGGAGGATGAGCTATTATGTCTCCTGTTATATTTCTTCAGGACATGGGGCAGGACAAGCTGCCAAATTAGTTGTGGACTGTAACGTTTTGCACAAAGGTGTGCAATTCAGATGACACATCCTACGATCGCGTGAGCTCAGAGGCATCAGCGAATGCAAAAGCAACAACCATTCAATTTGACTTGTGCCGTCCGGCATCCAGTCTTCAGAGTTTTACCACTTAGAAACAGGCCTGCCAGTGTCTGAAAGCTATCGGTAGATCAAATTAAATGTAGTACTCCACACATGCACAGTTTAATGCTATTGAAATAAATCGGAGGGACAGATTAGAAAAATGAGATGGGCTGCTTTAAAAAGCAGGGCCGGTCCTTCTGGAGCAGACACAGTCGGCATGTGTGTAGGAAGCAGAGTGAGAAAGCCATGTCTATTTTTATTGCATCCATCTCCATCATATCTATTTTTGTTACATTCATCAATGGGCAGAAAACCCTGGAAAGTAGCAGTGCTGAAAAGGAACGGAGGGGTCACTGCCCTGCTGACATATCCCCATTCCCCACTGCTCTTATGTCTTGGTGTTAGCATTGCAATCTTGAGTCAGGGGACAATTCCCTGATCCAGTTCATGGAGCTACTGGAACATACTTAATTTTGCTAGATTTTCCAGTGGTTAATCCAAGGGGAAGTTCTGCCTGGGCTGCATTTGCACCTGTTTGCATTTGCACCTGTTTTGTGCAAAAAACAGAGAATCAATTCACTGAAGAATGTTTTGTCCTGGTGTCAAACTGAGTGCCAAGTTCTGGGGGGAATCTAAGACTGACTCGAAAGACAGCACTTAACATGCTTCCCAGGGCAAAAGCCCAAAGTTATTTCCTTGGGAGTGTGTCTAAAAGAAGCAGCATTGTAGGATGAACTCATTCGCTCCAAGGCAGGGGTGCCCACCACATGGCTCAAGGGCGCCATCTAGCCCACCGGGGCATCCTAGGGTCTGCCAAAAATCTCTCTTGACTGACCTATGCCATCTCCTTGCATCTTCCTTTACATCTAGCAGTGGTGGCAGGTATAAAAAGGCAGAGCCAGCTTGGCCTCGGATGTCTCCTTAACCCCTTCGTCACTTGGTGGGGCATCCAATTTACTCTTGAAGGTATTCAATGTAGGTACTTGAGCCACCTCCGCTGGCAGACTGTTCCAGACCTTGGGGGCTTGGACGGTAAAGAAATTCTTCCTTATGTCCAGCCTAAAACGGTCTTGCAGGAGTTTGTGACCGTTCGACCTCGTCATCCCTTGGGGCGCTCTGGTGAACGCACGTTCCCCCAGATCCTGGTGGTCACCCTTGATAAACTTACAGGTGGCCATCAGATCACCCCTGAGCCTACGGTTTTCCAGGCTAAAGAGTCCCATGGCTCTCAGCCTGTTATCATAAGATCTGTTTTCCTGACCTCTGATCATGCGCGTGGCTCTCCTCTGGACTCTCTCAAGCTTCTCCACGTCCTTTTTGAATTGTGGAGCCCAAAACTGGATGCAGTACTCCAGCTGCGGCCTCACCAAGGCCGAGTACAAGGGGAGAATGACATCCCGGGATTTGCTCGAGAAGCATCTATGGATGCACGCCAGCATTTTGGTCGCTTTATTAGCCGCAGCATCACATTGCAGGC
This sequence comes from Crocodylus siamensis, assembly GCF_052110815.1. Classification (NCBI taxonomy): domain Eukaryota; kingdom Metazoa; phylum Chordata; order Crocodylia; family Crocodylidae; genus Crocodylus; species Crocodylus siamensis. Next base: position 416,166,115 of record NC_143395.1, on the reverse strand, counting down.
TCATGTTCATCTTGTGGTCAATGATGACCCCCAAGTCTCTTTCTTCTGTAGTGCTAACCAACGTAGCACTGCCGAGCCTATAAGGGTGCTGCAGGTTTTTCCTCCCAAGGTGGAGAACCTTGCATTTTTCGGTGTTAAACACCATGAGGTTCTCGTCTGCCCATTTGCTGAGCTTGTCCAGGTCAGCCTAGATCACCCGCCTATCTTCTGGCGTGGATGCTTTGCCCCAAAGTTTGGTGTCATCGGCGAACTTGGCCAGTCCACTCCTGACTTCAATGTCCACATCGTTAATGAAGATGTTGAACAGTATGGGTCCCAGGACAGAGCCTTGAGGGACCCCACTGGTCACAGGGCACCACGATGAGTCACTGCCATCAATCACAACCCTCTGGGTCCGACCACGGAGGCAGTTTCCCAGCCAGCGGATTGTGGTGGAGCCAAGGCCACAACTGGGCAGTTTGGCCAAGAGGTGATCATGGGATACCAGATCAAAAGCTTTTTTGAAGTCAAGATATATGACATCAATCTCTTCTCCTTCGTCCAGGTGATGGGTCACCTGATCGTAGAAGGAAATGAGATTGGTCAAATAAGACCTACCTGCAACAAACCCATGCTGGCTGTCCCTTAGGATGTTAGCCTGGGCCAGTCCCTCAAGGATGGCCTCCTTAATAAACTTTTCTAAGATCTTCCCCAGGATAGAAGTCAGGCTAATGGGCCTGTAGTTAGCCGGATCCACTCTCCTCCCTTTCTTGAAGATCGGCACCACATTGGCCTTCTTCCAGTCTTTGGGCCTTCTTCCAGTTTCCAGTCATCATCACTTAAGTGGGCACCTTGCCCCACACCACCAGGCTGCCTTAGACCTCCACTCCCATGTTGGGGTTTCAGCCATCCCTGCTTCCACCCCCACTGCCCTGGCTGGTCCCTTTGGTCTAGACCTACTACACCGGGCCTCGGTCCTTGGGCTCCAGCCCTTGGCTTGCCCTCTTGGGCTTTTATCTCTGCCCTACCTGGGCCATGATCCCTCTGGCCCCAAGGTCTGCCACTCTCTGGGCCATGGCCCCCCTGGCCCTGTTCCTGCCCCAATCCTTGTCCCCCTAGGGCTGCTGGCTTGTTGGTCCCCATTCCCACCTCCCTATGCTGTGGGCTCTCTAGCCCTGTTTCTGCCCCTCTAGGGCAACTCTGGGCTCCCTGGCCCCTGGCTGTGCCTTGAGCCTGACCCCTAGCACTCATGGGACCTGCAAGGCACCCCTTTCTAGTCCTACCCAAACCACTGGTCAAACCTCAAACAAAAAGAATAAGCACTCTGGCCCTAACTAAACCTTTAGCCCCCCGGCTGTATACCGAAAACTCCTATGCAGCCTTAGTTTGCTGCTGCCCCCCAACCCTTTCACTTGCTGTCTCCAGGGATAGCATGCTCACAGCCCATCATCCGCAGGCAGCGCCCTGCAGGGCTCTTTTCCCTTCAGCTCCCAGGGCCAGGCTGTTTGCTCTTGCTCTGACCTTGGATGATATGCCCAGATCCCAGCCCCTTCCAGTCCTGTGACTCCCTGTGGGTGCTCTCTAATGTGCCTTGCTTACCAGCTTGCAAGAGCAGTTGTTCTCTTGCTACTTCCCAGGTTACTCTCCCATTATACTATAGCCATGCTACAGAGGCATGTCTCATTTAAAGGGCTCTGGATGCTTATTCCTTTATAGCTAACCCTCTTCTTGATTGCCTGGGTGCAGTTTGCCTCTGTGTTTCTCTCTCAGTAACAGGAGCTGTAGGCTCCCTGTCGCAGGTCTCTCTCAGGGCAGATTCACACCATGCTCCCAGCATGTCCTGGCAGCAATGCCCCATCCAGCAGCTCCTGCTTGTACACCCCACATCCAGAAATACACAGGCAAGGCATCTAGGGCATCTCCCATGTCCTCAAAATCCAAGCTCTGGCATGCTGGGTTGGATGCATGAGAGGGAACAGGTGGACATGACATGCCCGGGGTATCCCTTGTGGGATGTGCCTAGAACATAGTTTAGCTATGTCCACTGCGATGCATGACTCATTGCTATAATGCCAAGATCAGAGGGGAAGAATGAGTGTTGGGTTCCTCCTATAGCAATGACAAAGCCTGGTGCAGCGTGATGTTGCTATTTTTCATGGCATCGCAGTGAGCTATGGAGGAAATAACTGTGCTATCACACGGGCCAAAGGCTCCATTGTTGCAAACCCGGCCAGCGCCAGACAGCTGAGGGGGGTGGGAATTAGGATGATGAGAAGTCCCTTTGCCATGTGAACGAGCTAGAAGCAGGCACAGAGAGTTGAGAAAAACATAAATAACGGAAACACCACTTAAAACATCAATGGCCTTTGTGTTTCTGTTTATGGAGGCTGGCAGGCCAAATCCAAAGCCCACTCACATCAAAGGGACTCTTTCTGTGGACTGGGATCTGACAACAAAAGAAAAAGGTGGACAACTCGAGCGGCTCATAACAGGATGGGGTGGTCTTTCAACCCTAAAGCACTAGTTCAAGCCTGGCAAAGCTGTCAGGAATGCCTGGGCGTTTCTACAGGTTCCTAAATTTTTAAGGCCAGATAAGAGGCTGAGATTGTCCAGTCCAATCCCAAACAGCATGAGCCAGAGGATTTCACCCGGTTATCCCTGCATAGAGGCCAACAACATACACCACCTTTTTCCCCAAAAATCCTAGCTGCTGGAAATGGGAGTGTGCATTGTATACAAGAAATACAGTAAGTGCAGGTTCTGCCGCCTTACCCAAAAGTAAAATCCATAGTGATCCACAGGATGATGAGTGGGCTCAGCTCGCCTGCTGCTGCTACACAGTTACCTACTACAAGGAAATATCTCCCTTCCTTCATACTGTCTTTCAAAACCATGGTGTATATTATATTCTCGGGTGTGCTGCGTGGGAGAAAACATGGTATTTGACCCAACGCCTCCCTCTCCAGAAAGGCACCGTGTCATGATGGGAAGAAGCCCCCTGGAGAGGGTGAACCCATTGCTTCCATTGACAGTGGGTTGCAGTGGTTAATCACACACACAGCTGAAAATGCTGTGCCTAATTTCTACCTTGAATTTGCCACCCTTCAACTTCCAGCCATTTGCTGCAGTTGTGCCTCACTCTTTGTGACCCGGTATTTGCTATCCAAAAAGACACTTGAGTGTAGCACTCCAGTCACATCCCAGGCTTTGGGATAAGGCAGACAGATGGAGCTCTCTATGCCTTTTCCTGTAATGCCAGTTGCTAGCATCCCACAGCTGGTTGTCAGCTTATTGCAAAATCATTAGGGGCCTCCATTGCATATGGAGCAGACAGACTTGTGCAGGAAAGGAAACTAATGCCAGTCTCAGCTGAGAATCAAGGGACCAATGCTTAACCACTTTGTCTTGACTGCTCCAAGGAGGCCCACTGGTATGATGAAGGGTGCAGATTTTTCTGCAGAAAAAAATCATCCCTAAAGGCTTTGATTTGTATGAATCCTGCCACTGTGTATTGCAGGGAGGAAGAGAGATACCTGTAGCTATCTTGTGGGTTGCAATCTGGCTCCCCTTCCAGGTTATCATGCCCCTAGCCTTGCCTTCTCATCCTTTCTAGTGGGTGTGGAGGACCAGGATTCAGATCACTGGGCTTATTTAGTTTGGAGAAGAGAAGACTGAGAGGGGATTTAATAGCAGCTCCCTGCAGGGGGGTTGCAAAAGGGATGGAGCTGGACTGATCTCACTGGGGGCAGGTGACAGAACAAGGAGCAATGGGCTCAAGCTGCAGCAAGGGAAGTTAAGGTTAGATATAAGGAATAATTTTATCACTAGGAGGGTAATAAAGCACTGGAACAGGTTACCCAGAGAGATGGTGCAATCTCCATCCTTGGAGGTTTTCAAGACCCAGGTAGACAAAGCCTTGGCTGGGATGATGCAGTTGGGGCTGGTCCCACTTGGAGCAGGAGGTTGGACTAGATGTGACCTCCTGAGGTCCCTTCCACCCTCATTGCCTATGAATCTGTGGACCTGTTCTCATCTTTTCTCACTCCACAGCATGTGCAGATGAAACGAGTTGCACACAGAGGATGGCCACAGGGCACAAAAACAGTATGTGCTCAGGGAAGCTTTCTGGGTGTGAGCAGTGTCCGCCTTTAGAAAATCAGGCTGTGCTGGGGTGTATGACACTGGTCAAAGAAGGAGCATGTGGAATCACCCAGGCCTGTCCCACAACATCTCCAGGTCTGGAGAGCGGAGCAGACTGGGGTGAACTCGGCTTAGCTGGGAGAAGCCAGGTGGGAACCAGGGACTGTATCAGACTGCTGGTGTTGCAGCCTCTCAGCTCTATTTTGGCAGGCTGGGGTTACAACCTGGGCTCCCAGAGATGCTGTAAAAGCCAACTGGTTTAGGAGGTGCTCAAGTAGTGTTGCTTGTCTTGGATAAAGCTTCAGCTAGGGTTAGTTAGATCACACTTGGCAAATCCACCTTGCCTCACTTGCTTTCCCAAGGAAAAGAGGCATGATCTTTCCTAGTGTTGGCTGGCACAGGGCAACCAGCATGAGACAAACCCTTAGTAGAGACCAGGGAGTGTAGCCTTCACATGTATGAATAGGACAGAGTCACCCCTGGCTTCCTCAGCTGCTAACTCCTGATAACATTGCATTGGCAACACATGAGAAAACTACTAACCGCCTCATCTTCACTAGGATTTTACCCCCTCTCAGCTAACACAGGGCTTGAACACATACCCTAGTGAAGCCGTGCCCATGCTGATATTCCAGACAAAGCCTGGCTTCAAATCGCCTGGCGAACTTCATTGCCAAAGGCCTCTTTTTTTCCCCAGTTTGTAGACAAGCTATGAGTTGGATGCAATGAAGGAAAGTGCTTAGGAATGGGGAGTTATCATGAGGCTGCATGAAGCATGGTGTTGGGTGGTCTTTTGGGGTCAAATAAATCATCACAGAAGGAAGATTCCTGCTCAGGTATGTGCAAGGCCAGCTATTTGCAAAGGAAATAGGTTTAATTTCGCCTCCGACAGATGGGCTGTGGGGCAGACAAAGGTTGCCTGTAACCCATCCCTCTGGTTTCAATAGGAGTGAGTCATGCAACCTTCCTGCTGCAGAGGGAAGCTTTCTTGCTCCAGCAAAGGACTGAAAAAGGAGGCCCAAGTGACATTTTCTTCATAATGCCTGGCCTATTTGGGAACACAAAGCCCCGTTTCTTCCCGTGTCTCCTGGGTCAGCAGCCCAGCTCAGAGACTTGGCAGCTCCTGCCTCGTGCACAGAGAAGCCATTCTTAGGCCTTCTCAGAGTGCGATGCTCCCATTCCCGTGGCGGCTGCTTTCCGTGGCGGGATGGCAAAGGGCAAGACTGGCAGAGGGTAGAGCCCGAAGAAGATTCGCTTGCCAACCTAACGTAGCAGAGAGCAAGAGAGGCTGCAGCCAGGATATCTAGTTAGACACTAATGCAGGTAAAGACACAGGATCGTGTCCTTCCCTTTGGCTGTAGCCTATGAGTGCCTGGCACAGCTGGGGATGTGTTTGTCCTCCCCAGCCTAAGGGGGTCATTAATGCCCACACCCTGGATTAGCAGATGGTGGCAAAGTAGCTGCAGTTGCCATATAGTAGCCCACCAGGGGCTGTCCCGGCAGCCAAGTGAACGGCTCCCAGGCAGCTTCTTGCCACTGCTATGGTAGCAAAGATTTGAGCAGGTCCCGATCCCAAGCCGCAGCACGTTATGTGGATATCTGCCCACCTCCATGCCTAGGCACAATGGGCTCCCTGAAGTGCTGTGGCAGGGCATGTGCATCCTGTCCAGAACTGCGCCTGGTCTCAAGGCAGGAGCCAGGCTAACACTTCATTGCCCATTAGCCAGTTGATTTTGGTTTTTACCTTTGCTCTGCAAAGCCTCTGTGTGGCTTGATGTCCCACAGAGCAGGGGGCAACTGCTGAGGAGAAATAGAAGAATCTTTTGGGTAAGACCCCGGTCTTACTGAAGTCAATGGGAACTTTGCCAGTGGCTTCAATGAGATCAGGTTCCTCTTTTACCTCTGAAGAGCTGGTGAAGTTTACCAAGGGCCAGGTTTAGCCTATGGAGAGACATCCTCTTTGGCTTGAAGTCACCGAACTGAAATCCAATCCAGGCCAGCGGTGATGAACCGACACCATCCCGAGCACTCCCTCCCAGCTGTAGAGTTGGTTCAGTAAAAGGTCTCGCTGAACAAAACTTGCTTCTCCCATCCTATGCGCTGGTGATCTGGGCTGGTCAGTGGTTTTGGTTCTGCTCTCAGTGGACATTGGGCCCACGCTCTGGCTTTGCTGCATCTATGCCTTCTTGGGTGTCACTTAGTGTGACCAGCATTGGGTCCAGATGTGAGCTATCAGTCTGGAGAAAAGAGAGGGGACACTGGGTCCCCAGGGGACCCAGAAATCCGAGGGAGATGCAAGGAGGGCAAGGCTTGGCAAGGGGATTGAGAGGGTGCTTCCAACAGTAGCAAGCTGGCGAGACAGATGCGGATGAGACATCTGGGCTGAACCAGGAGCTGCCTCCACTGCACTGGGCTCATCTACACCCCATCTTAAGCGAGGGGGACACCACCGACTGCAGCCTTTGGAAGCATGCGGCAAGCCCGGTGCCAAGCTGGGCGTTTCAGGCCTGACCAATCATTGTCGCATGCCTTGTGCCAGCCATGAGCCCAAGGCATGAAGGTGCCCTCCCAAGATGGTATGTGCATGAGACAGCTAGCAGCGGGGGCTGGATAGGGATACAGGAGACCTGGGTTTTACTCCCAGTTCTGCCTGGAGCTCCCGTGCGGTGTGACAGAGACACTTCCTGCTCCTGGGATTTGCCTCTTGTTCTGTTTTACTGCAAAGTCTTTGAATTAGGGATGTGTTTGCTGCGCACCTCAAGAACCCCTGGTGCAACAGGGCCATAGTCTCTGATCAGGCCTGTGTACATGGCAGCGACTGGGCTCCCCTGATAGAGAGACTCTGTGCATAGATGTTTTACATGTTGGCTTTGCTCTCTCTTCAGATGTAATGAAACCGGTTCGTTCTGCAGCTGGTACCAGGCAAGAGCGCACCTGGTCTAGCGCTCAACGTCTGGCTGCCGGCAATACAAACCATTGCAGAGGTTGGCCTCGGACTGTCTCCCCACAACCACAGCATCTTGGCAACAGTGGGGTCCAGATACAGGGGAAATACCTTCTTCCTGACCTCAGCTCACTAGCAGCCCTGAATCATGAGGCTTGCAGTGCGTGTAAGGTTGGTTGTGGCCATTGAGTCTGCAGAGCCTGTGCTTGCGCATATGAAGACCTTTTGCCTAAAATACTCTAATTCAGCAGTGGGTTTGAAAGGCTTGTTGGCTGTTCCTTTCAAAGGGATTTCTGTATGGCAGGACATGATGCTATGCCTTGACCTGAGTTCAGGACTGGCTACTATTGAGGACAGAACTTAGCACAATGCTGTCCACAAAACAGCCCATGCAATGGTCGGATCAAGGCTCTTCCATCACAAGGCCTTGCGGGGACATCAGCAGTTCAGGTACCCAGCAAGTAAAGAGGAAAGTTGGGAGGCCAAGAAGCAAAGAGCGGAGTAGAAATAAAAAGCATATTGCTAAATGCACCTTGTCATGCATCCACAGATGCATCTCGAGCAGGTCCAAAGAGGTGATCCTCCCTCTCTGTGCGGCACTGGTCAGGCCGCAGCTGGAGTCCTGCGTCCAGTTCTGGGCACCGCACTTCAGGAAGGATGTCAACAGTATGGAGAGGGTCCAGAGGAGGCCACTTGTATGATCAGGGGACAACAGGGCAGGCCCTACGAGGAGAGGCTACGGGACCTGAACCTGTTCAGCCTCCAAAAGAGAAGGCTGAGGGGGGGTCTTGTGGCCTGTTATAAACTAGTCGGGGGGATCAGCAGGCATTGGGGGAGTCCCTGTTCCCCCGAGCACCGCCAGGAGTGACCAGGAATAACGGTCACAAGCTGGCAGAGGGTAGGTTTAGGTTAGACATCAGGAGGCGTGACTTCACGGTCAGGGCGGCTAGGGTCTGGAACCAGCTTCCAAGAGAAGTGGTGCTGGCTCCTACCCTGCAGGTCTTTAAGAGGAGGTTGGATGAACATCTTGCTGGGGTCATTTGACCCCAGCACTCTTTCCTACCATGGCAGGGGGTCGGACTAGATGATCTGCTCAGGTCCCTTCCGACCCTAGAAACTATGAAACTATGAAACCATAGCATAGATCAAAATGAATATATGCACCCTGCCACCCCACATACACACCTCCACGTGCCCTACTGCCACATACTACGGGTTAAGCAACACTGGTACCCTTAGCTCTTCTCTCATTCGAAACCTTTCCTGCAAGCGTAGGAAACCAGTACAGGATGTGCGTTCTTCAGTCGACATACACCCTTTTCAGGCATGTTGGAGGCATGTGACATCTTGTCCACCCAGGAGATGTAAATGCATCAGCTAAGGCACATACCCCAACACATGCAGCAATAGTCATGGAGTCCCTGAACAAAACAGGTTTTAATTTTGACAAGGATACAGCAAAAGAATTCCTTCTGCATTTCCCTCATGACTCATGGCTTTCAACCCATTTTCTAAGTCGGCTATTGTGTAGCGGTGTGCTTGTGTGCTGGCTCTGTGTTTGCTGCTGTGAGCAATTAATTGTTCCCAGAGAAGAAAGAGCATAAAGAAAGGATGAGCAGTGCGTCTGTGCCAATAAAAGAAAAATCGCTAAAAATCTCTACTTTTCTAAAAAAAAAGTAGCAAGTTTGTTGCACTGGTTTCACTCGCTGTCTGGTTCTGGTCAGAAAAAATGACCATCTACAAATGGTCTTTACCCACCAGCTTGGATTTGATTGTATATTCAGGTAATTGATGGTTTGTCTTGAGCAAAGGTCTACTCCAGAATATGCTGAGGACATGCGAAACATGCTCCAGGGTAACTTGCACTGCTGTAGTTTTACTCCTGATTTTTACAGGCTGGAGAGCCCCGGTCCTCTGCAGATCCATCCAGGGCAAGGAGGAGTCGATTGTATATCCAGTGGCAAAACTAAGTTGGTCTATGTTTTTCCCAGCAGACCTAATTCAGCTGTGGGAGAGCAACCTGGATTCTCTTCTGTCTCTTATAGCAGCAAGAAAATGATGGACTAAATCTCACGTGCATGTTCTTAGTTGGTATAACAATACCCTGCTCTGTGTTAACCCTGCTATAAGACCTACACCCCTTCTAGGCTGCAATACAAATTACATAAGGCTCCTGAGCCGTAGAATTTAGAGCCAGCTCTCCCAGGGAGGCTGCATGACGTAGATGCTACCACAGCGCCTTGCCCCTAGGGCAGCAGGTAATAGGTGGTTTGTCTTGAGCAAATGTCTACTCCAGAATATGCTGAGGACATATGAAATATGCTTGCACTGCTGTAGTTTTACTGCTGATTTTTCCTGCCAGAGGTTTGCTTAAGTCACCTTGAGATAAGGCTGCCAGTTCTGCACCCGCTCCTGCATATGCTGGTGTGAAGACTGATCCCACCAGTGCACACAGGTCATGGACCCAGGGTCAAGGTCAGCAATGATATCACGCTGCAAATCCAACCCAGCTCCATCATGGAAACCTACAGTGCCGAGCATGGCAAAGCAAGAGTGGCCCCGACCTTGTGCTCCCCACCCCCCAGGAGTCACAGCCATCACTGCCAAGGCATACATTGCTGCCAGGGTTTCACATAGCAAATGATGTCCACTTTGCCTGGGCAGAAATGGTTGTATGCAGCACAGGACAACAGAGTCAGACCCAGCATCTTTAGTACTACACCATGGGGAAACAGACCTGGATGCTAGAGAAACGACTGTAAAATACATGCAATGCAGTAGCAAGTGAGGGCTTGTGGCTAACCCTGGTAACCACCATGTGGGCTTCAGTAGCAGGGACGTGGCGTTCTCTTGTGTTCTCCAGCATGGCCCAAAATAAACCTCCAGAAGAAAGGGAGAGCTGTCTGCTAAGTCCTCCCAGGCTCTCCAGAGAGCAATGGGTCATCTGCACACAACTAGATAACTGCATTTTAGAGACTGCAGAGACCCGTCACCAGGTGTTTTAGGGAAGGGATTCTTTCTGCTGACTTCAGCTGTTCGTGATTTGCCTTTATGCATCTGGGGCCTCTTTGGGCATTGTCTTCCCAGCTGTTTGCATATGCAGCCCCCATAGTTGCCTCCTCTGGCCCTACTGTGGAAAGGGTCACTGTGCAAATGAATGGAAGTGGATGAGAACTGGCCTCCTCCCTGGCATTAGATGGCGGGGCTGCAGAGCCATTCATATTCCTGCCCTCAGCTTGCATAAAGGAAACAGGGAGGCTAAGAAATGCACCCAAGATTACACAGTAAGTTGAAGCTAGCACTAGCGAGCTGCTGCCCACTGCTCAGACAGCTGGGCCCTGCTGCATTTCTCACACAAGTGTCATCGATTGACATGCCCCCTTTGGCCCACCTGTTCATCAGTGATGCAGATTCAGAGCTAGCACCATAAACGAGAACAGCGTTCCCATCCCATCACACAGCACAGGGCAGATTGGGCAAACCAAGTCCCAAATTGGCATTGAAGCCAGCATTCCTCTGGGCAGGGACCCAGGAGGGGCCCAGTCTGCCTGCCCGTCCCACCTGGCAGAGCGCCTTGTCCCTCCTCACCTGCGTGAGGGCAGCTCCTGGAGGGAGGGGTTTGCAACTCTCAGGGAGACTCCTTCCCAGCAAGGATGTGGAGCAGCGTAGAGCAGAGTCGTGATGGAAAAGCACGGCCCAGGGTGGAAAGTCAACCCTGTCTTGCTGAAACCAGAGGTCAATTCCTGCACCAGGAGAAAGGCCCCCATGGTCCAAAGAGATCTTAGTGCCTCCCAGACTGCAGGACCCCCTTCAAGACCATGCCTCCTCTGCTGCCCCTCTTCCCCCCTGCCCACAGCCTGGCCTTCTTTCTCTCTGCTCTCCAGAGAGGGAGCACACATACATCCAGGGTGGAAAGTCGGGCCATGGACTGGACCTCGCTTGCGTCCCCGTGGTATCCTCCTTGCACTGGACTGCAAGTACCTTGGGCTTCCCTGCCAACCTCAAGGCTCCTGGCCTTGCTACAGCCACACCCTTGGTGGCCTGTCCGCCACCCTCTCGTGTGGGGGCTGCACATCAGGGTCTACCCTGAACCCTGTGGTATGATTCACCCAGGACATCTCTTGTGTTCCCCACCCCTTGCGGCTGGTGGTGACTAGGAATGCTACTAAATTTCCTTCCCCTCTGAAGGAAGCCTTGGAGCAACTGGTTCCCTCCTCCTGGAGCTGCAGTTCTTATCTGCTCTTTTTCTGTGTTAACCATGAAAGGCCCCAGGTCCAGGATGGATGTGCTCACTTCTCTTGTGTCTAGGCCTATTAATAAGTGTTTGCAGGTGCATCATCCACTGGCACGAGGGTCTCAGGCTGTGGTAGGGGAGGCTAGAAAGTGAGAGAGAAGGAAAAATGCAGAAGCCACCAGGCATCCTGCGGGGAGGGATGGGGGATGCGTTTTCTGTTATGAAATGGAAGGGTTGTGGCTTAAAGCAGCATGAGCAGAATGGGCTTGGGAGGAGGAAGCAAGGCTCCTTTGAAAACCAAATTAGACATGAAAGTGGAAGACAAAAAATCATCCGCTGGCTATATGGTGTTAAGCACGGTTCAACAGAGACACTGGACTCTTAGCCCATTACCTGGACTAGCTTTTATAACCCTTATAGGTTAACTGCCTTTTTCATCTCTACTGACCTGTTCAACACCTTTGTGGCTGTCAGCAGTGTCCCTTCTCCCTATCCTTTATATTTTAATTCCCTTTTGTTTCATACCCCCGCTCTCTGCAAAACCATTGCATCTGATGAAGTAGGTTATTGCCTGCCTTGCCTTCTGTCTGACTTTAGACTAACACCGGTGGCTATCTGCCTCTCTCTGCCCCGAGAGAAGGGAGTGTGAGCTGCTGTGTGGCAAGCTGATGGGAGGAAAGGTGCATTGGTGGCTAGGCTGCAGGCCAGGTGCTCCCAAAACCAGGGCTCTATTTCTGGCCCTAACACAAGCGTCCTGAGCGTGTCCGAAGGCGTCACTGTGTGCTGTCTGTCTGGTACATTCCCCAGCAGGATTGAAGGCCAACGCATGATTCCTGGAGACTTCCCGTTTTACAGCAGGTGTAAGCACAGTCCCACCTCCTGGGGCCTGATGCTAAGCCATTGCCTTGTCATTTCAGGGAATGAGGAGGTTGAGCAGGGCTGGGAGAGGATGGAGCTTGGCTGCCACAGCCCCTGCAAGCAGAGAGTCCTCCAGGCCCTTCTCAGTCCCGGGACCTGCACATGGCTGCGTAGGCACTGGCAGAGGAGAAACAGGTCTGGAAACAAGGCTGGTACTAGCCAGATGCCGGTGTGCATTGCACCACTGTAGATGTCTGAGCTGGGGAAGAAGCAGTTGTGCCATTTTTCTTCTCCCACCCCCCATGCAGAGCCAGCCACCATCTAGCATTTGTATGAGCACAGACAGACATGCTACCCCTCCAAGGCAGGGGTCGTCCCACCAGCACTGTGGCCAAGTGTGTGGGAGAGCAAAGCCCTGCTTTCCCGGGAGCCTGCTGGGCTCCTGGCAAATGCATTTCTAGCATCCCTTTCCACAGCACCCATCTCCCTCAAGGCAGCACAGGCCTGCTACGCTGAACCCGTGGCTCCAAAAGATGCAGATTTGGCACATGGGGGTGTTAGCCTGATGGGCCATACCCCTTCCCTGGCCTTCCACCCCTTCCCTAACATCATGCCAACAGCACTGCGGCAAGCCGATGCCCTTTCAGGTGCCTCCAGCAACCCTGGGAGAAGCAGCAGAACCAGCCATGACCAGGCAGTGACGTCCCGGGACAGCGGGATGCAGAACATTGTCATCTGAAAAATGTGCCCCAGCAAGTCCCAGGTTACACATTAATCAGGCCAGGAGCAGCAGGGATCAAGTGCCATGCCTCTGACACAAGGCTGGGCAGAGGAATGCTTCAGCCAGGTGCTGAGGAATGTGTTCGCCTCTCAGCAGACCCCAGGACTCTCCTGGTTGCAGGACATGGGAAGAGGGGGGCCCTGGACCACATGTGCTCCAAGCTAGGAACCATGGAGGAGCACAGAGTGAGGGAACCAATGCTGAATCGGTGATCTTTCAGTAGCAGTCAAGGTCCCCATGCTGTTCTCTTAGCAAGTCACTGCATGTAATGTGGTGCCTGGGGCAGGAAGGAGGCAGCACAGGGTAGGGAGCAGAAAGCAGAGCAGCAGATGGGGCAAGGGAAGGGGATCATTGACACTCAGGGTGGGTGCAGGGCTAATTTGTGGCATGCCTGGCAAAAAGTTTGGTCCCCAATTGCCCCCTAACTTAGCATTTTAACTATCATGATCAGATAGGGACTTCAGTCACACTTGTTCATGGTGCAGCAGTGAAGGGGCAAGGCAGCCCTCCCTGTCCTCAGCCCAGTACCCTCATGCCAGGGGTGATGTTTGAACCTGGCTCTGTGGCGGGCCAGTAGAGGGCACTCCTGCGTTGAGCCCCCCACCTCCCTGCACCCGGCCACTGTCCAGGCTCTGAGTGCCTCCCTGGGGCGCCTCGCGTCCGGCTGACCCCCTTCCTGGAGCACACTAGCCTGGGGGTACAGCATCTCTCGAACACTACAAGGTAAAGACATGGCTGAACTGGGTTTGTATGTGCTAGCTTCAGACCTGGGAGGAGTATAGATAGGCCAGCACAGTGCTGCATGCAGGATAATTAGCTTTGTTGACAAGCAGGGCTTATTATTACCTGCATACTTTGCAAAGGCTATACTGGTTCTGGAGCGAACATATCCAGAGCTATATTGAGTAGCTCTGCTTTGCATCATGTAAACCTACTCTTTCGTGCCTAATTTAGACTAGGAAAGTGGTGTTGGTGCAGCTACACCTGCATAGCTAAACTCACAAAACTCTCCTACTACAGGTGCAGTTTATATGGGCAAAACAGGCCACCTTCTGGTAGGCTTTACCAGTTTGGTGAACAAGATAAGTTCACCTGGCAAATGCACTCTTTGGTTGATATAGCTGCATCAGCAGTTCAGAAATTCATGCATACCCCTAACCCACACAGCTATTATGGGAAAACTTTCCTCTATGGACTTGCCTTTATTCCGGAATAGGAGTGTCCACACACAATGTTGCACTAAAAGGCTATAACCTATTTAATGATTTTGCAGTAAGCCGGTATCTAAGACTAGTCCTTAATCAAACCAGCGTAGACTCCTCTAGACTCCAATAAGATATGTAAGGAAGTCTAAGCTATGTGTTGGTCTGGGAAACTCTATTATAGTCTTATTCACATGCTGACAGACTTGGAAGAACCACATTATAACCCTTTAAAATCAGCATTGGCTTTTGCCCTTATGAAGCTAGCCTGCTTCCACTTACACTAGTAACTATCAAGAATCGGCCTCTTAATGTTAGCCTTTGAATGGTCATCGTTTGACTTCAGAGTGAACACACCCCATAAATACGTGAGGTCAAGTCAGAGAGCACCGGCTCCTCCACTCCCTGCCATGAAGCCTCACTCCTGTTGTGGAAACACAGCTGGTAGCAGCCTGCAGTTTTCTGCATAAATATTTGTACAGAAGAAATAAGCAATTCCCTGACACAGCACTTGCCCACAAATAATGCAAAGAGCTTTTGTCCTGTGTGAATTATTGGAATGAGACAATGTTTAATTACTTCATTCATAAGCTAATTCAGTCCTGCTCCTGCCTGGTGCTTGCTTTGCCTTCTTCATACTACTGACTCCAGCAAAGTAAACCCTGACGTGAGAGAAAAATCAGTCAAATACAATAGCAATGAGCTGTGATTACAGCTCCTGGGAGACTGAAGCGATATGATTAATCTTTCCGGCAAACAGAATTGCAAAGAAACATACTAATTGCTCTACTGCATTAAAGTCAACAGGTGGCAACATTATTTTCCTGGCAGCGTGAAGCATCACCGTGGCTAGTTGCTATTTCTTTCGTTCAGTGTACAGCAGGCAGCAACCAGAGCGCTCTCATCATCTCCTAGGGAAGGCAGCTTCCCGAGCGACTTGTGAGAAATAGGGTTATATTCACTGTGTCGAGATGAAATTGGACCAACCCAGATCTGAATTAAAGAGAGAGGGGTTTGTATGTTCAGACCATACTCCACAGGAATGGGATTCGAGCCCAATCAAAGTGGAACAGCCAGAGCCCTGGAAAGTGTATTGTCCTGCTAGCCCGAGTTACAGTTCAGGATCCACCGTGCAAGGCACTGACACACTGCCTGGGAGACTCTTCAGCAATCGCTTGCACTTATGGGACATGTTGCTTCTCACCCGGTTGTGCGCTTCTCCATGCTGACGGGGAGCAGAAGGCAGGATACTGCCCGCAGAGGGCTGCTCACCCGGTGCTGCTGTCCAGGGGCAATGGACCACTGCTCCTGTCCCTGGGCTGTGATTAAGCCCTTAGTCTAGGGCACTGGGGTGGTGGCAAATGAAATGGGCAGCAGAGAATGGACTGTGGCTTCCTAATATACCCAACTGCAGCAAAAGGCCCCTTTTGCTTGTTCAAAGTGAGACAAGGTTTGAGCTGCCTCCTAAAGTAGAGGTGTCAGACTCTAGATGAGTGGTGTGGGGTCAGTCGATGAGCTGGATTGGATCCATGGATACCCCCCGCTCCTTGCTCCCCCACCCCACAGGTTCAGGGGAAGATACCACATGTGGCACAGTCCCAGACCAGATGGGTGAGTGTTGCACATAGTGCAGATCCCAAAGTGGGTGCCGTGTGGTCCAGTCCAGCATGTGCTGCCTGGGGGAGCTCAGACCAAGGGGCAGCATGGGGGCTGCGTGATGGGGCTCTGTGAGCCGGGCCCAGCCCCCAGGTGATATTTTGACACCCCCAATTTAAAGCTAAAAGAAGGTTTGGTCATGTTGACACTCCAGGCCCCACATTTGAGACATAGCCTGCATCGGCAGCTTGCAGAATGGCGTTAGCGAAGCCAGCAGCAGACTCTGTCTGTGGGTCTTGGTGGTACCTGTGCCAGGTGCTTGGTTGGCACTGCTGTGTGGATGAGGGGAGGGATGTTTTTCATGTCCCCAGCTGAAACAGCTGAGGCCACAAAACTCTGTAATACCAACTCCGCTAGCCCCCAGTTCAGTTGCTAACCAAGAAGAGGGACCCCAAGGCCATCTGGCTGTGCTCTCTGAAGGTGACTACACTTTGTTCTTTACTTGTCTTAGAGCTGCGCACTGCATCCTGTATTGCTCAAAGCCACATATCACCAAATCATAGAGAATTAGGGCTGGAAGGGACCTCCAGATATCATCTAGGGGCTGGAGGCAGGAGCATCCTCTAGCTAGTCTATACAGAGCCATAATCTAACCCAGAGGTAGGCAACAGTTTTTAGCTGGAGTGCCGAAAAACACACAATGCCTACCTTGGAAGGTGCCAGAGTGCTGGCATGCCAGAAAAACAGGTTTTTTGACACTGCTGATGGCCTGGCAGCGAGGGCTGAGGTCAGGCCCGCTGGCAGCAGCATGTGGTTGGGGCTGGGACTGGGGCCAGGCTAGGGTTGGGGTCAGGGGCTCTTCCCTGGCTGGGATCGGTGTTCCAGGGCTGGGGTCCAGCAGTGGCAAGTGTAACATGGGGGTCAGCAGCAGCACAAGGCTGTTCCCGGGCAGCCACGTGCTGCTCAATCTGGGCACACCTCTTCCCGTCCCTTGGGGTGGAAAGCAGCCTGTGGGCCAATAAAAACCATGCCACGTGCCATGGCATGCGTGCCATAGGTTGCCAACCCCTGGTCTAACCTCTCAGTAAAACTACAATCAACCCTGACACAACACAAAACATCACACCCAAACTGTGCAGAGGAAAAGCAGGGGGACCACAGCCGCCAATGTCCTGTTTCTATAAAAGGTTGGTGATATACACTCAAAAGATCCCAGGTGGAGGCCATGCCCCTGTTACAAAGGAAGGCAGCCACCTTCCCACTGCCCCCTCTAGTCCATACCAATCTGACCATGGGGTATAATTCCTTCCTGACCTCAAATATAGCCCTGAGCACAGGGGCAAGACCCGTTAGCCAGGGATCTCTGGCTTTATGTCCCAGCAGGAACAGTGGTGCAGCCCAAATATTATTTCTTTCTTACAAGCAATAAGTGTGGTATACAGAGAACATGCTCTACAGCTTATCCAAAATACATCATTTCCAGGGAGAAACCACCAAGCATGTGTTTGCTAGTTGGATTCCAGGTACAGGACTCTGGTTTCATTTACAGTGGTAGAAGTCTGGAAAACGATATTCAAGTGATCCAGATGTGTATGGGTATCACAGAAGTGAGGATCCAGCCCTGCAAATGAAATGATGGAACAAAAGTGAAAGCCCGAGAGCAGGACAGAGTTCCCAGGTTGACAGACTTTGGGAAGAGAAGCTCATTGTCATTTTTACTCAGTCTGGTCTAAACATGGAGTCAGGTATCTGACTGGCTGTTTTCTATTACAGAATAGAGAAGTGGGGCTGGAAGGGACCTCCAGAGATCATCTAGTATAACCCCCTGCCTTCCCCCCTATCCAGACCATCCTCTACCAGTCCACTGTCTAACCTATTAGCAAGATGCACAGTCAGCCCCAACACAACCCCTCAGTATGACACAGGAAAAGCAGAGGGACAATGTTGCTTAGGCATATTGAGCAAGAACAACAAGAGAAGAAGGGCTAAGACTTTGGTGGGCTTTGGATGAAGCCCTTAGACATGAAGATGTGCCCTGTGAGGAGGCTGTATGTGAGCAGTGCACTGACACTATGAAGAAGATTTCAGGGAGCAGCTACTTATGCCCATTGTTCAATGTTTTTAACTAATTCATGACTTGTAAAGTTTTCTTTATAAAGTCTGTTCCTGCATCCAGACACATGCGCTCTACTATGATTCTTTAGAAACCCTAGAACCTCACGAGAGGTTTGCTTTGCACAACTGGGGGGCAGGGGGAAGAAACTGAGCCCTGGTATGCTTTTCTTAGGGGTCTAATTTCTTAAAGCGTTACAAAGGACAGATCAGGTAGGCAACAGAACCCAGCTGCCCTGATGAAAAGGAAACCTCTCTTGGGGTGGACACGCAACACATTGACTCTGGGATATTCTCAGTTTATTCCCAAGGAGAAGCGGAGTGGAGTCCCAACACGCAGCTTTCACTCTGCAGGAAATGCTGCTCTCTGGTATAAAGTCACTTCCAGGAAAATCAGAAGTAAATCTGCACCAGAGGAAGTTATTCGTGTGTCCATTTCAAGTGAGGGTAGCCGGTTACTTGATACAAACCTGCCACCTACCGGCCAAGTGCTATAGCAGTGCCTACGCCAAGCAGCCGGTGGGGGAGAGCTGGCCACATGTCTGCTCCTTACCACAGAGTAAATTTATTGCAGAGTAAAATCCAGGGTAAATGATGCCTGAATAAACACTCTGGGCGTCCTGTCCTTCTACCA
Source organism: Crocodylus siamensis (assembly GCF_052110815.1). Taxonomy (NCBI): domain Eukaryota; kingdom Metazoa; phylum Chordata; order Crocodylia; family Crocodylidae; genus Crocodylus; species Crocodylus siamensis. The sequence continues at coordinate 416,147,635 of NC_143395.1, read as the reverse complement.
TGCGGGGAACCCTGTGGCAGTGGAAACATGACCCGTCCTATTGCAAGTCCAGCGCTTCCGAGCTGCATCCCACAGCAACCCCATAGTTTGTATATTTTCAAGGTCTGTGAATGTTTCACTTCAGACAGATCTCCGTGACTAAAGGGTTGGAGCAAGGCCAGGCAGGCAATCATTACAGCAGTGATAGTCAAAGCAGCTTGAAATTATTTTTAAGAGCTATGCAAAACCCTACGTTTTCCTTCGGTCTTGGCTACCGTTCACATGATATGCTCATCAAGAGTGGCCCCTACCAACCCTCCTGAAGCTGGGCCAATGCACCTTGCATTTACTAGCCACATGCCTTCCAGGGCAGTAGCCAGCTCACTGAGCCACACTCCCTCTAGCTCAGGGGTAGCCAACCTGTGGCATGCATGTCGGAAGTGGCACAGGCATCCTCTGCGTGTAGCATATGTCAGATGGGGGAGAGAGCAACACAGGGACAGATTGGGCAGGGAGCAGAAAGCAGAGCAGCAGAATGGGCAGGGGAAGAGGAGCAGAGCGGCATTAAAGGAGGGGGCAGGGACTGCTTTGTGGCACACCTGCCCAAAAGGTTGGCCCTGACTGATTGAGCATGTGCTCTTCTTCCTTGCCCTAGTACTTTCCTGTCTTGGCTTCCCAAGGGGTCAGCTTCAAGCAGAGACCTGGAGAAAGCCTTACCTGCAGTGTGTGGTTAAAGCTCTGTGCTGGGAAGCAGGGCAGATGTAGGTGCAAACCCTCGCCAGGTGAGGTGGGCCTAGACCTGAAATCCCAAATTCCTGGGTGACTACTCAAACCACTAGGTTATTGAGCCAAAGCACAAGAGAACTTGCCCTGGCTGACACCTACTAGGTTGCTAGTGGTTCTCCTCAGGGACTGGTCTTGTGATTGTCCCGTTCACATTGTTATTACCCACATTGGTGCAAGATGGGGGTGTATATATCTGGCAGAGACTTCCCTGCTGGGAGGTAGGACCAAGACAGAGGAGGGCCTGGGTTGTCATGCAGGAGGGATCTGATTCCCTTGCGGACCAGAGTATGAAATGTGACAGTCCTAAGCACAAAGTCTTTGACTTCTGAATTAATTCCAAGAACGTTTGCTATAAGCTGGAGGCAATGAAAGAGAAGGACCTGGATGCATTGATTAATTGCAGGCTAGCCATGGGCTTCCAGCATGTTGTCTCCATGGAAGAGGCTAACACAACTCCGGGGTGAGTTAGGCTGGGTATTTTCAGTAGAGATAGGGAAGGTACCTGCTTGCTAAGCATTGGAAAGACCTCATTTAGAATATTGTGTGTGGCTCTATAGAGTCAACCGTGTTCAAAAAGATTAATTGACCAGGAACCGGTGCAGAGAAACGCTAATAGGATGATTAGAAGAATGACAAACTGTCTGATGAGGAGAGAGCAAAAGAACTGGGCTTGTTTAATTTAGCAAAGTGCAACTTGAAAAGGGCTATGATTATTCTGCTTAAACACATTTGGTGGATGAACACAGAGAAGAGCTATTTAAATTAAAGGATAGTCTTGGTATGAGATCAAATGGGTGCAAAGTGCTCATGACTGTGAATTAAAGATGGTTTCTAACCAGCAGACAGGTTCTTGGACAGCCTTCCTAGCAAGAGCATGGTAGCAGGAACTTAAATTGATTCAAGATGGAGCTTGGCAGGTCTGAGGGAGTGTAGTAGGAGAGGATAGGGGGATTAAAACATGTAACAAGACTGTGAGTACTTCTGTCTTCATGAGAGGGTTGAAAGGAAACTTGATCTTGGTGTGTATTGCTTGCTTCCATGGGAGGTGTCTGGTGGTGTAGGGCTCCTTGACTTCCCTGATGGTGCCAACAGGATTTGGAGGCACCAAGCTAAAGTGTATGGTCTCAGGGTGTGGTGTGGCTTCCTGGTGCAAGGGGGATCTCTGGCATCGGAGCGGGTTTGCATGGAGGTTATAGACTTAGTGTCACTAGCGGGGATAAGCAGGGCACCAAACCTGGGTGCCAGTGTAGCGGGGGCATCAGCAGCTGCCTGTAGTGCTCCACACCCTGGACCATGGCATCCTCTTCCCCTGCCCACTCCTCTGTGGAGGACACATGATAGCTTAACTGCAGGGGATGTTGCCATTTTGTGGGTGCCAGGTAGGACAGCTGGGCTGGGCAGCTGTGATGGCCCTCTCTGGATTCGGTTTCCCTTCTTTGGATGTCCTCTTCCCTGAATTCTTCAGTGTGCTTGCAGAGCTTGCTCCACTGCACTGTGTTACATGAATCCCCTGCTACAGAGCTTTTGCTGGTCTCCTGCAAGGGCATGGAGGAAAATCTCTTCCCTTGAATGCGTGACTTGGCTTCTGGGTTTCTGTTTCTCCCTCCTCTGAAGCATCAGACAGCGGCCCTGGCTAGAAATGGGAAACAGACTGGAGCGCATTGGAGCTCCTATGCAGCAGGGCCCTGGCTCATAGATCTTGCTCACATGTCCAGAGTTAAAGGGATCACCAGGTTTGGTGGCAGGAAGGAACAGATCAGATTGGAAGGGACCAGTGATTTTTTTTTAAATCTCTTTTTGCCTTCCTCTGTACTATGGATGGGGATCCACTTCATCCATCATCTGGGCTCAGTTTACCTAACTGACACCCTTCCACAGCAAAGGCCTCAGGCACTGGTAGCCTGCTTGTGTCTGCTCTCTTCCCATAGCACTGAGTAATAAAGATCCTCAGTTTACATGCCAAAGACCCTGACATGGGCTGCTTTGTATCTGTGACCTAAGAGAGAAGCTGGAGTTGTTTTCTTGTGGAACCTTTTTGGGGGAAATAGTTTTAATCTGTTGCCTGTGATTGCAGGGGACTGAATTCAATGACCCAGGTCTTCTCCTTCAGTTTAACGTTCCTAACAACCTAGCTGATGCCACAGACCTCATACAAAGTTATGTCTACGTGCCTGATTTGGGAGGAATTGGAGCCCACTCTCAACTGCCCCAAGCCCCCTGAACCACCCCCTCATCATCTACGGCAGCGTTTCTCAACCCATGGGTTGCGACCCAAGAGTGGGTTGCAAGAAAGAATCTATGAAAGGGTCACAAACACACTTTAAAAATGGATTCTCCTTTAAAGGAGAAAAATGTGGGAAACTGGCTTTTCCCTTGCAGGCTGGCAGAGCTGCAGTTTGCAAGGAGCTGGTTGGTGGTCAGGAGAGGTTGCCGAGATGTGTTGGACAGCAGCTGGAGGGCAGGCTAAGGGGTTGGTCGTAATGTGGATGGGCCAGGACCCTGGACCCACTGGTCCCAATCAAGAGATCAGGGCCAGTCATTCCCTGAAGAGCCACTGCCTGCAGTGAACCCCGAGCTGCACATTGGGCTGGGTGAGGCAATCAGGGCAGAAGCTACAGGCCCCAGGCCCCACCTGCTCCAGCCCTTAAAAGCCAGGCCCAGCCTCCTAGTCCAGGCAAAGGCCAAAGTCCTTGCTCCTGACCCTCTGTGTGCTTCCTTGATGGTCTTCTAGCCCTGACTCCTGGCTCTGACTCCAGTTTTTGAGTCTGGTAAGAGTCTCGGCGTTTCCTGACTCCAGGTCCTTGCTCATGATTCTGGTTTGACCTTTGGCTTCTGACCCTGATTCGGCTTACCTTGTCTCCAGCTTTGGCTCTGACCCCAGCTCATCCTGACTTTGGCTGCAGCTTCTGAATCCACTTCCAACACCAGACCCCTCTGGAAACCCAGCTCACTGGGGACCTGATCTGGACTGCATGTGTGCTTCAAGTAACTAACCCCTAGGTGAGACTGCCCTTGCCTGGAGCTTAGCATTGGTAACATGGATGGTATAGGCCTTCAGTAGGGATTAATACAAGCACTGATCAGTGCATATGCCACTCATAGAAAGGCTTTGCTAGAGCATTGACCAAAGGAGGCTTCACCAAAGGCTGATCTTGCACCCACTGGGCTTTAGACTGGGAAATGCCCATGAGATTGGGCTTTGCAGACCCCCAGTAAAACTTTTTGATGAAGTTGACTGTTAAGATGGATTGGTAACGGTAGTGCCAGAGATTCCAGATGACTCTTGATAACAACAGGTGGATGGGGGTAACTGGGCAGATGCGTTGACGTTTGCTATGTAAACGTCTGATGTGAAAAGACAATCGGGGCTCATCGTAGAGATGATCGCTTTTATTAGACCAACACGACTTTTGCAAAAAAATGCCTTGAATTAAATTAATTAAAGGATTTTTTTTTGCAAAAATCTTGTTGGTGTAAAAAAAGCAATCATCTCTACGATGAGTCCTGATTGCCTTTTCCTCTAGACTAATACGACTACAACCTGGATACCTGATATAAAAAGAAGTGCTTTGATCCACATATAAGAGACAGGCTGGAAACCTTTGGAACTTTGCCCTAGGCCTAGGGGACACTATTTGTGAGTTGTGCCTGTGTCCAGAGCTAGCATCTTGTATCCCTGGGACAAGCACGTTAGTGAGTTGGCACTTTGCAGCAAGTAATAAACTTGGCTGAGCCTCTGCCACCAAACCAGCCTGTGGCCATTCTTTGTGCAACATGAGGGTCTCCAAGGGAACCCGCGCTGCCTGCAGCAGCACAGACAACACCATGGCAGTGCGTCCTACATGGAGAACTACCCTGACCAAGACAACAGAGAAACAACAGATGGTTGGTTGGTTTGGGCTGAATGGTGGGCCTGGAGGCAGCCTAGGAAACTATGTAGATCGCCAAAACACTCTCCCAGTAGCTTCTGCTGGAAGATCTGAGTTGGGATGTTCAGAGTGGCCAAGATGTGCATCGGAGCAGGAGCTGTCTGATCCTAGGTGGCCACACGTGGTGTTAGCATCACAATCCCGAGTTCAAGCAAAGCCCATCTTTTAATGGGAAATGCTGCCAAACTAGCTGAGCGCTGCCAGTTTCCAGGCTAAAACTAAACTTCCACATTTTACGAGAATAATAAATCTCTGGCTGGCACCTGGAATCCTGCCCGGGTTTGCTTGACGTCCAGCCCGGCTTTGCTGACATGTCAGGTTTCATTACAAATGCTTTGTGAGGCTCTCGTTGTGATAACAAACGAGACAGATAATTATTTACAAAATTATAAAAGTCCTTTGGCAGCATCTCTCCTTTCAAATAGTGCTATAACGGATCCGACAGGAGCCTTGTCATTAATAATGAAACTATTTCTGTAGCTGTGGACACATTTATTTTTATGTGAATTTAGCACTTACTAATAATGGCCACCAACAGAAAGCCCTGGAGAATGAAGCTCTTTGTAATCTTCATTAACTCTTACACTGACACATCCTTCCCTACCAATGTCTTCTTACCCCATAAACTTGTCTCCTCAGCTGAATAGGACAAGGATGTGTTGATGCCTTGACACAAGCTGTTGGGTCATTCTTAGGTTTGGGGCCTTCCAGGGGAGAAACTGGTGAGAAGTCAAGTATCATGCCAGAAACTGGGCTGATCCTGCCTGAAGTGGTGGACTAGATGACCTTTGGAGGTCTCTGCTAGCCCTACTTCTCTGGGATTGATCTATGATCTATTGTCTTCGGCATCACCTGTCTTATTTATGGATGTGCACACAAAGTCCAGGTTCCTTGAACAACACAGAAGCCACAACAGCAAGCTCTTTCCTTGTTGAGGAGACCACCATGTCTTTTCTTCCTTATATCGGTTGTGTGCCCAAGAAACTTGGGGTCTTGACTATACCATGTCGGCAACTGATCCCAGAGGTGTGGGGCTGAGCTCTGACTTGAGTTTACTGATGTGCTCCACACCTGGAAATTCAGCGGGGAAGTTGCTCAGGACTTGACCTCCAGGCTTGCTCTCAGCCCCCTGGAGATTGAAGATTCAAAGGGGTGTGCTGGGGAGAAGGCCTCTCAAGCCTCCCCAAATTGCCACATGCCTCTGGTGGTTCCTGCATGGTTTGTTTCTTACTGTCTCTGACACAGAGTCGATCCTTTCATTGTGTATGAGTGCTGACTTCAAAGAGGTTTGTGACTCCTTTTGGATCAAAGACTCCAGTAAATACAACCACTGACCCTGGGAACTGGATGGAAACACTGGGCCTTGGCCATCTGGTCACTAATGGCAAGAAGGTTCAGTCGCTACCAACTTTGTTTGGATTTGCATGGGCAACTTAAGCCTTGCCTGCAGAGGGATAAATGACTAGAAGAAAAAGGCCTACAGTGATTCCAGGGTAATTCAGCTATTCCAGAATAAGTTCCCCATGCAGACTCTCCTGTCTTGGACTAGAGGTCTGTCTAGGGAGTTAGCGACAGCAGAAAAGGGATTTTGGAAGAGTGCTGCTGGCCAGCTTCCTTGTGCGGAAGAGTCCCTGGAAGGGAAAGGCAGCACATCCCAATTCCCTGAGACTTTAGTCTTCTTTGTTCTACTTGAGAGAAATGATTCTTGTTTAGTCTTTTGACGCTTCGCAGGTCCAGGTATGTTCGGGTATCACTGTGGTCAAGCTACAGGTTGTACTAAGTCAGGGGTGTCCTGCCCTGTGAGCGGGTTGAGTGGTGTGAGGCTGGTTTGTGGGCTGGATTGGGCCACAGACTGGCCCTAGTGCATGTCCTGGAGTGGCCAGAGTTGACATCGCACGTGGCATGGTCCTGCTCTGGCTGCTCCAGGGCTGTGCTACACATGGGAGCCACTCAGTGCCAGGGACTTGGATTGGGCAGGCCAGCCTGGGCCAAGTACAGCAGCAGTCACACAGGCAGGAGGCCTCAGCTAATGAACTCTTCCCCAGTTTAGGAATAGCAAGCATCTTGGCTGGCTGCAGGGAGCACTGCCTACCCATTTTGCACCAGCTGGGGCCCTAGGTTTGCAGGCCAGTCAACAACTGTGCTGTGTTGAACCTCCTGGCTCCTGCAATCTCTGGTTTCCCAGTTTCTGACTCTGGTTTTGACTTATTTCTGGACTTCAGCTTTGGATTTCCCCGTGGATCTATTTCCTGGCTCCTGACCCTGGATTGGCTCTGCTTTTGGACTTCGCCCTGTGGATTATTCCTTGCGTTAGGTAACACAGAATCTGATCCGTGGATCCTGACTTTGGACTGCACTGTGGACTCTGCCCCTGGATTTCCTTCTTGATTTTGTTAGAAATATTATTAAAAATGCATTATCAATAGTATTGTTAAAACAGCTGTTAGCTCCCATTAATAGTGTTGTCAGAATAAGCATGGCTGCCAGCTCTTCTTGTCTCCCTGGTGTAAGAAGGAGGGGGTTGGAGGGAAGGATACTAAGGGCTCTTTGTACTAAGGTATCACTCTCTCTTTGTTTTGCAAATTTACTATCTCTTTGTTACAGTAAAGCATATACTCCTCAGCTTTTCTCATGCAGATAAGAGTAAATTGCAATTCTAGCCTTGAAGGCAGGAGAGGTTTGAACTTTTATAAACTGAAGTGCTTTCTGGGCAAGCGCAATAAGCTAATACATATTAAGCCTATCCGCCCCGCATACTTAAGTAGTTAATTATAATACACATGCGATGTATGATGTGACGTATTCACATACATGTTTGTATGAACCGGAAATGAGTTGTAAGAGTTCCTGCTTCTGTACACGTGCTCAGGAGAGAGGGGATAAAAGCCTGCTGAGAAGTGTTCCCCGGGGGGGGGCAGAGTGTTTTATCTTTTGTCTTCTCTCTCTGACCCTATTTGCAAATATATACCTTTTGTATCACCAACAATGTGTGCCTAAAGGATCATTATTCATTGAGCCGCCAAAGAAACGAACCGTGATTTTTACATCAATTTGATAATATGGCTCTTATCTGCTCACCCAGCCCCAAACCCCTGTTTTTCCTCAGTGACCTAACCACTAAGCCAGACTGCCTATGCTGCAGTGTAGGGCTGTGCTGCAAGCAGTGGCCACTCCACCAGCCCAGGAGGTAAGTTAGACCAGGTGCTATGTATGGCATGCAGGGCCATCCAGCAGCCCCACATAGTCAACTCAGAGACTCACGGGCTGCATCAGGGGCTGAACGAGAGGGCTGTGCAGGCTGGATCCAGCTCGTGGATCTTTGACACTGCTGTAGTAATGTAACTACCCCCTCGTAGCATCACACGCCCACCAAGAGTTGTTAAATTAGAGCTAAAATTGCACATAGCCGTGGTGTTAAGGGTGGCACATGGTTGTCACAGCAACTTATGAATTCATGATGCACCACATCTTATCCCTCCGCTCTCACCTTAAACCAGCCACAAAGGGATCTTTGTGCTTTGAAGCCCAGAGTCCTGCTGAACCCTAGTTCACATTGCTGGGATCTAAGGGAGCAAGCGTTGCTCCAAGCAGGGTTTGAGACTAGTTTGCACCAACTGCCCTTTGTCCTTGGCTACACTTGCAGCACCTCCACAGCAGCACTGGCTCCATCTCCCCATGCTGACTCACACAGGTTATGCTCTTGTTATGAAAAAGGGCTGCCGTGCATGCTGAGGAACATCTGTTACTGCTGTGCCCTTGTTAGTGGGTGGATATACTCTCTATGAATGGGCCAGGGGACCTCAGGCCAGGCTGGGGGAGAAGCAATCCTTCTCATTCCAGTTTCTTTTGTTCTCTTGCCATGATGACCCTTGGGATTTGTTTGCAAGCTGTAACTTAAAGAAAAACAGAACACCCTTTAGTTTAAACTGTGAAGCTCAGGTCCCAATTTCCCCGTATCCAAATGGGTCTGGATCTAAGGTTTGGATGCAGCCCTGCTTCCAATTCTTTTGCTTTTAAGATTCTCGGATGCCCTGGGGTTCGTTTTTCCTGCACTTGACATCAGATGCTGGCTGTATTAGGGGCTTTCCAAAATCCTGTTCCAAAGTGCTTACGATCCAAAGAAAAGTCTGGGGCAAGGGAATCAGAACAGGCAATTTCTACTTAACTTCTGCTGTATAATTATATGTTTAGTTTTAGCATGAGCATGACCTTGCCTTGAGGTGGGGATGGACTAGATAGCTTTTTGAGATCCATTCCAGCCCTATTGCCTATGACTCTATGGCATGCTTTCTTTTGTAAACCATCTGGTTTTCACTATCTCGTCTCAAATCAAGGGGTTGATGCAGGTTCTTTGTTAAAATATTATTTTTTTTTCATAATTTCTATTGCAGCAAATATATAAGGCTTCAGCTCTGATGATTTATCTCATCATGCTGGATACTGAACATACACACTGTAAAGGAGAGCTCCATTATCAGTACTAGCATGGGCTGTAGGATCCCTGGCTCTGCTATGCTTGGTGCTTTACAAATGGATAACAGAGATACAACCCATGAACCAAAGAGATTATGATTTAAACATAAGCTAAGGGGCAAGAGATGGGGGCAGACAGACAGTGGAGCAATGAGAGAGAACAATGAGATCATGTCAGTCAGCGTCATGGGTGGTGGCCTCTGCCCATCCATGCTCTTGTCAAATTTTACAGTCGTCCCAGCAAAGGAGAGTTTAAAGGCAGGATCTGAAATTGCTCTGAGGATACGTATGGGATGTTCCACCCAAGCAGGAGGGGCAGCACGGGAGTGAGCACGAAGCGGCATGCTTGAAAACCTAAGTAGTGGGTGAAGGAACCTGGTATCTTGGGTGGATCAAAGGTGGGACTTGATCTCTCACTAGTGAAAGAGGGGGGACGGAGGTAGGGATAGCCTGATAGAGCCAATAGGTTAATGGGGCCAGTTAACAGGGATGTAATAGGACAGGTGGGCACCCAGGGCAGCTCCTGGGTGCTGGTGCCAGTGGTGTGGGCAGTAGAGAGCACTGGCAGCTGTTAGTTTTCTAGTTGCTCCACCTTAGTTACACTACTTCCAGTTAAGGAAGGTGGAAGGAAGGGAGTCTGTAGGCCCATTAAACACAGGGAAGTGAGGTCCAGGTCTTCAGCTGCATAGCTCTGGCGGAAGTCTACAAAAACTGGGAGACGGTTTAAAAGCTCATCCAAAGATGAGCCGAAGCTTCCAGCAGGAGGCACGTCCATGCTTTCTGCCTCGCAGGTTCTCACTTTGTGTGCCTGCATGAGGATGGCTCCAACAGAATTTGCTCTCTTTGAGATTTGCCATTTGAAGCGCTTCGAAAGAAGAAACAGCATGAGCTGAGAAACAGCCCAGCCTGGCTCTTGTCTTCTGCGTAGGCCCTCTGCAGTCTGCTTTCACACAATGAGCCTGGCACTGCGTCAAGCCATGGGAAAACAGGAAATCGATGCTGTATCTTGAAACCAATGTACTTGGGGTGTACAATGCAGCCTATCGGTTCCCGAGCATTCAGCTGCTCTTGTCGGACTTTATCTTTAATTGTTGCAACACAAACTGTTTTAAAGGCTGGCAGAAAGAAGGCTGGATGTTAACTGTTGTTATTCAGAATGCATCTTCTTCAGCATTTCCGGGACTCCGAGGGTTTGCATTGCTGTGAATTATTAAACAGTTGCCACTTTCTGCTATAACAGTGGCTATAGGTTGTTGATGGCCAGAGGCAAATGTACTGTATAACATGCACTTGGACATGCATCAGGATGGGCTCCTTTCCCACTCGCTTGAGGGGAGACAAGCCTGATATCTAAGCTTGTTTGATCTCGAGGGATAAAATCATCTCTGTAGCTCTACTGCTGACATGGAGAGGTTGACAATGCTGGTCATGGCAGGGATTACTCTAATACCTCCTCCAGATGCCTGTCATTCTCCTCACGACGTGGGAGAAGACTCAGAACTTGAGTCCTACAGCTCCTTGCGGGGGTGGACTATATCTTAATCGAGGTCTTGGCTCCTTGACCTTTGCCCACTAATTTGGGATGACATGACATCCCAATTGCAATTAAAGCAAATGCTTGCATGGAAGGGGACTAGGGAGTGTTTGTGCTACCCTTATGGCAATATTCTTCCCCTAAAAGGAGCTGAGTAAAGCCAAATCCTATCCTGGCTTGTCAGCTCCACCTCCTGCTCGTTCCAGCTGGAAACCGTGACACGTCCTATTGGCTCACCACTGGCCATCTGGAAATGCTCTGCAGCCCAAGAGCAATTCAGTGACTATAGTTGGAGTCTTCTGGACCAGGGCATAGGTCAATCGGTACCGTATAGAAGCTGTCGCTGACAGCAGCCTGGCCTAGAGAAAGCACTGAGCTCTTGTTTGCACACAGCTGATTGCAAGAAGAGGCATTATAAAACACAGGGTGGCATGGCAGAGTCATCAGTCCAAATTCCAACAGATACTCAGCGTGTTATAGACAGCTGGTTAGCCATGTTAGTCAGGAAGAAGGCAGGGGCAGGGTAGCACCTTAGAGACTAACTGGTTCGGAGAAGCGTGATTTATAAGAACTTGGCCTTGACTGGATAAAGGCTCAAGGCCTGGTCAGGTATAACAGCAGCAGCAGCGATCAGCACTTCAGAAAACACTGAAAATACCTTTTCCGATCTCAGCTAATTGAAGAACAAGGTAAATGGGGTGTGAGCATGTGCAGGAAAATAGATTCCTTCCAGACCCGAGTGATAACCTGTACCTTAGCTTGTGTAACTGCACATGTTATTAAGCATAACATTATGTAGCCTTTTTTTAAATTTGACTGAGCGGTGAAGACATACCCTGCTAATGTGATCTGCTAGGAGAGCTGGATCTGTAATATCCTTCCTTTTCATTTGATGGGATTTTCTCACAGAGGGTTGTAGCTGCAAGTAATAGCATAGATGGGGCTTATGTCGTTTCATCCTTGTTCATGAAAACCTGCTTGCTAGAGTGTAGCAAAAATCTCCCGTGTCCCATCTAGACCAGTGTTTGCACCATTGCTACCAATGCAGGCTGCCCCCTATCAACCCAGCTATTAATGGGAGCCTGGCTATTTTGTATAGGAGTCAAAGACTGCTGGGCATAATACTAGACACCACACTCCCTTCCACACTGTTGGCTACTAAAACTGGCAAGCCCTAGTACAGCTTTACCTTTTTGGATCCAGCCACTATTTTAAAACCCACATGAAACCTTCTTATCTTCTCCGAATGCACCTTGCTGTGGCTGCTGGCCCTTCCTGATCGTAAGTGCCCTGCTATATGTGAGTGGTGCTAGAGAGATTCATAATAAGCGTGCTTGACCCTGATGTTGAACCAAAGCACTCTGCAAGCTCAGGAGAGCAGGGCGTAGACAGGAACAGCGTCAAAATCTAGACCACTCTCACTTCCAGCCTGGTGCAGCGCTGAAGTCCAGTTGCTTAGGAGAGGTGAACATGGCTGGATTTGAGCATTAAGTAGAGGAGGACATTTTTATCCAGGGGCAAGACAAGCTGATTCTTGCCACTCCTCTTGGGAAAACTTCTGTGGAATGATGGCTGACCACATAGGTCGGATCTTGATGTCATATCTCAGCCACAAGACAATAGCTAGTGTCCCCTAGCATCCTAATGGGATATTAACTCAAAAGACCAAATACTGAGGGCCTAGAAGGACATACTGCTTAAACCAATGTATAAATGTAGCAGACAATGCAGGCTACTGAACTGGAGTAACCTCACTCAATGTGATGGAGAATCCAGGGTAAAACACGACCAATATAAGTTCTGCTAATTTAGGTTTTGTCCATCTGCTCCATCCCGGGGTGGTCATTTGCTGGAGGCAAACAGGCTATTAGTTCCAGTGGCAAGATGCAGTGACAGCTGTCCACTGCATGAGCTACTCTCCGGGATAGCCATGTGTCTGTCCATTCTTGATCCTGGGGAAATTTACCTTAGTACACAAAACACAAGCGGGCTTGCTCTCTCCGAGCCAAGTCACTGCTCTATTTCCTGATGCCTCAGCATTTTCCTGGAAGACTTTCCAGGTAAGTGCTAGTTTTGCTCATTTCTAATTAGCTTAACATGTGACTCACAGAAGTTTGATGATCAGGGCAGAGGGCTGCTGGACAGAGATGTAACTGGGTACCTCTGTGCCATGGGTGTTGGTGGCACAGAGGGCAGTGGCTGGTCTAGGATGGCAGAGGTGAATCAGTAGGTATGGCAGCTTATATTTCTACACCCAGATCTAAGTTGGTGCCTGGGGCTGACTCTGGGTGCCAGAATTAAAAGCAAACATTAGGCTAACTTGTGCCCGCATATATGTCTGTGGCCACCAACTTCGGGTGCAGGCTCACTCCATGATGTGAATGGGGTAGCAAGTAGGTAACTAGCAGCAGCACTTACCTGGTACCATTGCTTCTCCAAACAGGTTGGAATAAAAGTCCAAATTCACAGGGATGGCTGGAGGCTGTTGGCTGACAGCCTTGCTCAGGTATCAGATCGCTTATGGGTGTAGATCAAAACCTGTGATGCAGAATAGGTAACTGAACCATTCCTGGGAGCAGAGGGAAAAGGAATTCACCAAGCCCCAGACTGTTTTGTAGGCCACTGCAACAGGCATCCCTCCCCTTATTGCCACGTGCTTGCAACATACCCCACCTTAAATAAGAGGGAGGAAATGCTGGCCAGTGGACCTGGGAAGCACCAGATTGGCCCCCAAGCAAGTGGATCAGCTGCAGGGCTCCCCCAAAGCAGGCAAGAGGCATTTCCACCCTGAATTAGCTCCCCCTTCCCCATGTAGCAGAGCCACCTCTGCCTGGCTGGCATACACCATGCAGCTCCTTCCACGATTGCTTGGCTAAGGCCAGGGCTGATGAGAAGTCGTCTGATAATTCCAGGCAACACACGTCTCATTTACTCTCGCCTTGGGAGGTGGGGGGCTAGCAAGAACTGCAGTTTCTTTGTCTGGCAGCCGCCGGAAAGTATCTCCTTTATATTCATTGCAACACATCCCTGTCTCTTCTCTGCTTGGAGTGACACAACAGCCCTTACAGAGAAACGCTCCTTCAGACCATGAAATCCTAATCAGAACCGCACTGATTCTTATAGAAGGAAATACTAGTTACTTTGATACAAGGTCCAGAGGTTGCACATTGCAGGCAGTTTAACTACAGTGAGCTGCAGCAATTGCTCAAACTGTTAGGTTAACCTCACTGTATCTCAGAGGCCTTTAAAAGAGACCTCCTAGGGAGAGCTAATTGCCTAAACGAGCTACGGCACTAACTAAAATTGAACACTGAGACCTTGTGTGGAAGGAGGGAAAATTTCCAGCTCCATGAAAAAAAAGTGAAGCTACCTCTTGGGCTGCCAAGGTTGTGCGTTAGAATAAACCAATTGCATGAATATTAAAGCAACTTGCAAGAGGAGTTCGGTAGCACTCAAGGAGTTCAGCAATCTCAGCACAGCAGCACAAGGGGCACGATTCTCACAAAAAGCTCATGGATATTTTCTCTGACGCTGCAGGTACTTTGTCTCAGCAGTCGAGCGAGGCTCCACTATGTAAGGGCAGAAACACTGGAGCCCATTCCTGGAATGACTTCCCCCAATTTGTGCTGCAACTGCAGCTCTCCGCTGGGCACATCCACCCTAGCAGAGTCTCCCCCCATAGAAAACCATGCAGTGCTTTGTGCCCAGAGGCATTTCACTGGAAAGTGTCCATCACTGAATGGGTTTAATATGTTTTTGATTCCCATTTAAATAACCACCGTTCAGCTGTAATTCCACAGAAAAATGTTAAGAGGTTGCCACGGTCGCAAAGAATAGTTAGGAAACAGTCAATGTAAGGTGGTGCAGGCCGATTTGATGAGATCGGGGAGAGGGAAATAGGCGTGTAATGTCAAAGTGATGTTCACTTTTACCTGCTATGAACAAACCAACTCCTCGTTTCCCTGTCACAGCGGTCTCCAAAGAACGGAGAGAGGGAAGTCCTAGCTTTGGCTCGTGCTTGGAGCAAGCACTGGCAGTAAGAAGCCTGGACTCGGGTGGGAGAGAGAAACTCCCAGTGCCCGTGTCATTTGGAGACTGAAGGCACTTGGCCCAGTTCAGGTATGCAGGTTGCTGTGGCAGGGAGCTCTTGAAAAGCAGCAGAGAAAAAGCAAAAGCAGTAGTGGAGGCTTATGCATGGAGGGACAGAGGACGCCAAGTGACTGAAGTTGCAGACACCCCTCTCCACAGCATCCGAGTGGCTGAGAGGAGTGTAGCACATATCGTCAAGAATCAGGACCTGGACAGGCAGATTCCTTCTTATTCCCTCCAGGAGACAGACCCTTTCCTGCTCCACGTAGGACTGAGAGGCATTGCTTTGGGGAAAACCCCAGGGCACCCACAGGGACCTGATAAGTACAGGTGGGAGCCTCTGCACCTCCCTGACTACCCACATCTGGCAGCTTCAAGCTCTATTCTCTCCCCTGTGCTTTACAACCAGTTGTAGTTAATTTAATATGGGGGAAAAACTAATAGTTGGGTGGGGGGCAGACGATGGGTACAGAGCAGGTGCTGACAGGCAGCCCTGAGGCAAGCAGGCGAGTCCCATGATTCTCAAACAGGGTGTGCCAATGCCATGGCACCCAGGAGTGCCCTGAGGTCCTTTTGAAGATGCTGTACAAGGTTAGCACTGCCAAGTGTGTGGACATGATTCACAAGATAAACCCAGAGACTTCAAACAGGAATCCAGCATGTCAGACCTATGCTTCCTGAGGACTTTGCAACGGAAAAATCACTTTAGCATTTTTCTGGAGTCAAAGAACAAGTGAAAGTGAAGAGCTGGTGTTTTCTGAGGGGGCCTCAAGTCTACCCGGGTTGAGAACCATTTGTGGAGGCAATCCATCGATTCAAGGATAATGTCTACCATGGCTCATTGATGGGTCCTGAGCCACAGATCTGTCCACAAAAGGACAGCGTATTGTTTCCTGTAATAGAAGCCTGCCTGTGACTTTAACGTGAGGAATCTGGTGCGCAGAGACCGCAACCGCACGAAGTTGACAAGTGGAGATCTGGGCTCTGTGGCAAAGGAGAACCCAAGATGACAGAAGACCTCCACCCCGCTGCAGCCTTCTTTTGTTTTGACAGCCATGGGGATCCCGACAGCTTCTCTTGCCCCATACACTGTTGAGCACTTGGGGTTGGGCTGTGGTTTGCCTGGAACCTCCTCTTGGGCTTGTTCACCAGGGGTGACCCTGCCAGGGGTGTGAGACCACGGGCAACATAGCTCAGAGGAGCACTGAGACACGTAAGCCTCTCCACCACTACAAGTTCTCGGTCTATCGAAAAGAGCGGAGAATCACCGATCTGGTCACTGCTACAGGTGTCTTCCAGGAGGATCCCTAGAGCAGGGCATCCAAGCCCCTCCACCACCTCTGTGCACAGCCCCTGCCTTTCCCTTTGCACCAGTGAGTCTCCACCAGGAAGTGGCAACACCAAGGGGCAGGCAGGGTGGGAGAAAAGGGGGCTGCCAGAAGCTTTTAAGGGTGCTTGAAACATGTAGCTTCAAAGGTACAAATACCTGCATGTGGTTCAACAAATACCTGCATGTGGTTCACAAGAGCAACCCAGGCAAGTCATACAGGGCGAGACTGAAGGAGCCAGGCATGTTCAGCTTGCAAAAAAGGCACTCAAGCAGGGACATGACAGTAGTCTTAAAATACCTGAAGGGCTGCCATAAAGAAAAGGGAAAGCACCTTCTCTCTCGTGCTGCAGAGAGGAGGATGCGGACCAGGGACTTGAAGCTGCAACAAAGTAGGTTCAGATTGGATCTCCAGAAAAACTTCACTGTGAGAGCAGCGAGGCAGTGGAAAAGATGCCTGGAGAAGCTGTGGATGCTCCATCACTGGGGGTGTTCCTGGAGAAGTTGAACAGCCCCTGGTCGGGGAAGATGCCTGTGTACTACTATGAAGATTTGATGCTCTGTTTCTGCTACACGTGTCAGGGGGTTTCAGGCCTCCACAAGAGACACTGGGTGCTGCTGCAGCCCAGGTTGGGGATGGGGAACGTCCTGCTGCAACCAGATCCGGAGGGTCCTGTCCCTACATTTGGGGTCAGACTGATGCTGCATTGGGGCCAAGAAGCAGTGCTGTACCATGATTCCTGGTGGCCCCGGGGCGAACTTTTAGTATCGGGCCCCCCTTTGCCAGAGAGAATCACTTTTTTGTTGCAAAAGTCTTTATCGCATTTGTGGTATTGACGTCTTTAAGAAGCTCATTCTCAACTGATAACATTGCTAGTCCCGTAGACGTGCAATATTAAAACTCGTAATTTTTTTTTTTCCTTTTCGGGCCCCCTTTCTGTCCAGGCCCCGGCGGACACCTGGTTTGTCCGTGTCTGTGTCCGGGTCTGCCAGGAAGGGATCAGAGTGGTAGGAACTAGGGGGCTTGGTTGTAGGTTCGGTTGTACTGGGGGTGACCCTGATCGGACTGGTAGGGGCTGGGGAGGGGTTGGTTGTAGGTTCGGTTGTACTGGGGGTGACCCTGATCGGACTGGTAGGGGCTGGGGAGGGGTTGGTTGTAGGTTCGGTTGTACTGGGGGTGACCCTGATTGGACTGGTAGGGACTGTGGGGGCTTGATGGTGGGTACGGTTGCACTGGGGGTGACCCTGATTGGACTGGTAGGGGCTGGGGGGTATTTTCCTCTGTAGCATCTGCCTGGGTTCCCCTGGGCTACAACCAGCTTTGGGGGGAGCTGCTTGTAGCCTGTTGCTCTAAGGGCACAGGCAGACAAGGTGCTTTGGGTGAATGTAATTCGCAGCCGTGCTGGTCGGAGACAAAAAGAAATGCAAACATGTAGGACTGTTGGTTCAGAGGAGAGACCTTTCATTAGAGCAACTGAGAAATGGCAAAAAAAATTAAAAAATCATTTTTTTGCCATTTCTCAGGTGGTCTATTGAAAGGTCTCATCTCTGAACCAAGAGGTCTGGATTTTTGCATTTCTTGGGGGAATGCAAGATCTTTTATTAAACCAAATAAGTACCGCTAACAGCTGGTTTCTTCCAAGCTCTGCACGCAACGGGCTCACGCATGCGCAGTCTCTCGCCCCGGGCGCAGCAGGAGGTGGTCCCGCCCCCGTGGGAGGGAAGGGGGGTGGCCACGCGGCCAGTCCCGCCCCTGAACTCTATGGTGGAGGGGGGTCTCTCTAGCCGGACGGGCGGATCAGGTTCGGTGGTGGGTGCCCGGCATTCCGCTGCGCATGCGTGGAGAGGGGGCGGTTGCGTGTGCCCCGGCGGCCGCGCGGGGGCGCTGCGACCCCGCCTCCACCTCCCTCGCCCCGCCCCGCCCCCGCCCCCCCCCCGCACCGGCCCCGCCTCCTGCCGCGGGGCCGCATCCTGCTCCGGCCGCCGGGAGCGGCGCGTGCGGAGCGCGACCGGCAACATGCAGCCCCCGCCGAGGAAGGTGAGGGCTGGGCCGAGGTTGGGGTGCGCGGCGGGGTGAGGTTAGGTTGCACCGGGGGGGATTGAGGGGGGAAGGTTAGGTTGCACTGGGGGGGGGATGAGGGTGGGTGAGGTTAGGTTAGGTTGCACTTGAGGGGTAACGGTTGCCCTAGGGGGCTGGGGTGGGTGAAGTTAGGTTGCGCTTGCACTTGGGGGGTAGGTTAGGCTGCCCTGGGGGCGTAGATTAGGCTGTACTGGGGGATGGAGGTGGGTGAGGTTAGGCTGCCCTGGGGGGATATGTTAGGCTGCCTTCGGGGGGTAGGTTAGGCTGTACTGGGGGATGGAGGTGGGTGAGGTTAGGTTGCACTGGGGGTAACAGTTGCACTTTGTGGGGTAGGTTAGGCTGTACTCGGGGGGGGATAGGTTAGGTTGCCCTGGGGGATGGAGGTGGGTGATGTTAGGTTGCCCGGGGGGTAGGTTAGGTTGCACTGGGGGGTAACAGTTGCACTTCGTGGGGTAGGTTAGGTTGTCCTGGGCTGGGGTGGGTGAAGTTAGGTTGCAGTGGGGTGACCGGGGTTGGGGGTTGGGCTGCAGGGGACAGCCGCGACAGGACAGGGCCAGGGTGTGGGGTTGGCGGCCGTGAGGTTGGGTGTGTGGGTGCTGGTGGGGAGCTGGGGCTTCTGCCTAGGGGTGTTGGCTGGATGGGGCAGGCGACGGGAGGCCTGGGGGCCCGGTGCAGATGCGTGGGCAGGCTGAGGTGTGTGGGGAGGGCCCCAGGGGCTCGGGTGGGCGGCTGCACGGTGTGTGCCGAGGGTCATGGGGCGAGGGGGCGAAGGCAGGGCTGTCAGGGGAGATGGGAGGTCACCCACATCAGGTGGTCCCTTGGGGTGTGCAGCGGGTGAGGGAGGGCCAGCTGCTTTGGCGGCTGTTTTTGGGGGGTTGCCTCATGTGGGGGCTGTAACCTTGAGGCAGGGGTTGTGTGGAGTTGGCCGAGGCACTGATAGAGTGGCGTGCCGGGGGCAGGGGCAGTTTGGGGGCTGCAGGGGCACAGAGCCGTGGGGCGGGTGGGGAAGGAGCTGCCTGCAGGTGAGGGCTGCTGGGGGTCGGTGTTGTGTAAACAAAAGGCTGCAGGCGCACGGCTGTCTCCTGTCACTCCCTGCTCCCTGGTAGCCGGGTGGCCTTAGTGGGACGGCTCCCTGTCTTGCTCTTCTGCCTCTGTTGTTCGGAGGATGAACACTGCTCCTCTCGCAGGGTCTTGCTAACGCTTCATTGGGTTTTAGTTTGCATTGGGCAGCTTATTTATATTGTGTGTGCGTTCTGCTTCGCCTGCCTCAATTTTATTTCTGTGCAGATTTTCTTTCCATTGCACCGGTTAGCTTTTGCAAAGGTTTTATTTATTTATTTTGAAAGGGCTTTTTATTTAAGGCAAAAGAAGTTTCAGTATTTCCCTGATTAAAAATATAATTAGATCTCCCTCCTGCTTGGTCAGAGCACAGGGTGTGTGTCTGTGTGCGTCTGTGTGAAGGTGAGAGACGCGTCTCTTTCTGTAATGATTCTGGGGGATTATGGTTGGTGTTTGCATGGCGTGGGGGTGCTGTTGCTAGCAGACCAAGTCTGAAATGCTGTTCTGCTTTGCTTGAGAGGAGAGCGGAGGTTTGTGTCAGATCCTTCCCTTCACCACCTCCTTGTCTTTCTCTCTTCCCCTTCCCCCATAGTGGGACTGTTACACATTTTCATTTTTATGCATATGTCACATCTTTAGATGCATTGATTCTGTTTTTTTAGGCTGCCACATGGCTTCCCCTTAATTACTGAAGGCAGACATACATTCCAAGATGCCTTGTCTTAAAAATCCAGTTTTCTGTGTTCAGATCAACCTTTATTTTTGGTGCTGATGGTTATCACAACAGTCCCTCCCACCTCCCACCCCCTGCCAAATATCACTTAAGTTCCCTGATGACTGAAAGCTTGGCCTTAACATTGGGAGGTTCAAAGGACTATAATGCTCGTCTTAAAAATCTTTAGAAGTCAAATTTAAGGAGAAGAAGGGCTCTTGATCTGATGTCCTGTCAACCAGATGAATGTATTTAAAGGCAGCTTGTTCATGGAGCCATTTTAATCAATGCACATTTCATAATTGTGTAAGTTTAAATGTTAAGGTTTTGATTGATTGTTTCTTCCCCTGGCCGCCGCCTTTGTTTTAAGTCATGTGTTGCTGAACTGATGTTGCTTTAGACAGGCTTGTATTTAGAGGCCTGGAATTAAAAACCACACATATTTGTTGGTAACAGCAAGGCAGAGCTCTGAGGGGGCCTAATATATGAAATGTGGACTTTACAGGCCAATTCCAACATACATTCCTTGGCAATTATGTCTTTACATAGGATTAAATGACCTAACAAACTAGCTTTACACATGCTGACAATGTTTATGATCCCGTTGCCTATTCAAATATGCAAATTATAGTTAAGGACATAAAATATTGTTTTATTTTGAGATTGCAGTTAGAATCTAGAGAAAAAATACGGTCTGTGTTTTTTGTAGGTGAAAGTTACACAGGAGCTAAAAAACATTCAGGTTGAGCAGATGACAAAGCTGCAGGCCAAGCATCAGGCAGAATGTGATCTACTCGAAGATATGAGGTAAGGTTACAGAAAATGCTACCAGATTCCTGTAAGATCTCCTTTTGGAAGGACATTTGGGTTACAAAACTCCGGGAACTCATGATGGAATTTCCTCTTGGATTTCCTGCTTTGGAGCTGTTCAAGCTTTCACACAGCTGGAAATTATAACTGGAACTAACACAAAGCAAACCATTTTTCTTCTCTTCAATGGGGAAAGTTATAAAAATGTGTCATGAAGAAATCTGGAAAATATTGATCTCTTCAGCAGTATTTCTCTTCTAGAATAAGCTGACAGTTTAGTTTGCTTTTTGTGATACTGCTAAGAGTATAAAGCAAATCTTTATAAAATACTTTGTAAACTGGTGAAGTCTTATAGTTAGCTACAAGTAATTTTAGATGGCGTTCATTTAATATAAAATGTAAGATATTTACGTTGATATTGAAATATTTTTGTTGTATTCCTTTGCATGTTAGGATCAGTGGAAAAGGTCCGATAGTAAAAAACCCCAGTTTTGTTTGTCTTTTAAATAACATGATTCTCTTTTAGTGTTTTGTGATCAAAATGTCTGTGAGGAGTAGGACACACTTCGCATTATATGGGGAAATAAATCAGTAACCCTGTTTGGAGGTAGTCAGCTTCTAGACTGGTTGTACTGTGAAACAGTCATATTCATCAATACAACTATTGCTGTCCATCTCTTTGGCATTATATAGTCCACTCATTAAATGAAAATCCTGCGTGATTGGAGATGATTTGTTTTTAATGAATAAATAATATGTAATTAAGTGGCAGTTCAACTTCAGGAGGATATCATACAGGTGCTATCTCCATGTATCCCTTGCGTATGAAACCTGTCGAAACAGAAATTCACCCATTCATAATCTTATCAGATCCCCACTTTCTTTCCTGGCTATTGAAAGAAGCTTCTTTATGGAAAGATCACAGCATCTATTATCTTGGACTACAAGTAGTGACTGTGCATTGTTTACACAGTAAATACTGGTTAATGAGTAGCAGACTGGTATGCAACGATTTTTTTTTTCCTTGGATAAGAACTTAATTTTATAACATCTGCACCTGCTAGCCTGGCTGGAGCCCAGTTCTGCCCAGCATTCCTCTGGTATTCCCTTAGTTCACAGAGTTCAAATTCAGGCCCTTGTTGGTGTGTTTTACTGGAGCACAGAGCATAAATGCTGTCATAGCGTTAAACAATGTTGAGTTACAAGTACAAACTCAGATTTCAAAATCTTTCTTGAACTAATTCGGAAATCTTAATTTTTCAAATGTTTTGTGGCTTTAGAAACTGGTTTGGGATATTAATTTCAGTGAAGTGGTCACTGAGTGTACATAGTCTCTTCATCAACCTTGTTGCAAGCATTTTGCATGTGCAGAATTACTCTGTGGATTTACAGGTTAAGCATTCTTTAAACATGAAATGATGTGTGATAGGTTGTGACAGCTCCGTTACATCAGTGATGTGTTAAAATCTTAAATATAAATGGAGAGAGAGCGAGGAGAACTTTTGCCTAAACTCTAAAATGGCTTTGTTTATGATTCCTACAGTTCTTTCTTGGCAGTTAGATGCAGCTGGGGTTTTTTTTTAGGACTATAGGACCATAAAATAAAGTTGGTCTGAATATCAGGTCCTGCAGCTCTAGTGGGCGTTGCTTTCTAAAAGACTTCAGAAACCTGGTGATGCAGGTGTATATTCTGCAATTGGAAATGAGGCCACCTGGAAGAACACTTAACAATTTTTATTCATAACTTTACATACATGGCTAATGAGATTGGGTTGGCACCAAAGGATCCATAGGAATTTTTAAATGAGTTTTTGTTTTAAAAACAAGCAAGCATTATATAGTTATGCAGAAACTTTTATGACCTGCAAAGACATCTGTCCATGGCCACCTGACTCCACGGGAAAGGGGTGAGGGGTCCATTTCTTTAGTAGCAGCTTGAATATCTGAAATGGGAGGGGGAGCTGTACTCTCTTCCTTGAGCTATTGCTGACCTTATTTGTAGGAGTTGGAATACAGAACCCTGCTTGCAGTGTTTTGGCAGGCGGGCAAAGAAGAACTAGTTAAAAAAAAAAAAGGTATTTAAATTATGAATAGGGCTTGTCAGGACTAGGATATAAAATATATTTTAAGTTGTGCTAGCTGGTATGCTTTAATAATGCACCTTTTATCCTAGTCTTGACAAGCCACTGATGCTTCCACTCCCTGCTGTAGTGAAAGTCTGGTGAATTCACTGAGCGGTGAATCCCCACTGAAGGAATGCAAGATGAGCTCATGACTCTGGGCCCTGCGTCAGGCATGGGATAGGTATACCCTGCGTAGGGGCATCAAGTCCTTTTTTTGGTCCAGTATGGTAACATTGTTCTGGCTTCGTTATAGGAAGACTGCCTGCCATCATGGGGGAGGGATCAGATTTGCCCCAAGACGATTTAAACTTGGCCTCTTTAGCTCAGTGACTCTACTCTGGCAGCTCTTCAAAGCTCCTGTCTGTCTAGAAGCTCTGTGATGGGTTTGCTGTCCTCATTCAGCATGTTCAGACCATAGACAACCAATACAGTCCATTTTCTGACTGCTGGTCAAGTGAATGATTAAGGGTTCAATGTATTATCGAATTAGATGATTTTAAAGTATTTTCTTTAGATTTTAAACCTTGTATATTTTAATGGAGTGACTGTGGTGGTAATGTTTTCCAAAACAGTATAACGAGTATCTGTTTACAAGTAGAATACAGGGGGTTCATGTGGATGTCCTAGTTCATTTAGGAAATGCATATTTGTCTTTTTCTCCAGCTGTATAATTGCTGAGGACTGCATATGATGCATCTGAATCTAATACTTTAGGTGTTTAGTGATAGTTGTTAAATATTATTCATGATACATCTTATGTCTAAAGTGTTTTTTTTTTTTTTCATCAAATCAATTAACCTCAACTTATATTTTCCCCTTGTTTCCCCTTAATGCGAGAGAATGAGGTTTCTATAGTGGGCAAAGCTGCTGCTGCATGAATTGACTATTTTTCTGATTGGGTAAGATATAAGCACCCTGTTCAAATTCGCTGATGACACCAAGCTGGGGGGTAAAGTGATACACCGGCAGGCAGGGACCACATCCAGGCAGACCTGGATAGGTTGGAGAAGTGGGCGGATCTGAACAGGATGCGGTTCAACGAGGACAAGTGCAGGGTGCTGCCCCTGGGGAGAGGGAACCAGCATTATGGTTATAGGTTAGGGGCTGCCTCTCTCGGCAGCACAGAGGTAGAGAGGGATCTTGGAGTCAAGATTGACTCCAGGATGAATATGAGTCGCCAGTGTGATGAAGCAATAGGCAGAGCCAACCGCAGCCTATCCTGCATCAACGGGGGCATCACTAACAGGTCCAGAGAGGTCTTGCTCCCCCTCTGTGCGGCGCTGGTCAGGCCGCGGCTGGAGCCCTGTGTCCAGCTCTGGGTGTGGGGAACCTGGAGAGGGTCCAGAGGAGGCCACTTGTATGGTTGAGGGCCTCTGTGGCCAGCCCTATGAGAAGAGGCTGAGGCACCCGAATCTCTTCAGTCTCCACAAGAGGAGACTGAGGGGGGATCTCGTGGCTGCCTGCAACCTTATCAGGGGCCAGCAGCAGGGACTCGGGGAAAGTCCGTTCACCAGGGCCCCCCTTGGAGTCACCAGGAACAATGGCCACAAGCCGAGGGAGGATAGGTTTAGGTTAGATATTAGGAAGAACGACTTCACTGTAAGGGTGGCCAGAGCCTGGAATGGGCTCCCCAGAGAGGTGGTGCTCTCACCTTCCCTGGACATCTTCAAGAGGAGACTGGGCAGGCACCTGGCTGGGGTCTTATGACCCCTGCCACCCCCAGTGCTCCTTCCTGCCCATGGCCCTCCTGACTCATTGATTCTATGATTCTATAAAGAGATGTTCTTCCTGTAGTCTTAGAGCTATAGATCCTGTTGGCGCTGAAATTTGAGTGTCAGCTGATTGTACGTTGTGGGGAGAATGACATTATTTTTGATTGAGATGGAACAGCATGATCGTAGTCAGTCCTTTCACTTGCTGAGTTCTTGTTCTTTTTTTCCAGTTTTGATATGTATTTGGTCTCGATATAAATGCTTACAGGCATTTCTTCGGGTGGCATAATTACCACATACCTTTTACAGCAGGGGTGGGCAAAATACGACCCGCCAGGCCATTCTATCCAGCCTGCGGGGACCCTAAAAAACTTAGAAAATTAATATTTATCTGCCCCTGGTTCTTGTCAGAGCCTAGCAGGGGCTTCTGGCCTGGGACTGTGGGTCGGTTCATGGCTGTGCCAGTGCAGGAAATTCAGGTAAGAAGGGGGGCGGGGGGAGAGTGGGGACGACTGCGGGGATCTCCCCAAGCCAGCTCCTGCTGAGCCCCACGGTCTGGCCATGCAACTGGGAGCTGGCGAGTGGGTTGGGAAGCAACAGTGAGGGTGGGAGTGGAAGCAAGTGGGAGTGTGGGGCCAGCGCTGACACGGCCCAGAGCGGGACGATAGGAGCATGGGACGTGGGCTAGCAGGGGTCCCTTGAGCCAGGCTGGGCTTCACCAGCAGGGGATGGGGGAGCTGACCTGGCTCCATAGAGCCCCTGCCGGCCAGGACCCTGTGCTCCTGCTGGCCTGCTCTGGGCCCTGCCAGCGCTGGCCCCAGGACACCAGTGCCAGCCCTATGCTGCTGCTGGTTCCCATGCGCCCACTCATGCCCAGTGCCCCAGCCCCACGGTACAGGCGTGGAGCAGTGTGCAGCCCCGACCTCATGCTTGCCCACGGAGAACAAGCTGGTGCTCAGCGCAGGGGAAAAGCAGCCTCTGTCCCTTGTGGCCGGCCCTTCTTGCTGCAGCTGTTCACAGCCTGCATGGGGCTGTCCTGCCTCTGCGCCACATCAGCACCACTCCATGAGGCAGCTGTGGCAACGGAGAGCAGGCATAGGTAGCCCCGCGTGGGCTCCGAGCAGTTGCAGCATGGGGCGCCAGCCACGGGGAAGGGGAGCAGCCACTTTTCCCCCACGCTGAGCCTTAGATTGTTCCCCAGAAGCTGCTGCTCAGTGTGGAGGAAAGCAGCCTTGCCACTGCCGGGCACTGTTTGCTGTGGCCACCCACCCGGAGCCTGCGCAGCACTAGGCTGTGGTGTGGCTGCTTCACCACTGCCTCTGTGCTGGCCAGTGCCGCAGCAGTTGCTGTTGCTGCTGGCCTGTCAAGTCCTTTGGATGTGTTCTCATTCACTACTGTTGCACTGAGGCATGCAACAGAAGAACATTTTGGTTGTAAAGGCTGGAAGGCAGTCAGACTTGGGGAAGAGAGAGGAAGCGATCCTTTGGAAGAAGGGGGAGGAGTGTGTTTTGGCTTAGTCTGAGAAGATGGGGACATGGTCATGTGGTGGAACAGACCAGCAGGCGGGATGGGGAGCTCTGGGTGGGGAAAGAATTTGACAAGGGTTTTCTAGATTGGGGCCTCAACCCAAAGGTAGGAGTAGCTTGGCGGAGATCTTTCCTGGTGTCTGACTTCTGTAGGGACAGGCCTGACTATGGCTGAATGTGATGGGTCTCAAAATGCTGAATTTGCACACTAATAGTCGTAGATCTCTGGTTGCTGTTAACAGAGCATATTGTATACTGAATTGTTCTCTGCCTAAGACGGTTACAGACAACCTCACACTATTATACTTCATACTTTCCAATGGAACTAGGCTACGCTTCTGTAATCTCACAGGTTACCGGGTATGTGTGTGGTAGTTTTTAGCAACTGGGGCTGAGTCAAACTACTAACAGAGAGAGAAAATACGAACTGGCTTCATATAGATTTTAAATGTAGAGGAATATAGTAGTTGCATCTCGGGTCATCTGATGTATGCCACTTGGAAAATCCAAGCATAGTGTGAAGGACATGTTGCAGAACAGGAACTGAGAAAACGTAAGATTGGGTATTAAAAACAAAATTATTCCTGCATATAGATACTGAAAAAAATAGAAGGAGCTAAGCTTGCTAAACTGAGGCAAGTGTTATATAGCCACTATTCCAAGACAGTGTGCTGGGGAGAAGTATAGTGTCTTCCTCTTCCCAGTACGCAGCTGCTGGGAAGAGGATTCCTGAATCCACTCTGTGGCTTCAGCATTATTTGTGTTGGTCCTTGCCTAGCAGATGTCCAATAAATTCCTCTTTGCCTCCTGGAAAGGAGAAGGAACTGTAGCATCATCCCCTTCATCACCCTCAAGAACTTCCCGGTTACTGCAGGCAGGGGGGTCTCTGCTGCTGTGTTCTGCTCCTTGGATTTCTGGATGCATCTTTACTTTTCTTTTTTCCAGGGCCATCCTCTAATGCAAGGCTGTCTGGTTTCTGAGTGACTGAGGGATTGTAGCAGGAGGCTTGCTGCTCCCGCTACTTTAAGAGAAGGCAGATTGCAGGTGGCAGCCGGGAGTTACCTGACCAAAAGTGGGGTGGGCTTACAGGATATAAGCCCAGAGCCTGAGCTGGGGTGGAGGTTTGACAGCTGAGATATGAAGAACTCCTAAACAACAGGGCTGCAGCCAGGTTCCTGGCAAGCACCTAAGCTGGGGTAAGCAAGCGGCTGGTTGGGAGAGCAAGTGGGGTAAGAGACCCGTAGTCTGTAGGGGGCGAGAGGCAGAGTCAGCAACATGTAGCTCAGGAGGGTGCAAGTGTCAGCAGGGCCAGGAAGCCCAGAGGTCTCACTGGTCCAGGAGCAGAGTCAGGACTTGGAGATTGGCAGGGCCAGGGGAGCCCATGAGTCTCCAGCTGGCCTAGGAGAAGGGCCAAAGATCAGAGGTCACAGCCAGAGACTGAGGGAGCCAAGGAGCCTGTAGCTAAAGAGGGGCAAGGACTGGGGCTGGGACACTGCAACCCAGGAGGGGTGCATGTCAGCTGGAATAAGTATCATCTGCAAGGTGTGGGCTTAGGCATATGCCTATGTATTGGGGAGGAGGAAGGCCACATAATTAGCCCTTAAGGCAGAGACACCTGAGCTCAGGAGTGTGAGATCTGACTTGGGAAGCCCTGGGGCAGCCTCCCTTTCCCTAATAGATAGATAAATGTATCAAGACATGGCAGGTGAGAAGGGGAGATTGCTTAAAGAGAACCAGGGTTAGAAATGGCAGAGGAGGCTCCAGGGGCTTGAACCCTGTTACAGGGATGCACACCCCCTAGGCCTTGTGGCAAACCACTTTGCAATGGCCACCCTACTGCATCACTTTGGTGTCCCAAGCCCCCTGAGTCCCCTAACCATGGCTTCTCTCAGCCCTGTGGGCCATGCCATATTGCTCTGCCCCCAGGGACAGGGGCAAGAAGCAGAAGCTGGGGGGCAGGACTTAGAGATGCGCCTAGGGCAGCAGCGGGACAGTGAAGGGGGGCAGAGCCTGCACTGGGAGCGCAGGGGTCACAACTTAGCACCTTGGGACTTGCATGTGGCCCAAGGCTGGCAGTTGGACAGCCCTGCTCTAGTGAATGGCTCTGGTGCTTGTCTCTGCCCCCTGGGGATTTTTTTGCCAAGGAAAAGCAGGGTGAAAAATCAGATGCCAGCTGGTGCCAGGGGTTTTTAATGGCAGCAGTTTTTGCTCTTCTCCAGCTTGGGAAAATGAGTGATAGGGCAGGAACTGGAGCTGACTCTCTGCAGACTCATGAAAACAGTATTATTATACTGTTTGCATTTGTAAGACTTTCTTTGTGATCAGGTGATCTAAAGAATTCATTTTTTCCCCTTTAAAATGAAATCTTCAGAAATTGAAGGCATTTCTTCCTTCCCAGGAAAGAGTTTCCTTCTTATTGAAAATAAATGAGTGATCTAATTTTATGTTTAGAGCTCTGTCTACTTAAATTGAGTAGGTGCAGCATCATTCTTTTAATGCAACATTGCAACACAACCTTTTGCAGAAGTCCCTCTGAACATCCTTACATTTAAAGTGCACCAGAATTACTGATTGAGGCACATTATCAGTAATTAGTCATTTAATGAGATGTTCACATTCTTGCTGGAATTAAATCCTGGTGATGTTTGGACTGGAACTGCTAGAGGGAAGGTTGGAATGTTCTTCAGTAATTTTGCCGACCGAGTGTGGAAGTCCAGATTTTCAAGCAAAGAAAAAGAAAGTTTCAGTATAAACATAGCCACAATATAGTGATTCAAACCAATCTTGGCACACTGAAATGAACCATAGTGCCTTTTTATT
Organism: Crocodylus siamensis; assembly: GCF_052110815.1. Classification (NCBI taxonomy): domain Eukaryota; kingdom Metazoa; phylum Chordata; order Crocodylia; family Crocodylidae; genus Crocodylus; species Crocodylus siamensis. The sequence continues at coordinate 416,118,676 of NC_143395.1, read as the reverse complement.
CTTGTCCCAAACTGGTATAAAGCAGTAACGGGTTTCTACTTTAATACTGGAAAGTAGCTATAATTTTGATTCACTTGACAGTTTTAATTAACAATTCTGAGTTCAGTTTTTTGTAATCTGCAGTGCAAATGATAAGAGAACTATTTTTGTTCTGTTTATAGGAGGAAAAAATACCAAGTGTTGTTTTTAATATTCTACTTGGACTCACTTCGGTTCTGAAGTGAAATACAGTTTTGTTTTGTTTTTAAATATAAAAAGCAATTCTAGTACCTAATGAAGAACTTTTAGATTAAGGGCTTCTGTTTCCCTAACAGCTTGCTGCAGACCTCAATATTTTTCCATTAGTAGCTAGTGAGCACAGTACTGAAGTCAGCATTTATATTGGGCAGTGAGTAAAAATAAATTAGACTGCTAAATGAAACAAGTTTGACTGTTGGTTATATTTTTAGTGTTGACAAAAAATACTTCTCTTCAAAATCATTGTCTGTTCCTCACATCATAGATTCTCTTTGGCACTTTACCCCATTATAGTGCTTATAGTGGTTAACCATTATAGTGGTTAATTCTCATTTTTTTCCCTCTTAAAATACTGTTTTTATGTAGGTACCTAGAGTTCTGGATTTATTGTGTCCTCATATGTACCTAATACATTTGGGCAAAACCTTCTTTATTGTAATATCCATAATAATAAGGCAAGATGTGTTCAAAGGACTATGTTTATTTAGTTTGGATGTCAGATATATAAATAGGCATACACGGGGTAAAATTAGGAATTACTCTTTTTACCCTACCAACTAATAAAGGTTTTAATCTTGAGAGAGATGAGCGTTCCTCTCTAGTTCCACCTTGGCGTCTTAGTAGTTGAAGGCACTTAGCACCATTCACAACTGAGCCCACAGTGAGGGCAGCAAAAAGGACCTTCTGGGTGTTTGTGTTTGGAAAAGAAATATGTGAAATCTGGTGATTTTTTCTCTTGCCTTAGCAGTGATTCTGGTTTGTTTTCCATTTTTGTGTCTTCTGCGGGCAGCACTTGCAGCTTCTTGAGCTTTGTCTTCACTAAGGCAACTTTCTAAGCAATTCCCACTTTTGCGCAGGGGGCTTAACGTAGTTTTATTTTAAACAATGTCAGTCTTGTTCTGAGTGGGTGTTTTATACACGAGAGCTACTCTAATTAAAGTGCCCGCACCTCCTGTATTGGCTTTCACACACTGAAAAATGGCGTTGGGGGCACTTCAACTAAAGCTGGTCAAACGAGCTTTAGTTAAGTTGTCCCCATTGCCATTTTTCAGCACATGGATGCTGATACACGAGATACTGGAGTCTGCTGGAGTATGGTATAGGGCTGAGTGAAACGGCAGCCTTCCATTTCTATGGAACAGCATTTCATTTCAAATTTTATTTCAATTCGAAACTGCTGTTCTGTTTCATTTCATCGAAACAGTGATGCTGTTTTGACGTTTTGCCCATACACTATAATGGGAAAGCTCAAAACAGCCTCTTTCATCTGCCAAGCAGATGGGAGGGCTGTGGGGCCTGTTCCAGTCCTCCTGGGGCTGTGGGCCCCCGATCTGCCTGCCAGATGAAGGAGGGAAGCCAGGTGGTGCTGCCTGGGACCAGGAAGCTGGGGAAGGGAACTGAGCCCGATCTCTCAGTTCCCCTCCCCAGTGCTACACTGGGGAAAGAAACTCAGCCCAGCTGAGCTAAGTTCCCCTTCCCAGCCCAGTCATAGCACTGGGGAGGGGAACTCAGCTCAGCTTGGCTAAGTTGCCTTCCCCAGCCCCGATCGCAGCCCTGGGCCTAGTTCCCTTCCCCTGTGCTGTGATCAGCTTCCTGCAGCCTGGCGGTGGGAGGCGGGAAGAGCCAGGGCTGTGCTCCTGGCTAAGCCACATGAGGCTGCAGAGCCACTGGGAGCACAGCCCTGGTTCTCTCTTGTCTCCCACCACCTGGCTGCTGGCTGCTTTGAAACTTTCAAAATGTTTCAACTAGCCTCATTTTGTTTCAAAGCCCTTCACTTCGATTCGATTTTGCTGTTTTGAGCTCGAATGAGTTGAAACAGTGTTGAATTGAAACAGCCGGCGAAATTTCTCACAGCCCTAATGGTTATTACCGATTAAATGAGCCTGCTCCAATGCACTGTGCCTTGCTGCTCATGTATAGGTGCCCAGTAAGTCTAGTCTAGGTGGTGCTGAAAGGCCTTGTGAACATGGGGCTCCTGTCATGGCTAATGCTGGGGCATCTCAGTAGCAGACAAGAAGAAGGAGAAATTTTGTAAAAATTCTGTACCGCAGGCAGTGTTACAAGCTTGGAGGAGGAATAACTTGGCTGTACTAGAAAGATCACCCATTGCTGCAAATGCCTGATAGTAATGACTCCATCTGAAATGATGCAACTGATGAAGTGGTTGGGACCATCCAGTATTCGCAGAATTTCACGAAGTATAGGGTGGATATAGGTTAATGTAGCTGATCAACCTAATAAACGCTTTTTTTTTTTTTACCCAAAGATCCATTTGCCAACCTCTTGATGATACATTGTGTGAATCTTTCTTTTAAAAATTGGATACCTGGGTTGGGTTCAAGACCAGCTTTGGAGACAGAAGAAGACAGGTACTTGGTCTTGTTTTCAGTCAGGACTTAATAAAGGCATGTGTTGTCTCGATACCAATGAAGGGGAAGCTTTTCTTGGTGAGTTATGTCCTCAAATTCTGCAGACTGTAATAATGCCTCACAGGGAGTGGTGTTCTAGCCCTGGATATGGCCAGCACATTGCTGTTTTTTTGGATTCTTTTGGCAGCTCAAGTGCTGCATTAACTGCTTCTGCGGGTTTGTAACTGTTTATTGAATTAAACTGATGTTGCTGCTGGTATTTCTGGTGGACTTTTCCACCCTGCTTTTGTATCCTTTCATGTCTGGTAGATGTGGTCTTCCAGTTAATAAATGCTGAGCTGTTTTTGTTTTTAAACTGGGTCAGGTGATGAATGTGTTCAATATGTTGTGGTTTCTCTTCTCTTTGTCATTTTCTGTAGTCCAAAAATACACAAGGGGAACTTTTCATGTCTATATTTGGCAACACAAAAACCGGTCTGTAAGGGAGAGCAGCAGTACCTGATAATCTCCCAACTGTAGCCCAGAGCAAAATCATCCTGGTTGGGTAGCATTTACTGCAGACATGGGGCATGTCTACATGAGATGCTTTCAGCACAGTAGTCTAATTCTACTGCGGATTAGTGTGGCAGCTAAAACCTGTGCTAATACGCAGTAGATTTAGTCTGCTGAGAATTAGTATTTAAAAAAAAAAAAAGACCGTTTGCTTGCAGTAATGCACAGTAGCACTGATTTACAGCACATTTAGTACCTGTATTTACAGGCACTAAACTTAGTGCCGTAATCGTGGCACGTGGATGAAAGTGTAGACACGCCTATGGTTGGCAATGCATGCCTATGCCTTGTGGTAGCAAAAGAGCACTGCCCAATGGCTTAATTAAAATATATACGTATAATATATGGCTTAAAGCCGTTTGTGTGTGTGTGTGTATATGTATGTATGTATGTATATATGTGTGTGTGTGTATGTGTATATGTGTATATAATATAAAAGAGCCATGTATGGCTTAAAGCCACACACACACCCACCCCTTTTGTAAATTTTGTAAAATTCCAGGAACTAAATAGTAATATGTTTTATTTTTAAAAAGTTAAATGAAGATCAGTTTATGAACATTCATTTGTAATATTTTTGAGAATCAAATATTACAAGACTGATTAGTGAAATTAAACTTAACTAAATCCCCCCCCATTTTTTCCTGTACTAGTTGTGAGAGTTGTTAAATGTAGACAGCAGATTTTAAAACTCTAATTTTAATACTCTAAGGTGTTGCTAGTAAGCCATGTAAGAATCTTTTAGGATCTTTTATCTTGCTCCTTCCTTCCCTTGGTGCCTGTGAGAAAATATTTATGTCTGGGCTCCACACTCTACAGCAGTTGTTCTTCACACAAAGTCTCTATCCTCCCGCGCTCTATGCGGCAAGCATCCTTTTAATGAGAAAGGAAAAAATGCTTCAGAGTCTAATTTTATGAGAATAGCTCAACCATGCAGAAGGCTTTGGAAGATTTATGGCAGTGGAGCCATTAGATATAGTTCATTTCTAGCTCAAATGCCAGATGCGAGTCATTCATGGATAGTGAATAAAATGTTTTGGCACTTGGGAGCGTGTTTAAATACATATAATACCAAACATAAAATAGTTATTTATTGGCTCTGATATACTCTCTGCCCGTATCCAAATAAACAATTTCACTTGAGGGCAATGCATACTGTATGGTGATTTCAGTTCAAAAGTGTGTGTTTAATGATATTTGAGTGTAAAGTTGTGTGAATTAATGCACGCTCTGTGGGGGAGCTTCCTAGAAATGTTGGGAAAATCAGGCATCTATTAAATTGCTTTACGATTATCAGTGTAAAAAGTACATGTAAACATAACATTTTCATTAATCTTGGCTGTTGGAGACTAAGGCATTTGACAGGTCAGAGGAAAACAACGCTTAAGTTTTCCCAGCTTTTATTGCTATTATAATTGAAAGGTAACTTTTATTTGTGAAGTAATTGATACCCAAGAGAGAGTGATTTCTGGAGTTGAAAAAAATTATTCTGCGGGGCTGTATTTCTCTTGCTGTGGATGCAGGGTCTCCCTTTCTCATAAGCGGGAGAAGGGAACAAAGGCTGAGATTCTTGGGTTGGAAGTACTCGAGGAAGGATGCCAAGCAGCTGACACAGGGTTGTGGTGGTTTAAAGGCAGTTGTGTCCTAGTAAAACCAAGGTGTAAATTGAACATACAAGAAAAATGACAACCTGTGAGCACGCAGCTGCCATGCCACCCCTGAGCCAGAGGCTGCTATCTTGTGAATGTACAGTATTCATTTTAATGTCCCTGGATACAACTTGCTTTATGATTTAATTGTAGCAGCAATGGTTACTTGAGCATGTCTTCGTGCTGCTCTTTCCTTGTTTCTCCTGGTCCAGAGCACCACTCTCCTGTGGGTAACCCATTAGATTTTTTTTTCTGTTCATTTCCCCAAACTGATCTGTAAAATGATATTGCCTGCTTCACTTGCAGCTCTCCAGGAGCTCTTGGTGTTTCCCAAGACCATTTCCAGACTGCTTTCCTCTAAATTTATTTTGCTGCTTCTACCTGTGCTGTCATTAGTGTAATGAGGCTGGAGATGGCTTGGTTACAGCAGTAATGTAATTTTAATGTGTTAACTATTTAAGGGATTCTTTTTTGCATGGATCAGTTTGTATGTGATTGTGTAGGGTTAAACTAAAACAAATGATCTTAGTTGACAGAATAAGTGTAGATGGCAAGGAGCTGTAGCAACATCGATGTTCTCCTCTGCTTTTCCTTCTTTTTTCCCCCTTTGGTTTATGTAGCACTTTTATACTACTTCAGTTCATTGTGTGCACTGTAGTACCCATGGTACAACTTTCCAGGTTTGCTGCAATTGTACATGCATGAAAGAGAGGGAAGGACAGTCATAATACCATGTCTGAGAGCACTTAGAAGTGCCGTTGCGACATTCATTGAATTGTGAAGGCGTTATTCAGTTGTCAAAGAAGACTTTTTGGCAATCACTATAAAAGTATAATGTGCAAAATGTAAAGGAGAACCATACACTATAAATAATAACACACTGAGCATCAGTAACAACAAATTCTGGACCTTTTGCTTTTTAATCATAGTACTGACAAGTAATCGTGTGTAGAGTGGCAAGTCTGCTCACTCTGCCGTACTGGAAACTAGAATAGGTAGGTAGTCTTCCAAAATAGATACGCTTCCCTGGGGCATCTAACTAATAAGAATTTCAGACTCTGTTACACCTTCATTCGGTGCCATAATTATTCCCCTAATAATACCAACCTCATTTCCTGAAAGAAAACAGCAGTGTGTACAGCAGTTGCCCTTGCTGCATGCTGCTGTGGGTGTTAATTATCTGCCAGGTTACAATGCTGCTTTGTGTCTAGCCACTAGGGTATAATCTCTGCCCCTTCCAAAACCTCTGACTGATGAGAACCATATTATTGCCCAAAAAACCTACCATCAAAGCTATTGAACTGCTTCAGGTTTTTGGTTTTTTTTTTTTTAATTTTTACATGTTTCTTTCTGTGGTAGTGGAAAAATATAAAATACTGATTTTTACTGTTTTTAGCTCTCCATCTTCTCTTACCTACTTTCCTTGAAAATTTCCCACTGGAGGTTTAACTGGTGTGACTTTTTTCAAATGCATGTGCATTAACAATATGAAGTCAGGGGGAGGTGGTTAGCTGTGGTAGTCTGAAGTTGGGCAGAAGGCAGGGCAGAGGTGGCATGTTAAAGGCTAATTTGTTCAGAAAGGCATGCATTTTACAGGCCACAGCTTACTTCAGTAGATGCTGTGAATGGACTTGCAGCGAGCAGGGGTGCTAAGCAGAAAGGAATAAAGTCATTTAAATACAAAGGGTGGGGAAAGAGGGAAGAAAGGAGGGGGCACTGCTCCGAGAAGTGGAGGTCAGTTGGAGATTAGTGGGGATCTCAAACAAAGCAGTCAACCCGTTGATGGGCATAGGGGTTATAAAAGCTAGACCCAGGTGGTGGGGTAAGAATCCAGAGTCTCTGTTGCGACCGTACTGAAGACAACCAGTCTGTGGTGTTCTCATTCCAGGATTTTGCATTCAAGTTGTTTGTTTTAAAATTTTATTTTTTTTAAGAACAGGTACTTTGAGGTCAGAAATGAAATGCCCCGGGAGGTGAAACTGGCTTGCCATCAACTTCTGTGTCTTTCTGGAATTGATGGCAGATTGGGGTCCATTCCTCCGTCGATGTAGCAATTGTCCTGTTTGTCCACTGCAGACAGGTGCTGTAAGCAGGTGATGGCATATATAATGTTGGTAGAGGAGCAGGTGAATGAACAGATGTTCTGATCCATGTTGTTTAGGCCAGTGACGATGTGTGCTGTCCTGATGAGGGTGCACAGCTGGCATCCGAGTCCATTGCAAGGTTAGGGGCCTTGGTGAGAAGAGGAGTTATGTTGCTGGGGAGATGCAGCTTGGAGTGGCTTTAGGTCAGGTTGTCAAACGTGTGGCCCATGGGCCGGATCTAGTCCCCAGTGTTGTCTCTGTCTGATCAGACCCATATGAGGCTCAGTGCTTAGCCATGGTACAGGGCTGGCCTCGAGGCAAGAACAGGCCCATGGACTCCCCTCCTCCTCTCCTTCCCCCATCAGTATATGCAATCTGGAGCTGCTCTAGCCAGTCTGGGACCTGTGCTGCATGTAGCTGGAGCAGCAGCAATGCTGTACATGGTGACTTCCCCAGCCAGAATGCATCACACACGGTGCCTGCTCTGGGATGTGCTTTGCATGTGGCACCTGCTTTAGCTGCAGCCGGTCCAATATTCACACTGCATGCAGCACTTACAGGTGCCATGTGCCGCGTGGGTCCTAGACTTGCTTCATGTGCAGTGAAGTCTTGGAGATGCCAGGGCAGGTGCTGCATGTGGCATAATCTGGCCGGGTGGCCCTGTGTGCACCACAGCTGCTGCTCTGGCTGAATTGTGCAGCACAGGGCACCCATGCAACTCTGGCCCCAGATTGCCTGGAATAGCCCCAGATCCGGTATGCTGGGGAGGGAGAGGAGGAGTGACTCCATGGGCCTGATTCGGCCCACAGACTGGCCCCATACCACTCATCCAGACACGGAGGGAGAAAATCACAAAACTTTCCTTTCCTTTCACTGTTACACCCTGGGTATGTAGTTGATGACAGAAATATTGTTCGACCATTTTTGGATGAGCAGCAGTGTTCGAGCAGAATATCCATGCCAGAAGTAACTTAAAAGGAGAGGATCTACATCTGAGCGAAAGGGGGTGGTGATTTCATATGTGTATGGTGAATTTTTGGTAGTCATTGAAACCAGAATTTTTCAGTTTAGTAGAGCCCACAACTGTTGAAAAAGGCTTGCAACTACACCTTCTTTATTATTTTCTTTTCACAAGAGCAGCTGATCGATGTATTAGAAGTGATCTCCATTTTTCAGCAAACACTAAATTCAGCGAAACAAGCATGTCTCTAAGATTTTTGTTGTTGGTTGCTTTTTTAGGTGTGGATATGAAAGGCATAATAGAAAAATGGGCTTATGTGCTTTACACAGAATGACTTGTAATAGTCTGCCTACGCATCTGGCACGTGGTTTACTGGCTGGGATTATCTGGGCATCTCATCTAGTCACTTCTTTGCCATTGCAAAGTTTTTGGGTGTTCGTGGTAATGTGGTCTCTTTGTTTTTTCTACCAGTGGAACATTTTTGAGGAATCAAATATTTTGCACAATTAAAATTCTTGGGCATGTAATATGGAATTTAAGTGATACCTAATATCCTGTAAAATACAAGAGGTCAGGCTACATGAATTGATTCCCCCTCCTTGCCTTGTTTTCATAAAGGTTTTAGAGAAAAAAATCACAGAAAAGTTTAGCAAAATATTTATTCTCTGAAAATGACTGGTCAGAATCTTTTCTGAGGTGTTTCCAAAACTTTGAAAAGATGCAACAAACCAGCTGGACACAGTGCTGTGCTTTGGCTCCCACATGACTTACTTTGAAAAAGTAATTTGATGATCAAACGTTGTTTGTATTGCTGCAGTGCCGAGGGAGCCGAGGCAAGGACAAGGGCTGCCATTGTGCTAGCTGCAGTTCTGCGAACAAAACCAAGCAAAAATGGTGCCTGCCTCAAGTTTACAGTTCAAGTACAAAGTAAGAACAGCTGATGGGTACATATAAAGGAATGCAAGTGCTCTACTCAGCTTGGTAGAAGATTCTCTCAGCATAAGCATGGCAGTTGGTGGGCAAGTGAAATTCAACCAACTCCAATGAAATCGCAGTTGTGCAGAGGCACGGCACTGCTTGGGTTACTGCTTTTGTCCGAAGTGGAGCCTTGTAACCGTTATCCAGATACGCTAACGTTTATGCACAAACACGCACCTGACTTCTTAACATGGGATACTCTCAGTAACGAGGCATACAAATGGATAGTGTTCCTTGCTTATGAGAATCATGTGTAATAGCTGCTAAAGGAACCTAGTGGTGAGTATTTTCCTTGGGTGGTATCTTCAGAGGTCTGGTTTTAAGAGATCTCTTTAAGCCAACAGGAGGAGCATGGAAGAGAGTGTGCGTTTCCAGACATCTTTAGTCATCTTTTACTTCAGTGAATTTTTATTTAAAATCTCAGTTTTTCCCAGAATAGGTCAAACTTTAACAAGTATTCTGCATTTTTAATAAGAATAGTTTGCATCTTTTACAAATGGAGATTTGATTATTAACATAAACCCTGTTGAGCATGGACTACATTGTATAGAGATCAATTCTTGAAACAAGAGTGAGGATTATATATACCTGTTTTATTTTTGTAATCATTTTAAAGCTGCTGCTCCCCTTGCTTCGGATGATAAATATGTATCCACTGAAGCAGAGAATTAAGAAACATATTATCTGTTGATTTCTGCTATTGTCTAGGTATTAAGAAGTCCATTGTTCTCAAGCATAGTTAGAACCGTACAGATAGCAAACTTAAAGACTAATGCAAAATCAGCTCCTAACTCACAACTATCAATTTTAGTGCCTCTACTAAAAGTTAGTGCTTTCTTTTGCTAGTTGGCATTTACTTTTATTCATCATCACATTTCTTGTTATCTTAGTGAATATGTAGTGACAGTGTGATGCACAGCTCTTATTTTTACTTTTCCCAAATGCAGTTTTCTCTAATTAAAGTGTAGTTGGTGAAATAAGTAATATAAACAGTCTGAATTAGAGTTCATAATGTATTATGTTTCTCTACCCTACATGGATTTCTGTAATCAGATTTGTTCCCCCAGTTTTTCTTAGGTTATTTCCCTATTTCCCTTTAATTATTTCCACCATGATTGCTAAAATAATTAAGGACAGTGAATAAGCCTAAGGAGGGAATGCAGAGAAGTCTGCAAGATACATTTATGATCTTGGCCCAGAAAGAACAATTCACAGCTCTTAAAAATACAAAATACTGTTATTGACTTGTGATTTATTTTGTTGGGATTTTTCATTCTGGTTACTAGGTTCTGTCAGCTAGTGGTCCATATGTATCTGGTGAGACCCCAGCTGGAGGACTGTGTCCAGTTCTGGGTGCTGCACTTCAAAAAAGACGTCGAGAATCTTGAAAAGGTCCAGAGAAGGGCCACAGGAATGATGAAGGGCCTGGAGGACAAACCTTTCAAGGAAACACTAGGGGATCTGGGGATCTGGGACAGTTCAGCCTGCGGAAGAGAAGACTGAGGGGGAACCCGGTGGCTGTCTATAAGTATGTAAGGGGTGAATATCAGGAGCTGGGAGAAACTGTTCACTAGGGCTCCCCAGGGAAGGACAAGGAGCAATGGCTATAAACTCTCAGAGCATGGGTTCAGGTTGGATGTAGGGAAAAACTTCTTTACGGTAAGGGGGACCAGAATCCAGACTAGACTTGCCAAGGAGGGGGTGCAGTCCCCAACCTTGGAAGTCTTCAAGAGCAGACTGGACAGACACCTTGCTGGGATCATTTGATTTCATCAGTATTCCTGCCCAGAGCATGGGGGTTGGACTCGATGATCTTTCAAGATCCCTTCCAGCCCTTAATTTCTATGATTTTATGATCCAATGCTAAGAAGATGCAAATTTCTTTGATCTGGGAATTGGCTTCAGTGTAGCTCATTAAATGTTATAATCACATGGCAGTGTATTTGTAGCTCAACTTCACACTTTGGATTAACCACTTAGGTTGTTAATTGGGACAGTCACACACACACAAAACAGTGTGGATGGCCAGTTTCAAAGCTTTTAAAATCAATATTAATTTTGTGTGTGTGTGTGTGTATTTTTTTTTTCCTTTTCTCCAAATCAGCATGTGACTTTTTTTTACTTCTTAGTTTCTCACACCAGCTGCACAGATGATGAATAATATATAGAAATACAGTTAACTACACAGGTGGTTAGTAGTGTTCGTTTGAAGTCAGAAGCCACTTGCTCTAAGGTGCCATCCTGACCTCTACCTTCTCCCTGTCACAATAACTGCAGAGATAAGTTGGTTTTTTTGTTTTTTTTTCACTTCGAATCACTGCTTTTTGAGGCTGGTGTTACCCGTAGCGCTTCTATTACAAGTGGACAGATGGAGGAAAAAGTTGAAGGAAGTAGTACATGTATTACTTGTATTAGTGAAAACCACTCCACCTTTTTGCTTGTTCTCTAAGCTCCAGTGATGGTTATAATCATGGTGGTGAAAAATTATTCTTTTGTACTGTGTGGTTTCTTTTTCATGGTCACTTGTGAAAATATTCTTTTGATTCCTTTGTTCATCTCTCTTCTGCTTTCCATTCATCCGAGGAGATGCATTTCACAAAGAAACGGAAAGAATATTTTCACAGGTGACTGAAAAAGGGAGAGGAAAAAATAATTCCTACAATCTCTTCCAGTACCCTTAATGGAAACTAACTTCTGTCTGCTTCCTAGATGAATTTATGTGCGTTTGACATGGGGTGAGAAGCTAGAAAATGGCATGTCTTGTTAGAGAAAAAAACACAGGCTGGAGAAATCAAATCACATTTAATAGACTGTATAATGCAACTTTAGCTTAGTTGTGTTTCTGTACATTGTTTTATCACTTGCACTTTTTTCTTGTTTTTCCACCAACTGAGCAAAATGGTTTCATAGATTTCATAGACATTAGGGCTGGAAGGGACCTCGAAAGATCATGGAGTCCAGCCCCCTGCCCAAAGGGCAGGAAGTCAGCTGGGGTCATAGGATCCCAGCAAGATAAGCATCCAATTTGCTCCTGAAGGTGTTCAATGTAGGTGCTTGAACCACCTCCGCTGGCAGGCTGTTCCAGACCTTGGGGGCTCGGACAGTAAAGAAATTCTTCCTTATGTCCAGCCTGAAACGGTCTCGCAGTAGTTTATGACCATTCGACCTTGTCATCCCTTGGGGTGCTCTGGTTAGGCTTAGAAGAGGCAACTTGAAATTTGTTCTAAAATGGGTGTGAAGCCTGTCTAAATGTTGTTAACCCCCACAAACTTGTGCTAATGATAGATGGTAGAAGTTGTGATGCCTGTAGCTCAGTGGTTCTCAACTTTTTTACTTTCAAGGCACCTCTTGTTAGACTCAAGGCACTGATTGGAACATGTCAGCTCCTTAGTTTCCACTTGATTTTTGACTACAGAAATAAGATAGAGCAATTTGTTCTGTTGCAAAGAACTTGGAAAGCCCACAGCAAGTCAGAATGCTTTTAACACTGTGGATTCCTGTCTGAAATCTCTGTTTGTCTTGTGAATCATGTTTGCGTGCCTAACAGTGCCAACATTGCATGGCACCATGGTGACCCCCTGGAAAGGTTTTCAAGACACCCCAGAGGGCTGCAGCACCCTGGCTGGAAATCACTGCTATAGCTAGTTACCCCACAGTGACTCCATTGTAAGAACCTACGTGCACTTGCTTTGAGACATTGGTCAGGCTGAAATTTTCCATGCTCTGTGTCGATCTAAATAACATCCTGTTGAATTGCTGGGAAATGGCTCGGCAGATCTCGAGGGTGAGCTCAGGGGAGACACTCAGGATAAATGGGAAAAGTAACTGTCATTGAGGAGCTCTTTTGTTTCTTTGCAACATGAACTTTTAGAGTTTCACCTAAACTCTGTGATGTTTCTGTTTGCCCTGAACACATTCCTCCACCTCCTTATACTCCTGCATGCCTATCAATGTACGCATCTGCTATCCCCACAGAGAACCTGAGCATGATCCATCGATGGTCTGCAAAGGCTGGATGTGACTCACTCATAGAAAATGAGGGCTGGAAGGGACCTCAGGAGGTGGTATCTAGTCCAACCCCCTGCTCAAAGCAGGACCAACCCTCACTAGATCATCCCAGCCAAGGCTTTATCTAGTTAGGTTTAAAAAAAAAAAAGACTTCCCCTGCACTTGCTTCTCAATAAATCATTATTCCCAGCCAGTTTGCTGTGCCTGTGGGCTCAAGCAGTTGTCTTCAGTCTTGGCATTTAAAATAGTAGACTGGCTGCTGCATTCATTGCACAGTTCTAAATAGTGCATTGTTCACTCCTGTTGGATAGAGGTAATTTGGGGGCGGGAGGGTATTCCCACCTGACCTCCTGCCTGTGGCAGGATCATCTTTATCCAAACTATCACATACAAATCCATTGTCTAACCCTGGGGTGCTCAGCCTCCAGCCCACAAGTCAAATGCAGCTGCAAAAATATCAGATTTGTCCTGTGGGGCTCCCCATGGGTCGGGACATTTGGCAGCAGGGGACTAGTGGCCATTAATATACATGTCCTCCCCTTTCTCTGCCAAATTCCCAAACCCCAAGCTCTGTGCGGCCACTCAGGGCTGGGCTAGGTTGGGTTGGGCTGGGCTGCCTCCCCTTAATTGATGTGCTCGCCCCAGGTTCTAGACTGGGACCGCTGGTCAGATGTGGCCCATGGATGGACCAGGTACTACTTATTTGGCCCTCTGGGGGAAAAAAAGTTGAGTATCCTGCTGCTGCAGGGGTTGTAGAAATACCCTGGAGGAATCTGAGCAACAGGGATACTCTCACTTTCCCCTTCTAGCCGCACTGCGAAGGAAGGTAAAACTCGCCCCGTTGGACCCTCTCTCCATGTCCTTTTAAAAATGCAGAGCCTGAAACTGCACACCGTACTGTAAGTGAGGCCAAACTGGTGCTCAGTACACAGTCGCTCTCACCTCCCATGTCTTACACCTAATGCTTTTACTGATGCAGCCCAAACCTGCATTTCCACCTTTTTTCCCAGCACTGCACACTCATACAGAGTCTGTCTTGCAAGACTTCCACATCCTTGTCTGTAGTGCTGTTACAGAGTCTGTCTAGCAAGACGCCCACATCCTGCCCTGTAGTGCTGCCATCCAGCCAGGTGCTGTTTTGCATTTGTATTTATGATTTTTTTCCCCTGAGGTGCAGCAGCTTACATTTTCCACATTGAACTCCATTCTGTTCTGTCCTCCAGCATGTTCCACATGTCCTCCATATTTGTGTCGTCTGCAAATTAACTCAAGAACCTTTCTAGGCCAACATCCAAATCATTAATAAACACGTTGAACAGCACAGGGCCCAAGATGGACCCACTGTGGGACTGTGCTGAAAACCTCCTGCCATTCTGACATGGATCCATTTATAATTACCCTTTGCTTGTGGCTATTGAACCAGTTATCTATCCGCTCTGTAGTAATTTTGTCCAGCTTGCATTTCTCCAATTTGTTTATGAGAAGGTTGTGCAGGACCTTGTCAAAAGCCTTGCTGAAGTCCGTATGCCCTGCATCCACAGCATTCCCTTCTTCCATCCAAGTAATTATTTTGTCAAAGAAGATCAAGTTTGTTTGGTCTTAGTAAATCTATGCTGGCTTCTTACGATCAGCCTTTCCTCATGCAAATGGATTTCCTTGGGATATGCTCCAGTAACTTCCTGAGTATTGAAGTGGAACTAACTGCTCTAGTTTCTCAGGCCCTCATTTTGCCGCTTTAAAGAAGGGTGCTATGTTGGCCCTTTTCCATGCCTCTGGCACCTCACACGTCTCCCGCGATTCTATATATTATTGCCAAGGGCGTCGAGATCTCCTCTGCCAGTCCCTATGATGAAGTTCATTAGGCCCTGCTGACTTGAATTCATTCAGAACCATCAGAAGCTCTCTGACTCTCTTTTGTTGTTTCATCCCCCAGTTTGTCCCCTTCTTTCTACACATAATCCTTATTAGCTGTCTGGCTGTGGCTTAAAATGTTTCTGAAGACCAAGGGCTCTGCCTTCATTGCATCTCCTGTTAAGAGTTCACCCTGCCTTTTTCATAGTGCATGCATAGCTTCTTGGGCCTTTCTTTTCTGGCCAACATACTGTATGTACTTGAATTCAAGATGTTTTTTCTGGGGACAGAGGTACGATGGGAAGGTAATGGTGCAGGCAGGGGCAGGGAGAAGCAGCAGCAGGGGGGCAGGTGGGAGGAGGGCACATGGTATAAGGGGCAGGTGCTAAGGGGTGCAAGCACTGCTAGGAGGACAACCAATGGGGTAGCAAGCAGTGGGGAGAAGGGGGCAAGGTGTGGGGGGACCTCAGGACCATGGTAGAGGGGCAGGCAGCAGGAGGGGCAAGTGGTGGGGGGGGCAGGCAGTGAGGGGTCCCCTCGATTTTTCCATGCTACCTGCCTCTTCTTACTCCACTGCAGTGGTGGGGGGTGAATTTAAGTTAACCCTCCAAAAATTAGATTCTATACATGGAAAATTACAACAACTTTATACATTTTTCATAGCTAGACTCTAATTATTGGGGAGTTATCTTGAATATGGGTAAATACAGTGTTTATAGAACCTTGTCCTTTTGCCTTGAACTTCTCTTGCCAGATGAAGCTCACTTTTGTCTTTTGCTTTCCTGATTTTTATCCCTGCAGGTTCTTGCTATTTCCTGATAAGCTTCCTTGGTGACTGCCCATCTTGCCATTGCCCGTATGCTTTCCTTTTTGCCTTTGGGGCATCCTAGAAGATCCTTGTGTAGCTGCATTGGTTTCTTGCCATGCTTCACACAATGGAAGCACAGGAAACAACTTGTTGTTGGGCTTCCAGTACTGTCCCCACTAGAAGCTTCCAGCCATCCTGGGTTCCTTTCTTTCAGTCTGTCTTCCCATGGCACAGCATGCGTCATCTCCTTGAGTTGGTTGAAATCACACCTTTTTCAAATCTAGCTGCTTAGTTCTGCTGACCTCGGGCTTCCCCATCTCAGGATCATGGATTCTATCACATTGTATTGTGTTCACCTGTTTTATGGGGAGCTCTGTTGCACCAGAGGAGCACAGTTGTAGGCCCTGGTCTCCATCCTGAAGTTTTAGGGAATGTTTTAGATATCCTGGCCCCACATCATGGAGTGCCTTGAACTTTGAGATTCCACAGGAACCTAGCGTAGGGAGCAGGGGGCAGGTTTGATATCCTCAGGGTAGTCTGCGTTGCTAAGAATTGTGCTCTGACTCTATAATAATCGGAGTTGCTCAAGTGTCCAAACCTTTGGGCTCTGATTTGTCTTACTGCCATAGTCTAGCCAAGAGGCAACATAAGGAATGTCTGAGGCCAGATCTGTTATCTGTCAGGATGGATTGGAGTCTCCTAGCCAGCAGGATTTGATAGAAAGCATTACTTCAGTCATAGCATTATAGAAGTGGGATGAATCCTGGGTGCAGTCCAGACCCTGTAATAGTAGATAACCACATAATTCATGGACCATGCTATGTGAGAGGTTAGTATCAATGAGGAATCCAAACTGACCAATTGTGGGTCTGTAACTTCAACCCAAGGAGACTTTATTGTGGCTGCAAGCTCCTTAAAACATTTCCTCTTTTTCCTCCAGCATTACTTTTGACTTATTGTGGTTCAGTTCCAGCCATTTCAGCCAGAGTTCCCTACTGCAGAGCTTTGCTGAGGAAAGTTCCCAGCGTGAACTTCTTTAGATAAACTGATACACCACCGAATCACATTGCTAATGCCAGGGTCTGCACTACCAACTTTTGTCAGCATAGCTCTGTCAAAATTGCACCCTTACTCGACATAACTGTGTAACAAAGATCCTGGCTAGATACAATTTATTTCAGCTTGAGTCTTTTTCTTAAACTGGTTTCATTTGGGAAGAAGGTCCAGCCATAGAGCAAAAGGCCTTTCTCCCTGTTCAAGCTGCATTTCCATTAGGAGGCTTTGCTGCAAAACCTTTGAAGCGCAGCCTGGCTCTAATTTCCAGCTGTTGCAGAGGGCTGCATTTACCCTTTGGAGAGATTGTCCTCTTTGCTCTGCTTTCTGTGCTGAGGTGCTTGTGCTGTTGGCTGCCTCCTGCATGAGCTAAGCCAAGGAAAGCTGTAGGCGAAAGGAAAGGCTTGTGCCTCCCACCACTCTGTTTTAGTGTTTTTGGGAGGTTGGCCTATTGAGTGCAGTTTCCCTTGCAGCCCAGGGTCAGTTTGGCCCCTTCCATTACCTGGCAGAAAGGCAGGGTTGGAAGGGGGTTGATCTGCTGGAGAAGTCATAGCTCAAGCTGAATGGGGTTTGCCTCTGCCCCTTGCTTCTCCTGGCAGGAAAGGAGCTAGGCAGGATTGGAAAAGAACCACTTTGTGGGCAAGCAGCCACTACCCTACCCATCTCCATGGCTAAAATGAACTCAAAAGGGATATTGTTCAAGTTTGTGTAGCTCATGTCAGCCACTCCATTGACTGGAGTGCAGTTTCCTCAGAGGCACTGATTGCTGCATGGACATCTGCAAATGCTGGCAAGTGTGATCAAAGCCTTTGAGTCTAGTCTCCCTCCCCTTGCTGCCTGCCACCTGTATAACAAGCCTTTGGGACCCATCATGTACCAGGCTGAGATCTCTAGGGGAAGAATGAACCACTCTGTCTCATGTAGACCCTGTGCAAGATGAAGGTAGATGAGGAACCTATCATTTAACTTTAGGTCAAGATCATCCTGGAGCGACCGAGAATGGGGCTCATGAGGAGGACACATCATAATCCCAGCTCCTGGAGATTAACCACTTGACATACTTTTAAAGCAGTCTGAGCCCAGTGTAGTTCCCAGCTCTAAATCAGAAGAAATCCATGAATAATAGATAAATCCTGTTGCTTCTGTTCACCATCACAGAGTGCAGGGCGATGGATATAACTTAGTGTGTTATTCTCGTTAGCCTTTGCAGGGGGCAGCATAGCAGATCAGCGCAGAAAGGACCAGAATACACACATGCTGATTCCTGTCGACAGGCATAGAGTCACACTCGCTACGGCAACTCTTCTACCATAGAGGAGGAGAGTTGGCTGCCTGCGTCTGCACTAGAGAATCAAGTAGTACACCAAAAAAATGCTTCCACAAGATAAGATACGCTGTCAGAGAAGGGTTCACTGGGAGAAGTAAAGCCATGCTTGTCATGTTCCTCAGAAAAGTGAGACCCATATCAACCTTCCTCATGGATCCTAGGATGGTGTAATAGAGGGGTCCTGAAAGACCGATCAAGCGTGAGGATATCATTCCAGGTCCTGATAAGGGCTCAGCAGGTCCAATATCCAGGTTTGTGGGTTCTGTTTTAGGTTGCTGTGCCTTCCCACTCTCCCCAGATCCTTGTTCTGGCACAGAATTGCCGTGATGTTATAGATGGTCATCCAGTTGGGACAGGCTACTTAAAGAAGTTGTGGAACCTCCAGCTCTCAAAATGTTCAAAAGCAGGTTAGACAGGCACTTGGCTAGAATGGTTTAGTTGGGGATGATCCAGCCCTGAGTAGGGGGTGGGGCTAAATGACCTCCAGCCCTACTTTCTTGTGATTCAGATGGAAGTGCTTGCAAGCAGGAAGGGGCCTTTTGCTATACCCTCTATTTATTTTTACTCTACTTTATTCCCCAACCTCCATTTTTGAAGGCTAAGAGATTTCTCAATAGACACCACTCAAAAATCAAACTTCTGGTTGTGTTTAAGGATATTTTTCTTGGTGGTTAGGAACTCCGTATCTCTAAGTGGGAAAGATTTTCCTTGGAAGAGTGGCTCCCTTGCTACACAGGCTCTTGACTGATAGCCAGGTTCACGTAGGTAGGCATCATTTCGGCTTTCTCTTGGGCATGAAAACACTAAGGTGATACCAAACCAATAAAAGCTGTAACTTGGCAAGTTAAATGCTTGCATGTCCTGAAGAAGGGTGCTTATGCCCGAAAACTTGCAATTAAATAATTTTTTTGCAAAAATCTGGTTGCTCTAATAAAATATATCACCTCTGCCATGAGTTCTGATTCCTTTTGCCTCTAGACCAATATGGCTACAACCTGGATACCTGGCATGTGTCACTTGGCATGTTAATTGCTCAAGTGCACACAAGCAATATTAAGCTAGAGAGCCTGCACAGTGAATGCTTTACCTCTTACCATAAGCAACCTGAGATTTAGGTTGTCTTCTCCTTTGGAAGAAAGAAAAAGTCGGATAGAAGTCTGTTCCATGGAGGAGAGCACTGGTCTTTGGGATCAGATGTTGAGACAAATCTGTTCTTAGCTATCTTAGGCATTACCATCACCAAACTGCCTATTTAAATCTTGGTTCCTATTAGAAGCCATGGAAGGGAATGAAAGTTTTATGACAGGTTGAGGGAGCCTGTGGAGTAAACACCTCTTCACAAGTGGTAGCTGGAAATAGCTCACATGGTCAGTTGTCTCAGAGCAATTTGGCATTAGACCTTCTTCCAATTACTACAAAGTACTGTCATTTTGGAAGCAACAGGGCTGCCTTTAGCTATGATCAGATGAAGTCCCTGGACATGTTTCAGCAAAGGAATGTTACAGAACGGTGTGAAAACTTTGGGAGCAGTTTTGTCTCATTTCCAGTCTCAGCAGTCTGTGGAAAGACTATGGCATAAATGAGACAATATATTTCAGATCAGAGCATTAACACCTGCCTTTCATTCTTTTTCTAGCATCAGTGAAGCTGGGACATGCACAGCAAGACCCTATCTGAAACATCTAAATAAGCTAGTCAAGGGGGCTTGTCTTCAAAGAATGCCTGCTTTACTGTCCTTAGATAATTGTTATGTTTTGCAGTTGAACGGCAGCCGCTGCCTTCTTCCAGCTTTGATCATTACTGTTTTGAGCTTGCATGTGCTTCCAGGGTCTCCTCAAGATCATGGGAACAATAATAAAGACATTTGGGAAGAAGGAAATTAATGTATCTCTTCCTGGACAGTTTTGATCAAAGTTCTGTGCAGAGAGAACTGAAACAAATGTGCAGTGATGTGACCTTGAAGCATCTTTGGGATTTGGACAGATACAGGTGCGATGTGTCAGGGACCCTAATTGGAGGCTTAGTTTGAGGATGAACATTATCGGATATGTGGTTTTGCTTGAAAAGACTGTCAGAAGATGAGGAAAATGGCTTTATGGAAAATACGCGATGCAACATGCAAAAAAATCAGTGGGATTTTCATTTTGTGCACAGGCATGCTTCTGAGAATCTAGAGAAGTAGTGCTAGAGGAGACCACCTTATGTCTTCTAGTCCAAGCCCCTGCTCGAGGCAGGATCAGGCGTATCCAAACCATCCCATACATATTCTTGCCTAACCTATTTCTAAAACTCAGATCTCCTGTACAATTACAAGGGTTATTGCCCAAAGACACCCTAACTAGCCCCAGGTAACGCAGGGAGATGAGGGCTGCCAGTGTCTTGTAGCTGCGAAGTTCTTAAAATGGTCTCTAGGGATTCAAGGGCTCTGGTCACAGCCTTCAATATCTCATAGGATTTTTCATAACTGGAAAGCTATAATCCTACCTTGGGTGTTGGCAGCTGCTAGTAGGTGCACTCAAGAGTTCACATCACAGTGTACATCATTAAAATACATTGTTTCAAACCTGAAAACAGTGGGGTTGTCATTCTGTTATGTAGTTTAGTGAATGTATTTAATGTATCCATGACACCAGGGGTGGGCACTTACTGAGTTTTGTCAAGCCATCAAGGGCCACATCACAGGGAGCCAGGGGCAGATAAATATTAATTTTCTAAATTTTTTAGGGGCCTTGCGGGTCGGAGAGAATGGCCTGGCGGGCTGCATCCGGCCCACGGGCTGCATTTTGCCCACCCCTGTATGATACTGTTCTGTACTTATCTTACATGACTGTGAGCAGAACACATTGTTGGTCACCTGATATTACCTGTTGTCACCTTCTTTGGCAGAAGTTTTTCTCATATCTTAGTGTCCCACAGAAGAGGGGCAAGATACTTACACATTTTGCTTTCTAGCATTGAGGGTTGATCATGCCCCCTGACCTGGATGTACACTGCTGTGACTATCCCATTGCAGCAAAGCTGTGCATCTTAACAGAAAGAATAGCAGAGTTTATTGGGACTTACCCTGAAAATTTACTTTCTTTAAATAATACAAATACAAACGCATCTGAACCACCCTAGAAACAAATGGTCCATCCAGAATGGATGTGGAAATTGGCATCTAGTAATTTGGACTTGTTGGCATAGATGGAATTGCCCATGATCCACAGTTGGCAGTACTTGTTGCTTTCCATAAAATAGATTTAGCTCGGGCTGTAATTTGGGATAATTTGAATTGTCCTGGCAAGGGAAGCCTTTTACTGGAGGGCGTTTCAGGATGTGAAGTATTCCCTTCCTGCCCATGATGGACAGGTATAATTTTGCCGTCATTCATGTGGGCTGATGTACCCATTGAAGGGAATGAATCTGTGAACTGTATCACGCAGTAACTTTTCTTATTGTGACAGTTAACTTAAAAAGGCCTAGATTGAATATTATCCATCCTGGACAGGTAGGTGCATTGCAGAAGGGAGAAATTCTTCCACTATCAAGAGACAGATGTATTTTTGTGTCTAGTTAATTTTAAATGCATCCATTTGCTTAAAACTAATGGATGTTTTGCAGTGGTGGGTAAAAGTAAGTTCTGATGTACTGGTGTTCAGAGAATAGCGCGCTCAGCATTTATTGGCAAATAACTGTATTGAATGCCTGTCTGGTCTATAATGTGAATATTGCCTTCACATATTCAGTAGGTTTGCTTAATTTCTTGATGGGTGAGTTAACCTCGTTAGTATCTGTAGACTGCATGTGAAGATAGGAATAGTAGTTTTGAGTTACTGAGTTATTGCACAAAAAATTATTTGAATTTTTGAATCCCCAAGTACTTCTTGGGAAGTAGACAAGGGAACCATTTTGAAAACTTACTTTTTTCACATCTCTTATCAGCTCCAACTGTTATTATAGTATAGTTGCCCTTGGACAATTTTATGGAAACATAATTTACTGTGTTCTGTATACTGCATTTTTTAAAATGTTGCATTTTACTGTTCCATCCAGGAAGAGCAGAGACCGTCTACAGATGCTTCCTCAGTCTAACAAAGGGTGTTTGTGACCAAAAACTTGCTAAGAAGAATCTGTCCAACTATTTGAGTTGGTCTAATAAAAGATATCTTTACCAAAAGAACCGTGTTTGCATTTTACTATTATTTCTCGATGTAACTTTCATATTATAATCAGATCCTCAACAAAGAGTTTAGCAATAAGCACCTAAAACTCTAATGCACCAAAATGGGAAGAGGAATTAAAACTTATTGTCTGCATCATGAATTTGGATGGTATTTGCTGATATTTTTTTTTCCCCCCCCAACACACAACAAATGAACCAAGTAAAAATGCTAATATTTTTCTTATACAGCACTAGGCACTTTGGAGGTCCAGAGTCAAAATAAATTGGTAATGAAGAAAGGTGGTTTGAGTTTTGCAGAGAGCTATTAGGTCAATCTAATAGTCAGAAATTTTTAAGCATTTGCGTGCCAAGAGACCACCCTTGGAATGGCTGTGCGCCAGCATTTTATTCAGCAGAATTATGATGGTCTTTGGTCCTCTATCTCAAACCTAGAGGATGAGAAGGACCAATTTTGTCTGAAACCTTTGAATTTGTTTAAATTGCCTCCCTTCCCCCTTTTGTTTTGCTTATATATTAAAAACCAAACCTGATTCAACCTTATTTAAAGAGGTTGCTAAATACCAAGCCTTGGCTTTTATGGTAGAATCCTACCATGATAACTGCAGTCTGCCTGATGAAGAAGGTGGTTGATCTTAATAGCTTGTGTTGCCCAGTAGCTTTATAGTGAAGTCTTTTTAATTGCATTTCCCCTTCTCCTGAACAGGAAATGTTGTCAATCTATTGTGTCTGCGCTACATTGTGTGTGTGGATATGATGTTCCTCTGATCATTTGCTGGACACTGATGTTTTTCTGACAGAAACTGAAATTGCTGAAAAGATTTACTGCTGCTGGTGTTCGGAGAATGCTAGCTACAGAGCGGCAGAATTGATTTTTGAGCTCGGTTGCTAGTGGCAACTCATTCTAATCCCTAACTGTATAGTAATGTGATTTACAGCGCGTGCATTGCTTGCTGTTTAATGTTGTCTGGAATTGTTTTCCAGCGTGGTATTCACAGATGTATTTTTGAGGGGCGTTGTTCACGCATCTCATACTTTCTGAAAAGAATATGGATTTAGGAGCGTGTACATCTGAACGTTTGAATGCACCTACAAAACCTGAAGCATATTAAAGAGCAGAATTTAAAAGAGAACTACTTAGTCACTTTTGCAGCATGCCTATCAGAGAAGGAAGAAGCTACCAGGGGAGGTTGGATACTATTGTGCTGCTATAACCAGTAAATGAGTTCATTTTCATCAGTGATTTGTGCTTTTGCACTAATCTGTTAATGGAAAATATTTGGTCTTATTTTAATGCCTGAGAGTAATTTTTTAGGTGTTCTTTCATGCAGCGCATTTAAAAGTCTATACGTTTCAGAGCACTTTAAGCACTTGCTCAGCAGCCTGCAGTAGCTGAGGGAACCACAAGTATGTTTTGCATGAAAATGTCAGCTTTTAAAAATCCTCCAGTTAAAACGATACCTAATAGCTTAAACTAAAGCATTTATAGTCTAATATACTGCAATAATAAAGCATTTTATGTTTTCAAAGGGTGACATTCGCTTCTTTAGTGAGGCAAAGATTTTTTTTTTTTAGATATTTTTTTAGCAGGCCAACTATCCAGTAACACTGCTACAAAAAAATCCTTGCCGCTCATACACTTCCTGGACCATCACAGCTATAATAACTCCTACCCTACTACTTTTTAAGTGAGAAATAGTATTTAAAAAGCAAGAGCCCATTCTTTGATGTATAAACTATGCTTCAAAATCCAAGCAATTCAAAGTTAGGCTGGAATGATCCTTAATATTTCGTGGCTAGATGTAAATGCATAACATAGATTTGTATCTCACTCTGGATTTTATGGTTGAAGCAAAATCCCGAACATGCTTTGCCTACATTTATGCACTTTTTTCTGTGTACATTAAATTAGTCGTTTTGCTTTTCAGGACTTCGCTACAAAATTCAGAACAACTGGGAAAGGATTTTTGCCCTTCTTGCCCATTATTATTTGCTCACTTCATTTTAGATTCAGCCTTTTACTGCTTTTAGTCAGCCAGTTGGCCCATGGTTTCAGCCTTAAGAGAGGAAACAATTGGAGTCATGTTTTAGTGACCCCTCCAGCGATGCAGGAATGACAGTTTTTCTATGGCCACTGAGTGCAAGGGAGTAAGAGAGAAGGGACATTCAGATCTTTGAGTTGGCAAGAGAGTTTCTACCTGAGCAAGATTAGGACAGTATGTCAAGTTATTCCGTTCTTCATTGATGATGAAGACTTATACAAATGGAGCATTTAAACCAGTAAAAATTGCCTAGCTTAGATTCAAAAAAGCTCTGGGATTGTTATACAAATGCTGAAACTAGTATATCTCCACCCTGCCACATTTCTCTTTCAAAACTCATACGCAGTGGTGGGAGGCAGGTTTACAAACTTCCTGGGATACTAGGCCTCTTGCTAATGAGCCTTATAGTATGCTCAGCTTAGTGTGAATGTCCAAATTCACAACAACCTACCATGCGCCTACAGCTCATTTAATAATAGTGGTGTCAATACTGTTTGATACCTGGTTATGTCCAGATTTTATCCTGTACCTGTTTACTTGTATATTTGTCAAAGCTCCAAGTCGTATTTCTTAGTGCAACAGTGAAATGGCTTCCACCAAGACTTTTCCCATAGTGTTAACCTTCTGTGTTTCAATTACCTTGGAGTCCAATTTAAAATAAGCCTTCGTTTCAGAAGAATGACAATGATCAGTTAGGCTATGGACTGTTTCTAGACACTGCAGCACCTAATGAGTCTCTTGAGTGCACGGCACAAGGTCACGTTCTGGGCTCATTTCTGATTCTGGCTCTTCCAAGTTTTCTCTACTCTCTGTTGGATCCAGGAGTAGAATTAATCTTTTCATCCCATTTTGAGAGTCATTTTATAGTTGCCTTTTAAAAAGGATTCTTTTGTCCAAACCCAGCTGGTAAGTACAGGCAGGCAAAAGTGGTAGTTTTTGGATTTTTTTCTAAGGTTTCAGTGTGGCCTCCTTTCCTCCAGTCACCTTGATCTTTCCGTCCATTTGAGTGGGATCAGGATTGTGAAAGTTGCTGTCTGAACCGATGAACTCTGCCATACCCACATGTCCACTGCTTCATGTGTGTTGGGTAACTTCTCAGCAGATGACCCTGCCATTCCTGATTTTCTTGAAAAGCTCTTTGAGACTACTAGTTCTGAATTGCTGCAGGTCCATGAGTTTGTAAGGGCCTCTGTAGGGAGAACATCTAAAAGCATGACTGTATTTTTGGACCAAGTGATGAAGTAAATGCAGATGGCAATGATTATTCTGAAAGGAGGGGGTGAGAAAAGTGCTTCTCAGGGGTACCATCAATGAGACATCCCAATTTCAGCTTGAGAAGTTTGCTTGCATTTGTGGGACTGTACCCCAAAATCCAGAGCTTTTCTGCAACAATTTCATTTGGTAAACTTGAAGTCCTTTAGCTGCTCCATTGAAAACTAGGAACTAATTAGTGTTTGTGGGTGAGGTGCAGCTGTAATTGTCCAAAATGTTTCCCTGTAGCTGACTTTCTTCCCTAGGAAAAAATACTTGGTACTTCAAAAAAAACCAGCACCTGAACTGCCAAGCCATCTTGACATGAAATCTTGGATATCATCAGTATCAGGTAGCCTTTGCTGAGAGAGTTACAGTAGCAAAGCAATGCTGTCCAAGATGAATTCCAGGAAGAGAGAGAATGGAGTTTGCCTGATCATTTTAATACAAAAATATGGCATGTACAAACCTAGACTCTCAAATTCAGAAAAGAACTGTGTTACGTGCCGTGTTTACCTGAATCCAAGATGACTCTGAATTTAAGATAACTTCCTTGATAACTAGACTCAAAACTTGGAAAACTTTGATATATTTGTTATAATTTTCCCATGTCTAGAATAAAATTTTTGGAGAGCTTTCTTAAATTCACCCTCTTGCTCCACCTGCCACTGCTGTAGTGATAGGGAAGGTGGCAAGGGAGTCAAGTGCCCTGACTCCCACAGCACCTGCATTCCTCCTGCCTGCTTCTATGGTGCCTGCCACTTGCCCACTCACTTGTTGCCCTTCTACCTGCCCCTCCATGTAGTGCCTGCACCCTGAGCACCCGCCCCCCCCTTCTGCCTGCCTCTGTTTACCTTCCCCTTGCAGTTAAGTGGGGAGTGGGTGGGGGGTAGCTGCAGGGAGCAAAGGCAAGGGGAAGCAGAGGCTGCGGAGGGCAGCAGCTGCAGCTTTGACTCCAGGTTCGGGGTCAGAATCAGAGCTGCAGCTACTGCCCCCCTCCCCTTGCTTGTATTTGAATCTAAGATGAGGGGCTTTTTCCCCATGTTGGATGGGGGGGCACATCTTAGATTTGAGTAAATGCGATAGCATAAGATCTGCTGAATTGTACTAGAGGCAGAATAGATTGAACAGGTTTGTCGCAGGATGGTAGGAAAGTCTTCTGCTTCATCCCCTGCACTCAAAGGTGAAGTTTCTTTTTAATAGGGAGCTCATCTCACAGTTGAACTGCTTTATCTTAATGAAGTGTCCAGTAGATAATTTATTAAAGAAGATGCCACAGGGCATATTTTAGCAAAGCTGTCCCATAGCAGCAGTAGTGGCTTCAGCTGTAAGAAGTGCAAGCTTTTGTGTGATGTTGCCCTTTCAGATGCGAGGCAGTCTGAAAAACTTATACAACCCCTGTTATGTAATAAAACATGAGCAGGCAGGAGATAACGGGAGTTTCCAGTGCACTGGTTATTTTAAAATGTGAATGTAAGATGTTGAATCATCAGGCTCCAGAAAGGGTCATGTACATATTTCCTGTGTCCTCTTGTGTGGTGGGGAAACAAATGCTTTGCAGACTATAAAGAAATGCAAAAAATCTAGAACTCTTGGTTCGGAGATGATCTCTTTTATTAGACCAACTAAGAAATCGCCAAAAAATTACCTTTTCTGAACCAAGAGTTCTAGATTTTTGGATTTCTTTTTGTCTTGGACCAACACAGCTAACAAATACATTGCAAACTTATACACATTTTCATAATATTTTATATGGAGAAGATTGGAAAAAGAGGTGTGGTGGCAGAAGGGTTAAGACATTTTGTTCTGGCTTCAGAAGCTGGAGTTCAAACCCTGCCCCAGACTTGTGCTGGGGACAGCCTAGCCACGATTGAGTACCTGGCTTTTGTGGTGAGGGAGTCAAAGGCAGCTGGATGTGAAGCTGGCCGCTCCCTTTATATGCCATCAGCTACAGAAACTGGCATGCCACAGATGTGCCAGCCCTGTTGGCCACCTTGGCTTGGGCAGCCCTTTGACTTTGTTTTGAGAAGGCCACCTAGACTATTAAGGTAGCATGTGTTTTTTAAACTATTTGTTAAGGCCATTCTGAAATAAATTTGAAGCTGTGAAGATGGCTCAGTATTTATATTAAAGCTTTTTAAGTTTATTCTAAATAAGTGTATGGATGATAAACTGTAGACGTGTGAAAAGCAAGAGCAAGGGTTGAAAAATGGACCAGATGTGTTTTGTACTAACTAGAGCACTAATCTGTTGGGAGTAGATACAAAAGATGAGCAGGATGGCCAGCTTATGGGTTTTATGAGCAACACTCTACACAGAAGTCTGGTGCTTCCCAACTGCTGCTGGGGTGTGATTCAAGTTACTATGCAAAAGGAGACTGAGCACACACCTTGCTGGGGTTATTTGACCCCAGCAGTCTTTTCTGCCCAGAGCAGGGGGGCTGGACCCGAGGATCTCATGAGGTCCCTTCCAGCCCTAAACTTCTATGAGTCTGCGTGTGACTTGCCTTGGAGTTTACATATGGCTTTGCCTAGTGGGTACCTCCAGACTATGGACTTCCATCATTTTAACGTGGTTTCTGGAAAAGTTAAGATAACTTTCTGGTTTTGTTCTTAGAGGCTCGTGTCTGTTAGCTAGCGTGCGCTGTTGTCTTCATCACTCTCTTGCTCCCAGATATTTTCTTTGAGTTGAGAAGACATTTTTTGAAGAATGGAGTGGTGGCCCACTTCTGTCTGAACAGTGCAATATGTGCTTTTTTGTATCACATGATTATCCCAAGTCTCGGTGAAATTGATATCTTTTGTGACAGTTTCATTGCTGCCGGCGAGTTTCTGAATCATAGCAGTAGAAACCGATCAGCATCCTGTTGTTCTGCTGCTGCTTGAAGAAACCAAGCAGCAGCAGTGACATTGGAGCTGAATGTAAAATCAGGAACTCGGCAGTGCATTTGTTCACATTGTCTTGTACGCAGGAGATAAATGGTTTACAGAAGAGCATAAATACTGTAGAAATTGATGTGCAAAATCTCATTTGACAGGACAGTCACGCTGCTTGCAAATTGATTGTTTTTAGGACATGTTTTACGTAGTTGAAATACAAACTGATGCTTCAAAGAAAGTTGGTATATATGAGGAAAAAGTCTTGTGCAAGGAGGGATGTTAAAAATATGGCAGCTCAGAACAAACCCTGTTTTCCTCTCAAATTGAAAGGGGGTCTTGAAAGTTTAAAAATAAAAGCAATTAAGCTTCCAAACATTTTACTGTATTGAGCTGTACTTGTTACCTTAAAATTTGGATCTGGCTTCACGTTAACGTTTAAAGTTGTGCTTTGAATACATTGTCGTCAATTTCTAAGTGGGACTTTTCCTAGTTGGCTGGTCCTGCTTTGAGCAGGGGGTTGGATTAGATGAGACCTCCTGAAGTCACTTCCAGCCCTCATTTTCTGATTCTAATATGTCCTTTAGAAGCTGGAAGAGCTTTTTTAAAGGGACACTGAGTACTAAGATCAAAGTATTTTGGAATTGTCTGTCTGTCTGTTGTTGATACAGCCCCTTCTAATACCACCTCAACTTTTCTTTAAATGAAATGTAAGGGATTTCCTGTTCCCCAACTGACTTAATTTTTAAATATCCAGATGATCAAGAGATCATGACACTATGTTAAGGCCCACTTTTTCATTCCTGTCCATGCACGTTTGCTTGCTTACTGCCTCTCGATGGATTTTATAGCAGACGTTACTGGTAGATATCCTTCTGCAGGACCTGGGAAGGACTATGCATGTGAGTTCCCTAAAAGGTGCTTGAGTAAGTTCTTCTCATGTCTGAGACAGGAAGTTGTGGTCATCACCCCACCTCCCCCCAACACCAATGAAAAAGATGATGCCTTCTGTGCTGTTAAAGGTGGCATCAAAATGGAGTAGACTGTTTCTTAGCTGTCTTTCATTTTTGGTAATCGTGGAGTTTCTTATAAGAAGAGAAAGTAGAAAATCGTCAGGTGGCTATGTGGTTTTGATGTTGATTGTAATTTTGAAGGTATTGACATGGGGGGAGAGGTTGAGATTAGGCTAGCTGTAAAGTAGCAGGTTGTAGAACCAGATTAAAGCATCCTTGCAAAATCCTGCTTGCATGCTTGTCTCAGATGAGGTTTGGTGCTAAAGGAAAGGTTCATTAGTTTTCTTCAGTGTGGTTGTGCTTGTCAAGCATATATTGTCCTGTGCCAGGGTTAGGAATGACTAAAATGTGGGTGCATGGGAGAACAGGATGGGAGGCTGGTGGCACAAGGTGACTGCTGCTACTGCTTCTGTCTCTTAACTTGTCTATACTAACTTCTCTGAGTTGGTTGTTTTGCAGATGTATTTGCAAACATTTATTATGGCATTGGGCTATTTGTTACCTTTGCACAGGTTTTTTATGGTGACTTCCCAAAAATTTCAACTATTGGTGTGATGCAACCTGTTACCTATACTATATGCTTCTAAGCAGGTAGCAGCCAGGATCATTTCAAGCAAATTTGAGATTGAGACACAATTGAAGTAGGTAATGGAAAAAGGATGTGCCAAGCTTAATTTGAACCAGCCTTCCTGATTTGCTGAGCAGCACGGAAGATTCATCTCTGGATAGTTTTAGTGCTGAAGTCCTGACTGCAGCTTCTCCAGAAACTCCTTGTAGCCAAGTTTTCTTGGTGTTGGTTTTGGCACATGTGATTTTTTTTCTTTCTCTTGCTCTCTCTTTCAAATCCTGCTCAAGTTCATGCAACTTATTTATATACAAAGGAGTGAAAAAATGAGCTGGTAGACAAGTTCAGATAAATGGTGATCTACTCTGAAGTGTTGAATCTTTAAATCTACATCCACAGTTGTAGATTGTGTTAGAAACCTCCCCCCCCCAACACTTGACCTACTTTCACTGTGTTGCATTTGTGTAACACAGATGTGTTTTGAAGTGCAGCAACAATAGGCTTATTTTAGTGTACCGTTAGCTATGGCAAAAAGTGATCCATCTTTTGACATTGATTATTTTAATTAAATGGATTGCTGCTCCCAAATGTATATAGACCTAAGTAAAGGGGAGGAATTCTGAAGTGGCTTCTTGATTATGACCATCACATAGGTTCACAGAGTCCCTAATGATTTTAAACGCTTGCAGTCAGCAAGGTACTTGGAATATTGCTCTTCATGCTAAATTGCTGCTTTTATAGTGAGATTATGAGTATTTTCTATTCCTGGAGGAGAAATTTCCTTGGTAGAAAGAAAATAGGTCCTCCATGAAGTTTTTTTAA
Organism: Crocodylus siamensis; assembly: GCF_052110815.1. Classification (NCBI taxonomy): domain Eukaryota; kingdom Metazoa; phylum Chordata; order Crocodylia; family Crocodylidae; genus Crocodylus; species Crocodylus siamensis. Next base: position 416,088,068 of record NC_143395.1, on the reverse strand, counting down.
ACCAGTAATCTAACATTTAAAAAAAAAAATCTCTGTGGAAATTTGGGGGTAGGTTGAGGGTGGAAAGGAAGGGGAGCTATGTGATTAATTTACCTTAAGATCAGAATCTGCATTTTATTGTTTTGCTTTCTAAATTGCAAGCTCTGTGAGGGAGGGATGTTATCTCTTATTTATAGAGCCAAGCATGCAAAATCTTTCCTTATAGGAGAGCTTCCTATTTTGCTACCATTCAATTGCCGAATGGTTCAGCTTAATTTTGTTGTGTTTGGGCTGCTTATATAAAATCTGTATAAGCAACTTATGAAAAGGGGTCCGTTTTCCAGAGACTTGGAATTTGTTCAAGTATGCAGTAGTAATTTTTCTTCAGTGAGACAACAAATACATGACAAGCTCATGGACGCCACCATGTCCGTGTATGGGTCAGTTTTGTTTAATGTCATAATTGAGAAGGACATGGATTTTCCAGAGCATGTGCTCATGTATAGTCCTGGGGCATCCCAGAACCACTGTCAAGTTGGATAGGGCCAGCAGGGATGGAGTAGACCTCCTTTGAATATTACTGCTGACTAATAATACTTCCTACATTACCTATGCTAAGTATTTCTAAGGGATCTATTGTTTATGTATCCAGATACCAATAACTCAATAACTTGGCATTAAAAAAAAATCTGAATGCCAGATAAGTGCAAAGAGCTCTTGCTCAGCGGTGTTATTCCTGTATCAGTATTCTTAATGGATTAACAACATGCATTCTGCAACAGAAGGGAAGAATGAGTTTCTAGGTACTGTTGTTTGGAAGTCCCTAAAGCACTTTAGAAAATCAAACACGAATGAGATCTTTCCTCAAATCCCTTACACATTTTTGGGCTGGGATCTGCATCAATGGAAACTGTAGTTCCATTAGTGTAAGTGGAGCTATATCGATGTGTCCACTAACTGCAGTTCGGACTCTTTGAACTGAATTGTGCTAGAGTGTCTGATGCTGCAAGAGCTAATTCTGCTCGTAATCACCAGACTGGAGAAAGGCATCTGCATGTTATTTTCTGTTTTTCATGCTACTGCTATGGCAAAGCTCAGCTTCATGTATGATAAGAACATGGTCAACTTTTAATTTAAAAAAAAGAGAGATTTTAATTGCGTGTTCTGAATTCCCTTTTTCTATACATAGGAACGGGACTGGCACGGGCCTTTCCAGCAAATCCAGTCCACTGCATTTATCCCCAGAGTCCTAAAACTCATTTTCTCCGGCCTTTCACACATCACAGTCACAAAGCATGTTATGATGGGGGTCTGCAGCCTGTTAGCAACAGCAAGCCAAAATAGTGGTGGGCCACTGCTTACAATCCAGCAAGTGCTGATTCTCCTTGCTGCTGTTGTTCTGACTTTGTGGACTGGACAAAAACTCCTCTACTCCTCCAGAGCAGGACAGGGAAAGGAAAAAACAAAGCCAGAAGCCAAGAAAGCAGGAGCAGGCAGTTATTTTGGGCAAAGGGCCATTTACCGAGTTTTGGCAAGCTGTCATGGGCCGCATGGGTAGCCCTGCCCCTTGACAGGTGCCTTGTCCCCTGGTCACTATCTCGTGACTGCAAATCCTGCCCCCTAATCCCTGACCTTTGCCATCCAAAGTCTCTCCCCTTGCCCCTGGAAGTACTTCTTTCAGCAAGGGGTTTTGCCATCTCAGAACCAGAAAAATACTTGATTATATTCGAAAAAGAAAACAAGTACAGCATTCATTAATTTGATTTCAAAAAATATTTTTGTTCTGATTTACATGCGTTTGTGTAGTGTACACAGTGGTGATTGCCTAATAGCTTAAAATGAAGTTTTACTCTTGTATAGCATGGGGGGTGCCTTTTGGTTTGTAGGGGGCTGTGGGTATGTGGGGCGTGGGTGGGTATAGGGTTTGTGGGGGGGGTGGCGGGAGGGTGGCTGGGGTTAATGAGGGGGTGTAGGGGTAGGGGTCTGTGTGCATGGTAGCACATGGGGTGTGTGGGTACATGTGTATGATGGGGGATGTGTGTGGAACTCACCCTATGAATGCACACATGCCCCTCCCTGCACACGCACACCCACACACTGCCCCTGCCTACACATGCACGCATGCACACACTGCTCCTGACTATGCACACATGCGTGCACACACTGCTCCTGACTACAAATGCACATAAACACATGCACACTCTGCCTCTGCCTACACATGGACATATATACACATACCAGTATGGCCCCATGTTCCCCAGTCTGGCGATGGAGCCAGGAGCCATGTGGTGCCAGAGGAGGGCAGGGGCAGGAAGAAAGTGACATGGCTGGGGGTGGGGTGGGGTGAGGCTGGGCTGCTCAGCTCTGCTGAGGGCTCCCCCTGGGTCATACTGCTTCTGGCTCTTGTCAGCTTTGACAGGCAGCCAGGAGCAAATAGATATTAATTTTCTAATTTTTTTAGGGGCCCTGCAGACTGGATACAGTGGCCTGGCAGGCTGGATCCAGCTTTTGGGCTGTAATTTGCCCGGTTCTGCAATAAAGCAATTTTGGGAGCAAGGTGGGCAGTCTTCCCTGGCCTCTGCAGTTGACCACTCAAAACCTTCAAGCACAGATACCTTCTGCACAGCTCCTAACCCTCACATTGGGAATAATTGAATTCACATATCATAAACACTGATTACTGATCCAAAAATGTCCATATCCCATTATATTGTCCCCTCAGTAAACTTGTCTCGTTCCATCTTGAAGTGCATTGGGATTTTTGAACTCCTTACTTTGCCCAGAAGACCATTCTCAAACTTAAGTGCTCTGATAGAAAGCTGCTTTTATTTTCTGATCTACACTTCCTCTTAACTGGCTTGTACCCATCTGATCTTGTACCTGACTTGTTCTTTAACTTAAATGGCTCTTTCCCCTTTCTCATACTCACACTATAAATGTATTTATGAAGCTAATCACATTTCCTTTCAAACTTTGTTTTGCTAAGCTAACCAAGCCCAATCTCCTTTAAAAAAAAAAAATCTGTGCTAAAATAGGTTTGTGGCATGTGCATTCTCCTGCTGCAGTGAGCAGTTGGCCCATCATCATCCTGCTGTTGACCACTATACCCAGGCCTCTCTTCTGCTGTTATGAGGGCTTTTATAAGCCCTCATCTTATAAACATCAGTTCTTGTTATTTCTTAAGCGCATGACTTAGCACTTAAAATTTATAAGTTTTTTTAATGCCCCCTTAGACAACCTTGTGGAACTCTTCCTGTAAAATAATCTGCTTCTCCATATTGGCAGTACTGCCCAGTCAGTGTCCCCTACAGAGTTCATAAGATGGTGGGTAAATGCTCAAAAAGTCTACATTTCTTAGGAAGATGAGTCCAAATAGGAACTTTCTTTGCCACCCTTCTCTGCTTTGCTTTTAAACCACTTGGACTGTTTGTGGGTCAGAGATAACCGTGAAAGTTCATGTTTCCCTATGAAAAACTGTAACTTCAATGGATGTAATTGCAGGCACCCTGTTACACAGCTGAGGAGTGTAATAGCAGCTGTATTACCCCACAACACCATATCTACTCTAACACTGAACTTGATGGCCAAATAACATTTCTCAATTTTAGGGTTCTTAAGGCTTTCTTTTTTTTTTGTCTTCAATAGCAAAAAATGTTTCCAGAAAATGGCTGAGTGGTTTTTGTCAAACTTTCCAGAAATAGTAACTTCTAGATACCTGGACTAAATCAGAAAATTAGTACTAATTGAAAACCGGTTTATATGGAATGGTTTGGTGGAACTTTCGCTATATCAAGTGTTATCAATTGCCTGTTAACCTTTGAGGATTCAAATACCAAAGAAGACACTTGGCAGTTATGTAGTAGTAGGTAACTAGTGATCTTCTGGATCATAGTGTCCACTTAAGAGGTCTAGTTAAATGCCTGCTGAATCTGTTTGTGGCTGACGAGCCTAATTCAAGAGCAGCACTTTGATATACAGTTACAGTCTTCTTGAGACTAATTGCCATCCTGAGGCTCTTACACGATTCAGAAGATCTGCCCAAGTGATTTTTCAGGGAAGCTTCACAGTGGGCAGCCAGGTCCCTGTCTTCCACAAACAGGAAATCTTCAAGTACTAGTTCTTTCACCTTGGTTTTTGCTCAGAACCTTGTAATGTTGGACAAGTCTCCTTCTGGTCTGGTTCGAAGATATAAATGCCATCATTGCTGTTCTTGAATGCGTGAAGAAGCAGGAATGAAAAGTAAATGTTAAAAAGCACAGGAGCTAAGACACACCCATGGTACTGTCTGCTGAGATGTAGTAATTTGTATTGCTGTATTTACTATGTAGTGACATACATATGCTACTTGGCAGCTGGAGAGAAGAGTGTTTTAGTTGGCACGGAAATCAGTGATGTATGTCAAGTCTTGTTTGAACTAATGAGATGATTGTTAAACTTATTTTAAATAGCTCCTAAGTCATCCAAATAGATATACCACTATATACAGACTATAGTTCCCTGATGAATGTAATTATTTTAATACTTTAAGTCCAAGGTACTGTAAGGGGAGATTGGTAATGAGGCATATCATGTGTTGAAGTATTTGTCAGTACTCTTCCACATGCATTTATTTTAAGTTTATACACCGTGCTCCCACACTACTTCTAAACACTGGAAGTATGATCTACCGCTGCAAACACGTTTCCTGTTGCTTACAAGCAGATGCTGTCATTGGGAAGGAGTTTCAGACATACTTGTTTATACCTGGCAGCTGAAGCAGGGAAAGGATTACTGGGTACGTCTGCACGAGATGCTACATCACCCTAGCAATGAGCTACGTCGCTGTAGCTCATTGCTACAGCAAGTTAGTGTCAGCAGGCACGAACCAAGGCAGGCATCAGCATGATGCTATTGCTCAGTAGCGTGGGAAAAAACCCGTGTGAAGTCAGGACTGCGCAGTAACACCAGTTATTGCACAGTCATTTGGTAATTGCTAAGTACTAAAGTAGTACTAGTACTAAGCAAGTACTAAATGACCGTGCGGTGACAACTGTGCAGTCCGGCACATGTGAAGATGTATTCACTACGCCTAAAAATCCATTGTAGCTTGTATCGTTTTAAGCTTTTTTGTGCACCATGTTCCTTATTTCTTCATAGTGATTTTGTGTGCAAGCATTCACCTGATACTAGGTGATATTATTAGTATTTAGGGAGTGTACAGTAGCAGTCCTTTTGTTTTTATTTTTTAACTACATTTGAGTAAAAAAGCATTGTATTTTAGTTATGTCAGGTTTTATCCGTGTGTGACTGGTATTGCAAACAAAGTCACCATAGTCACCATTGAAAATATAGCCACTATAATGTACAGCTACTCCTCGCTTAATGTCGTAGCTACGTTCTTGAAAAATGCAACTTTAAGCAAAACGATGTTAAGCTAATTGAAGTATGTCGCAGTAGTTACCTACTAGCAGGCAGCGGCTGAACAACATTATAACCAAATATTGCGTGACTTTAAACAAGTACGTTCTCTAATAGATCAGCGACGTAATAATGAAACAACGTTAACCAGGACGACATTAAGTGAGGAGTACCTGTATTTTAAAAAGTAAATGGCTCTGTGTGTATAGTTTTTCTTCCCTTCCCCACTTACAGGCATCATTCAATTTTTTTTCTAATTTTTTCAATAGGGGCTGACCATTTAAATGTGGTTTCTGAGCTAGATGATCTAGAAAAGGACAGACTGTTTGTTTTTTCCTTTTGGTCAACCCCCCTGGCCCCCCCACACACATGCACACGAAAACCCTTGTTTTAGGCACCAGTGTGTTCCGAGTGCATCTGCCATGAAAGCAGATTTTGAACAGGAAGAGCCAGGTTATGGTGACATTTTTGGCATGTGCTTTAACGTTTTTTCATGCCCTGGTCAGAATCGATGTTGGTGACAAGTTGCAGTAAGTTAAATGTGACGTTGCATACCCCCACGTTCCTAAAGAAACCCTCTGTCTATTTGCTGCCTCTTCCTCAGTTTCCCCTTCCAGCAGTCGTCCCTACTGCTCTGCTGCTTTGACAGGGGTTCCCTCCACTGCTCCTTGAAGTTAATGGGAACTTTTTTGTTAGCTTTAATCGGCTGTGGACTGTGCTGTAGGATGGGTGATGCACAGTGAAAATTACATTGGCCTCTTTCTTCTCCCTGTACTGATGTGCAAGACGGGATCCAACTGAGGAGATAATGACCTAGAGGACGGGGAGAAGAGGAAACTGGTGTGAGCAGTGGTGATCCTGCTGTATCTGCCACTGCAGCCTGGCTCCAGGGGAGGAGGTTTTTCTTTCTTCTCTCGGATGATGATGTCGGAAGTGCTGATACTGCTGTTCTGAGGCTCCAGGGAGCTTCAGCTCCTCTGCTTGGCCTGCTGCACGTGCTGTTTCCTATCGTTTGCTGCTGCTTGATTGAATAGAATATAGGGCAGCATTGGTGGGGGTGTCAAATCATATCTAAATACGGCAGGTGCATTTTGTGCGGTGTCTTATCCATTTTTTGCATGTTTAAAAAATGGCGAATGCTAACAAATCTGTGCATTGGGCTTTTCTAGTACTTTCTTATAATCACCCTAAGTTTTTGCTATGTTCACACTTCTGAAAAGTGGTGTGAACTGCGCTTTTGTACGATAGGATTTATACTTCAGTTGTACCTAAACCTTTCTCTGAAGTTTCATAGAAATGGCATATTATAAACCCACCAAGTCCTAATGTGGTGAAGGTTTACCTTTGTCCCTTACACCTGTCTGTATTTGGAGCATGATGGTCCTTCCCAAGCAAACAGAGGAGCCTTAATTTCCCCATGTAATTTACCCCGTTCCTTAGCTGTCTCCTCACTTCGTCTCAGACACTTATGCCAGATATATAAATTTAGCTCTTTGTGTACTTTGTTACTTTAACATAACATCTGGGAAAATAAATTTGCCAGTGACTGTTGATTTGTTGTTTTCTGGATTTAACTAAAGTAACAGTTTATTTTTAATAGATTTTTTTTTCAAAATGTACAAATGCTTATTTTGAAATATTAATTGATGGAACATTAATTAATTAAATAGCATCATCTTTTATCAGGTGAACATTTTAGCTGGGGTTTTTTTTTCCATATGCAGTCTCTAAAAGTGGCAGGCTCTATGAATGAGGAGAGAACAGTAGATAATAGTATACCTTGACTTTTGACACTGTCTCCCATGACATTCTCATTACCAAGCTTAGGAGATGCAGGCTAGATGAAAGTACTGCAAGGGGGATACATAACTGGTTGGATCATCGTACTCAGCAGGTAGTCTTCAGTGGCTCAGTATCTAGCTGGAGAGAGGCATCAAGTGGGGTCCCCAGGGATTGGTCCTGGGTCTGGTATTGTTCAATTTCTTCATTAATGATTTGAATGAATAGATCAAGTATATGCTTAGGAAATTTTGCAGATGACACCAAGTTGTGGATACTCCAGATTACTCTGGATAGACTGAAGAAATGGTCCACCATCAGTGAGGTGAGATTCAACAAGGACAAGAACAAAGACCTGCACTTGGGATGGAATAACTGTATGCATACATACAGACCGGGAAACAACTGCCTAAGTTGCGGTACGGCGGAGCGTGACCTGGGGCTTGAATATTCGGGACCATAAGTTGAATATTCGCCAACAATGTGCTCTTGTTGCAAACAAAGCCAACAGCATATCGGGTTGTATTAACAGGAGGGCCACTTGTAAATCAAGGGAATTGGTTCTTCCACTGTATTCAGTACTGGTGAGTCTTCACCTGAAGTAATGTGTCCAGTTTTGGGCCCCAGACTTCAAGGACAAGGACAGTTTGGAAAGAGTCCAGTGTAGGGCAAGAAAAATGAGACAAGACTTGTGAGGAAAGGCTGCAAGAACTAGGGTTATTTACCCTGGAGAAGAGAAAGCTAAGGGGAGATTTGATAATGGTCTTCAAATGAAGGGTAATTAGAGAAAGGATGGAGATGGGCTTTTTTTCTGTGCTTGCAAGGGACAGAACTAAGAGCAATGATTGCAAGCTACAACAGAGAGAATTTAGGTTGGAAATTAGGAGAAACTTTTCTGATTATGAGGATGTCAGACATTGGAACAGGTTACCTGGAGAAGCTGTAGAATCTCCATCCCTGGAAAACGAGAACAAGTTAGATATACACTTGTCTGGAACAGTTTAGTCATGGATGATCCTGCCTTGAGTAGGGAGCTGGACTACATCACCTCATGAGGTCCCTTCCAGCCCTACTTTCCTGTGATCCTAAAAAGGGAAAAAAGGCCAGTCACGGTATTTATTCAAATCTAAGATGACCCTGAATTTAAGATGAGCCCCCGATAGTCAGATTCCATACATGAAAAATGTATAAATTTGTTATAATTTTCCATGTGCAGAATCTAATTATTGAGGGGTCGTCTTTAATTCATCCGCTGCCCTCCCTCCACTGCTGGCAGTGGAGAGGAGCAGGCAGTGGAAGGCGGACAAACAACTTGCCCTCTGCTTGTGCCCTCTGTCCCACACCCTGCAGTCTCAGGCCCCCTGCTTCCCACTCTGTCTGCTCCCTGCTTCCCACCCCCATTACCCTTGCTCTGCCCTGGCAGGCCCTGTCTGCATTAGAGCCTGAACGGTGCACAGTCCCAGTCGCTGTACCAGTTGTATGGGCTGTGGACTGCTGCTATGGGGCTGAGTGAGGGCCATGCTTGGCGCGTCAAGTTGCAGGGTGGCCAGAGCCTGCTGGCATGGAGCAAGGGTTAAGTGGGAGAGAGAGAGGGGAACGTGGGGAGCAGAAGCTGCACAGTGGGGGGAGATGGGGAAGAGGCTGCAGGGGGAGATGGCAGGGTGCAGAGGCAGTGGGTTGTGGGGGTGGGCAGTAGCTGTGGCTACGGCCCTGACCCTGGGTAGGGACTGGAGCCCCAGCCACAGCAGCTGCCTCTCCTCTACCCCCCTTGTACTTGATTATAAGACTAAGGGCTTTCCCTTCCTGTAGTAAATAGGAGGGAAACCTCATCTTAGAATTGAGTAAATGCTGTATTTAAAAATTACTGAAATGTTGTTGAGAGCTACTGCTGTATACTCAATTACAGGCAAAAATATGGAATTAAATGGAATATCGTGAAAATGAAGCTTCTCTTCCACCTCTCTTTCAGAGATTTTTGCATCATGGTTTTGATCTGTATAAATAGGTGAATAGCATTCCAACAAGGCAGGGTAGATTTGCACCATATAGACCAGGGCTGTTTAACTTCTGAGCACTCAGGAGCCGTATGTCCCATGGGGCACACGCCGTGTGGGCTCCACCAGTGGCAGTCATGGGCCCCTGTGCTGTATAGATACCCCTTCCTACATTGCACTGCACAGCCCCTTCTCCACCCCCGCCATTGCAAAGACCCCACGTGGAGACTCACCTTCCCCACAACTGCCCTGGCCTCACCCTGAGTGCCCCGGTCTGTGCCTGTGCCACCCTGCCCATTAAGGCTGGTGCACAGCGTGGAAGCTGGAAGGACGGGGAGCCCAGAGACTCTGGCTGCTGTTGCAGCTGCAGTGATAGAGGGAGTCGTGGCTAGGAGGCCCATCAGATTGCCTTGGGATATACTATGTCCAGCAGAAGCCAAGAGTTATGTGAGTGACAGACCTGTGAAAGGTAGGAGAAAGAGCAGTGTTAATGGAAGCATGGGGAATACAGACCTAATTACCCTCTTTTTCATTATTTTTTCGAAGTAGCTGGTATATGCAAATATACAAATTGCTCACTTTTGAGTGGGAACCTAGAATCCATTGGATTTGTGCATAACCTCTGTAATCAGTTACCCATACAATACTGCTAGCTATTTTTATAGGCAAGAAAAACCTCAAGGGTGCTATTGTTTGCCTGTCATTAACAGATCCATTAAAACAAATGACTGATTTTTAGTCGAATTCTAGACGCCAGTGCCTATGCCATCATTGTTGCTTTTGACTACTGTTACAGATTAACTCATTTCAGGGTGTATAATTTGAAGTGAAATATATTCTTTTTTTATTCTTAGTAAAGCAACTTGTCAGTGATTTCTCTTTGCTCTAAAAAGTGAGTTTTAGCACTTGCAGAAGGAATGAAAACAACTAACATTTATGTAAAATAAATGAGTGTTTCTGCCCTCTTCAAGTATTCCCAACCCCGGCTATTCAAAAATCAAGATCCACGCTTCAAAAAGACAGTATAACATTGTTGACTAAAAATTGCACAGTAATGGACTCCTTGGGTCTTTTTTTTTTTTAAAGCAATTTAAGGTAATTTTAAACTTTTCTCCACAACCATAATAACTATACACACTTTAAAAAGTGGGAACTGAGTTTTTTGTACAGAATAATGTAATTTCAGGAGCTGGAGCAAATATCACATTTATAATGAGATTCCAGACATTGGCAACATAGCGATAGATGTGAATTTTAGGTTTAATTAATCCTTTCATTTTCTGTCTTGGAATTTTGAATGTATGAATGCATTACATTTATATTGAAGCCCACTTCTGATATAATCTAGTTTTTAGCAAATATTATGTTATCTTGCAAGTGGCCATTCACATGGGTATGCTTGTTTGTGCACATAGGCTCATTGAATTTAATCAGATTATGAAAGGATTCAAGAATACTATTTGAGCTACTTTGTAAGGCTAGGCTGAGAAGACAGTGATTACTATCTAGAAACAAAGTAATCAAAAGAAATTGCAAAACTATTTTAAATTCATCCAATAATTTTTTTTATGGTACAAATAAAAAATATTAGATGTTTAAAAACCATTTTAAATATATGCTGGCTTGTTACAATGTGTAACCTCTGTCTTCCATATCAAAAAATTATAGAATGTGTTGTTCAGCTCCAGAATGCCAAATATTTTTCTGGCAGTAAATGAACATAAACTTCCAACTTGAATAACAAATAGGTTAAAAATGAAAATCTCTAATGGACAATCATAACCATGCAAATTGTCACATTTTTCATAGTAAGACAGCATCAAATTATTCACGTCAGTCAGTCTGTGGTGTTTTTTAGCAGAATTTTTTTTTGCTCTTAGGAAATTTCCCTCTGTAAATCTTCATTTTCCTTCATGTTTTTTGTTCTGTATATCTAGTTGTCCTAAGAGGACTCCTGTATAAACTGGCCTGAGGTTAAAAAACAGCTTTGTCGTACAAGTCTGGGGAAATTTTCACATAGGAAAGAATGCCACCATCATGGAATACAAATAGATGATCCTGTCAATCTCACGTACTTGCTCTTTTTTCATTACAATAAAACATGAACAGCTTGAATCCCCCAATGTAAGTGTTGTGTAAGCTGGGCTTGGTGATAGCATAAAATACCTGGAGAGATTCTGGGGCATGTCATCAAGCAATCCCCTTGTAAGTACCTGCAGGATAACAAAATGATCAGAAATAGTCAACTTGGAATTGTTGAGAGCGAGTCATGCTTAACTAATCCAGTTTACTTTGATGACAACATGATGGGATTTGTGAATTGGAGGAGAGCAATGGGTGTGATATACCCTGGCTTTAGCAAAGGTTTTGACGCCGTCTCCTGAATACATTCTCATTAATAAACTGAGAACATACAGTGTGGGTGTCCTACTGGTTGGATCATTGTGCTCAAAGAATCATCAGTGTCAAGCTGGGAGGAGATGCCAAGTGGGGTTACTCAGGAGTCTAGTGCTGTTTAGTATCTTCATTAATGATTTGGCAGATGGAATCTAGGGCACACATAGTAAATTTGCAGTTCACACCAAGGTGAATACAGTGGCGGGTATTTTGGAGGACAGGTTGATATTTCAAAATGATCTTGATGAGTTGGAGAAATGGTTCATAGTTAATTGAACGACATTCAGTAAGGCCTAGTGCAGAGTTCTGCACATACCTCGAATAATACAGGCGGAGAAGGGAAGTGATTAGTTAGGCTGTAGTACTGCAGAAAAGGATCCCAGTGCTATAGTGGAGTGCAGGTTGAATAGGAGTCAGCGGCATGCTATTGCTGGAAAAGAAATCACTAGCATACTGGGATATATTAACAGGAATGTTGCATGCAAGTCAAAGGATGCGATTTCTCCTCTCTGTTCAACTCAGGTGAAGCCTCACCCAGTGTACTATCTGGTTTTGGGCACTGCATTTTGAGACAGACAGGCAAATTGGAAAGAGGCCATCACAGAAATTGAAACACGATTGGAAGTCTAGGAAACATGATTTACAAGGGAAGATTGGAAGAACTGGAATTATTTAGTTCAGAGAAGGAAAGACATCTGATGTGCATTTGATAACCATCCTTAGACCTGTGATTCTCAACCAAGGTGCCTGGTGGTACTACCAAATCCTTTGAAGGGTGCTGCAAGGTGGGAGTATAGATAAGTGAGGTATGAAGAGATAAGCAGATAAAACAGGCTCAGGCTTGTCCCTGCCTGGATAATACCCCTGTGTCGTGTCCGTCCCCCCCGTCCCCACCTCCAGTTACCCAGCCTTTGTGTAAGGAGGTAATAAGCACTGTTATATAAAAAATTGGTTTTCAAATTGGGTGCAGTCCATTCGCAAAGGTTAAAGAGGGGTGGGGGGAGGGGGTTGACTTGAGTCCAAAAAGGTTGAGAACCTCTGGTCTGGCCATTGAAAGGTGGTTAGAAAGAGGATGGTGATTCTCCATGGCCGCGGGGGACAGGAAAAGAAGTATGTAATAGTCTTTAAATTGCAGCAAGAGAGATTAAGGTTGAGCAAGGGTTGGAGTAGATTACTGCTTGATATCCCTTCCAGATCCATTTTTGTCTGTAATTCTAAAAGCCATTTATTTTAAAGTGACTACACATTTTAAATATTGTGGAATCAAATCTAAAACATTGCTTTCAAATGTTTCTTGCTTATACAGCAGGTACTGTCCAACTCTGTCCTCTCCATCAGACTGGAGACTGCTGCCATGCCAAAGGTGATCTCAGTGTTTCTAGCGGTGTACAACTCAACATTCAATCAAATAAGTGGCTTTGCGCTTAGTGGCGTTCTGTTCAGAATGCAGTGAAACTCTTGCACCCAGTTAGGTACAAAATAATTAAAGGTATTTTGTATTTAGATTTGACTACAGGTTTTCAAATAAGATTGGTTAGCATCCTCGGTCTAAAGATCCTAAGGAACTCTCTTCTACTGTTCACAGTGAGTTAGGACTTTTGCTGTATAACTTATCTAAAAGATTGAACCTTTGACACAATGTCTGTCAATCAGTGTTTGTATGCCTGGGGCATAAGAGCCTGAGGAGTAATACCAAAAACCACTGAGTGCCTTTTTTGTTCTTACATTCTACCTATTATAGAATGATCTTACAGGATACTTATATTAACTTCCAGCTCATCACTATCATTAGCATGCAGTCAATTTAACTAGAATTCAAGTTGGAGGTTTTGTGCACCGTGTGTTGTTAGGGGTAGTAGGAGAACATGGTTTTTAACATTTGAAAAGCTTACTTTATTTACACTGCAGGCTGAGGAAAATGCTGGTGCGTGGCTGCTTTAGGCTAAAAAGGAATCAAAATTTGTGGAAGAGGGGATCTCTTAGACCAGCTAAATATTTGCAAACAAATTGTTTGCAAGCTTCCGGGCACACTCACCCTTTATTGGGCATAGGAGAGAGCAGAGATTGTAAAAGTTCTCCTAGGTTGAAATAAAAATTCATATTTTATGAGGATAAAAAGTAAATTTCTTGATACACCTAAATAGCTGTAAATCGAAAGAGGTTTGATCATGGTTTGGCAACTTTCCCTTTGTGCTACCATGTTTTGCTTCACTGAACACAGCAGCAGGTAGTGTCTTCCAGTGGCTGGCCAGAAGACCCAGCTCAGGTCTGAGACAGACTGGTGTTGGGATCTGGCTGTCACTTTTTTTTTTTTTTTTTTAAATCCCTGATCCTTGCCATGACATGACACAGGCAGGGTTCCCTGCCACATGGCTGCCCAGCCATGGCAGTGCAGGTAAAGCCCGTCACCCCTGCCAGACACTGAACACTGCCAGAGCCCCAACTCTGTGGGCCCCGATCCAATGGCTCTGGGACAGATTTGGCCTGCAGGTCATAGGCTGTCATCCCAAGGTCTAACATTAAACGGTATAGAAACATACTGGAATTCGAAGAGACCTAAAAGAGGGTAGAGTCCTCTGCTTCAAAACATATTCCACAAGTTTGCTGCAAGCTTGGACCTTTGGATTCAAGTATACACTGGAAGTATACAAGGCTCCTTTCTTATATTGGGGTATGATTGAATGAAACCATAGTCATGTTATGTAGGTGTAAACTTGGACTGATGTAAGAGAAATCTGCAGTTACTCCAGATTTACTCAGAGGCACAGAGCTTGATTTGGCCAAGAAGGCCTTGTTGTAAACCCCAAGTAATTTACCAAGTACATTTTGAAATGAAGCATGTTGATTTCTTCTTTTAGGTTTTTTTTCCCCCCCCCGCCCTTCAAAATACCTCCTAAACTAGCAGACATTTGACCTTGACTACACCTGGGACTATGCTCTATTTGTAATCCGGTGAGCAATAGGTAGAGTTATGGCAGGATTAACTCTAGTATATACAGCTGCAGTCCAGGAGAGAAGTTTGTTTGTTTTGTTTTTTTTAAATGGCTGTACTATATTTACGCCAATCAGAGACTAATTTGAATTTTAAGATCGCCCCATAGTAATTAGATTCTCAACTTGGAAAAGTATAGCATATTTTATAGCTGGTAAGGCGTAGAACTATAAGAAATTTATAATTTTCTGTGTCTAGAATCTGCTTATTGAAGGGGGGGTAGGGAGTTGTCTTAAATTCGCACCCCTCCCCCAATGCTATGGTGGGGAAAACACCAGCAGGAGGTGAGAGACCAGACCCCTGCCCCCTTGCTCCCCTCCCCGTGCCGAGCCAGGGGCGAAAGCTGGAGTTGAGCTGCTGCCTACCACAGTCTGGTACTTAAATTCAAAACAAGGTCCTCGTACCCCATGCTGATTTGCGAGGGGGAACCTCATCTTGGATTCAAGTAAATACAGTCGTTTGGATGAGTGAAGGCCACATTCTGTTCCCAGAAGTAGTATGAAGCTGAAGAGACCTTATTTCAAGCAGTATTTGCACTGGTAGTCCTGGATGCTGGGTTTGAGGAATGGGGTTCTGACTATGAAGTCTATTCGCAGCTGGTCGTGGGCTGCCAATAGCCAATTGTTAAACGGTTTGCTCTTTTCTGTAGCTCTCCATGACTATAAAGGCTGCTTGTCAGTGTACTTGAACTAAAGTTGTATCAGATTCCTTTTTAATAAATGTTCACGTTTGTGGTATGCTACTGCGTACTCTAATGGAAATTTCTCCCCTTTTTTTGCAGGACATTCAGTCAGAAGAGAGCTGCAATTGAGAGAGAGTATGCACAGGTAAGCTGCAGGATAAATTTGCTTTTTCTGAGCTGTTCTCTGTATGTAAGAATCCATTTGCTCGTTAACAGGTCTTCTGTAATACTGATCATTTTTTCACTGGCTCTTCTGTGGAGCAGGTAATGTAAAAATAGCTCTTTATGTTTTGGGCTGAAGATTGTTCAGCACAGCTAGGCGATCTCCATTTTTATAGCCTGCTGGGCGCCTGCCTTGGGAAAGATTTAGCATACAGCAGAAGTGCTTGGCACTTCCTGGAATTGGTCCACAGCAATTCTTTGGGCCCTGCCCAGGGATTAGAGGAGCTGCCTTGTACTTAAAAGAAGCAACCTGGTTATAAAGAGCATAGAAGTCAAGCTTGTAGCATCAACTTTATGTGCTTATATTACAGTCTTTTTTTTTTTCTTTTCAAAACTGTTTCCCTGGAGTTTCAAGGCATTCTGCAAGGCCCACATACATTTACCCATGCTTATAGCATAGGCAAGGCTGAGGCAGGAGCAGTATTTGTTGTAAGAAGCAGAGCGGACATCCATCTCTTTTTTATTTGTTAGTTTGTTTTGAATATCTGCTCCAATGCTTTCCAGTTTGGGGACAGGGAACAGCTGCTGGTTTAACTTATGTGGCTATTTTTAATTTATGGGTAATGTCCTAAAGCCAAGGACTAAACAACAATGGCAGAATGAAGAAATAAAAGGCAGGGACACTTGAGGGTTGTGTATACAAAGAAACAAACACAACTGGAGGCATGTGTAAAACACAGCATGGAGCAGGAAATAAAATGTTAACCTTGTTTTACAGTTCTTCATGCTGGTACAGTGATTGTTTTGAGCTTTTTGCCTCCTAGGGTGCTAAAGTTTTCCATTCTTCCATTTTAGATGTTGTTCTAATCAACAGCCTGTTAAAGTCTATCATGTTACAGTATTCACAAAGCTTCTGCATAAAGTGAACCTCATCAAAATCTAGGAATGCCTCATTTTTCAAGTCCATGTCTAACTTACTCGTGTTGAAATTCTGCATGTGCATTCTCAGCCAAGACTTGCATTGAAACGGTGTAAGAAAGCGAATTAAATCTTTTGCTGTTTTTAAGTCAGCCTTTTGCTGCGTGTTCTTATCAATGTGTACACGTCCCATCGGCTGAAAACTAAGGGAATAGCTCCATGTCAGAGGTCATAGTATAGCGCTCTTGAGACCATCTGCTGATACTTGCATCATATTTATTGATATTCTAGAATATGCATTAGCACGTGGTCAGTTGCTGTGGCAGTTGCACTCAGCTTGATGAAACATTGGGACAAATTTTCATGGACAGGATCAATGAACTTGATTTTTGAATCCCTGGAAATCCTTAACATGCCTTGTGTATTGGAATAGGACTTAATATAATTTGAAAAGTAAATAATTGGGTTGTCACCATTATGGGCTTAACTGTGGTTTTCAGACAGTTAAAATTGCAAATTTCCAGTAAAGCAGCTGCATCAGTGAGATTTGTATAAGTGACTATTTATCTGAATAAAAGCTTGCAGCCTTACTTGATTTAGTGATTTACGGTTCACGAACCATTGTGGGTGCCTCAAGTTTAGTCCCATAAAATGTATTTTGTTTTTTGGGGTTTTGGGGGCTTTTTTGCACGTTATAAAGGATTTCCTACAAAGCTTCGTAATAATATAAAGTAAGCTAAACGTAAACTCCACTGTTTGTTGCGGGGGGCGTGTTTTATCTTTAACCAAAAAAAAGTTATGAAAGCATCTGAGAATCCTCAGTAGCTTAGTTTTGAAGTAAGACATCTATAGTGTCTCAAAATGTTTCTTCCTGCAAAGATTTTTTTTCCTTTGTCCAATTAGGCAACTGACTCATGAAGGGCTTGATTTTGATGTATTTGTTGAAGTAGGGAAAGTAGGACAGACTTCAGTATTGGCACTGCTACCCTCGCCTGTCAAAAAGGCCAAACCTGAGGACAGTGAATGGTTTACATATAATGAATTACACTGCATAGCCAAACAGAAACACCCAAAACTTATTTTCTAGTATTCTTACTTCCTCTGCTCATGTACTGCACCTTTTTATTAGCCTGGTGTGATTGAATCCAAGCTCTATGGGACAGGGATTATTACTTTTCTTTATGATGTTTAGTTCAGTGAACACTTGATTGGATTTTCTAGATACTATCATAATGTAAATAGAAATAAAATCCTATGTACTCTTGCTTTCACTCTCCCTCTTTCTCCCCCATCACTGCACTGGAATGGAGGCCAGGGTTTCCAAGGCTCATGCAGCTTGACACGGGGCAGGAGTCCCCTTCTCGGCCTCCCCGTCCCTCTTTGCAAGATGGCACTGCCATGAGGGGAGGTGTCAATACACCCAGCAGCCATGAGGTAACCCTCTCCCCTAGCCTCACAGCTGCCACCAATTTCATATGTCAAGTGGCTACCTTAAAACCTTTAATGCATTGGCAGTTATGGGCCAGGGGAAAGAATAAACCACCTGGCTGCTGGCCATGCTGACATCTGCCTTTGCCACACCAGCTTTTCCCTGCTGGCCCAGACCGCAAACCCGGTCGGATATGCCTTGGGCCTCCCCAAATACTTACTGCTCTTGAGACATTAAAATATCTGTGCATCTGCTAGAAAGCAGTTGATTAGGCAGCAGAGAAATATTGCATGACATTGTGTATGCCCATGTCCCTGCAACTTTCATCATTTTTAACATCAAAATAGCTGCTTTTTGCTGTACTAGCTTAGTTTTCCTGTCTTTCAGCCTAGAAAATATAAACTGACCCTTCCTTCTGTCAGTCTCAACAAGGAAGCAGGATTTGTAGGAGTAAAATCCTAGTTTTCTTTGGTGCTGTCTACCATACTGCCTGAAGACTTCCCAAGCATTACTTAACTGGATTTCGTACCACGTGTTAAGCACAGACAAAAAATGCACAGGGTAACTCTGACTTGGACCATGCTGGGCAGAGCTGGGAGTAGATCCTAGATATTTTGAGTCAGCTTTCATAACCACAGGACAAACCTTGAGCAAGTAATGTAATTCCTGCTAGCACCAGAGTGATTTTACAAGCAGGTTGATCCAGGAAATATAGAAGAAACGAGGGCTGCCTTTCATTGGACCAACTACATGATTGAAAGCTTTTGTGTACAAGGCACCCTTCTTCAGGTCATAGGTTCAGGTGACCAGAAGAAGGCTGCTCTGTACCCAAAAGCTACTCTACATCTCTCCTAACCAGTGAATTGGTTCAATAAAAGATATCACCTGCAAAAATTCTTGCCTCTATTCTGTGTTCTGTTATAACTGCAAAATGTAACTAATAATCCTTGTCTCTGTTTTGTAAAATGTTTTGAGATCTATGGATGAAAAGCACTGTACACTAACTTACTTGTAAAGCATCCAACTCCATAGATTCATAGATTGTGAGGGGCTGGAAAGGACCTTGCAAGATCATCGGGTCCAGCCCCCAGCACTAAGCAGGACAGCTCCGCTGTACCAGAAAGAAACAGATAATGGGTACAGTATTGGGTTATGAATAACTGACTTAAAAATCAAATGCCCTTCATTTGCAAGAGTACTGTATAAGTACCAGAATGTAAGACAATTCTATTAATAAAATAAAAATGAAGTTCCGGTTAAGCTACTTTAATTGTCTTAACAGTCTTAGAGGCTATAAAATAAAGGTAAGTATGGGAGGAGAGAAGTCACTCTATAATAATAGAACAGAAATAGAGCTAGAATTTAAAAGGGCGGGGGGGAAAGCTCAGATAATGCATATCAATAACAGATCATGCCTTGAGAATTAGGCCTTATAAAAGAAATCGTTTCAGAGTAAGATACAGTAGTAACTAGGCTGATTCAGACTTTCTCCATAGACAAAACAGCTGTAGCTTTGAGAAGGCAAGTCTTATGACAGTTTCTGTGTTGAATGTTAGGGTGAAATCAAGTCTGGCCCTTGATTCAGCAGTTGCCTAACCACTGGGGCGACAGTCAAATAATTTGAGGTACTTGCCTTGAAAGCGTGACAAGCAACTTTCTGTCTAGTAGCTCATTCCCCCTAGTCTTGGCGGAGTGCTTTTTCTGAGAGAAGGATACAAAAGGTTACTGTGGCTGCATAAAGAGCAGGAAAAGGTTGTGTACTTTAAGGGTGGTCCCCCCTGCCTGGGGACAAACAGGGAGCAGACATGGATTCTCTGTCCAATGGTCTTTGGTGGTAACTGGTGCATTTCAGTGATTTTGCTAGTACCTATTTTTGTTCTTTTAAGAAATCATTTTATTAAGGAATAACACTGGCCTGGAACCCTCTGAAGACATGTGTACTAATAATTTAGCTGTGCTTGTGTTACTTCTGTGTATCTGTGACATGCCCCGTTTCCTCTCATTGGAAGGTAATATTTAAGATTCATATTGAGGCAGCTTGAACTGCAAGGACAATGTCTTTGATTTGGATATGCTTCCTTTTTTAGGGAATTAATTTTTTTTTAGCTTGACTGCCCTAAGCCATGCTATCACTTTAGTTGATAATTAGCATTCATATGCAAATTGCAGCATCTGCCATGCTTCTAGCTTGTGAAGCAATTTGGCGATGATCCTGTACAGGCAGGTCTTCCACTGAAGTAAACAGGACGCTTGACTGTAAAGAAACTCCCGATCTTGGGGCTGGAGATAAAGCCCCCATTGTATCAGTCTGTGCTGAGCAGCAGTCACATGAAGAAGAGAACAAATAGGTTTTTTCAACCCTTCATATTAGTAATAGTCCAAAATATATTCTTCACTGCTGGAAAGCTTAAAACTGAAATTGGTTCCTGAAGGTGTTTCATTTCATGTATATGTAGATAACTGTGTAGTTTGCCTGTGTAGATTTACTTGACCATGTAGTTTTACTAAGAGGTTAGATTCTGGATTTGCATGGGATGGTTTGGATGGGGATGATCCTGCCTCAGGCAGGGGCTTGGACTAGATGACCTATAGAGGTTCCTTCCAGCCCGACCTGTCTATGATTATTCCAAGGGGTCTTTCCATGAGGGTGGGATGCTGTTGTATATATTTAAAAAAATTAGAAATAATTCTTAAATAGGGATTGTTAGAAAGACTGTTCATTCTGGGGAAGCCTCTTTTTAAGCCCCCATCACCAGCTTCAAGCCTGCGGCATTCTGTATCCTTCTGGAGACCTGTGTCTAGCCTCAAGACATGCCTGAGCTTCCTAAAGCACCACCAAGTGCTTGGGGTTCAAGCCTGTAAAGTGGGGTGAAGAACCTGAACTTGTGCCCATGTCTTGAGCCCTGTAGTCTTTGGGTATTAGAAACCTCAGAATGGTGTCTTGAACTTCCAGGCAGCTTAACTTTAGTTTGTGAATGTTTGAAATGATTTCTTAGTACTTATAGCCTCAGTGCGGCACAACTGAAATATCATTTTTGCCCTCAAGTGAATGGTGGCAGAGTCTTCCCCAGTCAGTGCCACAGCGACCCATAACCGACCTGAATGACAGCTTTACATAGTCTGCTTTCTGCTGCAGGGTATTTCCCATGTGAGATGCTCGTATACGATGCCTCTCTGCCTAGGCAGAGCGCTTTGTGCCCTGCCTCGGTCAGAAGTGACTTCTGTTGAGCTGCATCAATCAGCCCCTCCATTGAAACACCAAGGGACGATCCCCTCTGCCTCCTACTGCATGGGGGGCTCCTCTGCCATGAGCCCCCAGAAACCCTGAGGCCGCTGTGAGGGAATCCTTATGAGTAAAATCATCAGACATACCCAGAATTTAGGACTTTGGTCCTGTGTGATCCAGAGTGGCCGTGGTATCTCCAAAACCTTCCCTCACATAATGGTTGTTGGCATTGGATTTGGAAAAACGCAAGATCTGAGAAGGCTCCTGATCCAAATGCAGACACATGGATGCCCTTTAGGTGAAAGCGTAATTCAAAGACTCCATTCAGTAATACCTCCTATGTTCATTCAATAATACCTCCTATGATCTCTAGCTGCAGTTCTCTCACTGCATGCAGTCCTTTTCGAATGAACATAAAGCTGGGTGCCATTATTCAGTATAAAAATGATACAAACGAGAAATCTGTCTAGAAAGAAAAGTTCCTCTCTTTGAATGAGCCACGCAAATACCTCTCCATAATTTACAATATAAAAAGAAAACTCCCACTGACTGCACGCCCCTGGCTGTCGCACACTGGAACCTTTAAGAAGAATCAAACAATTAGAGTTTACTTAAAAAAAACAAACAAACAAACAAAAAGAAACCCTTGAGCAAAATGATCTCGATCTCTTTTTCCCCCCTCAGTGCTCCTGGCTTTCAAACAGGCCCCAAATCTGGCCCAGCTCATCTTCAGAGGCAAACTCCCCTCTGATCAACAGGCACCAAATGGGACACAACCCCACCTTAAAAATAAATGCAAAAACCAATCAACACATCTCTGCCACCACTACCATTACCCCATCCTCCCTCCAAGAAGACCATCCAAATACATGGACCCTGCACATCCCGCTCACAGCCTGGCACCTCCAAATGCCCTCGTGGAAATGGGGAGTGAGACTAGTCAAAGACTATGCACCAGAATGAACCGTCTCAGAAAACATAAAGGGGAAAAGACACACAAACACCGGTAGAAGAACAAACACTATTCAAAGAACAGCCCCTCCCTTCCTGACTTCATAGTCCTTGCACTCAAGGAAAATCTATAAAACACTTAAAGAAAAGGGCCTTCAAACAGAAATCGATAACCTTACTGGATACTTAAACACGGACAAAACACAATTATGGCTCATTACAATCACTGTGTTATCTCTACTAATCTTCCTGTATTTCATAGATAATAATGGACATCTTTCTTCTTGAATGGGCTTTTGCTTCCACTAATTAGACTAGTGGGGGAAAACCTTCCGACAGGTATGCCACAAAATCAGCCCTGAACCCTCCCCCAGTGCCACTCTGGTCCCCTTCCCTTGCCTGTTCTACTGCTTTGCTTTCTGTTCCCTGCCCAATTTGCAGCTTTGGTATCTACTACCTGCCCTGCCTGCCACTATGCTGCCTGTCCCCTCCCTGATCTGCTGTGTGCCACCTTCACAGATCATCTCAGCATCTGTACTAGTGACATTTTAAAGGCAGATGAAATATAAAACAGGTGGAACCACATACAGTGCAACTCAGTATACTTCACACCAAATGTTACACGCATGCATTGTTTGGGCTTGTAGGAGGTGACTGAAAATACTGCACTCAGGGTAGAATAACTGCTCCCGTGTGAAATCTTTCTGTAAGATTGGTTTCACAACAGAAGTTCCTAGTTCTTCTATGCAAAGGGAAATATTTCACAACCACTGCTTCCAGGAACTGGCCAGGTAGCTAGGAAAGTAATGGGAAGAAGAACATTATTTCTTCCTTGCAGTAACTAGGCAGCGGTTCTCAAACTTCTTTGAACTCGAGACACCCCTCACTGGACTCAGTACCCCTCCATAACTTTCGGCAACTGAGTGGCACCCAATTTCAAAAGCTATTTTATCCATTACAGCGCTTCCTTTCTTTGCTGAGGGGCTGTCAAGGGGGATGGGGCTCACTCGGGCAGTGACACGTCAGAACCCCGGCACCTGGGCTAAGAATCACTGAACATATTTGAAAGCATAAGATGTCTCTCACATCTGCTGGGAGATAATATCCCAGACAAGATTTACGAACAAACCACTACACCTCTAATTTGTGCCAGCTTCCTACAATCCTACATGTCAGCCTCTGGCTTTCAAGCTTGAAACAGTCACTAGGGTCCCCGATTGTTGCAAACTTGAAAAACTGTACAAGAACACATTTTGGTTGTTGGACAATAGTGTTGTTTCTGAGTCTACAATTCATATGTAGAAGGAACAAACAACCCAACTAGTTTTAAGCAGGAGCTTGGTAAGTTTAGGAACAGGATTATATGATGAAGTTGCCTGTAACAGTAGGGGTCTGGACCTAATGACCAAGGACAGAGGTATAATAACCTGGGGTGGGAGGTAGGGTTTAACTTATGCCAGAGCCTCAGAAATGGTTCCCAAACATTGCTCCTACAATAGCAGCACAGTACCTCCATATCTGGCTGCTGCTGCAAAAACAATGTCATGGGGGCCTGCTTCTCCCGCCAGGGTGCAGACTCAGCTCACCAACACCAGGTCATACTACAGACCTAGGATGATGAAAAATGGGAAAGGGTGCAGGGCTGTAACATGATTCAAGGGCAAGAGAAAAAGCCATACAGGGGGTCAGTTTAGTTTATCAAAAAAGATTGAGAATGACTTGATGAAACTATTAAGCAACTCCAGGTGTAAAAAAAATATTAGGTACTAAAAAGCTCTTTAGTTTAGCAAAGACAGGCATGACAAGAACCACTGGCTGGAAGATGAGGTCAGATGAATTCAAGCTGGAAGAAGAGCACAAGAACAAATTGCTGGATCCTCCCTCTCTTGAAGCCTTCAAAAGCAAGATCAAATGATGGATCTAAAACTTAGAAAACACAAGTTATTAGGTTCAATGCACAGATAAGTGAGTGAAATCCTATGGCTTGTGCTATAACCAAGGTCAGACTGGATACTCTCTCATGGCCCCCAGTGGTCTTAAACGGTGATTGTTTCCATGTCAGCTGCATATACGATTCATCCTTGGAGCAAGTCAGACTATTCCACGTCAGTCTATTCTTTACCTTGCCATTCCTTACCTACAGTTCAGGAAGGTTCCTCACTTTACCACAATACCAAAGTTAATATTTAAAGGTGCTATTTTCAGCACACTCTCACTAATGTGGCATCAGTAAATATTTCGTAACAAAGAACTTACATTTGAAAGCCTTTTTTCCCCCTCTTTTTTTTAAATAAGTAAAACCACCATAAGGTTTTAGGGCTGTGTGAAGCTTCGGGTGCTGACTCGACTCAGAGGAGGTCTGGTCCGATTCGGTGGCCGAATCCCCAAATCCGAATTGAATCAGGAGACCAACTAAAAATGTCTAAATTGATTTGAAGCTCTCCAAATCAATTCGGAAAAGATTTGGACAGCTTCAGAGATTCGGGCAGTCCCTGCTTGTCGCCTTAGGGAGCTGGGTCCAGACTCAGTGCTGGTAAGTAGGGGGCGGAGAGGAGGGGGCTGTCCCCACTGTCCCCCACTGCCCCAGGTTGCATGGGGGGGCTCTACCACAAGCCCCACAATCCCTACCCACTGTCCCAGCCCTCCCCCCATGGCTGCCCCACCCGCCCCAGCTACTGGCTCTTAAAAAAAAAAAAAAAAAAAAAAAAGCCCCGCACTCACCAGATGCTGCAGCTGATTTCATGTGAATGGATTTCACTTTTCATAGCCACTTTTTCCTTAAGGAGTAGAAATGATTTGTGAAAGGAAAAAAAGTGAGATATATAATGTAGATGAGAAGTGGCTTTTCCATTACATTTTTTTTATTGCCAGATAATAATAAAAAAAAATTATATTATTTTAAAAAATGCATTTAAGGATTTAAGGTGCTCACTAAAAAAAAAAAAAAAAAAAAAGAAACAAAAAACCCACCAAATCATCCATTTCAGTTTTTGTGGAATTCCTTAAGTTAAACTAATATTTCTGTAAGAACAGAGGCTTACTCTCAACTTCTGTTTTCTGTGAAAACACTAAGTTCCTTATAAATGGAACTATAAAGCTAGAACTACAGTATGTCTACAAAGAAAACCCTTCATTGAAAAAAAAATGTTTTTTTTTTTTTCTTTAACTGATGCAATCAGAATTCCCTTAGTTTGCCTTAGTCATTATTTTTCTTTCCAATTAGTCTTCTCTCAAGCTACTGTTACTGGGAAATTTGGTTTATTTGTGTGTTGTACTTTCTTACTAAACATTTTGTTCCCTGTATTTTATTCATTTTTGCTTATTTATATGGTTTTTTGGTTTTGTTTTTTGAATTGGTGATTTGGCCCTAAATCCAAGTGTGCAAGCCTTCCCTTCTGCAATAAATAAATCCGGCTAAGAAACAGTCCTTTAGCCCTCCTCTGGATGAACAGTTTTCTTCTGAATATTTGCCTACGTTTCTCTGTGATATGGAAGAATAGGCTGGTGAAACTTCTCGCCGCCGAGTCTGAAGTTGTCATAGCATTGAAGCCCATGCCAGCAATGCTTGTACCCTTTTCTTAACTTGCTTCATCCCTCTTCATGCTCTTCCTACAACTTCCTTCACAAGCATTTTCTGGATGGCTTCTCCCTCTTGGTGAAGTACCCCCTTCAGGTCTGGTCTCTATTCCCATAGTTGAAAGAGAACTCAAGCATCAAAGCTAGTCCAGTCCCCCTGCACCAGATACAGGATGTACTATATGCTGGACACCTATCCAACCTCTTCTTGAAAACCTCCAGTGATGGAGATCTGCACAACTTCCCTGGGAGGCTTGTTCTCTTGTCCTGTGGTTCTCATACTTAGGCAGGTCTGCCCCGCTTCCCCCCAGAGATTTAACCTAAATCTCCTTTGCTGCAATCATAAACCCATTGCTTTGTGTCCTGCCCACTGTGACAATGGAGAACAATTGTACTCCCTCCATTTTGTATTTGTGCATGTGTTATTGTATTTACTTGAATAGAAGTTGACCCTGATTATAAGGTGACCCTCCAGTAATTAGATTTTATATGTGGAAAACTTGTAAATGTGTTACATTTTCCAGGAATCTAATTTTTGGAGGTTTGCCTTGAATTTGTCCCCCTCCCAGTACAGCAGGGAAAATATATCTGGGGGGGGGGGGGGTCAGGTAGCTGCTTTGGTCTCTGCTTCTTCCCCACTCTTTCCTATGGTAAACCCTTTCCCCTGTCCTTGCTGTCAACCTGTCCTCCCTGAGCAGGTGGAAGTGAGGAGCAAATTTGAAAACAATAACTTGAAATTAAACAAACATCTGTAACTATTTGCATATAGTACCCATATACTTAATTCATCCACAATCAATGCATGTTACATTTTTTGAAACTGCTGTGAGTTTTACCGCAGGTACTCCAGAAACACACTTGAGCAGCACTTTGGCTTCTACTTAGTGCAAGCTTTTAGATAATGTTTCAAGGACCAAATCAGTTCCAGATTCAATTGGGCAAAGCCCAGTGGTCACCAAAGACTCATGAGTTACTGCATAGTTCGTGGGGTTGGGCCTCACCAGAGTCAACAGCATTTCAAGCCCTGGTCAGCATGTATATGTACTCCACACACCCTCCACAAAGGATCCATTTCCCCACTCACGACTAAAACCAGATGTTCTTGTCATGAGTCCTGGGATACTCCAAAAATTTATATGCAGATGAGGCATAAGGCATCTGGATTCACCTCATGGAGGACAGAGCCACACAAATCATATGCTTCTGGCTGAGAGGGGATGACAAAGGGATTCTGGGTGAACTGTTTGGGGTTGCATTTGGTGATTTTGCCAGGCATTTAATGCTGTTCAAGAAACAGGAATCATTAGAAATAGGAAAGGTAGGCACAGATCAGCTGTGAGAGTGAAGAGGAAGTAAAAATGTATGGCATGCTGTGGCTTACTATGACTTGAAAATTTCGAGTTGGCACTGAGAAGGACTGCACTTAATGGGCACTACCATGTCTTATTCAGATGGGATGCTTTAATCTATCCTTGTGGTAGGTTCCCATCAGTATTATCAAATGTACCAAGGGGAGGGTATCAGGACTGGGTCTACCCCTCCTGGTGCCAGCCTGGTATTGCAGTACTTCCAGGTCTGGTGCCAGTTCCCTGCAGAGGAAAAACTTGCCTGTTTGGGTTTTGTTTTTTTTTTTAGAGCTTAAAAAAAAGTTCCATCAGCATGTTTGCCTAGTGCGGGCCGTGTGTTTTATACTCATGCTCAGTATTGGTTGCATTTAATGAACTTCATGGTTGGTTTCCATTGCTGAGCACCTGCAGCTTTTGGCAGCACTTTAATAATAGACTGTGTTTTAGTGAGATTTCCTTGTCTGCAATTATAATACGCAGAACTTTTCCCCCATGCTATTTGGCGGGGAGAGGGGGGGCAGCAGAGGCACTCGTTTTGGATTAGAGTAATACAGTATTTTACCCCTTTCACTTACCTTTACACTTATCTTTGCACCTTACACTTATCTTTGCTGAATTCCATTTTGTTGGCTGTAGCGTAGTCCAGCTCTCTAATGTACTGAGATGCTTTTGAAGTCTCATCCCATCCTCCAAAGGGTTTGCAGCCCCTCTCAGTTGTGTGTCAGGAAGCTGTCTATTCCTGAATTCATAGCATTAGATGAAGTAGGCTGTTGCTTACAGTAGCTTATGACTCTACCAGTTAGTTTCTAAGGTGCCACCCTGCTGTTTCTTATTCCTGCATTGATCATCAAAATGACGCTTAAATTAAAAAGAACCAGGACTTTCCATACAGGATGTGTTAATCCATTTGATATCAACTGTTTTGAGGGCATATAAACTGCAAAACCCAACTAAACAGAAAAGAAATTCACTTGCCCCTATTGACCATATCTCCCCTCAGCATTGCCAAGCTGTGACCTGCTCGGGTATGGTTTTCCACATACATTTCCACACAGTGGAGTTGGGGACAAAGGGGCTCAGCGGAACTGCAGCCAGAAACCAGACAGAGATTGCAGTTGGTAGGAGCAAGTGCAGAAGCAGCAAGAATGGGGATTGCTACACTAAGGGAGGGGATAAAACAAGGTATAGCTGAGACTATCCATCCATTGCTTTGCAAACCCTTAGCTGTGCAAGGGAGGCCTAACAACCTTAGCTTGGTGTCCCTCTCTTTCTCCCATTATGTGGCCGTTTGGGGACAAAAACTGCATAGGAACCAACCAGGGGCACAAGCTTATAAGAGCTGCTGAAAAAGCAGCCTGAGCAGATCAGAAATTTTTTACTGGTTTTTCTCTGCCCTGTACAGCCCTCACCCCCTTTGGATTCACTTGGGATTCACGCAACACCATCTAACCCAACATTTTGTTCTTGGAGAGGACTACTTAATGAGTGGAATATGATGTCAGGGGCTGCATAACACAACAAATCTTCACTGCCGTACCTTTCTATTCAACGCAGTGTAGTGCCTGTTACATATAAAGTTAAAAAAAAGCTGAAACATGGGGTTGCTGCTAAGATTTGTCCAGTGACTATTGAGCAGTCAGTGGGTACAACCTTGTTATCATCTGGTCCTGCCAAGTATGGCCACTCTTAACAACTCCCTTTGCACGCAAATGCTTTGAGGGCCACACTTCAGGGAACTATGCTTTTTAACCTGTCCCCTTTACCCTCTTCTTTCCTAACCCTCTCTTTCCTCTGTGCTCCATCTCCGTTCACGTCTTCCAGTTAGCGTATTCCCTTTTAATTAACTGGAAATGAAGCAAAACAAAACGTGCCACAACTGACGAGTTCTCCCATCGCATCATTCACTCTGCTTTGTGTCTTGTCCTTTTGTGATTGTAAGTTCTTTGGGGCAGGGACAGTCTGGGATTGTGTGCGCGCACGCAGTATTTGACAAAAAGGGGTGGGGTCCCATTCTTCGCTGGTTTTTAGGCACTTTTGGCTTGTGTGTGGTTAATGGATACCAAACCAAGGTCTGAAGGCAAACTGACATTTATTTCAGCAACCCACCGTAGTAAATTATTTTTAAGCACTTGGAGTCTTCATATTATTTCCTTAGAATATAAAAACTCAGAGTAGCAGATGCTGTAAGGGCACATTTTTGTTTCTTGTCTGTGGATTTTGTAACAATAACACCCACCTGCTCCATATTTCTCTTAATTTGACAGGGAAATGACCTGTATTCTATGCACATTCTCACTGATCCTTGATTGCACCGTTTATAGACAAGGTAAAATAACAGACTAATCACCTTAGAATGCTACATCATATAATTCCCTCATTAACCTGTTTGGGAGGACATGCTTCTGAGCTGCTTGTTTCAGACTTTATTCTGTATGCTGTCTTACACTTTAGATGGCAGTGCAAAGGTCTGCAAGGTATTGAGATGCCTGCAATATTCTGGACCTTCTAATGGCTGCTGCCTGGTGATAAGTCTGCCACTTACTATAACTGGTAATCCCCTGCCATTCCTACTCTTTTTTCCTCCTCACTGCTTCCCAAACAGATGAAAAGCTAGTTGCCTATGACCTGCTCTGATCTGTGTTGTAGCAGTTGTGTGTGCACACTTTGTCATACAGAGTAACTGAATATCTTCTTGTTCTTTCTGAGATATAGGTATCACGATTTTCTCGTCTTCTACCTATACATCCTGTGGAGTAATAAAATGTAGCCTATATTATGAATCAAAAGGCGAAGGTTTAGAAAAGCAGGGCTCATTGAGTTGGCTCAGCCTGCCACTCTTGAGGGGTAACTAGAACTGCAACGACTCAGTGAAACATGAAGAATCCATGCCAGCGGGACACAGATGTCCACAGCTGCACAGCTAGCTTGTAAGGGGGAGAGAAGGGTGTTCAGGTGTCCAGCTGATCAGTGCTGTTCTGAATCAACACCACTGTACTCTTTGAAAAGGGCATCATTTTCTATGAAAAGCTGTGGTTTGCTTTCTCAGTACATCAGTTTCAAAGCAGGAAAATGAAAGCTAAGGTTTTATTTCTAGTGTCAGCAAATAACGTTGGTACACCTCTAATGCAAACACTTTGCCGACAGTGGGAAAGGGGAGAAATTGTGTAAATCACTTGTACTTATTTTTTAATTCAGTCAGCAGTACTCCGAATATAACCGAGTCTGCTTTGTAGGTAGCAAGTGAACATGCTTCTGGACTACACCTAAAATATATATATATCTCCATCTATTTCAGTTTGTGATACTTACTAGCAATAATTAATTTTTCCATTTTTAGTTTCCTTGAATAATGCTAATTTAAAATTCCTTGCTTGCCTAGAAGCGAGCAATAACTGAAGGTTTTGCTCAGCCCATTACACAAATGGTTAATTCATGGTACATGTAGCATACACTTCACAAAATTATTTAACCATATTTTTGTTTGAATGGGCATCTGTCAGTTTTAATCAAAGCAATCTAATACCGTGATCATAGTTCAGTATCGGGTATTAGCAAGTTCTTTGGATGAAAGTAAAACAGGGCATGGCACATTGGCTAATAGCACTGCTTGCCTTAGTCGAAGGATTACTTTAAAGGGTACAGTAAACGTGTTCTTAACTATTTTTTTAAACTCCTCCCCCCTTCACTTTCTTAGAAGTAATGCTTTCACTACTGTAGAAATCCAGAAAGTGTTGACAGCTAAGAAAAACAGGAAGAATGTTTAAGTCAAATCTACCATAAATGATTATTCAGTATAAGACCCTAAATATACAGTAGTTGACTTGTTCATTTCATACAGATAAAAGGCCTTTTATCAGCCAGTTCTGTCCCGTCTCCCACGAAAAAGGGGGGAGGGAGGAAATGAGGATAGGCCAGTTAAGTAAAGCAATCCAAATGCCAGCTGCAAAGTAATAAAAGATGTGGTGCTAATCTGACAAATACTTGTTATCAGCAGAGAAATGTACCTATAGGACCTAGGATACTGGGTGTATGTTGCTCTTTGTACTGCTTACTGCTGCACTACTAAATACATCCATGAAAGATTAGGATGCGTCTCAACAGTATAAATGAAAAGAATCTGATATATCCCCTGAAGCATAAACTTTATCTTTGATAGTGCAGTTTATGAAATGGAGCTGTGCAACACCTTTCTCTGTCACTGGCTGTGTGTGTTGCCACAAAGAACAAAAGGGATTTCTCTGTGAACAGGCCTCACAAAATCCACACTCTCACTTATCCAGGACAAGACCACTGGCTCTGGAGAAAATGCAACTTTTTTTTAAATACGAGTTTCTAATCTCCTCTTTTACTTTGGAGATACAGGTTTGCAGTCTATAGCTTGTGAAACTGGTCATAGTCTAGTCAGTAAGGACCTACTCAGATTGTGATTTCATGGACTTTGTGGAAAGCACGCAACCGGGTGAGCTCTGCGAAATCCCTGTGGGGAAAATACCACCTCCCAATCAAAAAAACTTACTAAAAATACAGTCAACAGCAAGGGGTGGGGTTGTATGACTGACAGACCTCTCCACCAATTAGTGGTTGGGGGTGGGGCACCAGGCTCTCTCAGCCAATCTGAGGCATGATTAGCCTGGAAAAATAGCAGCCAGCCCTGCTAAACCCATGAAATTGGCCGACTGCCTCCTCCATTGGATGGACCTTTACTTCTCAGCTTTTGCTGATTTCTTTGCATGCCAGCGAAAGGGACAAGAGTTGAATCAGCTTAATTCTATGCTCTGTTGGAAAAATATGAACAACAGCAAAAACAGTCTTAGACATGTAGCTTAAGTTATTTATCTCTAAAGATCTGAATTTGAATCCTGTTTTCTCAGAAAGGAAAGTGAGCTTATTGGTTCACAGAAGATGGCCACACAGTTTAGCATGGGGCAGGCAGTTAGTTTGGGTGGAGGGCTGCTTAACGAGGTTTGAGCTGTGGAGCGCCACATGGGTAGCGCCACCTCTTGATGGTTGCACCACCACCCGGTCACCATCTTGGGACCAGAAGTCCCACCCCTACCACCTGACCTTTGCCACCAAGCGTCCATCTCCTTGCCCCCTGGAAATATTCCTTTTGGGAAGGCGGGGTTCATAGAATCATAGAAGTAGGGTCAGAAGGGACCTTGTAGATCTTCAAGCCCGACCCCCAGGCTGGCCGGGAGAAAAAGACTGGACTCAAATGAGTCCAGCCAGGTAGTCATCAAGCCTCTTCTTAAAGATCCCCAGGGTAGGAGCCAGCACCACTTCCCTAGGAAGTTGGTTCCAACTCCTAGCTTCCCTAACTGTGAAGTAGTTCTTGCGGTTGTCTAATCTAAATCTGGTCTCTAATAACTTGTGTCCATTGTTCCTTGTCATACCAGGGGGCGCTCGGGGAAACAGTGTCTCCCCTAAACCCTTCTGGTCCCCCCCTAGTGAGTTTATAGACAGTCACCATGTCCCCCCTCAGCCTTCTCTTGTGAAGGCTGAACAGGTTTAGGTCCCGCAGTCTTTCAATGTAGGGTCTGCTCTGTAGTCCCTGGATCATGCGTGTGACCCTCCTCTGGACCCTTTCAATGTTGTCCACATCCCTCCTGAAATGGGGCGCACAGAACTGGACACAGTACTCCAGCTGTGGCCTGACCAGCATCGCATAGAGGGGGAGGATCACCTCCCTGGCTGTACTTGAGATGCACCTGTGGATGCACGACAAGGTGCAGTTAGCCCTGCCAACCGAGACCTCGCATTGTCAGCCCATGTTCATCTTGGAGTCAGTAATGACTCCAAGATCCCTTTCTGCCTCCGTGCTCTCAAGAAGGGAGTTTCCCATTCTGTAAGTGTGCTGCTGGTTTCTACTGCCTAAGTGCAGCACCCTGCACTTGCCAGTATTGAAAAGCATCTTGTTTATGTCAGCCCACTCCTGTAACCTATCCAGGTCTTGTTGCAGTCTTTCCCTCCCTACTAGCATGCTCACCTCACCCCAAATTTTGGTATCATCAACGAATTTAAACAGGTTGCATTTCACCCTGTCTTCCAAATCGCTGATGAAGAAATTGAACAGCGCAGGCCCCAGGACCGAGCCCTGGGGGACTCCACTGCCCACTTCCCCCCAGGTTGAATATGACTTGTCCACCGTGACCCTTGAGCCAATCTGCAATCCATCTGACTGTGTAGGCATCAATGCCACAGTTGCCTAGTTTTTTAATGAGGATGGGGTAGAAGATGGTGTCAAAGGCCTTTCTGAAATCTAGAAAGACTACATCCATGGCGATACCTGCATCCATTGCCTTTGTGACCTGATCATAAAAGGCTATCAGGTTGGTCTGACAAGACCTGCCCCTAATGAAATCGTGCTGGTTGCCCTTGAGCATCATCCCTGAAGCCGGCCCATCACAGATGTGCTCCTTGAGGATCTTCTCAAAGAGTTTCCCAAGGACAGAGGTAAGACTGACGGGCCTATAGTTGCCCGGGTCCTCTCTCTTCCCTTTTTTGAAGATGGGGACCACATTAGCTATCTTCCAGTGATCTGGCACCTGGCATGAGCACCATGAGGGCTCGTAGAGCTGTGCCAAGGGCCCTGCAATAACCCCAGCTAGGTCTCTCAACACCCTGGGGTGGAGAGCATCTGGACCCGCTGACTTGAACACATCCAGCCCCTCCAGAAGCTCTCTAACCTGGTCCTCCCCAACCTGAGGTCTGGAGCCATTCCCCTCGAGTCCATCTGGCATCCCAGCGGGGAAGTCCCGGTCCCTGCCCAAGAAAACGGAGGTGAAGAATTGGTTAAAGAGTTCCGCTTTCTCCTCTGGCGCAACCACCAGATTGCCCAGCGTACCTTGCAGGGGCCCCACGTTACCCGGTGCCTTCTTCATCCTTCCTATGTATTTGAAAAAGGACTTTTTATTATCCTTGATCTTGGACGCTAGTCCTAGCTCTATGTCCGCCTTAGCTTTCCTGACAGCCCCCCTACAGGCCCGAGCAGAGGCAGTATACTCCTCTTTGGAGATACACCCGGTGGAAGGGGGGTGCTGTGCCGCCTTTTTGGCAAGCAGGCATTCCCGGACGTCCTTCGTGAGCCAGGGGGGCTTCTGGGCACTCTTGCCCCCCTTGCTTCTTGTTGGGATGGACTCCCCCTGGGCCCTGAGTATCGTTTCCTTAAGGAACGACCACTCACCTCGGACACTGACTTCCCCAGCCCTCAAGGACCCCAGCGCCTCCCCCACTAGTCTCCTTAACTTGTAGTTGGCCCTCCTAAAGTCTAGGGCTACCGTCTTGGGTTGCCATCTTAGAATCAGAAAAAAACAAATCATACACTAAAAGTCAAACACCTACTGTAACATATTTACATTTTACTACAAAAAATATTTTTATCGTGATTTGTGTTTGTGTGCTGTATACAGAGTGATTGCATAATAACTCAAAAATAAATTCTGAGTCATTTATATTGTGTAGGGGTGTGTATGGTGGGAGGGTGTGTGGGGGAGTTTGTGAGGGGGTATGGCTGAGTGTGGGAGGCATAGGGTATGTTGGGGGTTGTGGGGTGTGGGTGTGTGGCTCTGGAACACGCCATCCTCTCCTGCAGTCAGTGCATGCAACACTGGGTGTGTGTGCGTGGCATTTGTGCGTTGTGAGGGAGGGTGGGAGGGGTGTGTGGACACCCACACACACAATCCTCCCATGGTGTAGCATCAGGCTGGGGCACTGGTGCCTGCTTCTGGCTGCTGTTGCACATCGCAGTGAGAAGCGCAGCTCCCGCCGGGCAGTCTGTCACCAGCGCTCCCCACATTCACACGGCACAGGAGGGAAGCTCCAGGCGCTGGGGCTGGCTGCCTTCCCCACCCCAGCTGGTACCAGTGCCTGCAGTTTTCCTCCTGTGCTGCGCAGGTGTGGGAAGCATGGGTGATGCAGGTGGCCTGGCAGGGGCTGCGCTTCTTCCCACGATGTGCAGCACTGGTTGAAGCCAGGCACCAGTGGTGAGCATAAGCACCCCTCCTGCTGGTGCTACCCCCCACTGCCAACCAGGGCTGCGCAGCATGGGGGGAGTGTGGGAGGGGTCCTCATACCCTCTCCACCCTCCCTCACACCCACATGCTGCCCAGCTGAGCTCTGTACTGCCCCTGACCCACCCACCCCGGGCACGGGCTCCATACTGTGCCATCCCCAGCCCCAAGCTGCGTGCTCCCACCCAGCTGCAGCCCCCCACTTCCCTACCTGCTGTCCAGAGGGAGCCACAGTGCCAGGGAAGCCTGCAGCCTTTCCGCCCATGAGGGTGGGAATGAGGCATAATAGGGTATGTTGGGGGCAGATGTAGACACCTTGCTCCCAGCCTCATGAGCGGAAGCCCTGGTCGGGGTACAATTCGGTGGTGAGTGCTGCGGGCTGAATGAAAATGCCTGGCAGGCTGGACCTGGTTGCGGGCTGTATTTTGCCCACCCTTGGTTTAACAGGAGTAGCAGTTCTTGGTGTAAGAGAGACCAGAAAAAATAGTGACGCAGTTCTTATTTTAGCTTAGGTTGTAAACTAGAATGTATTTCTTAAAATTGCAGACTTGCCCAATGACTCTGAGTATAAGCTGAGCTGTTTCCAGGTTCAGTTTTAGAAAAAGTCCCTTGTTGTTGCGTGTCTCCCCCCCCCCCCCCCAAAACAAAAAATACAAGCCAAAGGCTGCAGATATGATTTCGTCTTTGAGCTGCTGTTATTCTTGCAGAATCCCACAGGAGAATCAAGTAATTGAGAAAAGGACCCAAAGAGTTAAATGCATTAAAACTACTAAAATAACTGTATGGAAAATACAGTTGTGGGGTCGGACCTGATGATCTGTTTAGGTCCCTTCTGACCCTAAGCACTATGAAACTATGAAAATATTTCTGACTTGGTATTTTGATTGCATACACACACAAAAATTGCAAGTGGAAAACTTATCGTTGTTGGGGGTTGGTCCTGAATGTAAGCTCTGCATGATTTTTATTTTATTTTTAAAAATATTTTTCTGGAAGAAAAAAATAGACAAACTTGTTATCCCAACAGTACAGTAATAGTACTGGAGTCTTGAGTGCACCAGTTGAGGATCAGTGTCTCATTAGGCACTGTACGTATGGTTTTTTGCAACCAAGTAATGCCCTGGACCCCCCAGAACAGGCAAGGGACAGTAGATAAATAGAACAGGCAGGCAGAGGAAGGCAAACTCATGTCTAAAATTTTAAGCATAAATGTGTGAATTTATATTAGAAATGCCAGTGTAATGAGGCTGGGAGCTGCCGTGGAATATAATGCATCGGTGCTTTAAATCCTTCCCTTTCCCATTTGAAAGGTATTTTAAAACACCAGATGGAAACTGGATAAAGACTGGCTCGATTAAAGCCCTTATAAATAACAGTCACAATTCTGTAGAGGGAGAGGCTAATTTTAACATCAGTTGTACAGTTACTGGCTGTTGTCAAAAGTGTGACCTATGTGACATGCATATAGGCCTAGATTAAAGCAATTAAGTATGTGCCTTTAAGGGCTCTGAGAAGATTTCATAGACATTTGGGCTGGAAGGGACCTCGGGAGATCGAGTCCAGCCCCCTGCCCAAAGGGCAGGAAGTCAGCTGGGTTCATAGGATCCCAGCAAGATAAGCATCCAATTTACTCTTGAAGGTGTTCAATGTAGGCGCTTGAACCACCTCCGCTGGCAGACTGTTCCAGACCCTGGGGGCTCGGACAGTAAAGAAATTCTTCCTTATGTCCAGCCTGAAACGGTCTTGCAGGAGTTTGTGACCGTTCGACCTCGTCATCCCTTGGGGCGCTCTGGTGAACAGACGTTCCCCCAGATCCTGGTGGTCACCCCTGATAAACTTACAGGTGGCCATCAGATCACCCCTGAGCCTGTGCTTTTCCAGGCTAAAGAGTCCCGTGGCTCTCAGCCTGTCATTGTAAGATCTGTTTTCCTGACCTCTGATCATGCGCGTGGCTCTCCTCTGGACTCTCTCAAGCTTCTCCACATCCTTTTTGAATTCTGGAGCTCAAAACTGGATGCAGTACTCCAGCTGCGGCCTCACCAAGGTCGAGTACAAGGGGAGAATGACGTCCCGGGATTTGCTCGAGAAGCATCTACGGATGCACGCCAGCATTTTGGTCGCTTTACTAGCCGCAGCATCGCATTGCAGGCTCATGTTCATCTTGTGGTCAATGATGACCCCCAAGTCTCTTTCTTCTGTAGTGCTAACCAACGTAGCACTGCCGAGCCTATAAGGATGCTGCAGGTTTTTCCTCCCAAGGTGGAGAACCTTGCATTTTTCGGTGTTAAACACCATGAGGTTCTCGTCCGCCCATTTGCTGAGCTTGTCCAGGTCAGCCTAGATCACCCGCCTATCTTCTGGCGTGGATGCTTTGCCCCAAAGTTTGGTGTCATCGGCGAACTTGGCCAGTCCACTCCTGACTCCAATGTCCACATCGTTAATGAAGATGTTGAACAGTATGGGTCCCAGGACAGAGCCTTGAGGGACCCCACTGGTCACAGGGCACCACGATGAGTGACTGCCATCGATTACAACCCTCTGGGTCCGACCACGGAGCCAGTTTCCCAGCCAGCGGATCGTGGTGGAGCCAAGGCCACAACTGGGCAGTTTGGCCAAGAGGTGATCATGGGATACCAGATCAAAAGCTTTTTTGAAGTCAAGATATATGACATCAATCTCTTCTCCCTCGTCCAGGTGATAGGTCACCTGGTCATAGAAGGAAATGAGATTGGTCAAACAAGACCTACCCGCAACAAACCCGTGCTGGCTGTCCCTTAGGATGTTAGCCTGGGCCAGTCCCTCAAGGATGGCCTCCTTAATAAACTTTTCTAAGATCTTCCCCAGGATAGAAGTCAGGCTAATGGGCCTGTAGTTAGCTGGATCCACTCTCCTCCCTTTCTTGAAGATCGGCACCACATTGGCCTTCTTCCAAGTAGAGGTAAACTTAAGCATGTGCTTAAAGCGCTTTGCTGAATTGATATCTTTTATTAGACGAACTCAAATGTCATTAGAAACATTCTTCTTAGCAACCAAAGAGCCTTGCTGAATTGAGGCTTATATGAAAAAATTCACCCACAGTACAGAATTCTTCCTGTTTGCTTGTTTGCTTTTTAATTTGCAAAATTCCCAACTTGTCAGTGAATCTGAGAACAAAATTTTAAAAACTGTTTTTAGATTGGAGTCTTCCCTGTTGATTTTGAAAATAACAGGCCTTAATTATGAAATCTATGAAATTATCTCTTCCTCCAGTTAGTAATACATATGGTTGGGTTTTTTTTTTTAATATCTTGCTGATCACTAAAGTATTTGTTTGCCTACTTGCCTATACTTGACAAATTAGGGCAAAGTTTTAGAAGGTATTGTCCACACTGTTGAAATTTTGCATGCAAATGTAATGCAGTGTGGTCATTAAATATGTCAGGAGAGACTCCCTATATTTAAGACAAATTAGCTGTGCTTTCTATCACACTAGTAAACATGCCGTACTGTAGTCTGGCGATTACTCAATGACCTGATCATCAGTTAAGCATGACTAAAATTCTGGTGTAAGTATTATGGAGGGACAAATGTTTAATATAGATTGTGATCTGCTTTTTAACTTGTTTATGCAAAACGCATGGTTTATGTCAGTTTGCATGCTTACAAATGATTTTGGTAAATTTAATTTGTTGTGCCTACCAGCATGACTTTATTCCTCCCACTCAGATTTTAAAGTACTTGTTCAGCATGTGCTGTTTGACAAATATGCTTATTATAATTTATTTAACCAGCAGCATGCGTAATACAGTGTCTTTTCTAATTTACAGGAGAGTTTGTGATGGTCAGATTTTTGACAGGAATAAAAGCATATTTCATAGTGGATATAAACTGAAACTAATTAAGTAGAAGGTAGTTGTAGCCTAGGGATTTCTAGGAGAAGCTAAATGCTGGTTTTCTTGGCTTTGATTGACTACAACAGAATTTATAAGCCTTTATTTACCTTTGTAGAGTCTAATGGGATAAATTAAAAATGTAGGAGATGGTCACGTTTCACTATAAAAAGCATGAAATACTAGGTTCCCCTGATTATCACTGGAACTGGAAGCTAAATTTCTGCTCTTTCTTTCTGGCTCTTATTTCCAGATGTGCTAGTGAGGAGCTTTAATTTCCTAACCAGATTGTTTAGTGTCTGCTGAAGTTGTCAAATTAAAACTGTACATCTTTTATTTAGAGCAAATCATTTTAATGATTGATCACTAAATGTGGTAATTTGTCAACAGTGTCTCTGTGGGCCTTGCAACAGGGCAAGGGGAAAGAGAAATGATGTTTTTTCTTCTAAGGAGTATGTACTTTTCTAATTCTGAAATATAATAACTGTCGCATGGAAAGTGATTTTGGGGTACAAGTTGACTTATTTGTTCTTTCATCTTCGGGAATAAAAAGCTTTTTATTGCAATCAATGGGGAAGAGAGAGTTCTCAGAATAATTCTGGATCAAAGATTAGAAGTTCCCTTCATTGTCTTTGTATCCTTCAGTTGGTCTGTCTGCTTTTAAATGAAGGCCATGGTGTCATGCAGAAGAGCTCTGTTTACCCGTGCACTGCCATAGACAGTAGTTCTGTAATAAAATATCTGCATGGGTGGATCTAGGATTTAGAAAAGGGGGTTCTAGTGTTGTAGTGCATCCTTCCATGTCTTTTTTATGCAGTTAAACACAACAAGTATTTTTATCTAGTTAAAAAGAAACTAGAAGCTTTTCTAATTTGCTATGGCCCTGGCTCTTTATTATTCAGTTTATGATCCAAGCAAAACCAAATTGAACTAACTGGGTGGTGTAGGCACCTGGTGCAGGGGTGAGGAGGAATATGCTCTTACTGATGGCTATACCCCCAATCAAGTTCCACAAATGCTCCATCATGGCCCTAAGGTGCTCTGACTCCCCCTCTGCATTGCCCCTGCCACCTCAAGTGCCCCCCTAGATCCCCTCTGTCCCCTGTTATCCCACATATCCCCATAGTCAGTCCCACCCTATTGTGCCCCAAACCCATCAGACCCTGCCATCCCCCTCAGGCCCCACTGAGTCCTATCAAGTCCCCTTACTGTACCCTCCACACTTGTTCCCATCATGCCTCAGCCCCCTTTACACCCCCTGAGCTCTACCCTGCCCTTCTGAGCATTCAGACCCCCACTGAAGCCATTCACACCCCCTCACCCACAATCCTTCTTGCCTCCACCCACCTTCATACCCCATTCCACTCCCAGACAACCCCCCCCCCAGCCCTGAATTCTATCGGTCTTTCACCTCCTTATCCCTATAATGTCCCAGCCCCTCCTTACCCCATACTCCTTTGCTCAGAGGTTCCCCTCTCCCCCAAAGCTACTCGGTGCCTGTGACATCCAAACCTTCATGGCCCGTGGGAACTGCTTCCCCTCAACCTCTCCTAAGCAGTTCCCCCTACCCCATGACATTGAAGCAGTGGGGCAGGGCTGCAATTCTCTTTGTTTCCCTTAACACAGTGCATGCCTATAGCTGGTCTCCACTGCACCAAAACCAAACCCAGCATGCAAAAACAAGCTGTTGGGGCCAGGGGAGGAATTGCTTCCACTGTTGGTAGTGCTTCCATCCGTGGAGACAAACTCCTCTCATCGACCCATGCCTGGCTTTCTGCTGCCTTGGTTGTACCTTTTGATTCAGGCTTTTGCAGCCTCCTTCATCTACTGCAGAGAATAACCCAGGAAAGGGTCACTGCAGTAACTTACCTCTTTGCCCCACCTTTGCACCTCCCTCCTGCCTCTGAACGCTGTGCCACTGCACAGATCAGCTTGCTTTTAGCTCTTCCCTTCTGCTCCCCGTCTCTGATTTGTTATGGGTTCAAATCTGGGAACAAAGCCACCCAGTACAGATTCCTAGGCTGCAGCACGTCCTTATTGGATGTGCTGCAGGATGAGCAGAGAAATATCACCAGGAATTAGATAACGGAGGATAATTGTGGGAAAAAAAGGCCAGATTGATTAGAGGAAGATCAAGTGTTGTTCACACCTGTGGACTGAAGAAATTATAAGAAATTAAGTAGATAATGAGCCATGAAGTTGTTTGACTCTTCAGCTCCACCTAAATGGAAATGCAGCTGACACTGTCAGGCAGTTTGTCTTAAACTTTCAGTGGAGCTGGAATGAAGGTGGGGATGT
Source organism: Crocodylus siamensis (assembly GCF_052110815.1). Classification (NCBI taxonomy): domain Eukaryota; kingdom Metazoa; phylum Chordata; order Crocodylia; family Crocodylidae; genus Crocodylus; species Crocodylus siamensis. The sequence goes on along the minus strand of NC_143395.1, from coordinate 416,047,064 downwards.
GACTGCACTTCAAAAACCCTGCCTGGACCCACTTCTGAACAAATGAAATCTGTCAAAAATAGGTTGCTTATATTATGCTTCCTGTAACAGCACTAGATCTGGTGCTTAGACGTCTCTCCTTTTCTGGGGCAGGGGGAAAGTGTGGCTCTAGATACAGACCTTACTTCCAGAAGCAACCTAGAGCAGGACTCTACTGGCCTGGTTGGTGGTTTCCTCTCCACAGCGAGTCCCTACAAATAACTCTATGGCTTCCTCAGACTGGAATAAAAATGTGCTTAGCTTGCTTTTGCCAAGAGGCACTCCAAGCAAGCGTCAGGTCCTTTCATAGCAACTTTCTGCTCTACAAATTTTATTTTTATGATTCTAGAAGCAGCTCTTATGCCAAAGATATCTTACATTTTCTGGGTTATAATTAGATTTTTTATGTTTTGATTTTCTGTATTAGTAATCATTCTTATGCTTTGGGGCCTGGGATCTTTGATTATTTTTATTTATTTTTACCTTTTATATGCATCTTTACAAACTGTAAAGGAGACACAAAGGGCACTGGTGCCATTTTCTGTTGCACTTTGCTTTTTGACCTCAGGTGAATAATTATACTTTCCAAATCAATTTCTTTTGTATCACCAGCTACTTATGGTCATGAATCTTTGATTTTTAAATAAAATGTTTTTAGACATAAGGGGAAAAGTGGACTCTATGTGGTTTGATGTAGTCCATGAATTTCTTTGTTGTACATTCTTGTACATTTTTTAGATTAATTTGTCAACCATTTTCTAAAAATATTCTTTACATACTCTAATTTTAAGTAATTCTTTTAATAATTAGGCAAAGTTAATTATTTGCTCTGAAATATTCCTATCTTGACTACATTTATCAAATAGCTCAGAAGAAAAATTTAGACATTAAGTGAAGGCCTACCCACTGGTTTTGTTGAGTGTGTGCATGTGCACATGGCCCCATCTACACTTTACTAGTTAGTCACGCCTCAAGTGATCACTGACCACACATTCAGTCGATTTATAGCATGATAAAAAGAAGATGCTACCAAGTTATTCCACAAGACGTGTAATAACTTTGTAGTTGCTTCCTATCACACCATTAATTGAATGTGTGGTCAGGGTCCCCCGTGGTTGGGAGCCCCATTAACTGATTGCAGCTGGGGGGGTGCACCTGGGAGACTGCAGTTTGTGTTGTCTTCCAGCTGTGGGGGTGTGGGACACCCCCATAGCTAGGAGACCCATCAGTTGAGGGGGCTCCCTGCTGCTGGAGAGCTGCTTCTTGCCATAGTAGGGGGAGCCTGGGATCAGGTTCCCTTTGCACCTACAGTAAGGTGTGATGGGATCTGATTCCAGATTGCACAATCACATCTCCTGCCATGCACATGTGGCATGGCAGAAGGTGTTCGTGTGGATTGCGAATCCAATCCCATTGCACCTTTACTCGCACATATAGAGGGGGCCTGTGTGTGCGTCTATGCTTATGCAGATGTACTGGGTGCTGGCTATTCACCTTTTAACAGGTTGTGAAGATATTTACATAGCTCGTAGAAGTAAAGAAAAATCAATTTACATGCTTTGAAGGTAGCTCTCTAAAATTACCATGCTGAGAGAATTTGAAATTGCATAGTAGGTTTCCAAAACTAGCAATGGATAATATGTTTTGCTGATTAAGATTTAGATTTAAAGCCAGTCATAGATGTTGGATGTTCAGATAAATTATTATTCAATCTGGAAACTCCTGGAAAAAAAATCACACTGAACACTGCCAAGTGGTTGATTAAATGGAGTTGGACAGTTATTGCCTTTTAAACTTTGTTGTATAACAGCAGGACATATTTTAATGACATTTTTCCATGTTTGTAGATGCTTTGCACAATTTCCTTAAGTGTCCTAGGGTTCCGAAATCTGTTCTACAGGTTTGGCATGAGTATCTTGTGATAAAGATTTTCTGTATTTGAATAAACAAGCACACTTTGTATACACAGATCGTTCTGTCCCACCCCCCCCACCCCCAGCCACCCCCCCAGAGGCAGATAGGTTATAATTGTTCAACAGAAAAAGAGGGTTCCTTTAAGAAGTGGAGCTTAGCTTGTACGGGATCAGAAGTCTTCATCTTTGTTCCAAAATTCACTGCCTGGCATCAAATAATTTATTTAGTTTTTCACTGGTTTCCATGCATTGCATCACCCTTACTTAAAGTAATATATTAGTGGTGCTATAAATTGATTACAAAGGCTGGCCCACACAATTGGATGCATTGGAGAGCTGCTTAAGCTTCTGAAGCAATTTATATCATTATCAAATCATTTATCTCCGTCTCCTCATTTGCTGTTATTGTGATGTATCACACTTCTTCTGTATAAGCTTGTCCTGTCCACAACAACGAGTCTACTTTAATAATTAAAGTGTCATCTTAAAAATACAAACTGTCCCATCAGCTTATTAGGCCACTCTGGTATAGTGCTTGGTCTTGGTGGAAATGAAAAGCCAGCAGTTCCCAAAAGGTTCTCCCTCCTGCAACCCAGGGTCATGAATAGGACCTTTCAGTGTATGAACAAGGAAGCAGAAAGACCATGGATCAGTTATGGAGTCTATGTTATAATAATCTCTGGTGTCCAGGGCTGTGGAAATGCTGCCAGAGCCAGCTCATTTCATAACCCCCAGTTACAGCTAGTGTGCTAAATTAACGCCATTACCCCCTAGACCTCATTCACTAAATCATCAGTACCCCCAACCCTGTAAAGCAGCCCAGCTTGGAACTGCTGGCTTTACTAATGCATCAGAGATGGCAAAGGTGTGCGTGAAGGTTTCTTACCAGGAAGATGCAAGGGTTTTCTTAAAAAGCTCCTGTGGAAATGTTTAGGGAAGGTCCTAGCCCAGGGAAAAAGAGGATGGTTGGTAGTATCATGTACCCCATGAATCCTCTGTCTTCTCCTTCCACTTACGCCTAAGGGCATCCTTAGTCTTAAACAGTCACTCCCCTGTATATATTGTAGAGATCTTGTTTGCTGACACTTTTTTCCAATCTCCAGCAGGTGGAAGGTAATTTTCACTATCAGTTTATTCCTTGTATAAATGTTAATTAACTTATTTTCTTTCCTATGTGCTTTTTTAGTTCCACTGCAGGGTCTTCATAAGAAAGGGCTGTCAATCTGTTGCTGAGGTTCCAACTCATTTTCTAAAGTAAATTCTGCAGTTGTATGCAGCTTGGTTGCTAAATCCTCCCAAATAAATGCAGTAGGAGAGAAATACCCATGTTTAATGGTCTTGCTATTATGTCAGCTCCAAGACCACTTTTTCCCTTGCGTTTTCCCTTGCCTTCCTGCTTCGATTTTTGTCTTGGTTATGCATCTGTTCTCTGGCTTAAGTATCATTCTGTGCTATATTGAATTTCAAGGTTGACATTTTCTCGCTTGACATTAGGACCTCTTTGTTGTTTTACAAGTTTCATTAATAATCCTCCTTTGACTGCAAAAATAGTTTATCTTAAAATGCTCTGTTGAAGGTCTAAGGCAAAAATAATTTCTCATATAAAAAAAACAAAACATTGATTTGAAATGTTTCAAGTATGTGTTCCTTTGATTGAAAAAATGGGTGGGGGTGTCTCTTATTCATACCATGAGACCTCTTTGGAAATGTATTAATTTGCTGTATAGGCAACAAAATAGACTTCAGCAGGGAAAAAATGCATTCACCATGTCAGCATGGGCTGTACTAGCATCCCTCACCCCTGGGGGCCGCACTGCACTGCCCACGGGAGCAGCAGCATGATGCAGAAGGTGGGGGAGGAAGTGGAAGCGGACAGATCCCCGCAGCGGTAGAGCGATGAGAGGTGGCACCTGCTGCAACCTGGGCATTGCAAGTTTGACTTGGCATTTGAATCAGTGAATTGATTTCAGGCTGGCACTTAACTTGTTGGCCCGAACTTAACTCTCCACCTTTATTCGTGTGTATTTTACACCTCTTACAACTTTGCAGAGGAAAAGAGTCCTCGCTGTCCTGATCAGCCAGGGCTATTTTGAAGTATTCTTCAGTGTCTACCAGTTTTGGGGTGCTTTAAGTAAACTATATAGCTAGACTATAAAACCTGAAACCTGACAGAGGTTGTCAAATACAGTTTTTACAAAACAAGGTTTTAAAAAGCAAACCCAATTAGAAGAACCTCAGTCACAAAATTGGTGTTGCCTTTAAGCATAGTGATGCAGTTGTTTATTAAAAATCTGCTCTGAGCAACAGGAGAAGTCTGTATCTTAGTAATGCCTTGGTGGCGTGCGCTGGCGCGAGGCAGGGGACCGAGGGACCTAGGGAATTTGCTGTGATCTAGGGCTTTTTAACTAGTTTCTGATGCGGTGCTCTGTAAAATTTGTGCTTGGCTAGTCTTGTGGCTAAACCAGGTTCAGCACTGCCGGGCCAGGTATCTCATGACAGGATTGGGATGTGCTGAGGAAGCAGAGGTGTCGGTGAGACTTGGCCTGAAGGGTGGAATGTGAACCGAGTAGGTGATGCTGTCGGTGTACGGGTTCAGCTATGTGGGACTTCCCGCCAGACAGTTTTCCAATTCTGCCGGTTTGACCGCCTGAATGTTTTATAAGAAACGAAATGCTTAAAACATAAGGTTTTGAACATTGGTTTTGGAAGGGAGCGAAGTAAGAGAAGCCTTGCAGATTTGATTTGTGGTCGTTGCAACTTGGATCGTAAGAAGGAAGCACGCGAGGAAGCACGGCCACAGTTCTGTAGGGATCAGAGAACCACTTCGAATTGTGCCGAGCTTGAAGGTATAAACATCTGGAACTTTTTTCTATTCAGATTTAAGGATATAAATTAACAAATTCAGATGTTGAAATGCATTGTAGCTATTGGGGTGGCTTAGTTGGGGATGATCCTCCTTTGAGCAAGGAGCTGGGCTAGATGAATTTGGGAGGTGCCTTCCAACACGTACTTTCCTGTGTTCCTAAATGCGTGGCAGCTCTTCTGAAGGTATCACTTCTCCCTCCCACCCCCTAGTGACTCCACATTCTTGAAATCCACCTAACCTAACCTAACCTGTCCTGGGAGAGTTCGTGATACGGTCTTAGTAACATTTGTCCTGGTTTTCTGGCCATTTTTCAATAGGGTGAGTTTTTTTTTCTATGAATTCTCAAGGAGCCTGTTGAATTTATTAGGAGTTTTGCTGCTGAACTTGGGGATCAGGATTTCCTTGCCAGTGTTTAACCAGAAGTGCTATTTGTCATGGTTTTAGTTTCAAAGAGATGTTCAACTAAAAAAACAACAACCCCAAAAGGCCAGATTTAGCCTAAATCTGAAAAGCTAGAGCATATTCAGTCAGTCAGTCATCCTGTTATTATTCAGATCATAATTTTGAGCTTGTTTGTGTACTCCTGTGTACTTGTTTGATCAGTATTCTTTAGGTTCAGAGCGTATTCGACTTAAATAAGTAATTCAGTTTTTTGTCTTCTTCCTCTTTTGTCTTAAAGTTCAGTGCCAGGATTAAATTATTTATACCATTATGGCTTGTTAGCTAAAACTTGTATCTTTGCCCAAGGAAACCTTTGCTAGTGTACTGGTTGTTTATTAATCCATAACTATATAAAAAATAATATAACTGCCTTTGTACAGCATTGGTAAACAGAATATTCCTTTGCTTTTCCCTCTGTCCCAACTTTTGGAAGATTAGACAGAGCTGGGCTTGTCTCTTCCATCAAAATTACACTGTCACAAATTCTGCAAATGCAATAGAGAACCAATTGTTTATTAAATTCCTTTCACTGCATAAATAGCCAATAGAGCTTGTAACTAAGTTACTGAGAAAAAATCAAAACAGAGTAGATTTTAATTAAATATAGTTTGGCAAAGTGCCCAGAAGTGGGGCTGTGTTGTGATGTGAGAGGAGGTGGGCGGTGAAAACTAGCAATGAAAACAGTTGCCATTGCTGGATTTCAGAAGCTGTGCACTATAGAGGTGTGTATTTTTTTTTATCTGTGTGTGTATGCACGTGTCAGAGATCTGCTGCCAGCTCACTTTAGAGGAGAAGATACGGGTGAATAGAAGTACTAAATCGTTTGCTTTCTACTTAGATTATAGAACTTGTTTTCTGTGGTCCAAACCAATGTAAAAAGCATTTTAAAGGAGTCAAAGCAGGGGCATCAAACTCATTCAGGACCACAGATCTTCCTCTCCCTCTCCATGCAGCCTAGGTCCCAAACCAATTGGAGTGGGTGCAGTGTGCGTCCCAGAGTTGGCACCATGTGTGGTGCGGTCCAGTCGAGGCAGCCAGAGCATGCAGCACACCTGTGATCCAGCTGGACTGTGCTGGTTGCGGTGCCTTGTGCTCTGGGATCTGTGCCACGCAACACGGGTCCGAAGCCAGCTGGAGCAGCCGCCAGATCAGGTGTACTGCAAGAGGGCATCTGTGGCCAGTATGAGGCCAGATGGCAGGCCTTCTCTGGCTGGATCTGGCCTGCGGGCTGTATATTTGACATCCATGGGTTAGCGTGCGGTTGTAGCCATGGTGGTTCAAGAAATGTTTGAGAAGCAAGGTTTTGGTTTTTGGGGGGTTTTTTTGGTGATATCTTTTATTGGACCAACTATACAACTGGGAAAGTTGAGCATGCTTTTGGGCACTAACTACCCTTCGTCGGGGAGGAGATCTGAGGAAGGAAGTTAGTGCCCAAAAGCTTATCTATTTTTTTTCCCAACTCTATAGTTGGTCCAATTAAAAGATGTAATAAAAAAAATTCTTGCTTAAAAGTACCCCAAAGAAAGGTACGATTCTTTCACCTCCGAAGTAGCTGCTCTGAAACAGTTCAGTTATTTCATAAAGCAGATGATTATCTTAAAATATAGCACTCCCTCCGAACTGGGCTACCCCAAAGCTGTTCATGACCTGCATCTAGGACAGTGTGCGAGCTGCTTGATCTGATAGGCTTGACGTAACTGATAATTGCTTTTTATCTTGGCTCTGTATCTTTAGTCTCTTGGTTGTAGGAGCTTTACCTTGCTTGACTGCACCTTTTACTTTCCCTTTAATGACTTCTCATGCTCAGTCTTCCTGTCTAGATCAGCATGCACCTGGTTCTGGCCTCGGTCATAACTTTTTATTGTACTCTGTCAGCAATCTTTTATCTCCTCCAGTACCTTTAACTATCATAACTCATTCCAGCGATTCCTGGATCTGTACCTTTAGCTCTCTTTTGACTACTTCATAGGTTTCAGTTTGAGTTTTCACTATTTTCCTTGCAAAGTAATCTCTACTTTTGCACATATTCAAATGTCTCATAAATTTCTTTCTTTTTTTTTTTTAATCTCCTTATCCTCAGTATCATTCCTTTTCTTATTTAACTACTAAAGCCCTGTCCAGGAACTGATTTTTGTTTGTTTGTTTGTTTGTTTGTTTTCTTTTTCCCATTTTTTCCCATTTTGATTTTTAGGGATGTTCCTGATTGGTTACTTACTGTATGTTGACAATGCTGCTTTCTGATAGTATCATTCCCTGCTCTGGCCACATCACCTGTTCCCTTTGTCATAGTTTCTCTCTCTTCCTTTTGCCTTGAGTTTTGCTTCCTTCTGCCCTTGGCACATACTCCATCCAATTTAAAATCCAACTCCTTAATCCGTGCTTTCTTTTCAGCTTCCATACATTCCTTCTCAGAAGCTGTTGTCCTCGATCTTACCTGTGTTTGTGTGGTATATTCAGATTGCATGTTGTTCTGGGTTGGGAGCATGTCTTTTTTCATGTTTATAAATCATCAAGTTAAGTTTAGAGCAATATATAAATGTTTTATAATAGTGTAACTTGACAGAAGTTAATTAAGTTACGACAGAGTTGAATATGGCCCATTGTGTTCAGAAAAACCCCCACAATGTATTTAAAGTCCAAAGAGTCAAACTGAAAGATGAGAGTGAAGAAAGGTTTGAGTGGAGAGGATGAGACCAGACTGCAAATGCGCCGCTTACTGTAGAATAAATAAAGTGAGTTCTTTTGAAATCTGTTATCTAGCAATGCAAGTTTTCAATCTCAATGTAGTTCATTTGGTTCTGATTCTATTTCAGATCTTTTAAAAACTAGATCTGTTGCCTTTGCTTAGGATAAATTTATTCTTAATCCATTTGTGTAAAACAAGACCTTTAGAAAGCCCATCTGCATTTTCCAGTCTTGTATGTACAGTACTGTCGTCTTTTTGGCTTTGGGCATTCATGTGAACAGCATTTTCCTCTTCAGAAACTTAAAATTTTAGGCACACATTGGCCACTGTGTAAAATACAGTACTAAATGAGGTTACTTTTATTTCTCTAAGTGATCTCTGTAATTTCCCTGCTTTATCTCCGTTTTAGAGCTTTATTCAGATCTTTGTGTCTGGGATTAATTTGGTTTGGCACACTCCAATGTCTCTGTCTCCCAGGAGCAGCTGATTATTTACAATGAATTTTTTTTCTCCTTCTCTCCATGCCTTCTAGTTGAAATAATTTCTCTGCACAGCTACAAATAATATATGAAGAGAAAAGATATATTTTTAAAATATTTTAGGAATAAATAGCTGAGTTACCAAGAATTAATGGAAATGTGGATGTTAACTGGTGAAGTTATCATGTTGGTTATCCAATAGGATTAGACACCAGAGCACTTCTGGTTTTGAGCAGCGGCCCTGCAATGATGAAGGTAAAGACGCAATCCAGATTGCTATAAGGAAAATTTTGGAGCAGGGACTTAGAATGGAACAAGAAATGTTTACAAGAATACATTAATCATTTACTAAATTAATTGCAGGAATTTAAAATGCATGATAAATCCATAAGTTAGTTTCTCTTTCTCATGCACGCGTGTGTGCGTACATAGAAAAGACAGATATTTTGGCATTTAAAAACCTCATTAGAAAATTGTCTTTTCTACTATTGGCTAATAAAATGGATTTTCAGTCCAGTCACTTCCCTGAATGAGACATAAAAATTGAGGGTGTCTTCATATTTTCTAACTTTGAGTAAAGAGCATGAAATACAGGTAAATGGCTACAAAAGACCAGTTTGCCTGATACAGTCTTTGTGCAGAAAGCATTTTGTGAGGCTTTCTATTTTTTGGCACTTTTCACTGGGATGAGACCATATGTCTGGAATAGACAACTGCAGTTGCTATTTTCAGTGGTAAGATTCAGTAGAGCTGCTATCTGATGAGATGCTGCCCTTTATGTAACCATTGTATAGTTTAATTAAGTTAGACTATAAAAGGAAGAATTTGGGACCAGGGGACATGGATGTGGTTCTTTATCTCTGTAAGTGCATGAGCAGGTTACTGCAAGGTAAGCTAGGGTCTACATTTATAGCAGATAAGCTGTTCTACAATAACTGTTTTTGTGTGCTCTTAACCATGGTAGTTTAGAGCACTTGTTTGGAAGAGTAAGAGATCTTGAATTTACTGGGGAGTTGGGGTATGCACGTAGGCAGGTACCATGGGACAGCCGACATGCTGTAAATTAACCCATTGTGGTTACCTCATGGGAACTTGTTTGTGTGTTTGTATCTTTTTTGCATAGGTTGGTGATTATCTGCCATGGTGCCACAACACCCTGGGGTGCCTTGAGATCTTTTTGGGGTGCCATGGGATGCCGTGCAGTTTGGCATCGCTTGGTGTGCAAACATGATTCACAAGATTCCAGTGATTTCAAATAGGAATCCATCTTGTTGAAGGGTATTTGTACCCAAAAGCTTGCAAAGAAGAATTTTTCCAACTATTTGAGTTGGTCTAAGAAGAACGGTATTTGTACTATACCCAAAAGCTTGCAAAGAATTTTTCCAACTATTTGAGGTGATCTAATAAGAGACATCGTTTTACCCAAAGAACCTTGCGTGTCCATCATGTTGAAGATTTCTAACCTGTTGTGATCTTTCTGACTTGTTTGCAATTAAAAAATTGCCGCATCGTTTTTTCTGTAGTAAACAAATGAGTGAAAACTAAGAGCTAGCTTTTTCCCCTGGGGTGCCTCAAGTCTAAAAAGATGGAGAACCACAGGTATAGACAGTTCATTAAGCAAAATATACTGGCAGCCCATTCCTGGCATCTGACAAAGTAGGCGGCTGCCCACAAAAGCTCATACCTCTTTGAACTAAGTCTTTAAGGTGTCGCCTTACCCTGCCATCTGCCTAATCAGTTATCTGTAATAAGATGGTTCCCAGAGAAGTATACTGAACACAGCCAAACCTGTTGCAATGATTTCATTGGCTTTCAACAGACTTCTCCTGTAATTGGCAGAAAGGGATAAGTTTTAAAAATGTGCGAACTCCGAGCTGCCAGTCAAGCTGACAAAAAATCTAACGTGGTTTGATGAGTGCAGTCAGAGGAAACAAGAAGCTGATGGCATGGTCAAAGATGACTGGTGGAGTGAGGCTAGGATACATGCTATCCCCACATTGCTTCAGTTTAATACTGGACACAGTAATAGCTTTCACTCTTGAAAGAATCAGTGGGAGGAAGACCATTCATACCCTTAGAGTTGCAGATGATACTTGCTTACCTTGGTAACACTGACCAGAGTGTATCTTTGAGGAGTGACTAGCACGGTGGCCTAAAATGCAGTACTGAGAAGATCGAATAATGAAAAATGGAAGAGGAGAGGAAAAGCTACCCATCAAGGAGGAGGCAAAGAACTACAAGAATTGAAAAACACAGTGAGTGTTGATGGATGAGTATCAAAGAATGGGAATTGTGAAGATGACATGAGAAGAATCAGAGTAATCATTATCGCATGTGGAAACCCTGCAAGATCACAAAGGCTGAGGACATTTGGATGAAAATGACAATGGGAATTGTGAGACAGCTGTCATGCTGATGCTGCTTTGTGGGTTCGAAGGCTGGAATATGAAGAAAACCATCAAATGAGAAATACTGATTTCAGAAATAAGTTAGCCAAGAGGAATACTGAGCGTTTCAAGTCTGCAGCAAATAAATAATAATAAAAAGCGATGAGGGAAACAGCTGGGACAAGAAATAATGATGATATGGTGGATTTAAGAAAGATCAGTGCAGTGATGTGTGCGTGTCAAAAAAATGGCCCCAAAGAGGGTGCTATACATTATAACACACACCAGAGTGAAAGGACTGAAAAACTGAGGAAAATGGGATGCACTGGATAGATATAGGATGGAACAACATAGAGGAGAAAGGACTGAATATGACAGAAACTATGAAGAAAGCAGTGGGAAGACTTCCTTCAGCCTGTTTCTTGCTGCTGAAACAAACTGATAGATGGGACTAAAGGAGGAGGACATGCCTTGCTTTGCGAACTCTCTAAGCATTAAAGACTCATTGGTAAGAGTCCATGTGTTAAGACGGGTAAAACTTGATTTTTGTAAATGCTCTAGTGAAAGTCGTGCTCCAACAGCACACTTTAGGTGGCTTCCTTGTCCTTATGTACTTGTGTGCCAAGACCAAGTTTATGAAGAATCCTGCCCTTCCTCATCCACGTCTTCCTGTTTTAGGTCGGCGTGATGGTTTTTGTTTCTTATGTCAGCGGATCTCAGGTTAATGTTACTGTATTTTGATCCATCATCCTTATTTTCTCCATGTACAGGTTTTCCTTGCTTTATGCTGTACGTGCATTCCCGGCAAACAGCGCATAACTCGAATTTGCGTAACGAGAACCCACTTCGCAGTGTAACAAATAGGGATACATTCTACGACATTGGCTGTACTGACTCCCAGATGCATTTTTACCACTTTTACAAGACAATTTTGGTACTCGCCAACAGCAGGCAGTGCGCACAAGCACAGGACACTGTCGTAATGGGGATGGTAACTACAGAAACACGTATTACAGGCAGCGAGTGAGGAGCACAGATCCATACAGGAGACTGTTTTGGTGCATGTCGCTCCCATAATGCACCACACAAAGCAGCTAACTGTGGGCTCCCACCACACCAATTGCATAAGAGTGAATTTAGCTTGCATATAAAAAATTTTTAGTATGAAAAGGGTCATCGCTTAAAAATGAATTTGCACATACAGAACCCACATAAAGCGAGGGAAACCTGTATTTCAGTTAGGCCCTGTTCATTTCCCTTTTTATCATTGCCCTGTATCTCTAAATACCCTCATTGTGTTGCTGTAGTGCCACCTACACTGAGCAGCATAGGCGACTGGTGCTGCCTTAGATGGAGGGGGCACATGCCCCCCCACCATGACCAGTTCCGCTGACAGTCCCCCCCACAGCTGATCTTGCTGCCCAGGGAAAGCCCTGTGGACAATCCCGTAATTGCTGATCACTGCGGCCGCTCACTGCAGCCACTTCCGGGTGTGGCTGTAGCTGCTCCTGGGAGCGGCAGAGGCAATCGGCCAGCACTTATAGGTGGGGTACCGGCGCTTCCGCCTGCCCCCCCCACCCCCCCCGCCCATCGCCTAAGCGATGAGCGTGGCCGGTCAGGGAGTGCAAGGGCACTCTCAGGGGGGTGCACCCCCTATGTGTCACCACTGCCCAGCAGTGGAGAGAGGGCATGCACCCTAACATTTGGATTCTTTCTTGCTCTTTGCATCGTGCCAGGCATGTTGGCTGTGGAGAAAGCAGCCTGCTCTTTGTGGCTGGTTGTTGGAAAATAGAGGAAGACGAGAGGTTTGTAGGAAGCAAGATTAGTACCCACCTTCCTCATATCCTTGGAATCTGTGGCCTCACAATAAAAGGCATGAGGGTATTGCAGCTTAAGAGTAAAATTAGTAAGGGGTAAAAGATCAAGATACAATAATTACTCAAAGCAGGTATGCAGCACTGGTGAGCCTGGGTACTGGGATAAACATGGGCAGGATGCATCCAGCAAACACCTAATTTAGCTTGCGAGGCTGGGGAAGTCTCAACCATGCTGCAACATCTTCCATATTCTACTGTCTTCCATTTGTGGAGGAAGGATTTGGTAGCTAGCTGAATTGCATTTATATAAAGCGGGCTGCAGTTATGATTATTTGTAGTGGATTCTGGCCATATACCACAGCAGTGCTCAAGCTATACCATTCAGGCCAGATTAGTCTTGCAAAACAATGTCATCTGGCTCATGGGTCTGGAAATTTGGTAATGGGGAGCAGTTACAGTGTTAGTTGCCACTTCCCTGCTGCCAAATTTCTGGACCTGTGGGGAGCCCTGTGGCCCTGTGTGCTGGTGTGTCATCCAGGCCCACTGGGGTCAGGCTGGCACAGCAGATTGCACCTGTAATCTAGACTGTATTAGGCTGACCTTGGGCAGGACCAACCCCATGCCACTCATCTGGCCTGCACGGATTCAAGGGTGGGTACCACTGGTATATCAAATTCAGATAACATCCAGCATTTTAGAGGAGGGGGAGGGATAATCCTCTCCCCCTTGTGCTTAAAATCAATAAAGTCATGGTCTGCTGCTTTAATTCTCTCTCTGTTCCCTTTTGTATTTTGATAAATCCTATGAGATACGATCTGCACATGAGCAGAAGGATAGGTAAATACTTTCCCCTTGGCTGAATGATTGACACTTGTAAGGGATGGGAAGTGTTTTATTCGACTCATAAGAGAAAAATAATTTAAAGATTTCAGGCCAGGTTTCTGAAGCATTATATGTATAGCATGCAAGAAGCATCCTTTTGCTGTTCAGACCCCTGTTTTTCATGGCTTTCAAATAACTCTCACCGATTTGAAATGTGCATCAACGTAATCAGTCTTTGCTCTGCTGAAATAAAACAATGAACTACGCTAAGAGCATCCAGGTTTTAAAAATGTCTTTGGTTTTTGTTGCAGTTGCTAATCATTTAAATAAAAGTGGGGTTGGAAAGCTATTCCTTTCAGTTGTGTAAAGGTGCATCATGCAGAATTTAGAGTCAGAGCAATGAAGTGGCCTGGTGTCCATTTTATATTAATGCAAATCTAAGCAGATTTCTGCTCCTCTTGACAGACATCACACAGATATAGCACTCACATTTTACTGGCATCCTTTACAGGATAGAGGGTTACCATCTTTGGACTGCTTTGTCCCTCGGGAGAACACAGAGGAAAAATGTGTAATAGTGATGCAGAGGAAAAATGTGTAATAGTGATGCATGAAGAAAGCATTTCCTGGGCTCTGAATGCTGCCTTTGACCTCTAGTATCAGCAGTTCTGTATGGAAATACCAAGCATCACTCTTCTTTCTCTTATGACTCCTTCTCTGATGATAAATGCTTGGAATGTGGCCGAAGACCGGACTGGTACGTGTGTGCACATAGCTGTCTCTTCTGCACGTTCCCTCCCGCCTTTCTTTCCTTTGGGAAAAAAAAAACTCTACTTGGTTTGTTTTTCCACATGACTGGGAAACAATTGCTTCTTCCACATGGAGCCCTTCTCCCATTCCTGGGAAAATAGCAGGGAATAGTAAGCATTTGCATAATCGTCTTTAGTGCTATTGTGGGCGGGCTTTGCATGCCGGCACTGAGTCGCAGACTGGCCACCTGTCCAGAACAAATGAACTTAGGCTTTGTGTAACATTATCTGTTTTTCCACAGTGTTATTTTTGTGTAATGAATAACTCGATTAAAATATTATAAAACCCATCATTCATTAAATGTTTGTGTTGGGTTTAAAATCCCCTTTTCAGGTCAGAAAAAAGGGGAGGGGGAGGGGGGAAGGAATTTCCTCTATCTGCACTAGCACAACTATATTTTCAGGCTCCCTCTGACATAGTTTTATAACTGCCATTGTGAAATTATCCTCATGAATATTAATTAGGGGTGTGGGAATAAACCCCCCAAATCTCAAAATGATTTGCATTCACCCCTGTATAAATTATAAATTAAGTGTTGTCTAATGTTTTCTAATGGTCCGTTTCACCTATGTAAAACAATTAATTAAACAATTGAGTTCTTGGCAAAGGAGGGGGAGGAGGGTAACAAAAGGGTTTACCCCAAGAATTAATTCCACATTCTGTACATGCGTTGCGAATATGCAGAATTTTGTTATTACCGGCATATATATTCCATTTGATTCAAGATGCAGTGAGAAAAAAAGTTATTTTCAACTTTAAGGGGAGCGGGGAAAGAAAAGTGTAGTATTTCCTTGATGATGCAAAACTCCAGAGCTCTTGGTTCAGAGATGTTACCTTTTATTAGACCAACTAAGAAATCGCAAGAAAAATTCTTTTTCTGCTGTATTTTCTCTATTTCACTACTGATATTTTATGTAGTTGGTATCCTAGTTATACTATATTGACTGAACCAACTGCATAGTTGCCTAGTTATTACGTTTATGGTTGTGTATTGGCTTTTTATAATGAAAGACTACAAATTTTACTTCTTAGAGAACTGTTTTGAGCCAGAGACTTTCTCTGAATTTCGTTTTTCTTTCTATAACAGAAATGGGCAGGGAAGCCTTGCTGCTGAAGCTTCTCTAACTGTAACTATTCCTTCAGTATTGACAACTTTTCCCCAACTGTTCTTGATGATAAATGCATCTGATGATCCATCTTGTTACATTTTTCCATTAAAAAAAAAGAGAAGCATTTGACTTCAGTTATTACGAGTCAAGAACTCAAAGGGCTTCTCTCTTCTAACTTTCTCAAGCCTTCTCAGTAGCAGCTGTGGATAACGGATCTGCTTTCAGGCAATATAATGTCATGGTGTGAAATCAAGAAGCAATTGGTCTATAGGCTTTTCTTGAACTCTCAATTACAAACGTGTAATCCTCTTCTGTTGTTTTCTGGAAGGAAAAGCTTAGAAACCTGGATGTTCATGTTTGATTACCTTACTTTGGTGGAGGCAAGAGGGAAGAGGAAATGCATCCTTCGTCAAATGATTGCTATGGTATTTAAGTGGTTCAGACCTGATTCGCATTTCACGTTTTGTATTGCGTTTCACTAGAACAGCATCCAGTTACTGCTGTATGCTAAACAGCCCCTCATGGGCATGGGATTGAGTTGCTACCTTGTCATCCTTACTTTGAGTGATCATCCTGTGACTATTTGGTATGCATATTGTTTAAAAATAGAAATGACTGTTATATTTCTAGATCTACAAATGATTTAGCATCTACTGCTAATATCAGTTGTAGTTCAACTGATTATTTTTTTTCTTATGAAAATTGGCACTGGCTGATTTATTCCTCAAATATGTGTTGATCATGACTACTGGTAAAAATTAGTTTTGTTTTCCAAAGCACATGTTCACATTTTCCAAACGGGAAAAGAAGTAAACTTCTTGAGCGCCTTTGCTACAGTGAAAGGTAACTAGGAAGGAATATAACAAATATTATTAAGCAAGAACAGAACTAGCAGATGGGGTTTGGTGTTCTCCAAAAAATCCAGATAGTCAAACAAGTCTGGTAGAAAACCAAGAATGAATTTATAACTACAGCTAAGGAAGGCAAACTCCAGACCTTAATAACACATCCTTGAAAAATGATACATTAATGATACATTTTCCAAGGATCTTTTGGTTTAAGGTCCATATTTATTCTTCCTTTTCCTTCATTATGGGAACCTTTATTGAGCATACCTGGCAAGATGCATTATTTTTGCTTTATTTTGTCTGTGTGTGGTCCCCTACTTCATGAAGCAGTAAATTGTTGCATGTACTTTTGTCCTAAGCATGTTCTTTTTTGAAAAAGCAGGGATTCTGAACTAAAACATTGTAAATGCTAATGAATAAGCAAATATTGATTTCCCCCTCCCCCACTTTAAGTCTGTACTTTCAGATTGCATTCTGTGTCTTCTCCAAAATAATTGGAAATTGATTTTAACATCTGCCACTGTTACGTTCTGACTAAAACTGAAGTTCCACTTTTTATGAAGATTTTTGATTTTTCGAAATATGGTTCTAAGTTGTTGGAGCAGTTCATTTGATCATGTACACTTGAAGAGTGGGTTTTGATTCTTCCCTCCATTATTTATTGATGGGGTTTCCCAACTTGATGTGGCATGCTTGGCGATGTGGCTTCTAGATTCAGGATGTTATGTGGGTGTGGGAACCTTGGTTTTTGTTTTATTATTAGGAGCCTGACCTCTGGTACCTCATTTTAACTTTAGAGGGGACTCATGTGAATAATGGCTTGTGTGGCAAGGGCGGCCAGCTGGAATTGCATCGTAGGCCATGGGGGTAGGGGACGCTAGACTTTGGATGCCATCATGGAGCAATTAGATAAGCCAGTTGGTAATTTATAGCTTGCTATCCTAAGATTTGGTACAAGCTTTTTGATTGAAAAGGTATTTTGTTTAATAATCTTGCAAATCTTTCTGGGAAGTTCATGTTTAGGTTACTGGTGACTTTCCAGGTGAAGGGCAGTTGAACGTCGAGGCCCAGCTGAAGCAAAAATGTATGAATGGCAAGCATAAGTTGCCACCTAAATACAGGAATTTAATTCTCATCTTTCAGATCCTGTTAGTTTAAATGGAGTGGCAAAACATGAGCCACCCACGCCGAATCAGAAATATACAAGAAATTCTTAATCCCTCTCCTAGTTGAATTTGTTTGCACTCCTTTCTTAATTTTATATTTTGAATAATGTCTGCAGAGCATGAAAAAAGAACCTAACATTGCATTAAAATGTAAAATTGCACCTAGAGCTGGAAAGAGTGATGATGTTTTACAGCCCACGACCTTTGTCCCTAGAAACAGAGTTTCGGTAGCATGAGTTATTACGCAAATTATGGTACTATATTGTAGCAGGTTACTTATCAAAAATATCAAATTGCTTAACAAAATGATTGTCTCTTATCCCCTTGCGAGATGCATAAAATTACTCCCATGCAGAAACTAAGGCAGCCAGAGATTGCAACTTGCCCAGAGATACGCTGTCGGTGGCACAAAGGAATGGAGTCAAAAATGCTTCATGCAGAATATCTGTCTGTAATCACTAGACACTGCCTTACATTAGCATAAACTAGCTATTTGGCTCCAACTGTGCCTGATTTTTTTCTTCAGACCTGAGACGGTGCCTTGTACTCAAAAGCTTTGCTAAATCTCTCCTAACCGTGCTGTTGGTCTTGTAAAAGATATTGCCCACAAAAATCCTCGCCTCTCGCATTTTCTTTTTCCGTCTTAATGGTCTACATTTTATAATATAAAGAGGTTGCAAAAGCCTGAAATAATTTGCATGAGATGGTACCAGGGTCACTATCAGAAGACAACATTATAAAACAGGATGTTTCAATTTTGTGCAACTTTCCTTTTGCCATTAGTAATTTGTTAGGTGAAAGGGTAGAGATATATATATATTTGATACTCTTAAATCTTTTGTCTAATTTTCAGCGGTCTCCGAATGCCATATATAGACGGCTCTCTTGGGAAAGTAGCAGCATATTGCTTTCATTTTCCATTAACTTGGCTGTTCTCAACCAAGGCATCCCATTGAAAAAAAAAGAATGGAAATATATATTTATATATTATAATTACATTATGAATGAAGAATGTGTTTAATTGATTTGATAATTATCAGTATATTCACCCCGCTGCCACAGCTGCTGTGGCCAAGTGGGTCTGCGTTGAGCCCTGTTGGGAAGCACCTGTGGTAGGAGTGTGTGATTTTTGCCCTTCCCAGTCCAGCCCTGCATGGTGTCTCCTGGAACAGGTACGTGGGACTGTTGGAGGCGCATTGGAGCTGAATTAAGAAATAGCTGCAGTGGGCAGGCACGTGGCCTGCATTACGTCATGTAGGCCGGCGCACTGTTTCTGCTGCAACTTTCTGGGTCAGTTCTTGCACACAGGCATGCAGGGTACTTCCACATCACGGCAGGGGCAGCCTGGAGATCAATGGCGCTGCCAAGTACCCCATGCGCCTCCGTGTTCAGGAGCCTTGTCAGAGCAGGGCTGAGAAGAGCTGCAGCAGAAAGGGCGCTCTGCCTGCATAGTGTAAGAACGGCAGGTGCCCCTTTCTGCTGCAGCTGCTTCTCAGTTTGGCTCCAACCTGTCTCCTAAAAAGGAGGAGGAAACTTAACCTCGCAGGGAGAATTTCACCCTGCAGCAACAGTGGCAGTACTGGCATTGCAGTGCTCCAGCGGGTTCTTGCAGAACCGCAGTTGAGAACCACTTTTTTCTTTCCCATCAAAAGACTCATTAAAAAAAAAAAAAAAAATCTCTCACAGTTTATACACAGGGTCAGCCTGTGAGACAGTCTTGTGTATTTTTGGTACATTTTTGCATGCAATAAAAGTCATACATATTTTCAGTGAACTTTTTTATTTCAGTATTTTTAGTTCATTTAACCCTTTGGGTCCTTTCCAGAGTTGTTTGATTCTCCTCTTGCATTACGTAAGGGCAATAGAAATTGAATCTTATCTGTAGTTATTGACTTGTGCTTAGTGGGCGGGGAAGGGGGATGCTTTTTCTCCTAAAATTGAAACTGAAAATAATGGATTAACTTATACTGGGACCAATACTGTAAGTCATTTCTAGGTAGAAATGACTGAACCTAATCTGTTTAGCCACCAGGATAAAGTACTTGGACTGACCATTTGGTTATGCTGGCTGGTACCCTGAGCCACACAGTGCAAATACAGATTTGTGACGGGGAAGGATCCATGTGAGGTTCCCTAAGCTCTTCTGTGCAGGAATATTTGAAGGCTATAAACATGCAGTAGTTGGCAAGATGCGTTTCTTGGTGATGCAGATGCTTTTTCTTTAACATGTACATTTTTATTCAAATACGTTACCTTCTGGAAACTAGAATTACCAGGGCGCACACAACATTAGCTGCAAAAGCCAAACATGACTGGACATCATTGTACATTGAATCGAGAGTGGTTCAACATGCTATTTGCTCAAGAAATTGCCTTTCATGTTATCGTTGCTTGATCTTAAATCAGTTTTCAGCTTCTGGCATGCTGAGATCACTGCTATAGAGTTGACCAAGATAGTCTTGCTTCTTTGTACTCCTGGGTTAGTCTGTATCTATTGGTTATCTTTTATTTTAGCCCCTGTCAGGATAGTTTGAAATGTATGTTTTTTTTATTATAGGCTTATATGAAGCCTAGCACTGTGAAGCTTTTGGTTCATGGCTGGGACTCATGGGCACTATGAGAATGCAAGTAATGAACGGTAACTGGGAGAATGGCAGATGAGCAAACTTCAGCTTATTTTTCTGGTTTTTTAGTCAAATTGAACAATCCTGTTTTTCAGTACAGTGACTGAACTGGTGTCCGCCACACACGATGACGTGAAAGACGGCACTTTCCAATAGTTTAACTCTGTTTTCTAAACCAGTCATAGCATTACTGGAATTTCACTTCAGGCCTTTCCAGTTGGTTTGTCCCGTTAAAGTTAGGCCTAGGAAGGGACACTACATAACTGGAGAGAAGCTGATACGGAGTAATTTGGACATTTTGACTGTACGTACTCTGGATTTCATAAATCAGTTGCATCATTTCTGCTTGGAAATATCCTGTGATGGGAGTAGATCAGGAGGACGTTGGTAGCCAGAGCTGTACTGCATGTGTAGGGTGTTTTTTCTAGGTGCAGAAGTCTTTTTTGGGCAAAGGTGACCAAAAAAAAAAGGTTACAAAAGCAAGCATTCCTTCAGGCCCTTTTTTTTTTTTTTTACCCTATGTTTAGGTGTGTTGCAGTTATATTGAAGTTAATGCTTAAATCTATGCTTCATCTGGACCTGAAAATATTTGTGCATCTAGCAGTTGCACCTTCACCCCCAAATTTCACTTGCTCATCTGGTGGAATTTCAAGGAAGAGATCTCAAGCGCCACGTCTCTCCTTCTTGGCCAGCTGCAAGATGACTCTTAACTGATGGTGAAAAGAGAAATGAAAACATGTACAGTTGGCCAGTGAATTGGTTCTGGTCCTGAGGCAGGGTGGAGGAGAAACAATTGCTCTTAAGATGGCCATTGCTCAGTTGTTTCTATGGAATACACCGTCTCAGACAGCAAGAAAAGAGTGACTGCTGTGAAAGATGAACTTGCTTCCAAGTAGCTGGATTCAGCTCTGTGCCAAAACTTTAACTTAAAAAAAGCATCATGTTCTTTAACAAGCAGTGGCTTTTCAAATACATACCACTTTGAATGCTTGCTGATTTTTTTTTTTTTTAAATGATCTAGTTGATAAATTTAAAAGGGAAAAATTAAAGTTATCAAGAAGGAACTAATTGTGAAACTTGGCAAATGGTGTCTTTGTAGGATGTTAATATTTTATGTTGGGATGTTTTGGCACCAGCTAAACTGATGTTTCTTCTTTTTAACCTGATTTTTAAAGTGAATTGGGGAATTTCACGTTGCTGCATGAGAGTGGTGTTATTTTTTTTTTTGAAACCCAAATTAGCAAGGGAAGCCTTTTAGAAGATTTAACTGAAACAACAGAAACCCCAAATGTTGAAAGTTTTCATAGCCTACTTTGATTTAATTGCTTCTTGTTCTTACTAAGCCAAGCCAGTTGCAGTACAGAGACCTCTGAAGGACTTCCATGGGGTTGTATTTTTGAGCAGTATGAAAAAAAGTTGACCAAAACTACTCTGAAAAACTGTTAAGGTTGTAGCACAAACAGAGAAGGGCAAGGGAATGCACAGTGCAGGGAAAATACACTTGATCTGAGCCGTCAAGAGGCCAAGAAGCAATATATATCTTCCAGGATCTGGCCATCATGGACTCAACTTTTAAACTGTAGGTGCCTTGTTGTGCTGGAATGTTAAAGAACAGCATTTTTCCCCTAATTGGGCATTTCCTGGCTTTAACTCAGTTTGTCACAAATATGGATATTTTAATGTAGTTGCGTACGTGACATTACATATGCCTCCTGTGATTGGATTGGTAAGTTTATTGCAAATGAGGCTGAATAAAATTTGCTGTGTGAGCACTTGAGCACAACCTTTCGCCCTCTTCAAGCCATTTGTAGAAGTATAATTTCTGTACAGAGGTTAGCTTCATATCTGTTTCTGAGACATGCCTACTGTAACAGCATTTCAAAAAGGAACAAGAAAGAATTTTTTTTATGTGAATAAAGTCTGAGCTGTGCTTTGATTCTCTTGGCAGCTCACATGAGTTAGCTGACTTTGCAACTTTAGAGGAAAAATATTTTCAAACAGATATTTTTTCTCAGAGAGTGTTTTGGCATCTAGCAGTTTTGTATCCTGTGGTGTAGAGCTCATTACCATTGGTACTTGAATGCAAACACAATCTCCAACACATCTGCAGTAATTGCAAGTGCCTGTTGTTCAGCAATGTCAGAGACACAAAGAGGTTGCTTTTTTTTACTTTATTAAAAGAAAACTTGGAGGTTTCTTTTACTTTAGACATTAGAAAAGGAACTGCAACTTGCTCGACCCTTAAACTCTTATATTGTTCAGACTCCTCCGTTGTTCAAATATTTAAGTTTATAGTGTATGCAACTAAACTTGTCTACTGAATTGGTCTGACCTGGAAAATCTTAAAGAAGTGAAAAATCTGGTGAATGTTTCCGGGAGACGTTAAAAGGAAAAGGATTTTTTGATAGACGTTTAAGATATTTTTTCAAAGGGTCTGTATTATTTTAAATAAGCTGCAGGGGTTGTATAGTTACCGATCCTTCAAGAGAAATGTTTATGCACTGAAAATACAAAATAAAGAGTCTGGTTTTCAACATACACCCTGCTTTCTGAGCAAATGTAGCATCTGCTTTGAGGAGGTGGTATCCCTCATTTGGTAAGGTTTCTGGGTAAGAAAATTATGCAGTCTTCATTCAGAAAGCTTCTCAGTTGCTTTTAAAAACAGGAAATAAACTTCAGAGTTAATGAAATCATTGACCTGCCCCTTGAATGCTGGGATCAGTAATGCCAGTGTTCCTTCACAGACTTCCCCCCAGTGATTTAAAACAGAGGTGTCGGAGGTATGGCCTGTGAGCCATGTTGTCTGGTTCACAAGGCTGCTAGGGAGGCTGGGATTTTGGGGTTGGGGCCTGCTACCAAAATCCTGGTTATTGAGTCCTGTTGGTGACACGTTAGTGGTACCAGGGCAAGCGAAGACTGTGTGGATGCCTGCTGTAGCTGCAGCCGCTCACCCAGCCGTGTACAGATCCAGCTTGCAAGGGGTCCTCTTCGCGATTATTTTCCAAAATATTGCCTTTGAAAGTAGTATTTCCAAAATGGAGCAGTCCCTCCTAACTAGGGACATATTGCTGTGAAGTGAGTGGTAGAGACAGGGCTTTTGAAGTTGTGGAAAGGAAGCACTAATTCCATCTGATTTCACTCATGCTTGGAATATCTCTGCAAACTTTGGTCCAGATGGATTTAGTGCTGTTTTGGGGGTGTTTTATTTGGTTGTTTTCCTGTATTTTCGAGCTCAAATCAAAGGGGTCTATGCTGGGGACTTTGAGTGTGCTGACAGATGTTGGTTTAAAGATGTGTTGGGATCTCATTCCCAATCCCAACAATTGCACCTCCTGCCACACTGCATGTACATGGCATTATGTGCAATTTTAGGATTGGGGTCAGATCTCAGTCACACCTTACTTGCTAATGCAGGGGGAGCTTGGGATCATGATCCCAAGCTCCCCATGCACTGGCAAGTTGAAAACCAAATGCCCGACAGCTGACTTCTTGTCTGGTAGGGAGCGCACTTGGCTGGTTACAGCCCCAGGAGTGTTCCTAGCCCGGCCACACGTTCAGGATAAGGTGCGATGGAAACCAGTCATACAAATATTACACATAGAATATGAAGCCTAAACCATTTACCATAGAACATGTAATATTTTTGTGTCTGGTGTCACTTTTTGTGGCACCATTAATTCATGTGGCCAGGCTACTATTTAAAACACAGTTAAGAGACAATTCACATCTTAAATATAACATCTGCCAGGGGCCTCAGATCTACTTTTTAAGCCATTCAGAATTGTAATGGTCTTCACTGGCTGTCTCCTACAATGTTGCTGCTTGTGTTGCATGGGGAGATAGAGAAGAAACTGAAGCTCAGTCATGGGAGGTGGCATCTTACTCATTTTTTCAGGAAAACCTTCACAAAAGGGATTCCAAGTACCTAGAATATAGGGAATCCTTCTCCTTTCTACAGCAGAACACCTGAGTTCTTCCTGATCAGCAGGGATCCTGGTTTTCTCTGATTTAAAAAAAATCCCCAATTTTCAGATTAAAAAAAGTAACTCCCAATCCATATTTTTCCATGCTTAAAATGAAAGGCCACTAATATATATCTTAATTCTGGAAAAACATGGATTGGGAGTTACTTTTTTTAATCTGAAAATTAGGGATTTTTTTTTTTCCCCAGAGAAAACCAAAATCCCTGCTGATCAACTTCAGGGTGATCATTAGAAAGGAACTCCCTGATCCTCCTTCACAATACCAAAATTCATTATTGAAGACAAGATAAAAAAGAATGAGCTTTGTTTGTTCACAGGACTCAAACCTCATAGGAGAAACAGACCATTGCTGACAATGACTTTGGTATAAACCAAGAAAATGAGCAACTAGCTTCTTTCAGCTTTGTAAAATGAGCTGGTCAATGAAATTGGCCTGTGTCTGTCTTGTCCCTTCTATCATAGTGATAGGAAGAACACCTGGAAGGAAGTATGTACACCTGTACGCATTACAGATGCATATTGCAGTCTTCCTGATGTTACCAAGTACTCCCGACTCAGATTTCTGGCCAAGCAGAGTAGGAATAATCCACATAAAGTTATGCAAATAATTATTGTGCTCTGTCTGACATGTTTTCTTGGTAATCTTGTTCTAAGGCATATATATTCCTGTCATAAACACAGAAAATGAAACTACCAATCTAGTAATTTAACAAATAGTTGAATCAAGCTGTGCCGGAGTACAACTATTTTCTTTCCAGAAGTATGCAGAAATTTGGCTTGAGAACAAATAGAAAGCCTTTATCCTCTACAGGCATTGCATTAGGCAATATACGCACATTCAGATAACCTGGGACAATTCTCCCAGGTTTGTTCTCCCTGTAGATAAACTTACCTAGAGCTGCATGTATGGACATTTGAATGCCGAGGCCCTGAAGAGTGGAGAGCTTACGCTGTGCAGTTGAGGGAGAGGGAACCCTGTACACACATCTTGGCATGTTCCACGGATTTCCTGGCAACAGATCACAGCAATGCATAGGGCAGCCCTGTTTGGCTGACTCAGACTGCACATGGTGAGTCCCATGAACACACACCATCTCCCTGGGGGAGAAGCTGGAGCACCATGTTCTCTTTTGAGCAAATGTATGGCATGTACTGTACAAACATTTGTTCTCCCAGGAGAAACTTTCCTGGGAGTGATTTAACCCTGGTTGTTTCCAGGTTGTTATTCTCTTTGAGTGGCCATTTTTACCCTGGGAGAAAAAGCCTGAACATCTTTACACTTGTGGTTTCTCCTCTGAGAACAGTGACTCTTCCAGGAGAAAATGAATGTCTGTACGAGGCCTTAGTCTAAAGAGAATAAGCCCCTCTAAATGGTGTGGCGCAAGACAGAGGAGAACCTGCTGACCAAAACTTGGGAACGACTGTAATTTTAACTATTACATTTAATAGATTTGGCCCTGTGCCTCGCATCAGGTAGTTGAAGTTTATTATGTAAAGTACTCAAGTGTTCACATTAACATTTGTATTGTATAACAAACATTTTAGTTTTGGCCTTAGCAGGATATCCTCTTCTACAGAGCTTTAAATGGGCAGTATCCCAAAAAGACCAAAACAGCAGTTTGGTATGAAGATGTTTTATTTGTATTTTTTATTGCTAAAAAGATGTTTTCTGCTAAGGCTGCAGCTTGTGTAGAGCAAATTCCACATTAATGACCATACAGCCTTTCGGCATACTTTGTGATATGTTGGTTTAATACAGTGCTGTGACAGAATTATTGCCAACATACACAGGAGAGCTCTAATGTAATCTAGGCAGACGAACCATTGTCTTTTTTTTTTTTTTTCACTACATGTTTTTTTGAGGTAATATAAGCAAATGTGCTTTATTCAAGTACTTGAACTGGCAAGTGCAGCTGGAGAAGCAACTGCCTATAAATGGGAAGAATTGAAAGGAAAATGTGCTGTTTAGGATGAGTGTCTTAATGTTTCACCAGCTGTGAAAATATAGCAAGTTTGGGGGTTGATTTACCTGCTAAAATGTAATTCCTACAAGTTACTGATTAAAAAAAAAAAGCAAACAAAAAAAAAAACCCACAAGACTCCTAAATGTGAGCATTGGCCAGTTTATAGGCATTTCTCTGTGCTAGACAACAAAGGCAAAACTTGCCTGCCAGTTATTGAGAGTGGAAAGAAAGACACGTACTATATATGGAATTCTGTGGGAACTGCTTAATTAAAGGTTCACATAATGATGTGAAATACCAACCTGTTCAATTGTGAAGAGGCCAAAAGGTGAATAACAGCAGCAAGCAACCTCCAGAAGTAACTAGCAGCTGCGCTTTACAGGATAAAACAAGGGAAGGGGTATTTTTTTTTGAACGCAGAGAGAAGTAGAACATGATGCGCCTTGGTTATAATTTATGAAGAATAAGAAACTTAGATGGCTTGTGGCCGTTATTTCCACTATCATAAAATACTACAGAATATTTTCAGGAGTACTTTTTAGACAAGGAAAATCAGAGTCGAGAACTACCATTCTGATAACTTTGAAAGAACAGGCTCCCAGAAATATTTTATGCGTTTTCTCACGTTTTGAGGCTTTTGATACCTGGAACTGTTTCACATTTTCACTAAAAAAGTCTTTTCAAAGGAGTTGTACTTTCAGTCCTTAATTTGTCCTGGGTAGTATGCTCCTATAATGAATAGCACTCATCCTCAAATTCCACAGAAGTCATTTCAAGTCATTTAATATTTTTAAGTTTGTGATTATATATGTATTTTTACATTTTATTTCTGAAAATATTTAAAGAAGCATGAAGTCAAAGAAAACCGTACTCAGGGGGCCAGAATTTCAGACTCCCAGCCCCTTCCAGTTTGGCTGCTCATCTCTAGAGCAGTGGTCTCCAAACTTTTTTGATCGCGCACCCCTATCAGTAAAAAATTTTTGAGCACGCACCCCCAATATATGTATTAACCGGGCACGCATAAGCTGCAATAGAAGTTCTAATATTTTCTTCCCGCACCCTAATGGATTGTCTTGCGCACACCTCACTTTGGAGACCACTGCTCTGAAGTATTCAAAGTCAGTAGGACTTAAGCCTGCTGGAAGGATGCTGCCAGAGACTTAGGAGCCTATCATGCCAGGCAGTGGCATGCTTAGACATGACGTGCCTGCTACCTGCCAAACCAGAAGCAGTGTAGCCATGTGTTTGTGGTGCTGTGAGCGGCGCTGATGAAAAAGATCTTAATGAATACTTTCAGTTCCCATCTTATTAACTCAACACCACGTGTTGTTGCTCTCCAGTAATACTGTTCTATAGCCATTGCACTAAATGAGAAATGATTTGTTTGATAGATGCTGTTGGCTCTATGCTGATGACTCTTAAACTGCATTTTCATACAAGAAAAATATGTTTACTTTTACTAGTAAATGTCTCAAGCTAGTTGTTTCCCTGGCTTTCCGTTAGGTACGTTTTAGTATTAGTTGCAGTTCTCAAAGTTTCTCATAGTTCCCTGGTTTTTAAAACTGGCACATGTTTGTTAATTTTTCTTCTTTTGGGGGGGAAAAAGATCTGATTTCTTTATCTACCTGGAAATTAACAAACTACTGCTGTTTAAACTTCAGGTCAACATTTTCTTAGGTTTGCTGGCTTGCTTGTAATTGCTTTTCTTTAATTCGTTTATGGGAGCCTTGCTGGCAACTGCTGTAATGAGAATTTGTTTTCATTTTGCTGCCTGTTCCCTCTGCAGGCCTTGACAGCCAGCTTTAATCCTCTTAAGCTTTTGTTTTTATACTTCTTTTCTCTTGTTTTGTTTCATCAACCTTAGATTCAGCCACATGCAATTTTCAGTTGTGTGTTTGGTTAAATATAGCATTTAGCTTTGGAGCCTTCCTTTACTGCCCCTTCATTTTGGTAATTAAGGAAACACAGTCTGTTTTTATGCTGTTTTATTTACGTTCGTTAACATACACCTTTTCCAGCAGTTACTTTAGAATCCCCGGTGTTGCAGTTTTGATGAGTGTTAATATTGTTGATTTGTGTTTTCCTAAGTACATAATCTTTCCTTCCTTCTGAATAAATGGTCTAGACTATAAAAATCAGCATCATATTTTAGATATTTTCCAGGCATGCATTTACCCTAGGTTTCACTTCTTGTCTGCTTCCACATCTCTCTGCAACCTATTGTATGTGTATATTTATGTACAGGACTATATCACTGTTTCATAACTGTTTTGGGTTTTTTTAGATCATATCTCTTGGGGTATTAGTATTGCTGTTGTCTTTTCTTAGCCATGTCTGCCCAAGAATGAATTCACAAATGTACTCTGTATGAGAATCTGTGGTCTTATCCCTTGATTTGCCCATTAATTTTTTTATCCTGATCCACTGCATTTAAGAAGACTAAGATGCATGTCAGATTGCCTCCAGTTAAACATATGGCTATAGACTGCCAGAGATTTGTAATATTAAAGAATGTGGAATGTAATTTTTGCAGACACATACTTCTGGAATAAGGATAATATTTAATGCAATGCCTTGTAGGATACATTTTGAAAGTTGAGAAATAAAGCATTTCGTGTTTTCCACTTGAGAGTTTTGATGTAGAGCTTTCATGTCTAGCCCTCATTGACACTGCATCATGCTTAGCAATGTATGGCTCATCAGATTGCTCAGTATGATGGATATTTTTTGTCCTGTTAGGATAGCCACAAAATGCAAATCTGCCATGGAATCAATAACATAATAGTTACAAGGCATTTGTTAAAAATAAGGAGTCGATGTTTTAAGATGCAGTCAGGCTCCCACCTCCCGAGCATTTTTAAATGGAGTCAGGCCACCACTTCCTCCTGTAAACTCACAAAATTGGCCTATAATTATGAAATCACTGTAAAAACCCCCCACACATTGTGGGTTCTCCCACTCACTTTCACATGTTAAGAAGACTTTTCATGCTTTCCTCTGCAACTGAGAGCTTGAAATTTGTTTTCTTTTAATAAAAGCTTTGGTTGTCATCCAGTTAGCTTATTCCAGAAACTAGGGGCAGTGACTTGCAATGGAATCATGAAAATTGGCAAACAGTCACAGAGACCAGTAAGCTCAGTGAAGAGCTGGGTTTCATCATTAACAGAGCTCCTATTTTTTATTTGGTATGACAAAAAAAATTGCAGACAAAGGAATTGTTGGGGGGGGAGGGGAGCAAGGATTATGATCATGAAGGACTCAAATTAATAAGAAGTTGACAGCTGTGCTAATATAAGATCATGTTTTCTGGAAGCATTCAAAGCCTTCATGCATTCTGTCTGGTTACTTACTACAGTGGACCTGATTTACAAGACCAATTTGGTTAAGTTTTCCATCTGGCACATTTCCCCCGTCAGACAGAAAAATTAACTGATATATGACTTCTTCCAGTTCGGTCAGTACATCTTTCTGAATGCAAGATCTTGTGGGCAGGGACTGTCTTGATGTTTATCTTGTGTGGGGTGGAGTAAGCCATCCTTGTTTGAACACTTAATTCACTGAACAGAAAGCATTGCTGGAGGTGAAGTTGCCACTACATTTAATTGGTTGCTGAAGATGCGACTTACAGGAAGGTTAAAAATAACAAAATCAAAAGCCCTCGAGCATTACAAAGAGCAGGGAGTGTCAATGTAGGTTTTCACAACAACGCCCCAGAAGAACAGCAAAGTTTGTGCGACTGTGGGGGGAGATGAGAATTGAAGGAGCAGCTGCCCCTTTTCTCCTGCTACCATAACTGCTATCTCTGGCCTTTGCTTGCCTCTAAATACTTGAGCAGCTTCCATCTCTCTGAAACGTATAGATGGGGCTCTGATCCAGGAGAGGGGAATCAAGACATCATGGGATCCTAGAGTCACTTTAGAGTCGCTGAAGCACAGAGCTTTGCATGGGGGCAGTGAGAGGCTTTCCCCTTCCTTTTCCCCACAGCAGTACCAGCTTACCCTGAATAGTACCCCCTTAGCACAATAAAAGCCTCTTGGAGACTACCTCCAACTTTTTTTCTCCGTATCACAAAATACAGGTTGCCCAGTGACTCAAACTCTGCAGTCTTCTGGACCTGGAAAACATTGTGGCATGTAGTGGAGTCATTTCACTACCATTCTGTGGGTTGTGAGTCAAAAGAAAAAGGGTAAGGACCATTGCGGTAGATTTCAGCAAGGGAGCCTAGTGATCTCCATGTTCTTTCTTTTCTGCATTCTGTTTTTTTGTTTTCCTCTTGCAGAAAATGGTAAGAAGTTGAAATTTTGGGTTCGGTAAATCATGCATGTTTCACACCCTTCCTCTTTTCACGTTCTTCCCATGAAAAACAGTTGTTTCCCTAGTCAAGCATAGGCTGTGGCCTAGTCCGTAGCCATGGCTTGGTCCTCAACATTACATAACTCTTTCAAGAGCAGATAGACTAGCAGGTGTTTTCCCAAATTCGGGTATTTGCACCATTAGATAAGATTTCTTCATGTTATCCTTTGTCCTCCTGACTTATTCACAGACATTTCAAACATCTCCATGTTGGCCAGTCTCTTCCCACACCTGCCAGTAGATGTTCATGAACATCAGCGTTCATTTTCAATCCCTTGTTGATTATTTTGCTCCGTGCTGCAGTGCGCTGATGTAGCGGGTGTCTGTTACATTTGTTCTCTTCTTTGCAGCTACTGTCTACGTGTCTGGTGGGGCAAACCTAGCAAGCATGTGCAGACTTTTTGCATTAGTTAGTCTAAGGCAGGGATGGGCAAAATACAGTCAGTGGGCTTTAACCGGCCTGCCAGTTGATTCAGTCTGGCCTGTAGGTGGCAACATGGGTGGTGGGTCCAGCTCCAGCTTCTGCTGGCATCACAGGGGATGCTGGGCAGAAGCAGCCTTGCCCGCCCACCCAGCTGTACGTAGCGGGCCCTGGGCAACCTGCAGTTGGGCCCTGGTGGGTCAGCAACATCCCACCCCAGAATTTGTGGGGGGGTGGTTTATGTATAATTGGTTAAATTCATATCGTCACCATTCCTTTTATATGTGCAGCCCTCAACAGCTCACTAAAACTCATTAAGTAGCCCTCCAGCTGAAATAATTGCCGAGCCCTAGTAAGACATCCAGGAATGCATTGGCATCTTTCAGCCAGTGCGATGTGTAATTATTTTGTGCCCACCTATCCTACAGTGGGCATAAATATTCAGCTGCCAGGTATCAGAATGCGAATGCAATAGAGTGCAGGGCTCTTTGGCTGGTCTTCCACCTAGACTTTGTGAGCTGTCTTATTTATCAGCTTTTGTATTTCCTGTCCTCCTCATCCCAACTGTTTAATGCATTTAGAACGGTCTTTCAGTAGTTTGGAGATGTGTTCTACTTGACGATAATATTGTTACTCAACCTTTTTCTTGACAATAATAGGGGTTTTTTGGTTAAATGTTTTCTCATTTTATTGATTTTTTTTTTTTTTTTTTTTCCCCTCTTAAGATGAGTTTTTTGAGAATGCTGTCATTGATGTGGAGCCTGCTTCTTACAAGCTGCATTCAGGTGTTTTTATATCATCCGGGAGTTTGGGCACCATGCTAATGATATTCCCCTCTATCCAGCACTGCTGAGGCCACACATCTGGAGTCCTGTGTCTAGTTTTGGGCACCCCACTGCAGAAAGGATGTAGACAAATTGGAGAGAGTCAGGTGGAGGGCAGCAAAAATGGTTCAGGGGTTGGGGGACATGACTGATGAGGTGGGGGCTGAGGGAACTGCTTTAGTCTTGAGAAAAGACTGACAGGGGGATTGAATAGCAGCCTTCAACTCCCTGCAGGGGGGTTGCAAAGAGGATGGAGCTGGGCTGTTCTCAGTGCTGACAGGTGACAGAACAAGGAGCAATGGGCTCAAGTTGCAGCAAGAGAAATTTAGGTTAGATATTAGGAAAAACTTTCTCACAAGGAGGGTAGTAAAACACTGGAACAGGTTACCCAGAGAGGTGGTGGAAAGTCCATCCTCGGACGTTTTGAAGACCCGGATAGACAAAACCTTGGCTGGGATGATATAGCTGGGAACAGTCCTACTTTGAGCAGGGGGTTGGACTAGATCAGCATTTCTCAACCTGTGGGTCGCAACCCAGAAGTGATTTCAGAGGGTCATGAGCCATGGTTTAAGAAACGCTGATCCTGGGAAAGCGCTGAGATTGCAGCAGGGCAGAGTGGTAGGGGGAGGGGGTGATGGAGAGCTGCGAGGGCTGGGTGCTCGCAGGGGCAGGGCAGGTGGGGGGTGGAAGGGGCTGTGACCAGGCTGCCTGGCACGGCTCAGCAGCTGCAGCCTAGGGCAGGGGCTGCCACAGGCCTCTCCTCCTTTTCCTTCTCCTCGCTTTGCTGCCTGCTGCATGAGCCAAAGCCACTGCAGCCACCCAAGTGGGATGGGGGCAGCTGGGGGCTGCAGGTTGGGAGCGAGGGGCACCAGCAGGGCTGGGGGCCCTGGGGACTGTGAGTCATGTACCAGCAGGGCCAGGGGGGTGTGGATCGGGACAGGCCATGAACATTTGCAAATGGGTCCCCGTAGGAAAAAGGTTGAGAACCACCTGTCTAGATGACCTGAGGTCCCTTCCAACCCTCATTTTCTATGATTCAATGAGTTTGAAGATAATCTGAAAAGTTAGAGCTTCCAGGAGTTCAGATAGGTTTACCATTTGGGCTTAGGTGAATCAGTGGAGTGGCAGGCAGTAATTAAGTAATTATATCTTTAAAAGGCTCACCTCATTTTAGAGGAGATTTTTCAGAAGAGGCTCATTTGTTTAGATAATGTTCTTGCCCACATAAATCTCAGCCCGTTACAAGATGGTAATGGTAAACTTGTAATTAATGAGACAAAAAACCCAAAGTATTAAATATTTTTGCTGTGTATTTGAAAAGAAGCAGGATGCTTGCCTTATGTGAGGATGATGGCACACTTGCCAATCCACACTCAGTTGCGGGTGATATTCAGCAGCATCTATTAGTGATGCACATTTTTAAATTGACAGGTCTGGATAACTCGCACCTAGGATTCTTAAAGAGTTGGACAAGGAGATCATTGGTCCACTGATGTTCATTTTTTAATTAAAATGCCGGTGAAATAGAAGACTGGGAAAGTGCTTAGTGTGCCAATATTCAGAACTAAAAATGAGGTGACCTGCATAAATTTAGGCTGATTTGCATAAAATCTGTCCTGGAAAATAATAAAAATACTGCCACAGTTTCGGTTAATAAAGATCTAAAAGATATGAGTAAATAATATGGTAAATGGGTCTTGTAATACAAACCTGACTTTAATTTTTTAATTAAATTACTAATTTGGCTGATAAAAGTAACTGCGTAGATGAGGGATGGGCAGTTATTTTGGGCGGAAGGCCGCTTACTGAGTTTTAGCAAGCCATTGAGGGCTACATGACAGGCATCCAGGGACAGATAAATATTACTTCTCTACATTTTTTAGGGGCCCCACAGGCTGGATAGATGGCCTTGCAGGCTACATTTTTCCCATCCCTGGTGTAAATGTATTCTCCTTAGTTTTTGTAAGTCACTTGATTCGGTACTGCATGAAATTATCCCTTAAAGCAAAGCAGCATGGTACAGCATCAGTGGAAAATATAATTGGGTTAAGACCTGGTTAACTGACCGCAACAAGTTAACAGACAACTATCATCAACTAGAAGTTTTCTAGGGGGTTTCTGTAGGGTTATGAACAAGGTCTAATGTAATTCAATGATTTTTATCTATGATCTGGAAGTAAACATAAAATGACTGCTGCTAAATTATCTGATGATATAGAAGTTGGTATGTAAAAATGTGAAAGGGGCAGTTATACAGCGTAATTGAATGGGCCCTGCCTTCCCAAGAATATATTTCAAACTGCATATTTTAATGCAACCAAATGCACTTAACTATCTAGGCATCAAGAACGAAAGCCGTAGCCAAGGAACGATGGACTGTATTTTGGAAAGCAGTGATTCTAGAAACAGTTTAGGTGTCTCAGCGTTAAAGAACCTGAAGATGCGCTTCCAGTGAAATGCTGGGGTGAAAAGAGTGAATGTAATTCTTGGATGAATAAATAGAGAAGTAGCGATTTAAGAAAAGGGATTTTACCCCTATAAATGGCATTAGTGAAACTGATGCTGTAATTCTGTGTAGGATTCTAATGTCTGCCTTCTGAATTGAATACTGAGAAATTAAAGAGAAGAGAACATGAACAAGAGCCACAAAAATTAGTTGAAGGTTGGCAATAAGAGACTAATAGAGCTCCATCTGTTTAGTTGATTAAAAAAAGAAAAAGATTGAGAGAGAATCGGAGTCTGGTGTACAGGTATGTCCATGTGGAGAAAATGTTGGGTACTAAAAGCTCTTTAAAATACCAGAGGAAAGCATAATGCAAACCACTTGGAGAAAATTAAAGCCAAACAAATTCAATTTAGAAATAAGTTACAATTTTTTTTAAATATGAGCTGATTTAACCAATGAAAAAAATTTCAGAGGGAAGTGATGGGTTTTCCATCTGTTATCTGAATCACAAGGATGGGGTTTTTTTGGAAGATGGGCTTTAGTTTGAACATAGTTTTTTGGGCTCTGGGGTAGTTGGGTGAAATTCTATAGTCTTTGTTATGCAGAAGCTGAGAGATGATCGAGTGGTCCCTTTTGGCCTTAAAATCTGCGAGTGGATCTAGGAATCTATAGATGTAAAAATGGTAGTGAAAACTTACTCCTATTTTAATGTCTGCTAATGCCATTGTGTTTTATAAACATGTAACATGAACCACTAAGCTTGAACTGCAAATAATAGTCTCAGTCAAAAAAAATGGTTACCTCTATAATACACACAGCGAGCGAGCAAATTGTGGCTAAATAAAACATTTTTTTTAAGATACAAATTGGATCTTTAAAATGGATGACCTGTTCTGTCACAGCTTCAAGAACAATGACATCAAATAAAAATCCCCATAAATTAATTTCTGCAAAAGCGCAGTCACTTGAAATCAGAGACATATGGTTATTATTGTCTTAATCAGAGTCGTCTTGATGTCTGCCTTCAGATTTGAGTTGCAAACAATCGAGCTCAGGGAGAGGAAGGATGTGGCATTTCTTTTACAAAAAACAGTGGAGATGGTTGAAAGCACCAGCCACTTACATGGGAGATCAGGTGTGTCTTGTTTTTCATAATACAAATTGTGTTCACTTAAGCTCTTTAAAGGAGGTAGCTATTGGGACAGTCACCAAACCGTGAGCAAAAGGTCACAGCAATCTTGTCAGTCTCCTGAACTGAGCATACGAAAGCAGTCCTGGATTAATGGCAGCATACAAATTGCAGCCTGCTTCAGATCCTGAAAAAGGAAAGAAAAATTACTGACTCCCAGCATGAGCCAAAAAGAGATTTGTTCTGTAGTTGAAACATAGTTAATCTCCTATGGATCCAGTAACTCTAAACAGCAGTTGCGCAAATGCATTTTTATTACCCTTCTTTACTTTGCATGGTTTTGGTGGATTGTGATTTGTCCAAATGGAAGATATTTTATTGGGTTAGCTCCATGGAATGCTTTGACAAGTTAACAAACCTTTTGATATAGCACTAGCAAGCAATTACATCCATCAAGGGAGGAGGGCTCAAGACAGCACAGTCATGACTAAACAAATCTTTTAGCCATGCTACAGCACGATCTTAAAAGTCCATGACGGAGAGTCTGTCTAGAGCTTTTCGCTCAAACAGGAGTGCTAAGGTAATTTTAAGTCGCCCTTAATTACCTCTCGAGTCTGGGCTGCTCCAGTTGGGCCTCAGCATCATTTAGACAACTGGCTGGCAGCCAGGGTTACAGCAGTCTGCAAACATTTCTACTGAGCTCTCCCATCCCTAGAGTCACTCGGGCACATTCCCTGTCCCTGGCATGGCGAGGGGATATACTTGTACTTCTGTTTAAAATGTGGCACCTGACTGTTTTAAGGCTTATAGTAAGTAATGCAATCCTAAAGTAAAAGAGACAAAACATTCTTTAGGGCAGGAGTTCCCAACCCTTGGGCCACGGCCCAGTACCAGGCTGCGAAGGGTTGGCTGCTGGTCCAGAGGAGGGTTGGCTGCCAGACGGGAAGTCCAGAAGTGACCGGCGTACTTTGGACCAGCAGCCAACCTATTTTTATAGAGGGTCCATGCTGCTTCCAGTCTGCAGCTTGCCAGTCTGCAGCATAACGAGGTTGGGAACCCTTGCTTTACAGGTACGGGTTGTATCAGTATTGGTCTAAAGACATAGGCAGACAAGATTTTTTGGATAAATCTGATATCTTTTATTAGACCAGCTCAAATAGTTGGAAAAAATCCTTCTTTGCAAGCTTTTCAATACATATACCCTTCGTCAAGCTGAGGAAGCATCTGCAGTTGGTGTGCGCTCTTCCTGGATAGAATAAATAGTCCATCCAGGAATTGGTTGCAGTTGGTGTGGCTTTTCTACTTTAGGAATTACTTACCATAAACCTTAAAAAATGAATATTAATTCTATCCAGGAGGGGCACACACCAACCGCAGGTGCCTCCTCAGTCTGACAACGGGTGTTTGTACCTGAAAGCTTGCAAAGAAGAATGCATCTTTGGTTTTGTTGGAGGTTTGGGTTGTCTTCAGATAGATGCATAGCCTTACCGAACAAGAAGTGACCCTGATGTTCTCTTTCTTCTTCAGTGACCAGGGTTCGGAGACTGATATTATGATGAGTCAACCCTCACAACTTCAGTCATGACCTAAGTCTATAGCTGGTCCTAGAAATCTCTCTAAAATATATCCAATTGGAGCACTAAAGGCCTATAAATAATCAGCCTCCCTGCACTACTTTTCCTGGGATTTAATAACTGTAAAACTTAGGCATATAAATGTGAATTTCACAAGTTAGAAAATACGTTTTATGTCCTAATATAGAAACAATGTCTGAAGGGTGTTTGTGTGTGTGTACACACCCACACACCTTCAGTTGTTATGGTGTGTGTGTGTACACACCCACACACCTTCAGTTGTTATGGTGTGTGTGTGTGTGCGTGCGCGCATGCACACACACGCACAGACACAAGAAGGTGGCTTACAGTAATAGATTTAAACAGAGACCGATCATGTAGATATGTGTGTATATGTATGTGACTTGGTAAGGGATTGCTTTCATCCTCAGTATTTTGAAGGAAATGAAATATGGCGATGTTCTTTTGGTTTGGAATGGAAAATGCTGTAATTACGTCAAGGACTAGAAGGATTTTTTCAGACTGCGCAATATGTGCAGAACAGTAAACAGGTTGAAAGACGGTTGTATCATGGAATGTAACAGCTTGCAGCAGCTCGTTTTTCAGAGATTTTAATAAAATTTCAAGTGTTTTGAAGACCTTGGTGAGTAGCTGCATATTTCTGTGCTGCTGATTTAAAACGGTTTGAAAAAAAAATGTATAAAATTAGACTTACCTGTTTTATGCGTGTCTTCATTACTTCGTTTAATTTTCTCAGGATCACTGTTACAGATCAGAAGAGCACCGAGATAAATAAGACAGAAGTTATTCTGACTCATAATTGCCTGATGTTTGATCAGAGGCTAAGTGAGTTAGTCAAGAGGAAATGCTTTAGCCTTGCACCTAGTAGGATTATGGATTCTGATCTTTTCCTGATTATCTCACTTGTAACAGGAAACATAAGCTTTGACCCTTGCCATCAAATTGCCACACGTCTTGTACTTGGCGAAAATTTGAAACGTGAAGATAAGGTTCTTCACATTTGGACTGAGCTATCTGTGCCGGGGGCTTGCCATAGTAAAATGACATTCCTGCATTGTAATGTCAGTCGCTTGTTTGTCATGTGTACTCAAGCGCAGTCGAAACTTGAAATTTGGAAGGGCAAAAAGAAATCAGTAAAACCAGTCGGGCACAGTTGTTTCTCTTTACATTTGGGCAAGTAACCTCTGAAGATGGTGTTCACGTTGCTTAATGTCCCAGGTATAAAAACTTTCTCGGAAGACTTATTCTTGGCAAAACAGATTTCCCCAGTAGACTGAGGCTGACCGGCCTGGCTGGGCTCAGAAATCTGCAATTTAAATTCTAGTCAGAGAAGCGCTAGCCTCATTACACACAGGCCTTTGGCATTATCTGGTTCAAGATAATTTTTCTTACCAGTGAGGAAATTTTTCATTTGTTTTTCTTCCCCACCTCCCTCCGCCCCCCATCCAACTTTTCCTGGCTTCAAGAAAAGGGAACACATGAGTGCCAGACTGCATGAGAAACAGAATAATGAGGGAATATGTTTCCAGGGAGGCAGCAGCCTGTAAGCCATTCTCATTTTCTTCTCATTTACTTTATGGTTCAAAAAGGGCTCGAGTCTTCTCTTTTATAGAGTCTGAGCAGCGGTGTCCTGTTTTCCCCTCTCCCCTTGCATGTTTTATATGATCGCACGGTAGTAGCAAGATGCTGCAAAATAGATGTTTCTGCTTTGTTTTTTTCCTTTGTATTTATTTATTTTTTCTAAACCTCTGCCTGTCCTCTTCCTTTCATCAACTGCAGAGGAGAGAATGGGGCATTTGGAAGTGGGAGCAAAGCAAGGATTAAGGCATTCGATGGATGGCAGAGTCCGTATTGTAATCATCCCAAAGGCAGCAAGGACTGTTGCAGCGTACAAATGGTTGTTTAACTTTGCATAATTCAGACAAGATAATACCGTAATTATGTAAAAGTGCAATCAAATTATTTGTCCATTTGACCTGCCAGCTTTAGTGATTTTAAGTAAAGCCTGTTAAACAGTGACTGTCCCCATAATGTGTAACTGGTTTCTACGTGCCACTATGCATACTTCTGTCCCCAAGGATTTTGTGAAAGGGTTTGCCAGAATATTAATTGAGATACAATCCTATCATAATTGACTACTTTTCATAAAATGTGACTGGCTGTCTTTACATCTTTTGGCTGCAGGCATGGGACCTGGCTGCCTGTTCTTTTCAATATGGCAATTATTTATAGGCTGTTTTAAAGCAAAAATAAATAAATAAATAAAAAATTACCTTGTTCGGTGTAATACCAGGGTCTTGTTTTATATAAATGCATTGAAAGAAAAAAGCTCCTGCCCTGAAGATTTTCCTTGCAGTCTAATATTATAGTTGCATCTTGTTATATCTTCCTCTCCTCTATCCATATTAAAACTCTGAATTAAGTTTATTCTGATTAACTGGTTTATTAGATAGTGGTTTCTTAAGCAGAAGACCACTTAAGTAATTGCAATACACAGTGGTGTATATACTATACACACTTCTTGCTTGAATACAGCATTGTGACTTTGGCAATTAACTGCGCTTGTTTCTGGTGTTATTGTGGTTTACTCCAAGTTACCATGGGTAAAACTGGAAAAATATTGACTTTTTTCTTCCTCTGAAAAAAATCAGTGAAATTGGTAAAATAGGTTTAGATTCATTGTCCCAACTTATAATGAAAATGAATATACCTAACAAAGCTGCCTTCCGCCCCCTCTACACATTACAGGTGTAGTACACTACAGGTGTAGTGCAATTAACTGGTTAATTGTGCAGGTACCTTAAGACAAGCAACGCGTGCAAAGTACACTACAGGTATAGTGCAATTAACTGGTTAATTGTGCAGGTACCTTGAGACAGCAACGCGTGCTGTGTTCCCCCGAGCACTACCGGGAGTGACCAGGAATAGTTGGTCACAAGCTGGCAGAGGGGAGATTCAGGCTAGACATCAGGAGGCGCAACTTCACGGTGAGGGCGGCTAGGGTCTGCAACCAACTTCCAAGTGAAGTGGTGCTGGCTCCTACCCTGCGGGGCTTTAAGACAAGGCTAGACTAACACCTTGCTGGGGTCGTTTGACCCCAGTACTCTTTCCTGCCAGGGCAGTGGGTTGGACTTGATGATCTGCTCAGGTCCCTTCTGACCCGACTAACTATGAAACTATAGCTAGTACGTGGTAAAAAGTTCTAACCAGCTATAAAGTTAGACTTCAGAAGTGTGCATTAACTTTACAGCTGGTTACTATTGACCATTAATGTGTAGTAGGAACTGCTCTGAAGCTGGGAGCCCCTTGGGCTGATGGGGCGCAC
Source organism: Crocodylus siamensis (assembly GCF_052110815.1). Taxonomy (NCBI): domain Eukaryota; kingdom Metazoa; phylum Chordata; order Crocodylia; family Crocodylidae; genus Crocodylus; species Crocodylus siamensis. The sequence goes on along the minus strand of NC_143395.1, from coordinate 416,007,038 downwards.
CATGCTTAGCATAAAACCCCTGAGCCCTCGGGATTGCGGCTGCCGTGATCCCCAAGGCTCAGGGGTACATGAAACCCCTGGGCCCACACAGGACTTTGGGTCCCGGCTATGTCTGACCATGTGGTGCAACCAGGACCCAGAGCCCTGTCAGGGGTGGGGGCTTTTGGTCCCAACTGCGTGTGGCCCCATCAGCTGGGAGCCCCCTCAGCAAAGGGGCCTCTCAGCTGTGGATGACTCCTTGTCAAAGCAGGGGGAGCCCAGGACCTGGCTCCCCCTGCACCAGCGATAAGGCATAATTGGATGTAATGCGCAATCCCACAATCACACTTCCTGCCTTGCATGTGTGGCCTGGCAGGAGACGTGATTGTGTGGATTGCACACTAGATCCAGTCGTGCCTTTACTTGCACGTGAAGAGGGGCTGTAGGAAATTTTGTAAGCAAGCAATTCTGTCTTAATCCCCAGAGTCTCTGAGTGGATGACATTGAATTAAAATATCATTATAAGAAAAGAAGTTGATGGTGATCCAGGCTGACCTGGACAAGCTCAGCAAATGGGCGGACGAGAACCTCATGGTGTTTAACACCGATAAATGCAAGGTTCTCCACCTTGGGAGGAAAAACCTGCAGCACCCTTATAGGCTCGGCAGTGCTACGTTGGTTAGCACTACAGAAGAAAGAGACTTGGGGGTCATCATTGACCACAAGATGAACATGAGCCTGCAATGCGATGCTGTGGCTAGTAAAGCGACCAAAATGCTGGCGTGCATCCGTAGATGCTTCTCGAGCAAATCCCGGGACGTCATTCTCCCCTTGTACTCGGCCTTGGTGAGGCCGCAGCTGGAGTACTGCATCCAGTTTTGGGCTCCACAATTCAAAAAGGATGGGGAGAAGCTTGAGAGAGTCCAGAGGAGAGCCACGCGCATGATCAGAGGTCAGGAAAACAGATCTTACGATGACAGGCTGAGAGCCACGGGACTCTTTAGCCTGGAAAAGCACAGGCTCAGGGGTGATCTGATGGCCACCTATAAGTTTATCAGGGGTGACCACCAGGATCTGGGGGAACGTGTGTTCACCAGAGCGCCCCAAGGGATGACGAGGTCGAACGGTCACAAACTCCTGCAAGACCGTTTCAGGCTGGACATAAGGAAGAATTTCTTTACTGTCCGAGCCCCCGAGGTCTGGACCAGTCTGCCAGCGGAGGTGGTTCAAGCACCTACATTGAACACCTTCAAGAGTAAATTGGATGCTTATCTTGCTGGCATCCTATGACCCCAGCTGACTTCCTGCCCTTTGGGTGGGGGGCTGGACTCGATGATCTCCCGAGGTCCCTTCCAGCCCTGATGTCTATGAAATCTATGAAATCTATGAAGTTAAGGAGAGTCCCATGATATTCTCTTGGTAACAGGTCAAATATTTTGGTGGTTTGGACGTATTTAGACAAATTTCACATTGAATGTACCTTTCTGAAATACGCACAAGTTTACATTTTGCCTATTTTATGCATGTGGCCATTTCTCTCCACCCTTCGCTTGGGCTTATCATAGAATTAGAACCATATTTACTTAATCGTTCTGGCGTTGGGGAGGTTGCAGTTAATCAGCATAACAGGAATTATTGTAGTGTAAATCTCAGAATTTACTTTTTAAAGGGCAGACAACATTGGAATGAAATACCGTATGTCATAGCTCATACCATTTTGAGTGCACTGTTGCGTTAAAGCTCCGTCTAGTGCATATGTCCCCGGGTAACTGACATTTTTCATTTAAAGACTGTTTTAAGGCAGTTTTACTCAACCTCTAGTCTGCAGGCTGGCTGTAGCCTGTGGGGCTCCCCAGGAGTCCAGAAATTTGGCAGTAGGGGTGTGGTGGCGGTTTTAATTGCTCCCAGAGCTACAGCAGTTAATGCTGCCACCGTTCCGCCACTGCCAAATTTCCAGACCACTGAGGAGCCCTGTACTTGGGATGATGTAGTTCTACAGGCCAGATCGTGCTAACGTGGTCACGCTACAGTCGGATCCAGTACACCGGGTTGGTGCACATCTCACATCCACGTGCTGAATCCACACTGGATCCTGTTTATGGAAATGATCTAGTCTGTGCCGCTTATCCAGCCCACAGTTGCAGAGATTGCACACCACTGTTATAAGCAAATATCTAACCAGTGGCTGTGTCTGAAAGCAGGCTGCTAAGCAGTATTTTTACTAAATTAAATCATTGACTGGAGAAGCAACCGTGTGTTTCTAGGGTTGCTTTTAAATGAGAGCTCTTAATTGAAAGCTTTGAGGACTGCAGCTTTCTTTCAAACTTCCTTTGGTGTTCAGTGAAGTGAATGGAATTAGAAATAGTCCTGCTTCTCCCAGAGGAAAGCTCAGGTATAGAAACAGCATATCCCCACAGGAGCAGTGTTTGCCCCTATTTAGAATGGTGCCATAAATTCGCATTTTGTATGTAAGGCTATTCAGGTTTCTCCTGAAAGCCAGCTAAACTGACTGGCCTGCATATTTCTTGGAGGTAAACATTTCTTTCTAATCCTTTTTTCACAACCTGTACTTGGAAAAGTTTATTGCCCTACCAACATGGCTGTATTTGTGCTAAGGGAAAAAAAGGTATGGTGGTAAAAGCACCTGTTTACCAACACAGATTCAAAATAAAGCATTTTCCAATGTGGATTTGGCCACTTCTTTAGAAGGTGTATTTTCATCCTGTTTTAGCTAACTTGGTGTTAATAAGCCTTTTTTAATGTACAGATATGGCCACTCTCACGCAACACAAACTCTTCCAAGCAGCAGTCAGGAACAAGTGATCAGAAAGAGAACTTTATCCTCAAGAAGTATGCAAGCTGGTTGTTTGGTCAGTTTAACCATCCAGAACCAATTTAATCCGTCTTTGGTACTTTTAATATGTCTGTCACCATTAACATGACCAGTCAGATTTGAAGGAGAGATGATATCTAACATGTAAAAGTAGTGCAACAGGCAGTTTGTAGTTTTTAAATGTATAGGAAATTGTACTGTGGCATCTGCGTTGCAAACTGCTAAACTTTGATTGATTGTTACCCATTCCAGTTTGGGGACTGAGGTTTCAATTCCTAAAATACCCTCCTGGGGAATGAGAGACAGCAAAAGACCTTGTTTTGGAAGTATGATGTCCTGGCATGTTTTCTCACTGGCAGGTGTTGTCCTTTTTTTTTTTTTTCCTTGTTTAAATACTTTTGGATTCTCAAGTGAATTTCTGTCTGAAGAACTTTCCCACAAAGAAGCAAGTTCCGAGTATAACAGTAGATTCAATCTAATTAAAGTAAATGAATCCTAGAGACTTCACTATTGATATGGGTACTGCCATTTTGAAAGACAAGCACTGTCATTTGTGTTCCAGTATCAGAAACCCCTCTCTTTACCAGAAGCTCTACTGCCACCCCCATCCAAAAAGATATGGTAAAGGAAAGCATTTTACACTTAAATGGCTGTGACATCTGCTATATACATGGCCTCCTTGTCTGCCACGACTCAACTCTAGCATGTTGCCCAGTGACCTATACTCTGTCCATACTCTTTCTACCATTCATCAGCTCCCTCCCATCGTGAGGATTGTTTGGTCCATTTTCTTGCAGCAAGAGATGGAATTAGCTGTGGCTCGTTGTGTTCTGGGACTTACTGAACTGGTATAGTATTCAGTGCTGCCTTTTACTTCTCTTTCAATTCAGTCCCTTTTCAGGTGCATCTTTCATGAAACACTCACTATAGCAGAGAAAACAATAATTTTTAATACAATTTGGCATTGTAGCCCAGGGAAGTTCTGTACTGAAGATGGGAAGCGGAGATAAAATATCTCAGAGCAGAGAGAAAGATCTTATTTGTGATGCTGAAAACAAAGGGTGAAAATTTCCCCGTTAGTAAGTACTTTCAGAAACTGAATAGATAATGTGGATGGACTCTGGCTGCCGCTCAAGGGTTGCATGCCTCAAGAGTCCTTACCCTCTTACATGGTAAAGGCCTGGGGATCATTGTGTATGCTATCATCACTTACATTTATGATGCCTGGTCCACATAATTTTTTCCCACTCTGTTTCTTTTTAGTCAGTACCTAAAAATCTGATGAATGTCCACCTTTTATTGGTATTAGGGAAAATGTTCTTCAAGCACTTTCATTTTGCCTACACATTTTGTAACAAAAGACCAGCCTTAATCTCTTGGTAGAACATTGAAGTAAGTCTACTTAATTCTTCAGATAAGGGAACATGGAAAGTCAGATAGTGGTGACGGCTCTGGCATCTCAGTCCAAGGTAGATTAAATGCCTACTTCATACACATACAGGGAGGGCGGGAATCCTAGGTCCTGGTCGCTGTATAAATAAAATTGGAAGCTGAGATCAGAGATCTTCTCTCCTTCCCAAGACAGTGCCCTTTTTTATTAGGCTGTAGAGTTTGGCTCCTCTTTTTTGCTGTCTTTCTTGTTTCATGATTCTTGCATTCCGCTTTGCTTGAGGATCCATCCTTAACAGGTGGCATAGAGGCTGCCCTTAGCCTGTGCCTAACAGTAAGGGCAGTCTCCTGGCATGCAGGAGCTATAGGTGTCCTCCCCAGGCCAAGCTAGGCTACAACCCAGATTTCCGGTTTTTTGCATAAGTTCTCTGAACACTTCATTTTCCAATGGAGATAGTCACGTGTGTTTCATAGTTTCTAGGGTCGGAAGGGACCTAAGCAGATCATCGAGTCCGACCCCCTGCCGTGGCAGGAAAGAGTACTGGGGTCAAATGACCCCAGCAAGGTGTTCATCTAGCCTCCTCTTAAAGACCCCCAGGGTAGGGGCCAGCACCACTTCCCTTGGAAGTTGGTTCCAGACCCTAGCCGCCCTGACCGTGAAGTCGCGCCTCCTGATGTCTAGTCTGAATCTACCCTCTGCCAGCTTGTGACCGTGTTGAATGCATTGCTGTCTGTCAGAGTTGGGTATTCTTACAAGATGCGGTCTATCAGGGGACTTAGTTTGTGAATGTGAAACAGATTTAGAAGGACAAAGGCCTAGATGCTCAGTTCACTCAAGATGGCAGTGCACCTGGGCATGTGCAGTAGCTGAAATGTAGGCACTGAAGTTTGTTTTCACCAGAGAACTTGGGGTGCCTGTACACAAGCCAGGAACCTGCTCCAGTGTGCTGGAATTCCAGCGGGTCAGAGCAGACTCGATTCATCAAGTCTGCTGGGGCGTGGTAATAACCATGCTCCAACCAGCCTTTGAGTCTTGTGTGTCAGCATCCCCACGCTTCAAAATGCCAGCAAAGGTGCTTTAACTAAAGCTTATTCAATGAGTTTTAGATAAAGCGCCCCCGCCACCATTTTGAAGTGCGTGGGGATGCTGATACATGAGATGCTCTGGCTGCTTTAATTAGAGCAGCTCTCAGAGCCGCTCTAATTAAAATGCCTGACATCTCCCCACTCCGTTTAGACATCTAGATATTCTTGGTGCTTCAGTGAGTTAGGCAGGTTTTTGTGAATTACTCCCTAAATATCTAATGTGTAGTAGACAGGTGTTTTGTGACTGACCTTTATGGGCCTGACCGAATGTTTGGGGTAGACTTAGACAACTTGTCTAAGTCTACCCCACCCATGGGATTGGTCCAGGAAAAATACTGCCTACAAAAATCCTCGCCTGTTGTATATTTCCGGATTATCATGACTACAACATCACTCTAGCACTGCTGGCAGTCAGCTTTCTGAAGGACAGTCATTTTTCATTTTCTGAATGGCTTTCTTGTTCTTGATATACTAGTTTCAGAATGTTTTCTTATGAGCATGGACAGTTGTAATTACTGTACTTTCATAACATTTGCTTTGACATTTTTCTCATTGCACTGTACTTGAACCTGGAACTGTCTTTGCTGAATATGTGTACGTTTGGCACCTACCGCTGTAGCGTCTCAATCCTCATTCTCTGTTTTTCAGGTCTTTGCTAATAGAAATGTTCCAGATGATGTCTTTGAGGCATAGGATTATGAGTGTAATTTAATGATCTCAATTTACTTAGGGCTTGATAAGAGCTTGTTGAAACTTAGTAGATCTCTTTTATTGATGTTAACAGACTTTGAGTCAGGCCCTTACCCTGCAAACTCTTCCTAGTAGAATATCTCATTATTTTGTGAAGCTCCATCTTCCTCTCTTAAAACTATATAGGAAACGATAAATCCTTCTGGAAACCACCTGACAAATAATTTTTAAATTGAAGAACTCTGAATAAACATCTGTTATCATGCACCTTGATTACTGTTCTTCAATTTAGATGTTAACGTCTCAACTCCTCCCATTAAGAGACAGATGCAGAGTAACCTATGAGCAAGCACTGAGCACGCTCCTAGGCTGCACGCTAAGTCGAACTGGGCCAAAGGTTAAGCAATCAGTAGATTTCCCAGCTTGAGCTGAACAGTGGTATTCTTTGTTTTGATGATCTTTTGAGAGGCAAAACAGCAAGTGTCATTGAGAAAAGAACAAGGAGGTTCTTACACCACATAGTGAATGTGTCTTCTGCAATAGGAATGCAAACCTACTGTACTGCTCTAACGGAAAATAGTAGAGTTGCTTGCAGCACTGGATTTTTTTTTATATATGAAATGCATATAGAGTTATATTTATTTGAACTGATAAGTGCTTTTCCTAAGTGATGTAAAGAGTGCTTACGCCCTTAAAAATGACTCTCGGAGCTGGTGGAGAGCTCTACATTCAGACTGGGTTCATTCCTGTCCACATCGCTTTCGCTCAGTTTAGAAATCAGTAAACCCCGCCCTGGTCTCTGGTAACGGAATTGGACTGCACCATTAGCAAAGATGGATCTGCAAGCAGAATAATCAAGGACAATAACTTTGCATCTCCACTGCAGCTATTTCTTGCCCTTTTAACTTGTGTATAGGTTACTTGCAAGAGTTGCAAGTTTTCTCTTAATGGTGCTGTTCATTTTAACTTTCTTAATGCTTATTAATTTGATCTTTATCATGCTATGTGAGGTGCTGCTGGAAGTTTTGCCCCTTTAAAATGTAGATTTACTATATACACCGTGGGCATATCCTAGCAGAGTTGATGTGTGCGTTGGTTGCCGCTTTAGTTGCCAGTGGCCTTCAGTTTGTGAATGTATCGTGGCATGTTCCTGTAACAGCTGAGGCATGGCATGCTTGTAGGGAGAACCATCTCAGCAGCTGCCTCCCTCTATTCTGATCCCCTGCAATGTTTGCAAACCAGTCTGCAACACTAAAAATGCAACTATGCTAGCTGGTTTTCAGTACTGAACGAAGTAAAAACCCAGAAAACCCATAACTGCTTGAAAGTAATCTCAATTTTTCACTCGATATTTTGATAGGTCAAAGGCCTAATTCTGTGAGGAGCTGAGCACCTCCCCCAGTTCCTTTGAACTGTAGTGAAAGATAAGGGCATTCAGCCGCTCACAGAGCTGAACCCTAATTAAAGCACTGTGTTTACAACAGAGTTTTAAATTGAAAGTCTTTTTCATTCCATGTTGTAATATTAAGGTACTGTCTGTTGCTTTCTATAAATTATTGTAATAATTACAACAGAGAACTTCTGAACTTAGTTTGTTACTTGCTGCTACTTTGTCTAGCATGTTCTTCAAATTAGAATATTCTCACTACTTCTCCTTTGTCTACAAAGAAATTGGGAATGTACATTAGTACATAGAAGTAACTTGTTTTTCCCAAATTTCAGTGTCTAAATTTATAAAGGTTGGGTCTGAATCCTTATTTAAGCATCTGCATAAGTTTCCAGGGTTGTCCATTGCTTCTGAAAAACCATCATCTTCTGTCAGTTACATGGTTTTATGTTAGGTGCTCAGCAGCTCTGAAAATTGATCTGTATCATAAGATAGCAAAAGGTGGATTCAGATGCCTTGCTTTAGACATTTAGGCCAGATACACAGCCATTACCCTTTTACTAGCATAAGTGATCGGAAACTGGTCTATACCCGTAACAGGACAGAAGTTCAGCACGCAAAACCAGTCTATACCCCTAACGAGGCAAAAATTTGGAACACACAGACTGGTTTAAAAATGGTGAAATCCAGTCTAAGATTTGCCCCCCACCCCACCAAGGCATAAACTCTGCTCCTAATGGAAAGCCACGTAACTTAGGTCGATTGCACCTCAAGCTTTTTGAACGTCTGTACATGGCCCCCAGGGTTCCAGTCCTCTCGGCATTCACTTGAAGAGCATCATCCATGCAAGTAGTTTTGATGATTTCAAAGAGACTACCCAGGAAAGTTGCATGCAGCCAAATTATTTGTAAAATTAGGGGGGTTTATATGTAAAGATTTTATCCGTAACTTACACTGTAGATTAAAGGAAAGCAAAACAGTAGTAGTAACTGTAACCAAATGAAGTAAATCAGCACATACTAACATAAAGCAAAAAATGTAAGAAGTCTTGTATTGACTGCATTCGTTTATGAATTCTGTAGTGTCTGGGGTAGCTTCTTTTGTCTTTGATATTACAGTGAAACAAACTCCTTTTTTATATTACACCTTTGTGTTTATTTTTAACATCATCTTCCTCTTTCTTTTAATAGGGAATTCAGAAGTTGGCTAGTCAATACTTAAAGAAGGATTGGCTTGGAATAAAACCTGATGAGCGAAGTGATTATAGGTAATTTAATGATTCGGGGTTTTAAATAGCTCTCCTTTCATTACCAATCTGTGTAATTATTCTGTCTCACAATGAAGAACCTTCTCTTCTGCAATTGAAATGTAATTGTATTTTGCCTCACCATTTCCAGATGACACGAAGCTTTGTTTATCTGAAGTCCTGAAATAGTTTTAAATTGACAAATGAAGTACTTTTATAGTCTAAAGGGGATGAGGAGCAAATATAAACCAACTTGCAAAACCGCTGCCCAGACATTTAATGGCTTTGTGACGGGTCGTGTATTTTTATTGTACAGGTTTAATTTGATGGGTAAGGAAATGGTAGGAAACTAAAGTGATGTTTGAGGTTAGTATATGTCATACATAAGAGCAAGGTCCAACAAGAGAAAATGTGTTTATGAAATGAGTTGTATCAGTAAGGAAGATGAATTATAACGTCAAAGCAGCCATGGTTCAGTTCCACAGAGTCCATTCCCACTTGAATAGAACCTCCTGAATATTTGATATTTTTTAATATGTTTTTATATGGGCTTTATAATAATCCTAAGTGTTCCTATCCTCAGAAGGCCAAATAGACTTGTTTGGAACACCCGAAATTGCGAATCTTGTTTTAAATAAGAACAAATTTGTATTTATTGGATTATCTTTTAGATTTTCAGCTTGTCCTGGTCAACCCCAGTGTGAGCAAGACAAGCACAAGTTCAATATTTAAACATAAATGCATACTGAATATAGTGCAAATACCCCTTGGACATCTGCCTGCTCCCCAAGTCCCCATGTTGCTGCCTTTCTCCTTTTGTGCATCTGCTCTTTGCCACTCCTCCACATTTCCCAGGTCTTTCCCTTACTTGCCTGTCTGTAGTGGTCACACACCTTGATTTCTCCTTGCTGGGCTTTGCCACGCTCTGCATTGCCAGACAGTAGGGGTGGGGACCAACTTCATATTAACTTGCCCATCTTGGATTGTGATGGTGGTGGAGGCTAGTCCTGCTAAGTTCACCAAGGGCTACACAGCTGTCCTATTCCAAGGCCCTGGCTCCAGGACTGGTAGTGCAGATGCACTGGTACTGTGGGTGGTTGCTACAACTGCCACCTCCAGCACAAGAGGCACAGTGGCCTCTAGCAGCTGTTGGATGAAACTGCGGGCTGCTTCAGCACAATTGCTGAGTCCTGTGGCCGTTTACATGATTGCAAAGTTGCTCATGATCATGTTAGGTGTTGGCAGTGCTGCATATGCCTACAGAAATTACTTTATTTTTCAAATTAATAATGTCCTTTACCTCTTAGTTTATCAGGGATTCCTTCATGTATTGTAGTAGATCCAATTAAATGCATTTTGAACAAGTTAAGAGTCGTAAAACAGACAATAGAGGGTAAGTCTTGAGTTTTTATAGAACTCCCATTTTAAATTTTTATAGACCTGGAATGACTTGGCAGATCAGCAGAAAGGATTCTGTTTCTTCAGTTGTATAAAAATCTGATTTTTTTTTTTTTTTCTTGTGGAGCTTAAGGCTGAAACAGATTGCTTGCTGTATGGTGAGCTATTGTGACCATATATATATATATCAATCAGAATGTTTTTTGCTGCCCTAGTTTTTAGAAACCACAATGAAGTGTTAAACCAGAGATTTTTTCATAGACTTTCAGCATGAAGGTGGATTTTTTTGGTTACTGCTACTCCTGTAAAACAATGCCAACATTGCTGTGTTAATGATTAGTAGTAGTAAAAGTAAAAATATTCTGTTCTCCCTTTACTCCTTCCTGTAACCTTTGGGTGTCTTGATTTTTAGGAGCATGTACTCCGTTTGGAAATCATTTCTAGAAGGCACAATGCAGGTGGCCCAATCCCGGCTCAATATCTGTGAAAACTATAAAAACTTAATTTCTGAACCTGCCAGGACAGTAAGATGCTTCAAGGAACAGCAACTGAGAAAGGTATCATCACTGTTTTCCCCTTTGTACTCTTCATTTAGAGTAATGGTCTTTTCATCTTCAGCCACACTCAACCTTCTGCGGTCTTTCCTGCCCAAGCACAGGGGACCTGGACCTGATGATCTCGAGGGGTCCCTTCCAGCCGCTAACACTTTTGCATGATTTGTAGTGCGGTAGAAATAACTTTACAGGTTCTACCTAGCCTTCCACCTTTTCTTATGCATTCTTTGTGCACTGTACTAGTTTGTTTTGAACCAGTTATTCATGTCACTGGGCTGAATTTTCCAGAATGAAATTCTGGTTTTAATAGCATTAAATTCCAAAAGGGAGTTGCACACTAAAGAACGTAAAACACAATTTGCAAACCTAATTTCATGCTTTTGAGTTGGGCAGAATCGGTTCTGTGATTGCATGAATATACTAGAAGTAACCTGTTTTGGAAAAGGTGTTGATTTTTTCCAGATTTGAGCTTGTGGTAAATAGGCTTTGCTTTTTAAATCATCACGCATTTTAAATCTGAAGGAATGCCACGTGTAGTCTCTAAATATGTGGAAAGGGAGAGATGGCTCATCTATATCCTGAAAAGTATCTCCCACAGCTGTCTAGGAGTCCAGCATCAGAGAAAGTCTGGCATTAATTGTTACTGCACAGCTGTTACAACTGAGGGAGAAATTAAATTTAAAACAAATTTTTTAGTTTATTACACTATAAGTAATTTGTCTTGGAATAGGCATTGAAAATGGTTTAATGTTGGACTCTGCTTTTTAAGAACTACAGTAAAACATTTGAATACACGGTTGTTCATAAAAGGCTGAATGTGTTTTTGTGTTTGAGTGGGTTTTGTATTATGAAAGGGAGCTTTTTACAGATTTCAGTGGAGCTGGGGGATGATACTGTAGTTTGAGTAACATTTTAAGGAGAGTACACAATTCAAATCCCAGTGTTGCACTGAACAAATTGGGAGGGTTTTCTTAAAGACCGTTTTTGTCTGTAATAATACACAGCTCAACTAAAGCAAAGCTTTTTTGAGGGCAGGGCTAGAGTATAAGGTGATGCTGAGGAAGTGGTGTTTGAACACACATTGCAGCTGAGCAAAATACTGCTGCTAGCTCAAAAAGTTGGTTAACAAAGTATTGTCGCTTCAGAGGAAAAAGAACGGTAAGCTCTTTCTTTGTTTTGTTCTGTAGCAAACAATTAGATAGCCATTGTCAGGTTTAATTTAGCAATATAAGACTGAAAGGTAATTGAGTCCATTCACTGGCAGCAGTTTTGTCTCAAAAGGCACTCATTATGGCCACATGTCCTGACCGCAGCCACAAAGTACCCATTAAATTCCCCCCCCCCCCCGTATGCTATAGGAAGCGAGCAAGAGAAACAAGGTACCATCACTTGTAGAAGTGAAATAAAATGCATCCAGATGCCCTTAGGAAGTGCATCATGCTACGCATTCCAGACCAGCGGTGCTCAACTTGTTAGGGTCAGCTTTTTTATCCCAGTTAAAACCACTGTTCTGCCACCTCAGTGATTTGCCTCGGTGAGTCTCAGCTGGGATGTTGCTTCCCCCAGGTACAAGTGCCCCATGCTCCTTGTTCACAGCCAGACCAGGGAGGTAGCTGGGACTGCCCCCCAGACTGCCACTCCTCCCCATTCTCTTCTTCCCACAGGTGTAGCATAGACACAACTTCCAGCCAGTGGTTTGCTGTGCTAAGGCTGTGTGGCTTCCAGCTGTGCCTGTGCTGCAGCCATGGGGTGGGAGGTAAACAAAGCTTGTAGTTGCCCAGGCCCAACCTAAAAGCTGTGCCCACACCACAGCCAGGGAGCACAGGTGGGGAGAAGTGGTGGTGGCATGGGTGCAGCTCTCAGCTGCCCAGCCCTGATGCAAACACAGGTAAAGCCCCCCACTGCCCGCATCAGACTGGATCCCGGTTGTTCCAACACATGGCTTGCGAAGGTTGCCGGCCATTTGGCTTAAATAGAATTTCTGTTTGAAATGGCAACTTTTTCTAAACTCATTACTGATGAAGTGGCATTTAAGATGAGGTGCTCCCAACTCTCCGTAGCCGTGACCCTGCAGCCCCGACTTCTTCTTTTCTTTTTTAGACTTGTTCATGATAAGTTGGAGCAGTTCTTGGCAATTTTAAATACAAGTTACTTTGCAAAATATAACAATCAGAAAGTGGAGTGTAGAACAGGGGTTGGCAACTTTTTTGGTCAGAGTGCCAAAAACACCTTCAACTTCCACTTGTAAGATGTTGGTATGCCAGGGGCTGGTGGCAAGGAAGCCACCAGCCCCTGGCAGCCCAATCCTTGTTGTTTCCATGTAGCCCCAGTACCTTCCCTGCCATCCACCCAGAAGCACACGTGCCAAGCAAAATACCTTCGAGTGTCACACTCTGGCACCCGTGCCAGGAGGTTGCCTACCCCAGCTGTAGAAAACTGAAAGGGCATATGGGTATAAAAGGCACTGCTGTGGTGAGACTGGAGTAGGGACGTGTGTTTCCAACTTGAAGCAAAATTTTGCATATTTGAAATGACACTGTAACTAGAACTTTTCATCTAACAGGATATAGTTAGTTTGGTTGATTTCATGAAAACCCTTGGCATGATGGTCTCGGATGCCGACTGCGTGACTGTCGAGACATCTGAGAGAGAACACCAATAATACAATCTTTACATTCCCTTATGCATCTTCCAGGCCGCTTCAAAGAACTTCTCCAGGATTCCTGAAAAATGAAGTTAAAAAATGTATTAAAATCAGAAAAAAAAAAAAAAAAGTAAAAACTTTGTAGCCCTAATCCTTCCCACCAAACCCCCCACCCAAAAACAGTTTTAAAGCACTTCCACCTGTGTGGTTTTACTAAGAAAAAAAAAAAGTGGACGGAGGTTAAAACTGTCAATTTTAACTTATTTTGATTTAAGCAGTTGCAGTCAAGGTGCTCATGTAAGGCTCTAGGGACCAAATCACTTCGTAGTATTGCAGTGAAACCCCAGGAACATTAAAGTAACTATTAGGAACTCTGCCAACCTAGTCCTTTCTACTGCTCTGTATCTTTTCACTGGTTCAATATTCTCACACTGAGCATTTCCCAAAGTCCTTATCAGACTTATGCTACTCCTGTATTTTCTCACATGCCAGTTTCCCCAAATAAGATAGGCCCCTTGATTTTGAAAAGGCAGATTGAAGAAGATTTTTTCCCAAAGTTGTGCCTGCCTAGAGCAGGGACTACACCTAATCTTCACTTTGCTTACCCTCCCTTTCCTGCTTAACGAAACACTGAAACCCGATCTGTTGCTGAAGAGTGGTCCACATGGGTGAGACTATGATTTTTAAAAAGAGCTGAAAAGAGCCTCCAGGGCTATGGAATAGGAGGAGAGAGAGAGACCAGGAGTAGCTGTCAGGCTGAAGAATTTCTCAAAGAGATTGGCTTGGTTAGTGGAATATCAAAGGTATTATAAAGGAATTAACCCCTGTGGTGCGAAGACCAATGAGCCATTAAGTCAACTAATTCCTTTAGCTGCCGGAATAGAAATGCCACTGCTGGTGCCTGGTAGACAAATGTGTCAATTTTGGAGGGCTGATTTTGGGGGAGAATTTGAGTGCGGTATGTATGTAAATACAGTCTGCCCTATACTTTGTTGGTCTGCAAATGTGTGGCAGGATTTTCATATGAATTGAGAGAAAGTTTTGTATTTCTTTTAGCCAGGAGGAAGTCTCAGATTGTTTAGTGTGAGCTGGACTTCTTTTCCTGAAAAGAGAAATTAAAAATCTGTTTTCATGCTGTCAAAATGCTGCAGTTTTTTGAAGAAAGCATTGTATATAACTTGGGATTTGTGTGACTGCTGACAATTTCTATTGCATCAATAAACTTTTTTCCCCCTGCACCTGCATGTACTATAGACATTAGCCTGCAAGTAAATTCACTTTCAAAGCACTGCAAGGGAAAGCTGCCATGATTAGAGGGACAGAGAGGGAAACAGAAAAATGACAGTAGGATAAAAGTGCCTTTTAACCTTAAAGTCCTGTATCCAAATACAATTTTTAACAAAACATTTGGAAGAGTGTATAGGTCACTTTGGAATATGTTTTTAAATGGTTACTGGAAACTGTTTTGTCCCCACTTATGTGAAATAAAACTTCAATGTTACTTCACTGTACTATAACACTTATGAAGGGAAGTATATACTACACTTATGAAGGGAAGTATATACTTACACAATGGACTGTTGTGAAAACGGAAATGTAGAAATAATTCGAATGCAAAAAATGAAAAATACATTTTAAGCTTGTTTAAATACAGTATTAAGGCATTAATTCAGATCTTTATTTTTTAAGTATTCAAAGAATGACGTGTGTATAATCAGCTGTAATCTCATGTATGTGTGGTACTTTTATTTTCTTGTGGGATGGTGTATATAAGAACTGAAATAATTGAAAAGACCCTAATTGACGTCTGGGAACCTGAACCTGAATCTGTGTATATTGTATTATTTCTGTGCAAAAATTTCGTAGCCCAGATTTGAACAGTTACAGATTTCATAAACCTGATTCACTAAGCACAGTATAATTCTGGCCAGTGATGATTCATATTCATTCTGATGGATGGGGAAGGGATTTTTTTTTTATTTGGTTTAATAATTTTTTTCCTGCTCTTTCTCCAGACTCTGTTCTGGCCAATTAATATGTACATTATGAATCTGATTATATCCTGTTCATGAAAACAGATGTAGTTATTCTCACGTCTGTATTAACAGATGTGAATTAATGTTAGAGAATGTAGCCTTTGTGCTTGGCACTAATTTCTGATGCAGAAGCTCTTTACATGCAACTTAAAGGAGAAAAAACATTTTAAGTAGTAGTTAGCAACTCTTTCATGGATTCAGAGAGAGTTTTTAATTTTATGGGGGAAAAGGGAATTTCCAAATTTTGCAGGTGTTTACTACTATGTTTTGTGCTAACATTTAGAAGGAAGTTGCTGTACTGTGTTTTCTAGTAGACAGGAAATTGCATCCACTGTATATTCTGCACTGGCTCTTATGGCTAAACACTTTTATATTACTGTGTGTAATTGAAATAAAAGTTAGTTGCTTTTTAAGCAAGGATGCATGGTGAGGGTGTTAAATGTCTTTCAATGACCATTTTAAAGTTCAGATTGTATGCAACAGTTGCTTAAACTTAGTTTAGCTCCATCTTTTGGGTGCTCATTCCTAGTCGGGTGTGCTTGCTGTGATGTCTAAAACTGCAAAAATGAAAGTTCCATTCTTATTTTCTTGCAAGGCCCCCCCCAGTCTGTAAGTCATCTTCTATATCCCCTCTACCCAGATGCCAAAGTGTGTTTGGATTATTGTAACTAAATGTCCCATGAAGCGTTTTCAGATCTTACATGTCTAACCTTTACATGTCGAGTTTAGTTAATTTAAAAGTTAAAGAGTCGTTGAGATTAACAAAAAAGAAAAAGTAGGAGAACGTTAGTTCTTTGTTCTGGTTAAGTTAAGAAAGAATGGACCATTGGTTGACCTGGAGATATTTTGAGAGCATGTAGCTATATGCAAGATTTAATAAACAGTGATAATAATTATATTATTAATTGGATGTAAAAAAAATAATGCTGCTTTTTCACATTCTGTTTGCAGTGTGTGGACCAGTTGACAAAGATTCAAGCTGAATTACATGAGACAGTAAAAGATTTAGCTAAGGGCAAAAAGAAGTATTTTGAGACTGAACAGATGGCTCAAGCAGTGCGGGAAAAAGCTGATATCGAGGCCAAGTATGTTTTTTTTTAATAACATATCTCTAAATCATTATATGGCTCTAAAACAACTTTGTACCAAAATTAATGATTGTACTTGATTTATTATTTTTTTTAGGAGTGGGATCAATTCTGAAATAAGCTCTATTTCAAGTTTGTTTCTCTTTTATGTCATCTATTTTCTTTATCAATTCACGAATATATCTTCCTTGATATTTGAGTATTTTTTGTGTTTAATTGGAAATGGAGAACTTAAATATTTTTCCATGTTATTTAAGGTTTTGTATCACTGTTAATCATTACGATGAAAGTACTTTTTCAAACGTATTGGTTTGAAACGGGAAGCATTAGTAAAATATATACCAGCCTAGAGAATAAGAAAAAGCACACAATTATTAGGATGTACTCTTACAGCTAGTCTCATAAATCATGAGAGTTGTAAATTACTTTTGTCATATACTAATTTCCAGTATAGCTTATCTATTCTAAGTAAACTCATCCTTTAAGTATACCCTGTCTGATGGATTTGTACTTTCTGGCCCCTCCTTGCAAATGGAGCACTGGGCCAAACCTGCTGCCCTCAAAACTCTGAGGATTATCCGTGTGGAGCCCTACTCGTGGTGTATATATGTACTACCTATATACACATGTGCTGTGTATATATACCATGTTTTTGCTGGATCATTCCAGAACATGATAATCATCACTGTGTGAGACTTCCCGTTTGGGGCTCTGCCTTATGGGTAGAAGAAAGAAGTGATATCACTACCACCCCCTACTTGTCTGGTATCTGTCAAGTGGAGGGCAGAACATCTTATTTTGATTCGGAATGCATCTTTTCTTTGGTTTAGTTCTGTGCTCGAGTATTATTAATCATTCAGTTATTTGTATGATGGTTGTGCGTGGAAGATGGGGCTGATTTGTCCTAGGCCAGGCCTGTCCAACTGGCAGTCTAGGTGCTGCATGTAACCCACTAAGGGTTAATGTGCAGGACCTGGACTTCTACCCAGCTGCCCACACTTTTCTGTCCAGCTACTGTTGGCCTCCTTCCCGTCAACTTTCACTTCTTCCCTCTACCTCAAAGGGTGGGGGTGACAGCTCACAGCACTGGAGGAGCCTGTGGCCTGGTGCAACCGGGGGATGGCGGGGAGCTGTCCACATGCATAGAGTAGGGTGGGGATTAGGGATGTGAAGGGTTAAATTATGAATTGTTTAACAGATAAGTGTGTTGATAACCAGTTAGCTTAGTGGTTATCCTTTAATTCGTGGCCAGCACAGTCTAGTAGGGAAGGGGGGAAGGGAAGCCATGCCATGGCCCGGGGAGGAATTGGAAGGCAGCAGGGCAGGCAGGAGGAAGGAAGGGGTAGGAGAGCAGGGTGAAGGAGACTAGTGCCTGTAGCTTAGGAAGAAAACAGGAGCAGCCTAATGACTTGTCAGTTAAGCAGTTAGCTGCTCATTCACAGGTGCTCCCTTGCTGCAGAGCAGGATGTTTAGCAGACACCAGATCTTGGTATCTGCAGTGCGTGAAAGTTGTTCTGTGGGACGGATGTGTGGATGGCATATGTGTTTGAAGTGTGAGACTTCATGGTTCAAAAAGCCCACGTGGTTCTAGCTGAAGTAACTAACATGACTACTTTGGCTTGGCTTTTTTCATAGGCTCATAGAAAAGGGACCTCAAGAAAACATCTGATGTAGCTGCCTCCTCAAGGCAGGCTTATCCCTAAGTAAAGCATCCCAGACATGTGTCTGTCCAATCTACTCTTAAAAATGGGATGGGGATTCCACAACCTCTCCATGTACCCCACTTCAACGCTTGCCCACCCTCAGAGTCAGAAAATTCATTCTGGTCAACAATCTAAATATTCCTCTGCATTGCTTCTTGTCTCATCCCCAGTGGCTATGGAGAATAGTCTAAAGAAGTGGTGCTCAGCCTCTAGCTCATGATGAGGCCATGTCATCCAGCCCATCCACAGGTCTCCCCATGGGTCCAGAAATTTGGCAGTGGGGGGAGCAGTGGCATTGCTGCATACCTGCTACAAAATTTCCGGACGTGGAGGGAGCCCCGCAACAGAGATGATGTGGCCCTGTGCACTGGATTGTGCCAGCACGTGGTGCAGCTGGCATGCTGAATCACGACTCTGCAGCTGATCAGAATTGGGTTGGCGCACAGCCAGATTTGGTGCGGTCCTCCAATTGCATGCTCAATTGCACCCTGTGAATGGGATCAGGCCTGCAGGCCTGGGAAATTCAACACCACTGGTGCAGAGAGCTCCAGATCAGAGTCTGTGCCGTGATCACATTTTTCTGACATAAGGTGCCTAAAATTCTCTTCTTCCAGATGTGTCAACTTTGGTGCAATCAAATTTTTGAGGCTTGTAGCTTTTTGTGCTGCTTTGCCAGCTGTGGCTTCTCTATGTCTTGTTCTTTGGAATCTCGCCCTGAATTGAGACAAAGAGCTTTTGTGTTTCCGTTTTAGGTGTGGGTCTGTCTTGTTTTTTCTCACTCTGCATTGTAACTTTATCATGTTTTTTTTAAATTTTGAGACGTACCCCAAACTTGTTATCTAAGGAGAAGAAAAGTGCATATGTGTGATCTTTAAAAGGAGATATATGCTGTCATTGTGGTTATTCAGAGTGTTGTAAAACAACATTCACGCGCCCACTCTGTTTGGAGCATTATCTCCAGGTCATGTATGTTTAAGGGGTGTTTTTTCTTTTCCGTTTTCAAAAACATGTTGTTCTTTCCACACGGGTTAGGAATTGGAAAGATCTGGAGCTGCTCACATGAAACTGGCTTGAGTGAGAGGGGGTCTAGTTTCACCACTGCTTCAAAAGGTCAAAAATGTTGAGCGGGGGGGAGTTTGGCCTCATTTCTCACGGGTATTGTAAAGATCAAAATAACTCTTTTCTCTCTGCTGGTGCACAGAAGCTGGCTTTTGCAGGCTGGTAAAATACAGCTTGTAATAGGTTTACGCAAATAGTTGGTCCTGTGTATACAGTGGTATTTTTCCTTAGGGTATTAATAGAACATTTTATAATGGGTGTGAGTAGAGTATAAACACCATTAAATTGCTTGAGTTTTACTGATATGGCTTTGCAGCTTTTCAGGTGCATCTTTTGGCTTTTTTGTTTTCTTCATAGTCACCAGAAATATCCGTAGTGACAGTTTTGGATTAAGGCTACAAACTGTTTAAATAGCTTTACACAACGAACAGCCTAAATATAGACTACAAATGTTAGAAGCAGGAAAAAATGTAAAACGCTTTATTTGCCACCAGCTAAGAGATTGCAGTCTTCTGTATTCATACTAAATCTTGCAGAAACCACAGCTTGGACCAGTCTGCTTCTCTAGTAAATTCAAAGAGACCTTGCTGACAAATATTCCCTTGGATATTTTTTGTGACGTGTTATTATATTAATCTAGTCAGTTCTGAGCACAGTGAGGGCATAGTTCAGAGGTATCTCAGTGGATCCAAGGATTCTCCAATTTTGCAGTCAGAGCTGGGGGAAATGAAAGTCATCCCTCTATTAAGCTAACCTAGCTTTAAATGAGTCATTCAGCCTAGAGCCTGTGACATTTCTCGCAGAAGCCTCTTTTTTTCCCCCATTAAATTCTTTTTGTGGGGGGATTCCAGCGACTGAGGTTGTGGGGAGAAGTTGCGCAAAAATGATGCTTCTGCAGAGCTGGAGAGGGATTTCAGGATCCAAGACCATCTGAGCAGATGTCAGGCATCCATACAGGTTGTCTAGCCTATAGCAAATCACTCAAATTTATGTGAGATTGGAAGCCAGTTTCCTACTCTTCCCACAGGGTCCAATATTCCCATACACAGTGTTCCTGTTCCTGCCCTTTCCTTCTCTCTTGCCAGCTCTATCGTGTGTTTTACTTGGAAGGGAGCTTTGTGGACAGAGTTGGCAGCTCCAACCCAGTATTTCCTTGTCTGTCACTTAAAACAGGACACCTATCGTGCCATAAGATCTTGCCAGACAAAGATTTTATTTAAGGCAGTAAAGAATGCCTTTGGTGGAATCACTTTTGTATTATTCTCTTAACATAAGAAGTGTCATGCTGGGTCAGACCAGTGGTCCATCGAGCCCCATATTCTGTCTCCACCAGTGGCAGAAATGGATGCTATTGAACTGGGTATCCCTATAGAGTGATCTGTCCCCACTTCAGTACCCTTCCTGGCCTCCAAAGTTATTGGTATAGAGATACCAGAGGAAACATCGCCATCTATTCTGTTCAATAGCCACTAACAGATCCATGAATGTATCCAGTCCCTTTCTGTACCTGGCTATGTTACCTGCCTCCACCATCTCCTTTTCTTGTTAACTGTAAACCTGTCACCTACTAATGTCCTAGTCCTAGAAATCTGTGCTTTATTGCCCAACAGTCAGCATTTACATTTTGGCTTTCTGTCGTAATTGTGTGTCACCAAGTTTATCATTTTTCTTTAGAATGAGCTTAGGCTAGGTCTATACTAGAAAAAAGTTTGCCAGTATGGCTCCATCAGCAAACAAGCTTAAATGGACAAAAACAAGTGTTTTTGCTGATATAAGCAGTTCCCTTAACATAATAAGATATAGCAGCAAAAGCATTTATATCGGTAGTAGTGCTTCTACATCAAGACTTTGGCTGACATAAAAATGTCATAAGCATCTCACCAGCGATATACAGCAGTCAAAGTTTTGAGTGCTTGACCTGGCTTTAGTGGGGAAACAGTATTGTAACTTCAGTATTAAATTAGGGTGCTTGTATATTTAGTGCTAGAAGTAATATGGTTATATCATAGCATCATCATCAAATACCTGAAGTCTGTGTTGAGGAAGTTTATAGATTACATTTTGGAGAGTATTCTTAAGAGTAAGACGTCTTAATGAAGTTGTTTGAGCCTGGAATAATTTTGTCCATTGAAAGATGACACCACTAAAGTACTTTTGGTACTATTTTGTGAATACTGGGGACTAGTCATTTAAATTTTTTTTGTTATTCCTTTTCAAGTGCCAGGTTCTTACATAGCATTTATGAGTGTCTGTTGTTCATGAAGGAAGTTGAAACATTAGACAAGATTTACAAGGATTGTGTGATATTGATTGCACCAAAAATCTGTTTGGGGCTCTTCAAAATGCATCTTTTTGCAGAAATGTTTGATCTTAGTTGAAACTGTTATTTGTGTTTTGTGTTCCACAAGGACTTTCTATTGCATATGATATCATTAATTAATCATACATTGCAGAACTCAAGTTTTCATGATGTTAGCTAAGTTTCATTCTTTACTGTGACTAAATGCCATGTTCATTATATAAAACATACCTGCATTCTGTCTTTAACAGCTAATGTGGAAAAACCTTAATTTTCACCTCTTCATCCAAATGTCAAAATTAGGTTTGAGCCTGCTTTAAAACATTTCTCCAAGTGATCAGACTGTGCCCTTACCTGAGCTTAACTGCATTGCTCTCCCATTAGAAGACCAGTAGCTCCAATTTTCAGTACTGTCTGTCAGACAGAAGGCTTTCAAATCCATTCGCTATCAAGTAATAAAAGCATTTCTTGTGTTCCTGCTGCCACCAGGGCTTCCTGCCATATTTCATTCAGTCTATACAGAATGAATACAGTATTTCAGAACAGGCAGTGAAGGTTCAAAATGATGTAAATGGACATTTTGTGCCCAAAAGCTTGCCCAGCATCTCTCTCAGCTAAGCAGTTGGTCTAAGAAACAAAATCACAAAAAAACCCTTCCCTCTCAGTGTAAATGAGCTCATTTCTATCTTGCAGTCACTGCCTAGATTTCCAGAAACTTACTTCTGTGTATAAAAAAGCCATCTTGAGCTCCCCAAACAATTGTTATGTTATCTTACTACATTTTAATTGCTGTTTTTAAAGACTGAAATCCAAAAAGCCAGAGAGCCTATTTGTATGCCATACCATTTAGAGACGTCTAAGATACAAATCTGTTCCGTTGATTTTTATTACAGGTCCAAACTTAGTCTTTTTCAGTCAAGGATAAGCTTACAGAAGGCAAGTGTGAAGGTAAGTTTAAGAATAATTGAGCTATAATGTAAAATGATAATAGGTATTGTTACTTTCATGGGACATATAACAAATTTAGAGATGCTTTGTGTTCATAAGGCACAGTATCTTTAGAATAACTGATCAGCTGGAGCAGAATGTAGAACAAGGTACAATTAATTTGGGCAGAAACATTTGTCTAATGAAAGAGGTATAATTTAAATGTAAACTATGTATGAGCAGATATTACAAATACTCACTATAAAAAAAAAAAAAGTCAAGCCATTAAAAAAAAATCATTATTTTTAAATCTTTGTTCATGATATAAAATCATGCTTGATTTTTAATTACTTAACCATCCTTTTTGCATTAAAAATCAACTGCCTCTTTATATTTCCTTTTCTGGATATAGTTAAAAGCACGACGATCCGAGTGTAATTCAAAGGCTATACATGCAAGAAATGATTACCTTCTCACTTTAGCAGCTGCTAATGCACACCAAGATCGCTATTATCAGACAGACTTAATGAACATTATGAAGGTAAGGGAGCTAATTTAGTTTGATTTACTTAAATTTTTTCCTGATTGGCGGTTGGACTGGAGGGGGAGACAAGATACAAAGATATAAATCTTGTTTTCATGAGCCATGGCAGCACTAGTCTCTTTTTTATTCCAAAATACCATGTGCTTGGAAATGTGTGTGGCTGTGTACCAAATAGCAGACAATGACAGTAAGCAATTACCGTTTCAGTTCTTTGTATTCTGATGAGGTTTTTGCAGCTAAGGAATTTGTTCGTTAGAGCAAAGTTTTTATAGTTACCAAGTTCAGTGAAGCAAAATGATTTATAAGTGTTTAATTTGCAACAGCAACTTTTGTAGTATGGTTTAGACCTAGTCACTTGGTCAGAACATGAATTTTCAGTGTATGTAGGGGCAAAGTGTTACTATAAATTAGCTGGTGTCAAACTCCTACGTACTTTAGCCAGCATAGCAAATCAGCATTGCAGCACTCCTAGGAACTTAGCTAATGATGTCAATTTGATAGATACCTCACAAGAAATGACATACATGAAGAGGTTTTAATAGAATTATTTCTATTCTAGAATTATTTGTATTCAAAGCATCCACGCCAGAAGATAGGCAGGTGATCCAGGCTGACCTGGACAAGCTCAGCAAATGGGCAGACGAGAACCTGATGGTGTTTAACACCGAAAAATGCAAGGTTCTCCACCTTGGGAGGAAAAACCTGCAGCACCCTTATAGGCTCGGCAGTGCTACGTTGGTTAGCACTACAGAAGAAAGAGACTTGGGGGTCACCATTGACCACAAGATGAACATGAGCCTGCAATGCGATGCTGCGGCTAGTAAAGCGACAAAAACGCTGGCTTGCATTCATAGATGCTTCTCGAGCAAATCCCGGGACGTCATTCTCCCCTTGTACTCGGCCTTGGTGAGGCCGCAGCTGGAGTACTGCATCCAGTTTTGGGCTCCACAATTCAAAAAGGATGTGGAGAAGCTTGAGAGAGTCCAGAGGAGAGCCACGCGCATGATCAGAGGTCAGGAAAACAGATCTTACGATGATAGCCTGAGAGCCATGGGACTCTTTAGCCTGGAAAAGCGCAGGCTCAGGGGTGATCTGATGGCCACCTATAAGTTTATCAGGGGTGACCACCAGGATCTGGGGGAACGTGTGTTCACCAGAGCGCCCCAAGGGATGATGAGATCAAACGGTCACAAACTCCTGCAAGACCGTTTCAGGCTGGACATAAGGAAGAATTTCTTTACTGTCCGAGCCCCCAAGGTCTGGAACAGCCTGCCATCGGAGGTGGTTCAAGCACCTACATTGAACACCTTCAAGAGTAAATTGGATACTTACCTTGCTGGGATCCTATGACCCCAGCTGACTTCCTGCCCCTGGGGCGGGGGGCTGGACTCGATGATCTCCCGAGGTCCCTTCCAGCCCTGATGTCTATGAAATCTAGTCTTTTCAATAATATCCCATATAGATAACTTAAATATGCAGTTTTCTTTTAATACAAAAAGGATAATGCTGGAGGAATTGCTCAGTCGTTTGTTTTTAAACTCATTCATACTTTCTTGATACAGTCTCTGCTGTGTTTCATGCTGCCTGTATTATTGAAAGGCAGTGGGCATGTGTACACGTGGCTATGCAGCAATGTTTGTACTGTGCCATGTTTTAGCACTTGCTTGGGGGAAGTACTAAAATACAGCACAGTCGCTACCCGTACTGCAGCGTATGGGCGGCTCACAGTTAGATTCACTGGCTATGTCGCTTTATCTGTGCAACAGCTAGGAAGCACGCTGCTACAGCGACGTAGCTGGCGATCACATGTAGACCCAGGTGATCACGTCACTATAGCACCGCCGTCCTGTGACATAGCATGTCGCTGTAAGGCAGTGTGTAGACATACCACGTAAGTACAATTCAGGTTTCTTTAGCTGCATGCATTGATATATTCTAGCATCTCAAAACTGATTGGTTATCAGCAGAACTTTTCCAGTTATTCAAATCATTATGCAGGCAAAAATTATGCTGTTTTTCAAATGTAATGTAAAATTACCTTCCTGAAGATGTATTGTGCTCTTGTATACTAATACAATCTATCTGCAGACTATTGAAAACTTAATGCAAGGATGGTATAATGCAATTACATCTCTGCATCATGGATGTACATTTATGGCGGGGAGCAGGGGGAAATGCATTAGTCTGAAAAGATATTCAAAACCAGGTCTGGGACAGACTCATTTGGGTAATCCCACTGTAGTTCACCTAACACAAATTAAGGCATCCTACACACAGTGCTTTAAACAAACTGCAAGTCACTTTATGAATTGCTGAACCCAGTATCTGAGGAACAGTTCATGCGTGACTAAATCAAAGGCAGTAGATAAAAATTGAGTGATAAAAATTGCCTATATAATCCATTACCATAGCTGATATTGAAGACTGCAGGTAGAGACAGAATAACTAGATCTGATTGTGCTTGATTAGAAGCGCTTGCTGCTCTTTGGATTTTAAAGTCTACAAATATATAGGAAATCAAAAATTGTTACTGGCTTAAATTGCAAAGGCTAGTATGTAAGCTCTATGTCTGAACTGGCAATCTCAGTATTTTTATTCAGATCAGCTTTATTCCTGAACTCTACCATTTATCTTATTTAAAATATAAACTCTTTGAAGCAAGGACTTTGCCTTTTTGTATCTATACCTATAGATGGATAGATATGCACACAACTAGAACGTTATTACCAGAGTGCAAGTTTTGCTTTGTATTACGAATTCAGTACAGGGTAATTTAAATATTGTCTTTATAATGCTAAAATAGCTTTCTTACTAGAGTAAAAAAACCCCCACATTTAGTGAATAAGGTGATTATCGTGGATTTAATGTGTTTATTTGTTAACCAGGGAAATAAACATGTTTCTAAACAAGTGGGAAGGGAGTATATAAAATAAGAGCTCTCTCTTTTTTTTTTTTGCAAATGGGTTTCTTTTGTAGCTAGGACAGTTCAGTGCAGCCCATACTCTCTGTTGCAATTGTGCCCTGGCTGTACATTTCAAAGAATTTACAGTGCATGCTTAACATGTGGATTTTTGTAGGGCTATTTGAATTCAGTCTGCTCAATAATGATGCAAAGGAGTGTAATTCAATATTCATAATGATCAGGAATTTGGAGGTTAGAGCTGTCCTTGCCTCTGAATAGTGTAATTTGATGTACTACAAAATGTTATTGTTTTACGCCCCTTGCCCCCACCCACAGCCCCTTCCCCTTCAGTCCTGCCGGAGGGGGCCCGGCTGCCCAGGCTATGGGGCCGGGAACCCAGGTCCATGATCATCTGCCCCCAACAGAAAGCAGTGGCTGCTGTAGCAGAGCAGAGCATGAAGCCAGCTCCCCACCCCGCTGCCTGCCTGCTATGGGCTCAGGCGGAAGGGGGCAGCTCCCTGCCGCAGCGTGCGCTCCCAGGGGGAACCTGTGCCTCCCAGATCTGTGTGCAGGGCAGGGGTGGTGCTGGTGCATGCTGCAGGCTTGAGCTGCTGCCCTCCCCCAGGGCCTCCACAGCCCAGCAGAGCAGGGCCATGGAGGACAGCTGCTGGCCTGCCAGTGCTTACAGTGGCAAGTAGCTTTCCTACATGTCCGTGTTCTGCTGGGTTGCGGAGGCCCTGGGGGAGGGCAGCAAGGCAGGAGCTGAAGCCTGCAGTGGGCAGCCCACCCCATGCACAGATCTGGGGGTGGGCAGGTTCCCCCTGCTCCCCTGGGAGTTTTGTGCAGTGGCAGGGAGCCATCCCCATGCCCCA
This sequence comes from Crocodylus siamensis, assembly GCF_052110815.1. Classification (NCBI taxonomy): domain Eukaryota; kingdom Metazoa; phylum Chordata; order Crocodylia; family Crocodylidae; genus Crocodylus; species Crocodylus siamensis. The sequence goes on along the minus strand of NC_143395.1, from coordinate 415,980,402 downwards.
GGCAAGTCTCCCACGGCGCCGGCCTGCTCCCCACCGGGGGCCTGCAGTCATGCATTGTGGCTCCAGGCCCCAAACTCCACACACACTGCCTGGCAGGGCAGCAGCCCCAGCCCTGGCCCTGCCCAACTCCCTCCCCACTCCCTGTGGGGCCTCAGTTCCCCCCTGCCCCTTCACTTTCCTGCTGGAGCTGCTCTCCAGGCTGCCTGGGGCCACGTGCTTATATAGCTATTTGTGCTTCAGACTAAGGGAAGCACCCCACATTCTTGAAGTGGGTCAAGTACCCTCAAGGACTATTCGGCCTGTGTTTCCCAGGAGGCACAGGGCCAGAATCAGTCCAGACCCTGGGTGGTGGCACCCTTAACCCCAGGCTAGTGGGTGTACTCCAGGAAGGGAGTCGGCCAGATGCGAGGCGCCCCCAGGGAGGCACTTGGAGCCTGGAAGGTGGTCGGACACAGTGAGGTGGGTGGCTCAGCTCAGGAGCACCCCCTACTGGCCTGCTACACACACCTGCTTACTATAAGGTAGATACATAACTAGTCTCATTATCATGCTAAATGAGTAGTGATCAATGGTTCCATGTCTGCTCGGGAGCAGATATTGCATGGAGCTCTCTTGACAACTGTTGTTTAGTATCTTCATTAATGATTTGGCAAATGAGATTAAGTGCATGCTTAGCAAACGTGCAGATAGCAACAGGTTAGGTGCAGTTACAGACACTGGTGGGTAGGGCTAGGTTCCAGAATGACCTTGGTAAACTAGAAAAATGAGCTCGGATTAATCAAATTAAATTGAGTAAGGACAAATGAATAGTTCTGTATGCTGGAGAAGACTGTTCCGTGTAGAAATAGACTGGGTAATGGCTGGCCAGGCTGCAGTGCTTCGGAGAAGGACCTATGGGTTTCAGCTAAATAGTATTATTTTATTATAACCTAAATATGAAGTGTACTCTTGTTTGGGGGGGGGGGAGTCCAGTAGCATACTGGGCTGTATTAACAGGAATGTCACTTCCAATTCAAGGGAAGCGATTCTTCCACTCTGTTTGGTAGTGGTGAGCCCTCACCTGGAGTACTGTGTCCAGTTTTGGACCCCTCACTTCAAAGGAAAACATGGACAAAAGAAGAAGAGTTCAGTGGAGAGTGACAAATTTGATTTGATTAGAGGCCTGGGAAACATGTCTTAGGAGCAGGGATCTTGGTTTTCTCTGATTTAAAAAAATCCCCCATTTTCCGTTAAAAAAAAAGTAACCCCAAAACCACATTTTTCCCTGATTAAAATGAAGCGGTGAAATGGTGACTACAGTGAAACGGTGCATTGGTGTCTGGGTATGTACAAGTTCGTTTTGTTCTAATACCTGCTGTTTGTGATGTCAGATTAGTCAGACTGAAATGTTTTTCAGAGATTCCTATAATGCATTAAAGGCTCCAGCAAGATATATTTCTTAACTTCAGCATTCTCTCCCAAGTGTCCTTGAGCAAACTGGTTGTGTGTCCAACATTTCTGAAAGTGGAATCATTGAATGTACATGTGAACCCACAAATGATGATGTCTTTAAGTATCCTGAAATAATATTTCAGAACAGGTTCCTTTTTCAGTACTCATTGCCTATCCTCCCCCAAATGTACAGCATCCGTGTGATCTTATCATTTTGTTTTTACTACTGTCCCCAATAAACTTGATTCTGTGCAAGTACTGGCCCAAAGTGAATGCACAGTTCTTTGGGTAGATGTGATATCTTTTATTAGGCCAGCTAAATAGTTGGAAAAAAGTTCTTTGCAAGGTTTCGAGCACAAACACCTTTCTTCAGGCAATGGGATTAGAAGGTTTGTGCCCAAAGGCTTGCAAAGAACTTTTTTCCTGACTATGTAGCTGGTCTAATAAAAGATATCACATCTACCCAAAGAACTTTGCCTACCTATGTCCTTAGACCAACACACCTACAACCAATGACCCAAAATGACTGTGCTGTCCTACCTGTCATGGGAACTTAAAAACTAAAAAAGACAGAAGTAGGGAAAGCTATATCTCCCCAGCTATAATAGCTGCTGGTTGCAGTGACAGAGCAGTAAATGTAATCCTTGCCATTTCAAGTACTACTTAATAGATCTGTGCACAGTAGGAACCAGCTATCCATTTCTTCCTACGTTTTGATTATTGATTATGGAGATGTGATATTTGTCCTATTGTCCTTTGTCAGCTGGATATTCATGTAAGTTTTATAGGTTTGGTCTTATAATCATTTCAGTTTGCTGAGACCTCCTATTTGCATGCATTTCCTTTAGGTCAGTTTACTTCATAAATAAAAGACAGTGTTCAAGGTTATTTCCTACAGCAGGCACAGTTGTTGCAAATATCTTTTTGTACCATTCGCCGCCACTGGCTTCTCTTCTGTAGCTTCTCTCTTCCTCCCACCCTTGCTTTTTGTTTCTGAAGGGAGGTATTTGCAGGTGAAGCAGTCCTTCATTTTCTCTCCCTGTTCTGTCCTTGAAAGTTTGCAGACAAGAGTTGCAGGATTTTGGGCAGTGAACCCTTTCCAACCCTTCACTTGCACCCATCCTTCATATATGCCCCATGCTGGATTCCTGCTTCTGTCATTGCCGTAGCTCTGATGTTCCCAGGCTGTTTCACCAAGAGTGAGGGAGTGAACCGAATGCTGAAGCATATAGGAGGAGTACCTTCATGAAAAGTCTTTGTTTCTCTAGGAGAAAAAGGTGTAAGCTGATAGAAATAAATTGTATTTTACCTCCTGGAGAGGCTTTAAAAATGTGTCGGTTTATGTAGTGCAGACATGGCTAGTGGAGAAGTAGAGGTCTTGGCTGCAGCTTATAGTATAGCTTTATACTACCTGCTTATAGTCCCATCTGTCTTAGGGTTCAACTTCATGAAGATAAAAGGTGTTTTTAGTGCATGGTAAAATCCTTCTGTAGATGGAGCTGTTTGTAGTATGTCATTGGTTAAATGATAGTGACCATAGTGAGGGACCAAGAGTTTACCCCCTGCCCCTTAGCCTGTGTTAAAACACAAATTGCTGTCTTCTTTAGGGCCATTAACTTGGAAGTTGGCGTACAACCTTTATTCCATTTGAAAAAGAAAATCAGACGTATAATTAGCTTGGAATCTAGGCAACTACAGAAAAGTGTTCTGCTCTTGGACTTTTCTCTTGAACCTTGAAGGTGGGTAACTTCTGTGCTATTTGAGAATGGAGTCCAGTGAATCACTTCTTCATTGCATCCAAGAGTGACTTGTGAGAGATCTCCAGGATGATGATGGTCAGATGCTGTTGGTACAACTGTAGGAACCAGTTTTTATAGATTCAAAGTTGACCATGCTGCTGATATTTTTTTTCTTTTTTCTTTTCAGAGAGAATATTTTTGTATTTATCCAAGTATTCCCATATAGGGTCAGCATTCATGTGTGGTATTATGCTAGAAGTACGTAAGAGCCAAGAAGGGAAGCTGACCTTGCCTGTGCTGAATGAAGTGCGGAAAGCAGGCAACTAGCTTGTGTGATAAAAACTAAAATCACTAGTTTTCAACAATGGAAAGCCCCAGTTGTGTATTTTTGATAAGTCCTGAAGCAGGCCTAAAATAGCTTATCCCTATGCCTTTTGTTCCTTGTTAGGAGGGGCTCTTTAGGGAAACTTTTCCTTGATAAATTAACTGTAAGCTATAAGGCACCCCAAGACAGCAGAGGCTTCACCCCAAATACTGTTCACCATATCAATACACAGTAAGTGTCTGCCCACTTAAGCATTTTCCTAGCCAAGTTTCCAATCTGCATTGCTTGTGGAAAGTAACATGGATAGTTTGCATTGAAAGCGCTGCCTCCTTTAATATGCTGATGATAAAAGAAAAAGATTTGAGCAGAAATCATAAAGATTAGATGTTTGTTGTTTCAAGTGTAAATGAAAAACCAGGTGGTCTATTAGACACCCAGGCAAAGCCCCAAAATAAACTCTCTCCCTTAAGCTATATTAGCTGCAAAAGCACAACACAGGCATAGAAGCTTTTCATAGATTTCATAGACATTCGGGCTGGAAGGGACCTTGGAAGATCATCGAGTCCAGCCCCCCGCCCCAGGGGCAGGAAGTCGCCTGGGGTCACAGGATCCCAGCAAGATAAACATCAACATTTCTTTTGAAGGCGTTCAGTGTAGGTGCTTGAACCACTTCCGCTGGCAGACTGTTCCAGACCTTGGGGGCTCGGACAGTAAAGAAATTCTTCCTTATGCCTAGCCCGAAACGGTGTTGGAGGAGTTTATAAGCATTCGACCTCGTCATCCCTTGGGGCGCTTTTGAATGGGGCAGGTAGCCCAAAATAACAGGAGCATTTAGAAAGGCTTTAAAATGTTTAAATACCAAATATTATAAATCAGTGCATTTTCAGCTACAACTGTATTGTCTCTAACCATGAATTAAAGAATGGCATTTTTGTGTGCTTTATGTGGGGAAAGTTTAATCTTCAGGCTTTATTAAAAGCAAAACAGCTGAGCTTGGTTTTTTTTTGCAATAAAGCTTATAAGCATGGGAAAAATTCACCAGTTGCCCATTTTGATTCCATTGCTGGTTTTTCAAATGCAGTGTCATCTTTTATGCTCTTTCCCTACTCTATTTGTTCTGAAAATTAGAACAGAGATATAAAGATGGTCCCTGTTAAGGGTAGTATTGCTTTGGAATGTATCGGTATGGATTTGACTAAAAAGCCATCTATTAGATGTAACATTTACACTTGTTCCCTAGAAGAGCTACAGTTTCCAAGTAGTTTATCCAAATCGACACTTTACAAACAAAAAGTGGCCTGAAAATATTTGTTGATAATTATTCATGCGTAAGGACTTGTAGCTTATACACAAGTTACAAAGACTGCATTTCTCTTCCTGTACATAAGGAACTGTTTCATGTGTTCTCGCTTTAATCAGCTTGTTTCCAGCATAAGAATTTGTACTGTCTATATGGGAGAAATAGTTGCCAAATTATCATTTGACAGTGCAGTCACTTGATGCCTGACTTGTTTGGCAGGGACGCGACCAGTCTGTTGTACTAAGTGCTGATTACTGCTGACTTCATTTGGAGTTGATACAGGAGATCTCTGTGCAATTGCAGTTGTGGTGACCTTGCAGTGTATGCAGCTAGTTCTTCCTTTCCTGACGAATGTGCTGGTTGGTTCTTGTTTTAGTGTTGAAACAGTTTTCTATAGTCAATCAACTGTACAAGTAGTATGTAGTTGATTAAAATAAATACAGTACATATGCTGAATGCCCCCTTTTTATTTCCTACCTATGCTCTTTTATATCTTGAACTACAATAGTAGCTTTTCTACTTGGAATGTCAGTAAGACAGACATCTTTAACATGGCAGTTTGATGTGTAATTTTACAAGTTTTAACACATTTTTAAGCAGGTTGTGATTTTTATATTTATTTGTTCAATTTGCATAATGTGTCTTTCAGATTCTCTAGGTGCATGTCTAAGTTGACAGGGACAATTTGCAAAAATAAATCAGTAAAAGCACAAAAAAGCTTAAGCACGCAGTAGGATTTGAATGCTAGTCAGTCTATCTTATTAATTATGCATACTTCTTTGTTACTGTAATGCCCAGAGGCACAAAGAGACACGATGTTTATACTAGGCATTATATGGACATGCAATAGTTCCAGCCTTGAAGAGATTTCTGCATCCACTTATTACCTTTTGTCTTTAATTCACTAACAAAAGGAAGGGGAGCTCTTAAAGGAGAGGGAACATGGCAATAATAGTGACGTGAGCATTTGTATATATGGTTCTTAATCGCTGAATAGCTTCAGTTGCTGTACAAATGCTTTTTTAAAAAAAATGTGCACCAGAATTTAAGATTCATAGGATATTTTAAAATAAATCTCTGTCCATATGTGTTATCATCAGTGTGAAGTTAATGCAAATTGATGACTGCCCAGTGCACCTGAGTCTGCAGAAAGCTATATACACTAGGTTGTTTGTCTTCGTGGGTTATCAGTAGGGAAGGCTGACTGATGAGCCTATTATTAGTATTATTATTATTACTATTCTTTCTTATTTGTTTATTTATTTTTAAGGAAAATGTTTCGTGTCCTAGGTCAAATTAGCCAGATCAGGTCCAAATCCATTTGAATCATTCAAGAACTGTGTGTGGCCCTGCTGCCGGCAAGCATCCTCCACCTGTGCCTGGGGCTTCAGATACTTCCAAATCCGTTGGTGGGCATCCTGTGTGCAGGTCCAAGCCCGGAGGCTTGGGGTTCAGATGCCCTTGAGTTTTACTTGCCCTCAGCCCTGTGTCTGCAGGAGCAAGCTAGGAAGGAGTCTCCCATTTCCAAAAAGTTGGCATGTAGCCGAGATCGTCCCACTGGAAACTGGCCAGTGGGAAGCTAACTGTGAGGCTGTCATAGGGAGTCCTGTCCTCAAGCAGACAAGGGTGCACCCTCCACTACACACTGCCATTTTAATTGTATTACCTTAGTTAAGATATTTCCCCTGCCACCATCGTGGGCATGGTATTCCCCCTGCCTAGGAGATATATAGCGTCAAACTAATTTATTGTAACAGGTGGTGGCAGAAGTTGGGGTGAAGGGCCAGTGGTATACCCAGTCGTTTTTAGTAGATAACAAAATAAGGAGCAGATTTTTTTTAAACCCCTGTCTCATCAAATTTAGAACAATCTCTGCATTGAAGGAAGAGAAAGGAAAGGAAGGATGCCAGAACCAAAAATATTAACTGTGCACTCTCTCTTTCTTTCCCGGTTGCTAAAACTTCCATCATGTGAGCTCAAGTCAGAACCTCAGACTTTGCCCATTGTCAACTTCTACAGTGCAGTTAGGGTTAAGGGTTTTTTTCTTCTTTTTTGGGGGAGAGTACAGATTTTTAAAAATATAAGCAATATAGATCAGATTAAATTTAATATTAAAATAAATATCAAGGCTACCACACAGCTCAAAATAGTTTGGGGAGGTCACAGTTACTGAGAGGGAAGAGACTGGGAAATACCAGCTCGTTTAAATCTGATGTGCCCCCTTATGTGGATCCTTAGTTCCTGAACAACTCAAATAGCAGCAGCTTCAAAAATGCAAATCATATGCCTTAAGTGTGCTCTACAGTAGCTGTTAATACCAAAAATTAGCCCCAAAATGTGGTATGTTACTACAAGTGATGCTGTTGCACCAGTGAAAGATGTTTTGGCTTCAGATAATATAGGTGCTCTATAACTTGAAGGTGTTTAATTGTGTTAACTTAGGGCCAACTAAAATGTAAAGGAGGGAAAATAGTTTGTTCTGTGAAAAGGGTAAGATGGAAATCATTTGGAGATACTTAAAGGTGCTAGGAGTTCTACATAGATCATTATACCTGCTGATGATTGGAGAGGACTTTAATTTCATACAGGTGTTTTATTTTAGGTTAAAATATTTGCATGTTCTACGTTTTACGTATTCATATGGTGAGTTTTGGCAGCCTCATGAAACTGACAGAAAAGAAAATATTTTATTTTTTTCGTTTAAACTGCGTGACAAAACAGAATTAAAAATGTTTTAGCTAGTATTCCTTTAAATTAGAATTAGAAATGAACCTTTAAATGATTTTATTTAAAATTGGAGGAAATGCTAATTTTCCTATATTATCATTTTACTTGGAAAATGAGACAGTCTGTTTTATGCTTTAACTGTATGCAAGTAATTTTGATAGAGTAGAAATTGTATGATTCAATTTCTGTACTTCTTGGAAATCTTTTCAGCGTGAATAGTAGGAGTGGGAAGGAAAGAAAATGTTGGGCGTGAATGTTTATTGGGTTAATTCAAGTTCAGTCTAAACCACTGGTATTTTTAGCGTGCCATATCTGATTCAGATAGTCTGCCATTGTGTTAGCTTCATGCTTAATGAATCACAGATACATCTGAGAGCTGTGGGCAGTGGAGTCCCCCAGGGCTCGGTCCACAGGCCCGCACTGTTCAACATCTTCATCGGCGACTTGGACGAAGGGGTAAAAAGCACCTGTTCAGATTTGCTGATTACACTAACATGTTGGGGGATGTGGGCACACTAGAAGGGAGGAATAGGCTGCAATCAGACCTAGACAGGTTACAGGGGTGGGCAGATGAGAACAGGATGGGATTCAACACCGACAAGTGCAAGGTGCTGCACTTGGGGAGGAAGAACCAGCACCATACCTACAGGCTGGGATCTCCCTTCTCGTCAGGGCAGAGGCAGAAAAGGATCTTGGAGTCGTCATTGATGCCAAGATGAACATGGGCCTGCAGTGCGGGGATGCAGTCAGGAAGGCCAATCTCACCTTGTCGTGCATCCACGGATGCATCTCGAGCAGGGACAAGGAGGTGATCCTCCCCCTCTATGCGGGTCTGGTCAGGCCGCAGCTGGAGTACTGCATCCAGTTCTGGGCGCCGCACTTCAGGGGGGATGTGGACAGCACGGAGAGGGTCCAGAGGAGGCCACTCGCATGATCAGGGGGCAGCAGGGCAGGCCCTACGAGGAGAGGTGACGGGACCTGAACCTGTTCAGCCTCCACAAGAGAAGGCTGAGGGGGATCTAGTGGCCTGTTACAAATTAGTCAGAAGGGACCAGCAGGCACTCGGGGAGTCCCTGTTCCCCCGAGCACCGCCAGGAGTGCCCAGGAATAACGGTCACAAGCTAGCAGAGGGTAAATTCAGATTAGACATCAGGAGGCACGACTTCACAGTCAGGGCGGCTAGGATCTGGAACCAACTCCAAGCAAAGTGGTGATGGCTCCTACCCTGGGGGTCTTTAAGACCAGGCTAGACAATCACCTTGCTGGGGTCGTTTGACCCCTGTACTTTTTCCTGCCAAGGGAGGGTGTCGGACTTGATGATCTGCTCAGGTCCCTTCCGAACCTACAAACTATGAAACTATGAATTTATATAAATTGGGTGACAAATTAACATTTTCCATCAATGGAATCTGCAGTGTCACGTAACACTGGATATGCCATTTGTGTAATTTAGAATTTAGCAGAGTCTGCAAAAATTATGGATCAACATGGTGGGGTCCATCCAGTGCTGCTATTTGGTAGAAAGGTCTCTTTACATTGACAGCTTGGAGCAATTAAAAAAAAAAATGGTGAAACCACTTCACAGCAAAAATCAAGACCTGTTTTTAAAATGCCTTCCTTCTTTTCAGGACTTCTTCCAGATTTAAAATGTAGTTGTTTAAGAACTGTATCATGTCATAAGGAATGTCTCCAAGTCAGGGATGAGCAGAATGCAGGCTACAGGCTGGATCCAGCCCATGAACCAATGCCCAGATTGTATCCGGCCCGGGTGCCTCCGCGGCACTCGACGTGGGGCTAAGCCCCACCCACGCCCGCCTGGGGCAGCCCGTGCCACGCCCCTGCCTACACCTGCCCATGCCCACCAGACAGCACTGCTCCACCCCAGCACAGCGTCCTGGCGGGGCTGCTTTCAGAGCAGCTGCAGCCACCCAGGTACTGCTCAGCCCCCCCATCTCCAGTAGCTCCTCCTCCTCCTGCCATTCCAGACAGCAGGCAGCATCCCGGGCACCACATGCCCAGGCAGGCAGGATGGGGAAGTTGCAGCCAGGCAGCTCCTGCCTCACTGCATGAAGCTCCAACTCCAGGCTGCCTTCCACTCACTCTGCACTCCCAGCTTGATGAGCAGCTAGGTTGCTGAGTGCGTGGAAGATGGCTTGGAGTTGGAGCCCTGTGTGCTGAGACAGGAGCCACCCTGCTGCAGTTTTTCCCCTACCTGGCTGGCCATCTACTGCCTGGCACATGTCCCCATGGCTTCCCCATGAAGCGAGTGCAGCAGGAGGAGAAGAAGGAGCTGCTGGAGGCAGAGGGAGCTGAACAGCACCCAGGCAGCTGCAGCAGCAGCACCACCGGTACACTGGTGCACTGGGCAGGATGATGCTGTCTGCCGGGCACAGCACAGGTGTGGGCTGGAGTGGGCAGGACTTGGCCCCATGTCAAGCACCATCAGGGAAGCCACAGGCCAGGAGTGGGGAGGCTGGCCAACTACACCTGCACCCTGCCTGCCTACCTACCCTCCATCCTCTCCCACACCCCCAGCTGGCTCCCAGGACCTAGCGCACAGGCAGCTCCCCCCACACATGTGCTTGCCCACCCCACATTCCTGCCCCCATATGCCCCCCCACACTCACCCAGTATTCAAAAGTAAGGCTTTATTTTGAGCTGTTATGCAATCACTTCTGCATACACTACTCAAAAACACACAAGTCAGGACAAAAATTATTTTTTGAAATAAAATTAAAATACGTTAACATGTACGTGGTCAGTGTTTAATATATGATTTGATTTTATCTATAATTAGTTAAAATGATATACTTTGAAATATTGAACGTGTGCGACCGTTGACATCTCACCAAAACTCATTAAGTGGCCCTGCAGCCAAAATAATTGCCCACCCCTGCTTTAAGTGAATACAGTTGAAGTTTCTTTAATTTACAGATACGCAAATGTGGAAAACAAGTTTGTTTATTTCTAAGTATCTTTCTCAAGATTAATTTAGTTCTTTTTCAAAGCCCCTTTTGTAGCATGTTGACTTTCTGCAACTCGTTAAAATGTGTAGCAGTGCCTACCCTGGTGTGTGAATGCTGCAAAAACAACATGAGCATCTGCTTTAGTGTGCAATAATTTGAAAATAAGCAAGTAAAGTACTTGCATTTACAAAGGTGAGCTGGACTACAGCCCACAGAACCTAGATAAATGTAACCACGTCTGCATCCTGCTAGGTAATTTAGACTACTATAATACCTCCCATCACTCCTGTGATCTACAGGAAATTAAGTTGTATGCACATCTCTGGCAACCAGGAACAGAATGCCATTGTCATTGGCCTTAGCCACAAAATTACCCTTAATAGCTTTGTTTTGAAAACACAGTTTTTATCTAAATTTTCAGGGTCTTCTCAGTCCAGTGGATCAATCAATGACCACGTCTGTGTTACCAGAGAACTGTGCTAGGGGTTACTCCAGCGGCACGTTACATGCCTGCTCTGCACATGGACCTCCCAAAGCAGGAATAATATAACTGGCTTATAGCAGTGGTAGTGCGCAATGATAAACTGCGCCTCTCAGGAGAGTTGATTGGCATGCACCCAGCACTGCACTAAGCCAGCGACACCACTTCCATTTCAGGACGTATGGCACTTGGGGTAAAGGCAGCAGCTCTCGCAGTGCTAGTCTCTAGTGCAGGGGTTGTACAGATGTGCTCATTACAGTAGCATAACTGAGGAGGGGGTAACAGGGGCAACAGCCCCAGGTGCTGCCCTGTTGGGAGAGAGGGGCACAATAATAGATGCTGACCAGAGCACAGAGCTGCCCTTTTATGGCTCTGGCCCAGTGAGAAGTTCCTGATAAAAGCTGATAACAGCCAAACCTCGGTAGCATTGCACTACGCTCTTCGTCCGTGTTGCAAGTTATGAAGGGCGTGTCTAGTTTCAGTACTTATACCCTTGCCAGACATGCAGGAACAGGCACGATGGGATCTGATGCATGATCCACATAGTCATGCTCCCTGCCGTGCCACATGTATGGTGTACCCCGGTGGCTGGGAGCCCCCTCAGCTGAGAGGGCTCCCAGCCATGGGGGGGCACCTGGTTCAATTAATGGCATGATATAGGATGACGCTATTGCACATTTTTGTGGTACAACTTTGTGGCTTATTCCTTGTTTTAATGTGTAGCTGGGTCACAACTTAAGGCATGAATAAGAGTAACATGTGGCAGGGGCCTTAGAGCCAGGGGCTGAAGGCACAGCTCCCGCTAGCATGTTACAGCATTTGCTCCGTCGTGCTGTTTTCCTCGTATTCGTGGCTGATCATCAGGTGCATGTTTTACCCAGAACATCACTGTGCTGCTGAGTCGGACGCAGTCGCTGAGCTCATATTTGGAATGACTGCGCTGCGTCAGCTCTGGGTGTCCAGAGGTAGCATCACATGTCCTTTCCAAGTCCCAGATTCCCCAGAAGAGCATTTGCTTGGGACCCTTGGGTATGTCTCTGAGTACCCCCTGTACCCTGACCAGGTGTAGCTTCTAGACAGGGAGAGCCTTTGGCTGCTTGGACTCCAAGACCCATGCTTTTGGTAATCCAAAACCCCATCAAACAGCTAACTTCTGGCTTAGCTTCTGGGAGGGCACTACCTCTTCAAGAGAACAGGGTGCATCCAAAGCCACACGCAGTGAAGTAGGCAGCTCTCCTTAATACAAAAACCACCTTTATTGGTCCACAGTCCTGAAGTCCAAGCAGTCTGCCAATAAAGAGCAGCTCCTGGTTGCTGTCTCTCAGGCTCTTCTCTCTCCCCTCCCCACTTCTTTCTGTCTCCTCTCCTCTTCTCTGCACTTGACTTCGGGTGTCTCCTTTTCCAAGACCACGTCTTTGCACTGTCCTTCCCCAGAGAGTCTTCCTGGCATCAGAAACTGCAGTCTCTCTTCAGGGGCTGGTGTGGAGTCCATTTGCTTTAGGTCCCTGTCTCTTGATGGCCCATTACCCGCTAACACAGCACTTAGGCAGAGCCCCACAGCTGTGCTTCTAAGCACAATAAACCCCTTCTTTCCCACTGGATAGTCTAGTCTGGGAAACTGAAGCAGTCAGTATTATTATAAGGTGAACACATTTGAACCAGAAATGTAATAAGAAAACCATTGACTGCCATGCCCACATGGAGCTGTACAATCAGCTTGCATCTTTTTATTTCATGTGGGTGTTTTTAGAGCAAAATTTGTGTCTTAGTTAAGGTTGATCCAGGAGCCGTAACTGCCAGACTTCTGTACTAGTGGTGCTCAACCTTTTGGCCCCAGGGGGCTACTGTGTTTCGTGCACAGAGCTCTGTGCAATAATAAAGGGACTCCATTTGCTTTGTAACAACTCTCTTCTTTATTAGAAGAGATGTGTGTTCAGTGCTACCGATTTGCAGCCGCATGGTGCAGTTTGTGATTAGAGCTATTGCAGAATTCTCTGCGCATGGAGCTTCCTAGTGTCACCTTCCAAATCATCCCCACTGTGACTTGTGTCCCAGGCTCCGGGAACCGGCAGGTTGTTGCAGAATGAGTGGTGTGGGGCTGGTCTGCCAGCTGGATTGGACCATGCGCCCCAGGATTGAGCCAGCATACACTGATCTGGACTGTGCTGAGCCAGCCTGGCCCCTTTGCCACCTTCACTCAGTCTGTGTGCTGGGATTGTGCCCCCCACAATGCCCCTGCTTGCCTGCTGGGCCAGAATCAGGGCCTATGAACCTGTACTGCCTCCACCTGGGATGGGGCCCTGTGCCATGCTACCTCTGCCTGGCTCCACCCATTAATATTAGGCTCTGGGTCCCCATACTGCCTCTGTCCATCCTAATGGGGGTACTCAGAGACTGTCCAAGGCCCCCAAGCAAATGCTCTTCTGGGGAAGCATGACTATGCAGATCATGCATCAGATCCCATCGTGCCTGTTCCTGCATGTCTGGCAAGGGTATAAGTACTGAAACTAGACACTCTCTTCATAACTTGCAACACGGACGAAGAGCGTAGTGCAATGCCACCGAGGTTTGGCTGTTATCAGCTTTTATCAGGAACTTCTTACTGGGCCAGAGCCATAAAAGGGCAGCTCCATGCCCTGGTCAGCATCTATTATTGTGCCCCTCTCTCCCAACAGGGCAGCACCTGGGGCTGTTGCCCCTGTTACCCCCTCCTCAGTTATGCTACTGTAATGAGCACATCTGTACAACCCCTGCACTAGAGACTAGCACTGCGAGAGCTGCTGCCTTTACCCCAAGTGCCATACGTCCTGAAATGGAAGTGGTGTCGCTGGCTTAGTGCAGTGCTGGGTGCATGCCAATCAACTCTCCTGAGAGGCGCAGTTTATCATTGCGCACTACCACTGCTATAAGCCAGTTATATTATTCCTGCTTTGGGAGGTCCATGTGCAGAGCAGGCATGTAACGTGCCGCTGGAGTAACCCCTAGCACGGTTCTCTGACAGACGTGGTCATTGATTGATCCACTGGACTGAGAAGACCCTGAAAATTTAGATAAAAATTGTGTTTTATCTAGACTCACTCCATCTCCACCAGGCTCTGTGCACCAGGATCAGGTCCTGCACCACCTCTGCCTGGCTCCGCGTGCTAGGATCAGGCCTCGTGTTACCTTCCTTGCGAGATCTAGTGCACAGGGCCACAGTCTGTGGGGCTCCCCATGAACTGGATGATAGGGTGCTAAGGGCTGAATCTGGCCTGCAGGCTGGGGGTTAAGCACCCCGTAGCTATACATTACTCACCCTAACTTGACCCAGTTGCACCCAGCCTGGGCCTGGATTCTCAGCTGAACTTTTGGGCATGAGGTTGACTGTCAAGTGTGAAACTTAGCTGTGCGCTACAGACCTCAAGCACAGGAATTCAGGCAGCACTAATCCTCCAGCTCCCTGTTGCTGACTTGTGACCCTTTCACATCCCCGCACTTCTCTTTACTGCATGTAGAGACAAATCTAGGAGAAGTGAGACTGATTCCCAAAGGGGCTGTGCTTCTCATATACACCGCTCAGCACAGGTAACTCTTTTGTGAGCATTAAAATGTGGTATAGATGGGAAGGGCAGCTCATGTAGTTGGGGCTAGTTTACCCTAAATACCACTGTAGATGCACATAAATGTTTCTCTTGGTCTCTTTAAACAGAAAGAATATGAAAAATACAAGGATAAACCATCATAAAGTATTATTTCCTTCTGGTTTGTTGATAAACTGTGCAGGAACAGTTACCATCATTTAATGGGTTTTATTTATATATATATATATATATATATATATATGCACCTTTAAAGTTGTATTTGTCTGGCTAATGGCCAGGCATATACTAGGAGACTAAACATGATTGATAAATTGTCAGCCTGTTAGCCTGACTCTTTTGAGGGCTCTTTGAGTGGAGGAGCAAACAGAAAATTAAGCAGCACCTTAAAAAAAAAATCAAGATGAAGGTTAAAATTGTCAGGATTATTTTAATTTAAATCTTACAGCTTCCTGTTACTTTCCTGACTATATTGCTGTCTTCCATCCTGTTTGTGTGCGCATTGCTCACCACGTCACACATCACCTCTGTTAAACCCCTGGCATTGCATGCAGGGAAGTGAGGAAATGTCAATATGAAGGGACAACAGTTACCTGACATTTTTAATCCTACTTTGATTATTTTAATAAGATTAAAAGAATAACATCAGTAACTTAAGACTTCTAAAAATACAATTTTTTATTTATACAAGACATTGAAACGTCATCACATTATTTTATTCCAGCAGGAACCATAGGATTTTTATGTTTGTTTTTTGCATCTCGGGAGCAGACTTATATGTACAGTTTCACATGAACTGGCCTCTTGGACAAACATTCATAGTAAATATCCTTATAAAATGCTGTATTTACTTTTAATATATTTGCTCAAAATCTGCCTTTCTGATTTTTTTTTTAAAGCCTTTTGTTCTTAAGTATAAAGTCTTTAAGTGCCTTGACAGTTGAAACCAGGACTAGCTATAGGTCTGTAAGGTTATGCTATGGCAATGTCAAACTTAGTTACCTTTAGTACAGTGAAGGATTTTTATAGCATCACGAGTCACTTTGGGTGCTGAATATGTATGGAAAAAATAAGTGCTGAAAACCAGCTGCGTTAAACAGCACAAAACTGTTTAAAGATAGTTGTGTAGCTTTTTTTAAGAATTTAAAGAAATCCCTTTTGTATCCAGTAATGAACATCAATAGATGGCATTTCTAATTAAAGAATGCACCTTGATAGTTAAACTAACTAAAATATATAGAGAGAGAAAGACCTGTCTGTATCTGTGCTCTTTATATATATCTTAGTCTATCAAGGTGCATATCTACCTTGCCATCTAACTGACTTCAGACTAACACAGCCAACTACCTCTTTCTCTTTCTAACTAAAGCCTTTTTGTCACTGATGCGTAATGGTATGTTGCAGTAAATAGTATGGCATTAGGTGCTGGTGGTTTGAGCAATGGGGAAAGGGGTAGTATTCATACTTAATATGACTTGATATTTTTTGCCCTTGTGGTTTCAGCCTGGCTTTTTGTGCATCAGTCATTTTGTCATGTGCCCCCTGTATTTTTTTTATGTACTTTCCAGTCTGCTGGACATGAGGAAGTAGGATCGTTTAAATCGGCTGTTGTATGCACATTAGGTTCCTGTGATGCTGTTACATACTTAAATAAGAAACTAATTTTTCATAATTTCCCCTCAAGCAGTGTATTTGCACGTTGATAATTACATACCACTCTTGATGCCATTCCTTATCTTGAAATGGCAACATTTATTAAAATGTAGGTAGCCCTAACAGAAGGCCCAAGCCAGTTGGCCAGCAGGTGTGAATATGTAGCCACAAAATATTAGGAGAGTGACCCCAAAATGGCAATATTCTGACTGTTGTGGGTTTCGGTCATGAGCAGATACCATAAGTAGATCACCTCAGTTACAGAGAACACGCAACTTTCTATCAGCGCTAATACTAATTTACCTCCATTGCTGTTAACAACTTGGGGAGTCCAAATGAAGACGCATGTCACTGTTTAGAGCCTCTCTAATTAACTGGTTAAAGCAGTGGCAGAGCCTGGCAGTTTGTTTATCCTAGGCCTTCAACCTCTATCAGCATCAGTGGAGCTGAATTGAAGTTGGCAACTAAAAAAGAGACCTGAGACACCAGTTAGGTCTTTAATAGATTTTGGTTAACACTTTGAGTTGCGCCTGGAAAGTACTTGGCTGCAGGTGCAGTGTGTCAGATAGTTGCTAGGCTTTGATCAGTCCACGATGCTTAAAATAACCTGGCACATCCTGTGTTAGCTGCAGCTTTTAAGTGCCCCAAGGATATTACCATCAATAGGCAGGCAAGGGTCTTTGTGTAAATCCGATATCTTTTATTAAACCAACTCAAATTGTTGGAAAAATTCATCTTTGCAAGCTTCCTGGTACAAAAACATGCTTCCTCATCCTGAAGAAGGGTGTTTGTACCAAAAGCTTGCAAAGAAGAATTTTTCCAACCATTTGAGTTGGTCTAATAAAAGATTTTGGATTTACCCAAAGAACCTCGTATGCCTTTGTCCTTAGACCAATGTGGCTACAACCTATACCCCTTACTGCCAATAGAGTATTCTAGCTATGCAGTGGATTGAGTGGATAACAGATTTAGGACTGGAAGCAAGGAGGAGGGTGCGTACATGCACCAGAGTTTAAGATTATTTTACATATATTGGCTGTTGTTTTTAAAATTCCTTGTGTACTTATATAACTATTATGCTAAGCTGTAAGTAATAGCATGACAATTTTTAAAGAGCAGGGAAAATTCGTATTTTCAATATGTATATTGTTCTCAATTAAGCACTAAGTATTCTCTTCAAATATTGTGATGCCACTTCTAAAATGCAGAGAAAATACGTAACTTTTCTATGTCCTCCTCCTTTACCCACTTGTGAGCTGCAAATGCTGCATGAAAAGACACAGCCAGGTAGCATGTTCTTTGCCAACCCCTGGTTTTAAGTCCATCAGATTTCCTGTATAGACTTGTAGACAAAATTCAGCACACGTTGTTTTCTGCTATTTATCCATCTGAGCACCTTCCATTTGTTTCTGAGGCTTTGGTTTTTTTGGGGAGGGCGGGGATAGGTTGTTTTTTCAAATGGCTAGTAGGTTGTGTATAGCCATGCTTATATGATTCTGCGTCCACATACTGTTGCATAATTGTAGATTATTTTCAGACTAGATGTAATTGTGTTCTCTTATCTGAGCTTTCATGTAAAATTAATTTAAACTGAAATTCTCAAAGTGGAAATTTTTGAAGTTAGGTCCCAAATACATATTTAGGCACCTAATTAAGTCTGTGATTTTTTTGGAGGTGCCGAGCACATGCAACCCTCTTTAAAACTGGTAGCGTAGATGCTTAGGCTATTTAAGTATCTAGATATGAATTAGGATTCTGACTTCAGGGCTTCATCTTTGGACATACTGACATTTAAATTTTAGCTCTTGTGATTATATAGAGATGTCTGCTGCGAAGTTTGGCAAACTGAGATGGCAAAAAACTTGAATTAAAACACACCCTGCTACAGGTCTTGAATGATCCAGTAAGAAGGGGTGTCAGCTTAAATGTTAATATTACCTGTTTCAGTGATTTCTTTAGCAGAAAAATCAAGTTAAATGTTACTTCTTTGTCACTACGGACATAGCAATATGTGACTGGCAGAGAATGCAGGTGCTGTCTAAGGATGCTGGAGTAGGTAAAGACTTTCCCTCAAGTTAAAGCTGTCTCTGCCCTTGTCCTTAAGAGATGCTTAAAAGGAAGAATGCAACATCCCCACTACCAAAAACCAGCTACCTCCTGCATAACAAATTAAAACCATCCCCTGGACCTTCACGGGGGCCAAGACTCAGACGTCTTTATTGAACTCCATCAAAACGTCCGACTTTGTCTCTGAAAACTTCCACAAGGCACTAGCTTGTTTTAAAACAAATGTCTATAGCACGTAGACAGAATTTGGGACAGTCTGATATAAAGTGATATGAACAATAATTAACCAATTACTTAAATAGTATACCGTTTGGACTGGCCATGTGCTGGAAAGCTGAAGTTTCCTAGGGTCAATTAGTCTTTCCCTCAGTACTTTGAGAAGCACTGTCCCATTGCACTTGGAGATGAGCATTCCTCCTGCTTTCTCCCAGTCGCTTGCTTGCTGCATGCACATGTGCATGCACACACGTCCACACAATCTTCCCCCACCAAACACTGGGAGCCCTCGGAGGAAAGTAAGAGAATCCTGACTTTTCCTGTTCAGAGTGAAAGCACCTACCATTTTACCTAAGGATAATCGACTGGATATTCTTTTTAATCAGCCCAATGAGTCACCGTTGAACAAGACAAGTTCTCATCTATGTTTCATTCACTGCCGTTTAAGACCCAGGTTCTAAGTAGAAAAACTGAAGCTAACCCTTGTTTGAGATGAGCCCAAGAGCTACTGCCACTAGATCAGCAAAGCTATGTAAGTATTAAAACTAGAGCATGGAAACCTGATTTCATGGCAGATGTCAAGTTTTTGAAATGTGGCTTCACTCCAAATTGGAATGAAATCCAAAAAAATTCAGATTTTCTCCAAAGTTTTTTCTTAAGCCTGTGGTTCTCAACCTTTTGGGATTCAAGACACCCCTCAGTAACTTTTGTGAATTGAGTGGCACCCAATTTCAAAAAGTAATTTATATATTATGGTGCTTTTTTCCTTGCAGAGGGGCCAGGCAGTAGGGGTAGGGGACTGGCTGGGCGGGGAGAAGTGTGAGCCTACCTTTATCTGCTTATCTTCTTACACCTCACTTATCTCTTCTTACCTTGTGGCACCCTTCAAAGGACCCAGTGGCACTGTTGGGTTCTGCATCACCCTGGTTAAAAATCACTGTATTAGGCATATTGGCCTTGCTTTGAAGAGCACTCAGTCTAAAAGTAGAAAGTAGAGGGCATGTAAAGGATGGCAGCCAAGGTGTTGGACCATGTATTGATGATATGTTGATAAAATAGGTTGGTTTTAATGGGAAATTATAGCTGTTTCTTACATTTAGTCTCTCCTAAGTCTCCTGACGGACATGAACTTCAGGAAGGGATTTGAATGCATTAAAGGTGGCAGGATTTACAGATGAGTCAAGGAAGAGCAATTTCTTGTGCAGGAGGTGGCATGAAAGTCATAGAGTCAGTTGTATGAGACACTTAAATAGATGAGAGATCTGCCATCGTTAGAGGGAGCGCCTCACAAAAAGACTTGTGCATAGGTAGGTGGAACAGAATTAAGCAGGGCACAAAGACCAAACTTATTGTAGTTCTGGAAGGGAAACTACTGAGGAGGTTAATGTAGTGACGATGACCGACTAGCAGGGGGATGTTAGCCATAGTATTTTGCAGGGAGAAAGCAACTGAGGCATTGAGGTCAGAGGACAGTGGTGGCCTTAGGGGAGGTCAAACTGGGCGACTGCCCGGGGTGCCACACTTTAGGGGGCCCCAAAATTTTGCAACAAACGTCCAACTTGCTTATAGGTCATCAAAATTAACCCTCTAAGGGGCTGCAAGTGACTGTCTTGCCCAGGGCCCCAACATATGGTTTGGATTTGGATATGGTTTGAATTTCTCTCTCCTAACAATGTTTTGAGGAGGACTGTTTAGAGTAGAAAATGGGAATTTTCAACTACTTTGAAATGCATGGAAAGCAGTTCCCAAAGTGCTCTGCTAAGCCCATAGCTGCCCCGTGGACTTCAGCTCTAGTAAGTGCAGAGAAATATCAGCTGCAGGAAACACCTGGCTTGCTCTGCTTGGGAGGCAGGTGGGGCCAGATCTGAAAGTTTTAATTGGAAACACCCAACATTCCTGGCCTAGAGGTCCCGGAGACAGACGTCCTGAACAGATTACTCAGCTTCTTGTTTTGCTACCCTAATTTCTATCCAAATGGGAAGTCTGCTGCAGCAAACAAGTGAGAAGAAGAAATGACGTGTATACAGATGTTGTGGCTCTTTTCTCAAACTCTTTTGCCTGCTGAAGGTTACTTTGGTACTTTTCTTGCAGAGGGGTATTTGAAATTTTAATAGATAGCCAGTTTTGGAGTTTACAGTTATTTATTTGGGATGAAATTCTCCCCTCTTGAGGGTAGTAGCATTTCGCCTGAAAGGAATGATAACTATTGCTTTGTCTTCCCTGTTGTTGACATTCTGATCTAGTCATTTAAACTTAAATGGTAGTTAGATGAACTTAAGGGTCATAGTATGCAATCAGTAATGGGAAGTGATGCCTATAATCTTCAGGGTGTAGCAGCATAGACCTCAGTTTAGGAGGAAACAAATCTCAGTGTGCTGTAGTGATGGACTGTATACAGGATGACAGGATTAAAAACTATTTTTTTTGTCCATGCTGGTACTAATGGCACAAGCTGTCTCGGGCATCCCCACATTTTTATGCAATTTTTTTCTTTATTCTTCATCTGCTTTCTACTTGAGATGATTAGGCAAGTTCCCATCAGAGGTAGTTCAGCTGTGTGTTCTCTTGGTTTGGATGGGTATATTTGTTAGGATAGAGCAGTTTGGTTTCATACTCTCTTGTTTGGGTGCCATTATTCAGACATCTGTTTGGGGATGATCAGCTCTCGGGGAGCTTTTCTAGTGTTTGGCCTGGTCCAGTGATGCTCAACCAGCCAGATGAGTAGCGTGGGGTCCAGCTGTGGGGTAGATCGGGCCCTTGGGCCTAGCACTGCCTCCTCCTTGCCCCACATGCTAGGATTCAGCCCTTAGGCCCTGACACTGCCCCCTCCTATCCGCTGCACATTGGGATTGGGTCTCGGGGTCCAGCACTGCCTCCATCCCCCCAACCCTGTGCACATCAGGATTAGGTCCTGGGGCCTGGCATCACCCCCCTCCTGACCCTGCACACTGGGATTGTGCCAGTCCTGCACACTAGGATCAGTGCGGGGCCATGGTCTGCTCATGGTCCAGGGATTTGGCACAAGGGTAGCAGTGCACTGCTCCGCCACATCCAAATTTCCAGACCCATGGGGAACTCCATGGGCAGAGGCTGAAGGTCTGTACTGCCTAATCAGCCACCAAAACTCCTCTGCAGTGACAAAACCCTCTTTTGTGCTGGCGGAGTTAAGTAAGGCTTTTTCCTTTCTGTCTGCCTGTAGAAGGCTCCTGAAAACACTCCCGAGCCTTCTGCCAGCTGCCACGGTCAGGTCAGTAACTGGGGTCTCCCCCAAGGGTGCACTTTATGCTCTGGGGACGTGGTTGCACAGTGGAGCTGTGTGAAGTGGCCTGAAACACCTTTGTGCTCACGTGCTGTCTGCAGGCTGCTGGTTGCCCCCCAAACTTCTGGCAGCAGAAGTAAAAAGTAGTGAAAACAAAGTCTGTATCTATTCCAGGGCTGGTGCTGCATCAGCTCAGCAACAGAGCTACAGCAGCAAAGAAACACCCCCCCCCTCCAGTTTAGATGCACCTCTTAGCAGAAGATGCTTTTTTTGCTACCAGTTACACCAGCTCCCCTGAGCAGCATGATCTCTAAAAAAACTAAGGATTTTGCTCGCATAGTGCCATCAGCTACAGGGTCTGATCCTTTCCCACCCATAGCCAACATAGCCAGGCTGGCAGAACTATGAAATGTAGACGAGGCTGTACCTTGCGATGCTTTCCTGCAGATCTGTTCCAGTAGTGAGAATATAGGAGCCACCAGTCTTTTGCTCCAATTCCAGCAGTTCAAATTTTGAAACCTTGCACATGGCGTAAAGTATAGCTTTCTCTTTAGAAGTCAGTAGGTGAGAGGAAGGAGGGGTCCAGAGTCCGCTGTCTGAAGAAAGAAGCATTCCTTCATTGCAAAGTCTTATGAGACAACCTGAAAGTAGTGACACTATATCCAGAGAAAGGAATTATCAGCTAAGAAAGTCCCATTTCATACCAACAGATTGCTAACCACATAGCTGATTGGAAGGCTAACAGCGAAGAGACTCCTTTCAGGAAAAACGTTTGGCAATATTGTTTGGCCACCTACCTGCCAGTGCTCTCAGAGGAAACAAATGCTCGTCTGTTCATTCCTGCTAAACATATTTTATGGCTAAGATAAATCCTATTTTCAGAAAGAAAATAAATCTTCCCCCTCAGTGGATTCTGTTGATAATACATGTCAGATTGCTACATGTTGCTGGGACACAATATAGTCAGATCAACTGAGAATATTATACAGTGTCTTACATGAGTCTTAAAACTTGGGAATAATTGCTAAACTTCCATAGGATATGAATATTAATTAAAATGAATAGGTGGCTCTCTAGTGTACATGTTGGTAATTATCCATAGTTGAATTAATCTGTTTAGTGAAGATTTTGGGGGAAAAAATAGGATGCAAAGTTAACACTCCTGCATTATGTATAGCTATTTCAGACCTTATTTTAAAAACACTGAGAAACATAAAGCAGCATGGGATGCAAACATTAAATTAACACATTGTAAAACTCTGAGTAAGTTTTAGTGAGCCCCAGGAAGGCTTAAGATGCTGAAGCTCAAGGATTTTAATCTTGCAATGCTCAGAGGGCTGGGAACACAGCTGCCCCTGTTCTGTTCTGCTCAACTCCACAGGTGAAAAAATATTAGATGGAAATCATTTCATTTGTTTGTGTTTCTCTTTTTTTCAAAAGACACGACCATGACAGCACTATCCTGAATGCTGTGATTCATAGATGTTCGGAGTTGTCTTTGGAGTGCAGTATAAAAACAATTAGTAGAGCAATGGTTCTCAACCTTTTTAGACTTGAGGCACCCCACATTATATTCAAGGCATCCTTTGTTAGGCTTGAGGCAGTCCTTGGAAAATGCTGACTCTTAGTTTACACTAGTTTCTTGACTATGGAAAAGCAATAGAACAGTTTTTCTGTTGCAAAGAACTCGGAAAGCCCGCAACAGGTCAGAATGTTTTGAACATTATGGATTCCTATTTGAAATCTCTGGGTTTATCCTGTGAATGAAATGAAGTTTCTGCACCTAATAGTGCTGGGGGCTGGGGTGGAATGGGTGCTAAGGCGCACGGTTGACAGCTAGGGCTGTGCAAAACAGCATTGTTCCACTTCAACTTCCGTTTCGACGGAACAGTGTTTCGTTTTGAGTTTTGTTTAATTTCGAAAGCACTGGTTTGATTCATTTCGTCTAAGCTATTTTTTGTTTCATTGCTGTTTTGCCCATAGGTTATAATGGGGAATCATAAAATGCAGCAGGCAGGCAGACCGGGGGCTTGACGCACCCCCGGGAGGACTACAGGGGCTGTGCCGGAGTCCTCCACGGGGGTATGGGCCCTCAACCTGCCTGCCAGATGACAGCCTGGCACTGGGTGCAAGTGATAGCACCTGCCTCCTGTCATCCCACATGCAGCTCAGGGGTCCACATCCCCAGGAGGACTCCAGCACAGCCCCACAGCCCTCCCGGGGGTGCGAGTGGGCTCCTGATCTGTGCGCAGGATTACAGGAGGCGGGTGCTGCCGTCTGGGGCCAGCGGGACCTTTGTGTGTGCGTGTGCCTGGCTGCAAGCACACATGTATATGCCAAAAACTCTCTGTGAACTTTGAAGCAAATTTTCCGTGTTACTACCTCTCTCAATCTCCAGATCAGTTGAGGTGTCATGTGCGTGCCAATCTAAATTAAAGTATTTCCTGAGAAGTGAAAGTTAATACAATCAGTTACATAAGCAGCTGATTTGGTTTGTGCTCGTTGGCAAGGGGGCAATGCTAAAAACAACATTGCTCCCAAAAAAACCTCTAAAAGGTTTGTGAGAAGTAAAATATAGGACTGGGAGCCAAAATACCTAAATCCTATTCCCAGCCTATGGCCGACTTGCTATGAGAAACTAGGCTGGTCATTTTACCTTCATCCCTTTGTTTTCCCTTCATCTTTGTCTTAGTTATTTAAGCACTGTAGTTGGGGACTGTTTCTTGCTACCACAACAGAATCCAAATCTTATTTTGGGCAGGAATTACTATAATACAGGTAAAATGTCTATGCTCTTAAGTTCTCATACATGATGCATACTACACGTGTGCTTAACTGTGGAGTAGATTAATTTGCTGCAGAGTAAAGCATCACCGTCTACACGTGCCATGGCATTACGGTGCAGTAAACTTATTAACGCCTTAGGGGTTACTTTTGGGGACAGTACTATCTTACACCAATTAAACACATGCAGATGCTGTGCCTGGGAGTAGTTTACTCTGGCTCAAACTGCTCCACAGTTTATTGCTTCAGATTAATTGCGCATCCAGTGTGTATAACATGTTACTATAATACATCTAATGAAAAGAAAATACAATATCCATTTAATATAGTTCAGCTCATGCAGTGGAGGAATGTCATCAGGACAGAGTATGTCTAGTCATTCTCTGTGTGGCGACCCTTAAATATTGAGAAGGGATCATTTGTTCACATCAAACAAAAGAATTTTGTTAAACATATGGGGACATATTTTCCTTATATTTTTTCCTTGCTTACAGTCAATAATGAAAACAAACTGAAGTGTGTTCATTATCAAGAATCTATTCCAGCCTTGACTGCTCTGCTGTCTTATGTGCACAAATAGTAACTGCTTGAGAAAAGTTTAGGGAAAGGGTTAAGAAAGTTTAGGGAGAGATTTGTGCCAAGGAAGTTAATAAAACTATGATCACTAAATCATTCTGAGTGATTTCATGAAGCATTCTGCTTAAGGTTATCATGAAGGTTCACTGCCAATCTCTGAACTCCATTGGAAGAAAATATCTGTTTAACAGAGAACAAAACTCATTTTTATTAGGATTTTTAATCAAAAATATATCAGGATAAATTGAAATGTTCTTATCCTCTGTCCTTCCACTAATGCTCAGAGAGATTGTGAATAAATATGAGTGGACTCTTAAATGTAATAAGATAGATTTGGCCCATTGGATTCTTAAGTGATATTTGGAAAATACAGTTTAATCTTTTATGCGGTAGTGGACTTTCTATACTTTGGCGTGCAGCTGTATTGTTTTTCCTCAATGTGCAAGATAACTATTACAATAATTCCGTTTTGAAGTACTGAAACCACTTTCCTTTAAAGGATGTATTGCTGGTTCATGTGGCTTGCAGATCTTGCTAAAATAGCATTAATTTGTTTTTTTTTCTATTTTAATTTTAGTAAAATTAATTCAGTATAGTTTTACTAAAAGATCTTTTCTGCAAAAAGCCCCAGTGTTTGCATTCATACACCTGTGCCCACTTAACACGGTTAAATGTTTCATATTCAACGTAAGGAACATAGCTGACAATTATCTTGAAAATTCCCTTTGTGTTTGACTCAGACTGGAAAATATTAGATCTATAGGATTCTTTGGTATGATATCAATCTTAAAAACTACTATATGTAATTGAAAAGACTTGCAGTTGGACCGAATTAAAAAAAAAAAACTTTGCTGTTAAAATTCCTTACCCTGAAACGTAAACCAATTTAGGGGAATATTTGATTTAGTTTTGATCAATGTAAAGGATGTATTTGGAGAAATAGAGACTGAAAACCAGAAGCAGCCTCACTGTTAACTGCACCTAAAGTGAAAACAAGGAGATGAGTCAGAAAAATACCAGTGCTGAGCAAAGAAGATAGCACTGTGTGAAAATTGATGGAATAAAACAATTTCAGAACAAAGAAGCAAACAGATGCTATGAAAAACATGTATGATTGTATTCCAATTCTTGCAGTTAACAAATGAAAACTGTGTAAGTATAAAGCTAAGAAATCAGTGCATATATTTAGGAAAAACGGATTTGGTAAACATGAAATACAAAAGTGTGTGTGGTGGTTGGACAGGGGTGCACACAAGTAAAGTGGCTCCATGTATTGGGTTCAGCATACCTAAATGATGGCCTAAAGGAGTAGGATGAAGTCAGCAACTGCACACCTCCATTGCAAGGGAACTCTCTAATGAGCGTAGAAACTTAACTGTGACGGAGACGGAGCTTCTTCAGGGGACCATGGAATGAATTCTCCCAAGAATGGGAAACCACTGCAGATCTGACCACCTTTCATTCTTAGTGCAAGGAACATTTCTTTGACATGCCTCACATAAAAACATACACCAGAATAACCTACCACAACATAATTCTCCATCGCACGTAAGATTTTTCGCCTGGGGAAAAGATGAGAACAAACTGTATGTGACAGATGTTTCTCACATCACTTAATGCACTATCGGAAGGTGTTCAGATACTATGATGATCAGTTCAGCATGAGAATCTATACAAAAATGGCAAGATTGGCAAATTACATTAGAAGTTAAAATCAAGATCAATGTCTGAAGTACAAAAGCAGCAAAAGATTTCAAAAGAAAGTGGCTATGATCTAGCTGCTAGATATTGTGAGAGCAATTTTACAGTGACAGACTATACAGAAACCTTTATCTTGAAACTGAAGAATAGAATATCGAAGCCAGAATAATATCACTTTTTGCAATACTGTGAAAGTACAAAATTGATTGTGATCATGCTAGGATAGTTTATCAAGGAATGATAATGTCATAAGACTGAAGAAAGCTGGTTCACTTTGAGGTAATTCCAGTTTTATGAAGGAAATGGGGAAAATAGACCTAAGCACTCTCTCAGAAGACTTTGCAGCCACGTCTACAGGAGACACTTTACTGTTCGTCAGACTAATTTGCAACAGTCACCATCTAAACATGTGCAGCAATTAGGGCACAATACACTAATTTACTGCACTGCTGGACAGTCCCATCAGATACAAGTGGTATCCAGCAGCACAGTAAATTACTGCACTTAAACATACATGTAGATGGTGACATTGGGATTAGTTTAGTTTACTCTGGCTGAAATTGAGCTGGAGTATATTCAGTCGCAGTGATTGCATACGTAGATGTGATCTGTAACGCCTCTTTGGGACCCACGGGTGTACTACTTGATGGAGTAGAGAGAAGCTAATATGATACTTACTCAGTAAAGGAACTTGAGAAATTATAAAACTAAAAATACTGACTCATCACTCATGCCACTTTTATACCAGGGCGATTCATCTAACTTAAGTTGAACTGTGCCCAGTTCCTATAGTGTTAATAACTCTATAATGGTATTGGCAAAAAAAAATTTAAAAAGACTGTGAATACCATTTTTGGAGCTGTGGAAGGAAGACTTAGAAGTCAAATAATAGTATCAGGAAGAGTGGATGAAAATTGGCTTGGGGTATTGAAAGCAAAGAGGAAAATGATTGCAAATCTGTTTTGCAAACACTCTTCTTTTTTATTAATGTGGTGGAAGGCATTTGCTGTATAACAGAATATTTTCCTGCAAAATTGGAAAGAAGGGCAGTAAAGTTAATTAGAAATTCAGAGTAGAGACTATTCAGCAGTTCAGTTTCTATAAACTCATGGTTATGAGACTAGAAAGCAATATTAAAATGGAATATGGTCCCAAAGTATAAACGTTAAAGGGAAAGTGGGATGCAGAATGAAGCAGGGAAAGAGGCTAAAACAAAAACTTTTCTGTACTTTTATATAAGATGTGGTATTCGGGGAATACTGTATTACTAGTCACATTGTTACAGAAAGAGTTCTTGGACCTGGTTTATATAAACAGGCTTAGAAGAAAGGGCTTATATTTATTTGTAGAAAAAGAGAGAGAGTTTGTGAGAGCATTGCACAGAGTCTTTAAGAGAGAAAGGTGGTTCAGCACCAGATTAAATCAATGATGAAGCCATTTAAGGAAGATTCGTGTACCAAAGGAAATGGGGTCCTCTTTTGTATAAAGAAAAAATAGTGCCTGGAATAGCTTGGTCTCAGGAATCTAAACAAAGCACAAATATTTTTAAAAATATTTGAACTAATATTTAAGGAAAATATTGTGGAATGCGACTATTAGCTAGAAAGGGTGGGTTTTCTTGACCTTCCTTCCTTTCTTCCTCAGTGTCCTTGCCTATTGTTCCTGTGTCACTGATCAGAATATTCCTGAAATCAGCAAATCCAGCTGGCTCAGTCCTGTTGAATTTATTATTTATGAGCATTTTAGAGGATATTTTTAATTTCAAGGCTCATTTTTCCTTCTTTCTCAGTATTCAGTTTGTAAAATGTGAGAAGCTTACATTAAACATAGCCCAGGCTAACCAGAAGAACCAAGAACACCTAAAAAACATAAGCCTGGGATTAAACATAAAATCAAAACAGGGTATGCCTCGCAAAAGGAATTGATAGCAATAAAACTAGTTGTTGCCTTTAAAAATACATGTACATCTCTGTGAACAATTTTCACTATTGCTTCATGTATTTCTCATCATTTTATATATTGTCAATCACAGATTTCTATGGTTCTTGCAATACAGTTTAGCTCTAGTTATCTGATTCTTCCAGATACCTAAAACAGTCCCATTTCTTGAAGACATAACATTTGCAAATTCATTTGCTTGTTCAGAGCCAGAGCATTTTCCATGATATTTAGCTAATCAAGATTATACTGCATAGCTAACAGGTTATAGGCAGGTTTTTGAGACGTTCAGCCTGTTTAAATATGCTTGACTGCTTTCAAAAATGCTAGGAAAGGAAGTACTTGAGGCAGTGTTAACTAGAGGCATTTTTTTAGGAGGAAAAAAGCTGACAATATTCTTCAGTTTGTGGTGATTGACTTATGAAATTTGTTACTTATCAAGCTCACCAGGGTGAGACCTAAGGATAAATGCCCTGGTGCAGTAGGTACAGATGACAGGACTGGGTGTCTATCTTTGGCTCTGACACCCAACCTATTCTGATTCTTTAGGAAAGTCACTTCTCTCTGTCCCTCTGTTTTTTTTCTCTTGGCCATTTCTGTTATGCCCTTTGGGCAGGGATTTTCTCCAAATGATTAATGTAGTGCTTAGTAATTTCCTTTGTAGCTTCTAGGAGCTACTGCAATACTAGTTGTCGTAAAGTGACACAATCTCTGTACTGCTGAACTACAATCTAGTGAAGATGCAGATAGATGAGACCAGCCACAGGTAACATATGGTTTGCCAACAGGAACAGGCAGCAGTGCAAGAACCTAGCCGCGATAATGGTTGATATGGCCTCCCTGAAATAGAAAAAGCTGAGCAGCTGTGATAGGAAAATGCTTTTTTTTTCATTTTCTGCTTTTGCTTTGATTATTAAACAGGAAAGTCTGTTATGCCAACATGATGTAATACTGTTGAGGAGCAGATAAATGTGCATGTTATCACTCCGCAAACACAATGAATTTGGTTTAGTTCACTGAAAGCTTTTCCTTACCCATTCATTTTTGGAATGTGTAGTCTAAGGCGGAGCAAGGTCAGGTCTAATTTTGTTATATTATCCCCACCCATGTAAGGAAATTCTTAGCCATCAACATCAGCTATATTGTTTCCTGAACTGTTACAGGAGCTTTATTTTCAAAATATTAAACACTTGCCAACATTTTTAATGCTAAGTGTAGGAAAAAAATAATACAAATAAGCTGTTGAGTAGCATTAAGCTTGCTGACACTTGTAGCCAAATATAAGCGAATTATACATTAATACTGGCATTCAGTAGAAGAATCCTACCTATGGGAATTGTTGTCCTCTGTTCCTGTTGAAATAAAAATTAGATTTTTTTTCATTTAAAAATAAAAAGCTATATATGGTCTTCATTTTAGAGGGATCCAGATTGGTTTAAAACAGGGTAGCGTAAGCACATGCTATGAGATTTTGCAGACTTCTACCTACCTCCCTGAAGGCGTTACTCATTTGATGACCGTACTCCAGTCACGTCAACTGTCCGACCATGTCTGCGTAATCTCAAGCACATAATTTTATGATAATCATAATTCGCACTTCTAATGTCAGTTCATTTAACAAAAACACCACGTGCTTCAGCAGTCTCTGCTCAAGAGATGATAGTTTCTAGGGTCAGAAGGGACCTGAGCTGATCATCTAGTCCAACTCCCTGCCATGGCAGGAAAGAGTACTGGGGTCAAACGACCCCAGCAAGGGGTACATCCGGCCTTCTCTTAAAGACCCCCAGGGTAGGAGCCAGCACTTCTCTTGGAAGTTGGTTCCAGATCCTAGCCGCCCTGACCGTGAAGTAGCGTCTCCTGATATCCAGCCTAAATCTCCCCTCTGCCAGCTTGTGACCGTTATTCCTGGTCACTCCTGGCGGTGCTCGGGGGAACAGGGACTCCCCCAATGCCTGCTGATCCCCCCTGACTAGTTTATAACAGGCCACTAGATCCCCTCAGCCTCCTCTTGTGGAGGCTGAACAGGTTCAGGTCCCGTAGCCTCTCCTCGTAGGGCCTGCCCTGCTGCCCCGATCATGCGAGTGGCCTCCTCTGGACCCTCTCCATGCTGGCCACATCCCTCCTGAAGTGCGGTGCCCAGAACTGGACGCAGTACTCCCGCTGCGGCCTGACCAGTGCCGCATAGACCTGACCAGTGCTGTATGATGGAGTAGAATATCACCAATGAGTTGGGTAATTATTAAAATGGACTGACGGTACCCGTCTGCACTGTTCCTGGTTCAAACAATTTCTATTTGACATTGAAAGAAAGATTAAAAAAAAAAAAAAATCAAGATGCTGGGGTTTGGGGTTGTGGGGGCGGGGGAGAGGGGTTGAGTTTTTCAGGAATACAAATGTTTTTAAGATTTCTGCTTTATGATGTTATAATACAAAAACAGGAGTTCTCAGATCCTACATAACTGAGGCTAATAAAGGCTAAAGTAAAAGCCATCAACCCCTTTTATATTTTCAGTTATGTGAATTAACGGGAGTTTTTGAACGCGGGCAGTTCTGTTTCAGCGGAATGATCTGCTAAAGACTGTAGGAGGAAGTCTTCCAAATGCAAAGCACTTACCATTTCTGAAGTTCATTTTTTCTTAAATCGTCAAGCACTTCAAGGTGTGCAGTAACACAGCAGTTTTTAAACTGTGTTCTGCAGACCCCTGGCTCATCAGGGAGAGATTGGGGGTGAAGGCAAAGCGGGCCAGGAAATGGTGCAATGCCATTGCTGGGCCAGGTTACCTGCCTCTGCATAGGGTAGGGGCTGTGTGGCTGAAGTGATGTGCAAGGGTTTTGTGACTTTAGGAAGCTGGAAAACCAGTGGTGTAACAGAATATAAAATGAACAAAACCACTGCATTTGCTAACTAGAGAGAGAAGTTGCCAAAATGTTTTGTTAAATATTGGAATTAAAACAGAAACTCATGAAGCTGAGGGAATTCATACGCTGTTTATTACTAGACTCTTCAAAATCAGATACTCCAAATTCTATTTTCAAAATATTAAGAACATTTTATTCTTCAAGGCTATTTCAATGGCTGTTTATATTTAAATGGAGTCCTCCAGCTATCAGTGGCCTTAATCTCTCCCTTACGTCATGAGGCTTGGATTCCTGATAAGAAATCCAATGGTATTTCTTTCAGATAATTTCCAACTGGTACAAACTATTTCATATTAAGAATCGCTTGTTTACTTAGAAGAACTATTGCGCATTATATAACATGATATTGTCTTTTTTTTCTTATATGAAAAATTAATTGGTAAAAATTGCCTGATTTCTTTTTACATAGGTACTATTTTACGGGCAAATTTTTGGTGCTGCTTTAATATGATTAAAAATACCTGCTAAAATTCAGGAATCAAGCAAATACTGTGGAAATGCAGCAAGGCTTGTTTTTTTGCACGCCTCCCCCCCCCCCCCAGTTTACTTTTGAAGCTGTAGGTAGAAATTTTTAAAAAGATCTGGTTTGGATCTGAATTGCACTGCTGTAGTCCCTGCTGTTCTAAAGAAACGGCTAAAGAGTCCTAGGATTTGTATTAAGTTATTGAATGACTTATTTTTGACTCTTATTCAGTATGTAAGAACAAGACTGGATATCTAGAACAAGCCTGGATATCTGGAATTTCTGACTTGGATTCCCCCTGTGTTTTGCAAGTCACTTAACACATGGTTCTGATTGGAAAAGTTTCTCTGTCATTGTTGGCAGTCCCTTAATTCAAGGATAATATCTACTATGACTTGTTGATGGGTCTTGAGATGACTTAAGAGTCCAGTCTTGAACCACAGATCCAACCACAGAAGTTGCAGGTCCTTCCACAGGGGAAGAGTAAGCAGCAGGCTGGGTTTCCTCTCCTTTTCCTTCCTCTGCTGTCCTGTGCTTTGAGGCAAGACACTTTACTTCAAAGCAGGCTGCTGCTTGGTTGAGGTTGTGGCACCACTGGAGTCTCTGGCTGCCAGCTCCTCCCAACTCTCAAGGTCAGCATCCATTGTCTTGAGGTATGCCGCCAATGTCTGTGTTTCCTCTGGCTACTGTGAGATCTCAGGTCATTACTGAGCTAGAAGTGGGGCACTTGTTTTGATAGTCAGGCATCCACACACAGTGTCCAGTCCAACAAAGTTGGTACTTGAGGATCACCAACTCAATGCTGGCTTCAGCAAGGATACTGGTGTTTGTGCTGTGACCCGCTCATTTGATATGAAGGATTTTCCAAAGGTACTGCTGGTGATACCTCCTCAAGCTGTTTAGAGGCTGACAGAAGATCATCCATGTTTCACATTGATAGAGGAGAGTAGGGATGATGACTGCATTGTAGACTTGGATC
This sequence comes from Crocodylus siamensis, assembly GCF_052110815.1. NCBI lineage: Eukaryota > Metazoa > Chordata > Crocodylia > Crocodylidae > Crocodylus > Crocodylus siamensis. Next base: position 415,947,300 of record NC_143395.1, on the reverse strand, counting down.
TTGGTGACTTTCCGGAGATCACAATGAATAGAGACAAGTGACTTTCTAAAGGAGGCGTTTGTGCACTGGATCCTGTGCTGGATCTCCTCATCAATGTTCACTCTCTAAGAAAGGTGGCTACCAAGATAGGGGAAGTGTTTGACTATATCCAGGGTTTTTCCCTCAATGGTAATTAAGAGAGGGAGGCCACAGTCATGGCCTGGAACAAGCTGATAGAGCTAATGTTAGTCGTCTTAATATTGAGCGAGAGGGCCAAACTTTGGTAAGCTTCTCCATAAAGATGCAATGCAGTCTGGAGGTTTTCTTCATTGTGTGCAAGGATGGTACGGTCGTTGACATATTAAAGATCAAGGTTGGTTGTTTTGAGTACTTTCGTCTTCAAGCAAAGTGACCCAAATTGATGAGCCCTCCATCTGTTCAGTATTCAGTGTCAGTCCTTAATGAGAACCAAGATGACTGTAAAAAAAAAAAAAAAGAATATGAAAAACAGAGTTGGGACAATGATGCATCCTTGCTTTAGCCCAATTTGGATGTCAAATGGCTCCATCTCCAATCCACTAAATATAATGATCGCAGTCATCTGGTCATGGTGGAGCCTCAGGACCTTGATGTACTTTTCAGGACATCCAGAGCTGGCCAGCATTTTCCACATGGTTTCACAACTGATGAAATCAAAGCCTGTAGTAAGTATAGTGAAGGCCATATGCAGGTCCTGATGTTGTTCCCAACAATTTTCTTGGACTTGGTGAGCAACAAAGACCATGTCAATTGCCCCGCCCCACGGGATGTTCTGAAACCACACTGATTTAACCTCTGCTTTAATTATATTTGTATTCTTATATCAAACATAGTAGTTATTTATCATCAGGGATCTTAGTTTTCTCTGCGGAAAAAGTGGACAATTTCTTCTTTTAAAAAACACAAAATCCATGTTTTTCCACAATGTACCAAAAGTGCAGCGGCATCCCACAGCGAGTAACGCTACTTGTGCTCTTTTATTTTTGCCGCGGTTTTTGCCTCTTGGCCAATCAGTGGGCAGGGAAGGAGGTACACTGCTGATTACCTGAGACACAAAAATAAGAGCAGAAATGGTGCCACACTTTCAGGAGATTGTGGAAAAATGTGGTTTCTACAGTTTTCCATAGTGAATGGAAAACTAGGATCCCTATTTATCATTTTACTTGGCAGCACTGACTATAATATCCACCTCTCCAGCTGGATATAGTTAACATTTTATAGACTAGACAAATGCAGTATTGCTCAAGGCAGCTTGTAACCAACCAGCACTATAGTCAATAGAATGTAATGGATGAAAGTGTCATTTTTGACATACCATCATGGTTTTATACACATCATTAGCTTTTTAATATGGGTGAAAGCTGCACACTTGCCCAGTGGGTTTATTTTGCTGGCATATAGGGTTGCATTATGTTGCGCTCACTTTAATAATTTCAGCTCTGACAGCTCAATATTTTTAAAGGGTTTTAAAGCCAGCTTTAATTAATGGAAGCATAAAGGCAGCAATACAATTCCCAGGAGCATAAGTCCTGACTGCATTGTGCACTTCGCAGCAGTGTATGGCAGGGTCTGCTCCAGCGCTCTGTGCTGCTTGTTAACCGTCTGCCTAAGTAAGGTTTGGGAGTTGCAGTTGGTATTAAAGCTGTGGATGAAATAGGAAAATCTTGAAGCTAATGTTACATCTCCTGTTTCTTCTAAAAGCAGTCCCAAAGGCATGGACCACAGCTGTAGAATAAAAATAAAAGGCATGAGAGAATTTATTTTTAATTTTAATGGAAAGCAAGTTTCAAAATAAGAAAGGTTGGGTGGCAGGGAATGAAGATGCGCTTTGTCTAATGTAGAAGGGCATACAAGTCTGAAATGAGTCTTAGAGAATGATCTGTGAAGGACTTCTTCATTTTAATTGCTTGAGGTCCTCCATTTTAACATATTTTCACATTTCTAGCTCCTGTAAAAACAGCAGATCCTCGTGAATGGAGCATTTATAACCAGGCTGTATAAATGGTCAGTAGAGCTGCATTCATAATAAGCATTTGGTCTGAAAAATGTAATTCACTCCATCATGAAAACCAAATGTTCCTTTCTAGTGTTTTCAGCATTGCAGTGCTCATGCAGTCCTCCTTAGGAGTGAATAAGCCAGTATGTGAGAATCTCTAACTTTCTCGGTACTCTCTGAAAGTGTCAGAGTGACCAGCTGCTGGACGTATGAGCATACCACGTACAAAGGTAGAGTATGAACATACCATGTTCAGATGTGATGGTGAAAAGTCTATGATTACTTGCTTATTTAAAATAATCAAACTTGGGGAATTCAGAAGCTGAGATTCCAGAAGCAACATTAGCTTGTTTGCCTTGCATATCCTGCACATTGCTGGCCTCAGCTTTCTCTGGCCTGTGGGCAACAGTACTGAGCACAGAACGTGCTGCAGGAAACGTCATACATTACTCTCCCCATCAATCCAAAGAAACACAGATCTGTGAAAAGTGACCCCACGCAGTATCAGGGTGCCTTGTAGGCAACAAGTTGCTTGACAGCCATAGACTGGAAACCACTACTTTATTCAAATAATGATTTAATGACGTGACACATGGACCAAAGGACATAAGAACAGAAAAGAAGGCATATGTGCAAAGTGACCTAGTTTCTACTGGAAGGTTTTCTTTTGAATTTCTAGACATTTTGTCTGTTTAAGTGTGCATCCTTAATATCACATCAGCACGTTTTTCTTTTTTTAGGTTAAAAAAAATCTATTCTTATTAAGCCCCACATAGAATTTCATACAGTGAACTGAGAAGAACTATGTTGGCTTTTTATTTTATTTACCTGGAATATTCTTGATTTGCATTTGCATGGCCTTTATCTTTTCAGGGAAAAGGGATTCTTGCCTCTTGCACCATCTCTGGAATATAGAATGGTTCTTCCTCCCTCTGTCCCTTCCCTCTGCCCCCCTCTTACCCTCCCAAATCTTGTGAACAGCAGGAAACTTTATATTCACCCAATTGGACGATAAGAAAGTGGGAGAGAGTAGTGCTGTCTAGATTAAAGCAGTGGTTCTCAGCCTTTTTAGACTTGAGGCACCCATTGTTAGACTCGAGACTCCCCTCAGAAGATGTCAGCTTTTAGTTTTCTCTTATTTTTGACTACGGAAAAATAAGAGAGCATTTTTGTTTGTTTGTTTTTTGCAAAGAACTCAACAGGTCAGAATATTTTTTAACAAACCCGGAATTTTCAAATAAGAATCTGTATCATCTTGTGAGTTATGTTTGCACCCCCAACAGTGCTAACATTGTGTGGCGTCTTATGGTACCCTTGAAAGGATCTCAAAGCACCCCAGCATGCTGCAGCCCCGTGTTTAGAATCACTGGATTAGTCTACTAAAATCTTAGCTGTTGCCCTAAGCTTAAAAATGTGATTTCCACCCACTGGGTACATCTACAGATTCCATTAATGAGATGCAATGAACTCCAGAGTTCTCAGAGCCGAAGTCAGCTGCTCCCTGGTGCAGTGTCTACACATGCGCCTGGGACAGCAGCACTTTGAGCCAGGTCTGAGCTGGCAGCAGGCTCAGGGACTCTGCCACCCGATGCCACCACCTAGAGCCTGGGGCTGAGGCACTGGCTGGGGCGTAGGGGTGGAACACTTACAGAGCCATGTGGCTAGGTGGCAGGCAGGAGTCTGACCCCCACCTGGTCAGCTCAGTAAATGACTCCATCATAAGATATTCCTGCCCCCAACAGTGCTATCTTACAATGGAGTTAAGTAATTTACTGCGCCCCAATACTGGTGCACATGTAGACTGTCATACTTTCCTATGGAACTAATTGGTCAGCTCCTCAGTAAAGCTCATGTGTAGATGCACCCACTTATAACTATATTCACTCCAAAAACTAATCTTCATTGAGGATAAGCTCCAGGTCTGATATCTAGTTTCACTTATTTTTGGCCATAACTGAGTGTTTAAATGACTTTTATTATTTTTACAAAAACAAACCTCTTTTTTCCATTACTAGCAAATGCCTAGAAGCATAGAAAGTCCAGCACAAATGATGAATGTTTTAGAGAGCTGTGTGAACATAGCTTATAACTGAAAAGGCTTTTAAAATGGATTCAGCACCTCTTACAAGGATTGCATCACCCAATTCTTTTATCACATCTTCCTCCCCTTAGATATTGTTATGGAATTAGAGGCTGTCTCTTAGGGCTTGCACAAAGTTGCACTGGTTTAAGTTGTAGCACTGGTTTCACTAAAACAATATAAATTTGTGCAGAAACATACTGGTTGAAATCTGGTTTATCCCATTAAAACCAATATAGGCTAGGTTTAAACATAGATAATTGTGTAGGCACATGCACAAAGTCGCATTGGTTTAACAACCAAACTTAACAAACCAGCATAATATTATGTGTAGACTAGGCCTCTCAATGTGGTTTTACAGTAGCTGGCACAATAGGGCACTTGAGCTCAACTTCAGCGTCTATTCATGGTTTAAAACATGAAATCAGTTTGCGTTCAGCCTGTGGTATTTATGTGCATGGCTAGGTTGTGTGCACATATGTAAAATAATGATTACCTAATAATGTTCACTATAGCCAGTCTTCTCTTTGTATTTCATATTATAGCTTTTATTTATTGAGTAGCCCACTAATGGCACTTAGACCATTGTACAATAATTGAAAGTACATTCTACCCAGTAGGAGTTACATATCCTTTTGCTTGCAAGGTCACTTATTTCTCATAGTGTATCCTTAAGCAAATTCATTTATCCAAACCTGACCTCCCCATTCTGCAGTGGATACATTTCACAACTGAATGGAAAATATGCTATTGTTAAAATGCTTTGTGGTGCCATCTAGTGGAAAGGAGGCAGTGAGTGACCTACCATGAGTAACAAAATAGGTTTACCATTCACTGACTGCCGAGGCCATTCTGTCTGTAAGTGAATATGTGGCTCTTAGAACTAAAACAGATTTGTTCTCCATACTTTTGCAGTACTTACTTTTCTTTTATCATTCTTTCCCCCTTTATACAGGCTCTTGATGGGAATATATATGATCACCTTAAGGATTATTTAATGGCGTTCAGCAGGACTGAGCTAGAGACATGCCAAGCTGTACAGAATACATTCCAATTTTTGTTGGAGACTTCTTCCAGCAGGGTAAGTTTTAACCAAATTTTTTTTTATAATGGAAGAGACAAAATCATGCATTAAGTTGTGAGTCTCTTGGGTACCATATTCTTTCAAACTTAAGATGTCCTTTAATTTAAGATGCACCCGTTTTCTGACTCTCAGCTTAAGAAAATAACCCTTCAAATAAAGACGAATTTACAAGAACATAACCTCTGTGTTGTGCATATAAGCTCTTTTTACTTTTTTATTAAACATGCCATTTTTAGAAGAAATATTTGTTTTAAAAGGTGGATTCTATATTTGAAGGAAATAATTACCAACAAGTAAAAGGCACGTTGAAGGTGCATTGTGTTGGTTTATACCTGTACTGCGTTCACTTTAACAAATTGGGGCTTTTCCCTGTTCCTGCAAAAATACTGCATTCTCCTGAGTGCATTTGCATTCTACATCTTTCAGTACTGCAGCAGTAATTGGGAAGTGTTCTTGCTTCACGTTTTGAAAGAAGCTGAACTTCAGTGTACTTGAAGGCCTTATGCAATGTTATCTGTAGCAATATTAGCCATTATCAGCTGTTCAGATTTTTTTTTTCAATAACTCATTGTTTTGGTTAAAAGTTATATCCTGTTCGTGTTTGGAAATAAAAGCAGGAAGTGTAGAAAGCACATCAGAGTTTTGTAATTACATCCTTTGTCCCCAAGAATGATCTGTAAGGTCCCTTCCAGCCCCTAATGATCTATGAATCTAAGTAACCAAAATCAGAAATAAGACTGGTTATTTCCAGAGTCCATCTTCTGGTAGTTTCGTAGTTCATCTCCAGCAAACCCTGAATCTGTTAGATTCCATTACATCCCCAAACCAGGTTAGTCCTGATGTATTTTGGATCATTTGTAATATTCCTTGTATAAACCGTGACCACTGCCACAGAAACGGTGCATGCTTGCAATTTTGATTGTCAAGACCTGCAGAGAAACAAAGCTAAATATTTTTTGGGACTCATCCTCTGTTCGTCTTAGTAGTTTAGGAGTCAGGACCCTACATTTTAATTAGGTACAGTATAACAGTCACATTTAACTGCCTGCAATATAGCCAGTCTTGATGAATTTATTGGCAGTTTCAGAGGAGGAAGTAAAAAATATCTTTTTTCGCTTCCATGAGAGAAGCTCACACCATTAATTTGTATTAGCATACATCCTGCAACACCTCTCAAAGAAATGACATTTTCCCTGATGTAGTTACTCTCCAGTGATTAGCAGTATATAGTACCCCTTTATCAAGCTTCTGCACATTGATTCCTCATTTTGCTCTGTTTATTAAATGCTTTGTATTCAGAATACTACGTGCATTTCCAAGCTTTTTTAGGAGAATCAGCTATTTAAACAGCCATTTCCAGAGGTCATTTGCATAGAAAATACCTTTGTCATTTATTTTATTGAGTTTAGCTAGAAAGAGAGAACATGTACCAGCAAGCTTATATTCAGCCAGTTGCCTGCAGGTATAATTTATTTTAGGTAGTAGTAATGTTTTGCTGTATGTTTGGGGGAAAATCATTCTGTTTTCAGCTTCTCCAAGATACCACAACACCTGGAGAAGCAGCAAAAAAAACAACCATAGCTGTCATGTCTGAACAGAGCTTTAACAGCTGTCATCTACTTCGTTTATTCTGGTGTTAACTCATTCTTTTTGTCTTCCTTTTTTCCATCACTAAAAGTCTGGATGACATTTCTGCTTATTGGCTGGGTGCACCAGTATGAAACCATACAGCCACGTGATAAATGTGCTTGTTAACGTTTATATAAACAGCTTATCCAAGACAAAAGGCATGGATTAAAGTTGTGCATATATAAAAACTCAGCAAGGTAGAATGACCAGAGAGAACTAGCTAAGCCACTGAAATTCTTCTTTCCATTTCTCTGCCCTCAGCCCTGCAGCATTTCCTAAAAGTCAGGGTAGCAGGAATCAGTCAGACCAAAGGTGCGAGAGGTGAATTTAAGAAGTTAAGAGCACTTTACTAAAAGTTCATTTAAGTTGGGAGGACTTTCCTAAGAGCTACGGGTATATTTGTAAAATTGCCAGTGGTGGAACATATGAACGTGTGCCCGTTCGAATAGTTCTGTTCTTCAAAATAAAATTTGCATGTCAAGTTCTTCGGATAGCCAAGATCCAAACCACGTATTGTGTACTGTGATCACTTCCTCTTTGCCTGCCAGTTTTAAATACCACACTTTAAACATGCAATATTGCGTATGGGAAAACAACTTAACATCCTTTGTAGGTTTTTTTCATAGATGTTAGGGGCTGGAAAGGACCTTACAAGATCATCGGGTCGAGCCCCAAAGTAATTTTTTTAGCTATTTTTCATCTGAACCCTCTGAGAATGTGGGCTTATAGTTTAAAATAAATAAAAAAATTGAAAGGCCAGCCTACCATTATGATAGGGGCTTTTTTAGAAAACATCCCCAAAATAGTTTGTTCTATTAAATGGAACTAGATATGAATGTGACATAACATGTGGTGGTACAGAGGTTTTACTGGTGGTAACTTGGGTAATAATGTTCATAACTCCCTTCCAAGAAATAGAATTATTTCACAATCTGAAAGATGCAGCTAAACTTACAATTTACTTGTCTGTTTTTACTCGAGGACTTTCCCCTTTTATTTCAATTCAACTTGGAGGTTAATTTTGCTTGGGACATCTCAGTAACCCAAAAACAGCTAATGGGATTTTACTGAATTTCATTGATAGTTTTTTGTTGAGAAGATATACCAATTCAGCTTGCAGCATGCATTTGATATATAAGTTAGCATATGCTAACTATTTTGGATGTAGATGTACCCAAGAAGAGAATGTGTTTAATCATCATTTATTGCATATAAAAAGTTTCTATTAGTGAGGCATCCAGTTAATTTCTGAATGGACAAATACAGGTTTACCTGGGCAGGTTGATGAGGAATTCTGAGATTTTTGAGTTGCATAAATTGGTCTCTTCCAAAAATAAAGAAATGCTAGACCTACTGTGCATTGTGTTCCAGAAGTGTTAATTTGCCAGCCACGTATACATTATTACTACTGTCCTGTATATAGTCTGTCAGTCATTCATAGCAAAATAATCCTTTTGAGAGGAAATTTTCCCGGCATTGCCTTTTCAAGGTGACTTTTCTTTGAAAAACTGAGCCGCATTTGTGTTGTGCAGCTGTAGGAAGCAAGTTGCTTTCTGTGCTAAATTAACTGGAAAACGTTCTGTGTGTTAAAACTTCCAGTGCATCCTGTTAACTGTCCCCAGTGAGGCTTGCTGACTGTTACATTTCAGAAATGGTTTGAAATAGTTGTGAATGTTTGAAAATGGCCCTTTGAGCATGCATCCCATTTCCAGGCATCTCTCAAGAGCAGTGCATTGGCAGCCCCTGTGTCCCTCACTTTTCCTCAGTCCTTTGTATTCACTTGTAGGCAGCTTTTTCAAACATACAATGATTAGGTGATATATATGCATCACAAAACGAGGCATGGGCAGTCAACCTAATGACTAGTGTTAGGCTGAAGTCGGAGGTCAGTGAATAGCCAGGTCTGAACCAGGGGGCTGGAGCCTGAGATGGATCCAAGTTGACAGGTGGGGCAGAAGGCAGGGAGCATGCCAGGTCAGGTACCTGGAGGTCTGAGTCCAGAACGAGGCAAATCAAATCATAAAGCAGAGACAATTGTCAGTTTGCACCAGGACATCAGGTCTGGGATCAGGAGTACTGCAACATGGAGACAGCAGTGCTGTCTGCAGGAGCCTTGTTGTTCAGATAACCTCCTCTCTGGCCTTGCATGGTCTGGAGGGACCAATCTGCAGCCACACATGGGAGGTCTGGTCACACATGGGAGGTCTTCTCATGGTGGAGCTCCTTCCCTACTGCTCCATCTTTGGCTGCAAGCTGTGGCCTGAGATGATGCTTGCCTCCCAAGTCTCCATGTTGGGGTGTCAGGACCAGATCTTGACAGTTTGGTCCAGAGGCATACATATATAGATGGCTTTCAGTCAAAAATACTGTACTTAGGGAAAGACTGATCTAGCCCTTCCAAATGCTAGCTGAAAGGTGAGGGTACAAGGTAATGTTCTGCTTCTTGGTTGCTTGCAAGTTAAGAAGTTTGCCAGTATATGCTTTTCCTCCCTATTGGCTTGACCGTTTGCCATCTTATTCCAAGCCTACGTGATAGAGTCTAATATGCAGCGCACCCTGAGTTCAGTATACTCATTGCTCATTGCTCATTTTACTCATTTTATTGAAATCTGACATGTTGATAAATAGCCCTTATTTAAACATGCAATCATTATAGCAGAATCTTTCACCGTATGTGACTGAGTGACATGACCAAACCCTCCCAAAGCTGCAAATCATCCTGTTGTCTCCCAGCTGTAAACCCCCAAACAAAATTCCTGGTTCCTTTCAGCACTAGGTCTTCTACACATATTTTAATGTGGTTATGGTAAGGTGCATACATTTAATTGTGTAGCCTAATCTCAGTTCAGTCACGTATGGTTTGTTTTCACCCATAATCAGCACATACGTAGATGCACATGTTTATGTATACTCGAGCAGGGGTGTCAAACTCGGCCCTTGTCGCAGGCTAGATCTGGACGCAGCAGCATGGGGGACAGTGCAGCTGTCACTCACCCTCCATCACTGATGGATTTTCCCAGTAGGGCACCCCACCCAGCAGGTCCTGCCCCTGATTTCTGGGCCTCTAGGGACACCCTGGGAGCCAAACAGCACTGATCTGCAGGCCATATGCTTGACACCTCTGGACTAGAACACTTGTCTAGTAATAGAAGAGAATTTTGGAAGATCTCTACAGTTAACAGAGTCTCTCCATTAGGAAAAATTTGGCAACTGGGGAAAAGAGGGACACGAGGGAAGTTTAAAGTAGGGAACACGGTTGACTTCATCCAGAAAATACCTTCCTGCTTTCTCCTGTGCATCTGTATGCAACCATCTGCAGAACTACCACATCCTCGAAACTGTCCTTGTTCTCTCCATGGGACGGTCTTACTGAATCCTGCTGTTGTCTCGGGTCATATGCTTAGATGGCAAATGCTTTTGAATGGAGACAAGACGCTGCCAGCAGAAGGGAGCCCTGCTTCGTGCCGAGAACTTCTGGGCAGTACAGTAACACAAGCAGAATTATAATGTTTTTCTTTTACTTACGTTAATCCTTTACCTTTTGTATAACTCTGGAACTGAGAATTATAATCGCCACCAAATTGCCCAGACCGTCATATTCCCTAAGGCTAGATCGTACTGTGTATTGCACTGCAGTCTTTGCTAGGATGGGAAGGCCTAGTGAAGAAGAATAGAGACCTTTATTGTCATGCCTCCCTAGCATGCTAATAAATTTCTGGAAGAAATCTTCCTTTGGTTTTGGACTAAAGTAAATATTGCAAATAGGTTTAGCAGTGTCTCTTTGGCTGGTTTAGTATAATCTGAACCTGTATATGTAAAGAGAGAGGGAGAGAGAGGGACTTTTACAACATCAGATAATTCAAAACATCCTAAATGGAAAATTTTCAGAGGAGCAGTTTTCTTTGAGGACTTCTCTCAGGTTAACTTGAGGAGGTAATGGAAATATTTGTGATATAAAAAAATCACTTTTTCCTTACTTTCAATGTGAAATTTTTGCTAAATTTTGAGGTTAAATATTTTTATTGGACTTGGTTGTAAGTAATGTTGATATGGTGGTAGTAATTTTCTAACTTCAAATCTCGGGGCGTACCCTTCATTCAGCTGTATGGTTTGAAGCTTTATGTTACTCTGTCAATACAGAGATTCCCATGTATGTATGTTTTTAACAGTATGAAGTTGAAAGCAGAGTGATGTAAATAATGAAATGGAAAAATGTAGACCAGGAAATGCCAGAGTCTAATTAAATCTACCATCTACATTTTATATAGAGCATATTTAGAATTAATCCCAACATACATGCAGTCAGTGGTATGCAGTATGGATTTCATCTCTTGAATCCCTGGACTTCTCTATATTTAAATAGTAATGTGTTTTTATCGTTGTCTATAGTTTTGAAATATTTTCAGTAATTAAAGCCCTAAAATCTCTATTGAGATGTTCAGTCAGTTGTATTACTTTTAAAATATTCACATTACTAAGTATTTGTTTGTAAGTGCACGCTAGATTTTTGGTTTAACAATACATGTTGGAAATGGCAGGTTGCTGCGGCCTGAGTTTGACTAGTTAAAGCAGTTTTTGACCTGTGCAGCATTTACCCGGATGTAGAAGTTATGCCTACTTGAAAATGTTTCCACCTTGACTCTATATTCATATATACAAAACTAAATTTGAGCTTCCTTTTTTTTTCAAATATTTTATCACAACCATTCAAACTTCGACCATTCACAGAGAATTAGGCCATTTCGGTTTGTAAAGCAAAAATGGTATGCGAAGAACTATCCATAAGTAGATAAGGTATATTTTTTTGATACTGACTTAAATCAGGATTAGGTACTTAACCTCAGTCCTGAGCTTGGCCGTGTCAGGCAGCACAGTTGTGAGCAGTGCCGTGGAAAGATCGTTAGTCAGCTGCTGACTTCACCGTTTTCCCCCAGATAGTTTCCACTGGGCCTGTGCACAAGGAAGCTGTGAAATTCAGGCATAATATTTATCTAACGTTGTTGTGATAAAGTTATGTCCCAACTCTACAAAGTAATGGATGTCTGAACTGAATTTTGTTCACTTTTCAGGTGGTGCGGGATTACAATCTGCAGCTGTTTTTACAGGAGAACTCTGTATTTCGCAAACCACAACCCTTCCAGTTCCAGCCTAGTGACAGCGATACCGTAAGGGCTTTTCTGAATTCCATGGTTTTACTGCATTTTTTTGTAAATAAATATGACGGTAGCCTTGTTTGCTAGTCTTCCAGTCTTTGCCAATACAGCTGGTATTCCTGGAACGGGTAGAGGGTAATGACCTGATTTTACCAGCTGCTTTTCCTGTAGGTATGTAATTACAATTAAAGCGTTGAACAGATGGGGTGGCAATATCATCATCACCTGCAAGAGAACTGCACGTTTTTGCCTCCATGTTCCGTGACTACCAGCCCCTATATCTTGCATTTCTATTCTGAGCCTAAGCTGTTACTAAAATGGGTTAAACTGTATTGTGTTCTGGGAAGGTTCTCAAAACCCCCATAACTGTCGACTTAGACAAATAATTTACTAAAGTGCCAAATAAAATGTGCTGTGCCCTCCAGTTCACTCAAGAAAGTTATACAGGTTTTGGTCAAAGTAGGATACACTTAATAACCCAGTATTCTAGCCTAGTTTCTAAATGCGTGCAGCCAGTGTTATTCTAGAAAAATCAGTGGCAAACTTTTAAATGAGTAAATCACAGCATAATGGTTACTTTCCGGAAAGTTTGTTCATTTTTTTTTTAATAGTCATTTTTGGGGGTTTTTTCCCCTTTTTCCTCAAGTTAGGTAAAAGGAACAATTTAAAGTAAGTGCAGGTTTGAAGAGCAGACCTTTTACAGCTTTTTATTTCCCTGGCTCTCACTAAGTAAACTCTGCTTGGGGAAGACAGACGTGGCCCACATATTGAATGCTTAACCCCAGACATTGTGTTAATGGCTGTGTAATGGACTCCATGAATAACTTTGCCAGGAATAAGCACTAACAGCAGTAACAAAACTGTCCTTGCATTTCAGTGTTATCTTTTGGCTTTCCTCCTTAGCAAAAGATAAGCGATTTTTCATTTTTCCCGAACTTCTCGGTAGAGCAAGCTATTTACATAAAGTGCTAGGCTGTTCATAATGCAGTGTGCTGAATCTCTAACTGTATTTACATTGCAATTCTAACTGTATGCTGTGTGTTTTTGTCCTTGTGCTATCTTTGTCATTCAGAGTTTTAATGCAGTTCAGCTGGTGGATATTGAGCCCTCACCTGTCAGTGCTATGCGAATGACTATAGCAGAGGTATATGGTAGTATTTGTCATCGGTATTTGGCATTTGTGGTATTGCTTGTATGCATGCAGTAGGGGTGCTAAATTCACTCGCAAGCTTAAGTGGCAACTGAATGCATAATGTATAGCAAAGCTCACTCCATTTTGAGACCTATGTAGCTCGTTAAATTACCATTTTCTTGTTTTAAGTTATGTTAATTGCGAGGCTCAGTTTCTCACTTATCGTCTTGCCTTCTGAAGTATCTTGTGCTCTCGCACATCATTTGTAATTAACATTGTAATCTGTCAGGGAATGAATTAAAATTTCACAACTTGGGGTACAGTGAACTATATAATTGTCACCTTCTGACACATATGAGGGAAGCGTATGCCAGAATTTCATCTTCTTATATAATTGAAAGCCCTTGAGTACATGTGAGACAAGGTGCCTTCGACAATATTGTTTTTAATTAGAATACATCGCAGGCCAATGTTTCCATGTGTGATAAGGGACCTTGGCATGTGATAAGTAAAGTTGATTGCTTTGGAAAGTACCTAGGACTCTTCTCCTTTTTTTTTTTCAACAGACCTTTACCAGAAAACTCTTACAGTATAAAAAGCAGCCACTGATATGTGCCGATGACCCATGGTTCCCTTATCTTACCAAATTAATTCTTCCTATTTTCCAGACAAGGCTCTTTGGGTAAACGCGATATCTTTTATTAGATTAACTAAGAAGTTGGCAAAATTGTTCTTTGCAAGCTTTGGGGCACAAACACCCTCCTTAATAAACATTCATACGTTCCTCAGAATTGAAACTAGGCTTGTTCTTTGACAGGGCTATGGTATATTCTGATTTTATTTTATTTTTTGGAATATACATCCCTGAGATTAGCAAAGCTTCAAGATCCTTCTAGAAGGCAACACCAGAGCATCCCATCATCCAGAGGCATGGCCCCGTCTTTTGAAGGCAGTATTTTTTCACGTGCCTGCGCATGCCCAAGTTGAGCACTTTGCTTCCTTCCTTGCATAGCGTTTTCATGAAATTTTAGATGTCACCAGCTTTCAAAGAAAATCATACAAAATTCATGTAAAAAGTTGTGTGTTCTAGGGTGGTGACTGGGGCTGTGTGAAAGTGGGGGCAGTATTTTTAGGACCTTTTGCCCCCCATATATATATGCTAAAATTAGATCCGAGGGCTGGGAAGGGACTGCCAGAGCCAGCAGGTAGTGTCCTGCCCTCACAGACAACCACGTATCCAAAAGGAACCAAGGAGCAGCCAGTCGTGCAGGCCACAGCCATAAAGCACATGACAAAAAGAGCCCCTGAAGTGTGATGCAGGAAGAAAGCAAGGGAGATGACGGCTCCCCCAAGGTGGAATTAAGATATGCCCCAGTGATCCCAGGAAGTACTATGGCCCCCATTCCAGAGGAAGGCAAAACAGCCCAAGATTTTTGGTTCAGAAGTTGCAATAAGAATTCATTATTTTTTTTCTAGTTAGTCAAATTACAATCAATATTGAAGGATGCATAACTGTTGTGCATTTTTTGCCACTTATTTCCTGCCATTTTGTGAAGAAGACCTGCTAAAACCTAGTGGGCCAGTTGCCTTTTAATTTCTCTGGGATATGCATGATTATTATTTTCATGCTGAAAGATTAACTGTGAAGCAAACATACTACAGAGTGATCTGCTTTTCTGCCCTAACATTAATGCTAGCTTTTCTGCAGGTAAGTGCCTATACTGTTGCCTGGGACCCTGTTTGGGCCTTTTTGGTCATCCAGTAGTAGTGCAACCTGTGCAAAAATTAGGCTGAGAGAATATAAGGTAATAGTGAAGCTTGTAGTCAGAGACCTGCGAGACAAAGTTGTGAGTGTTTTTGCAAGTTCCAGTATCACTTGAACAGTTTTTATAGTTTTCAATATGAATGCTAAGGATATTGTATCAAGTATTGGCTTCCCACTTTAATGTAAAATGAAGAATTGTCATGCAGTCCCTGGGTTGCCCAATGCTGGGAAATAATAAGAGCACAGCTAAGGCAATGCCTTTATGGCCTTGCAGTAAGGGAGCACCTCAGCTTACTTTCAGCTTATTGTTTCCCCTAACACATGTAATTAGTACCAGTTTACAGAAGAAAGCGTTTTCAACAGAGTTTTTTCTGAAAGCACAATAAGGATTTTTTCACATCCCAAATGGGACCAAAACAAGAGAAATCTTGTTTAAGCAATGGATTAGGAAGACCAAAACATTGCATTTCAGGCAGGTGGGAAGCTTCTTACTGAAAAGTAATAAGAAGTCATTACAGTCCCCAAATATTTGGGGGAGGAAAAAAAATCCTGACTAGCAGTAGTTCATCCATTTAGGAGCCAAATGTACAGCTACATAAGGTATTAGAGAATGGTATAAAGAGAATAAAGGGTGTTTTGTGGGAACACTTGTCCCCAAAAGAAATGAGTGAGCTGGGAGAGAGGGCATTAATGGAGCAATAATGTAATGGAGAGTTTAATTATCAGGACATCTATTTAGAGGACAAAATGAACTTTTTAAGTCAACAGAAGTTCATTGTACAGCATACATGCTATGCTTCTCCACAGTGCTTAGATAAGCAGGCTATAAGGATATAGCAAAATATTGAAGGAAATTAGTCAGCTTTTTATTTCCTGATTGGAAAAACGGTCCTTTCCTTAAACTACATGTTATCATGTGAGAGAAAGTAACAAATAATCCAGTGTATCTTGGAAAGCAGAGGATAATGACATCAAAGAGCTGACATAAATTTTTTGAGGCGTTTCTTTCCTGTTTTTTAGGAACTTGTTCCCTGTGCAATTATTTGTCTCCTATATGTCACTGGCATTGGGTTTTTTTCTCTCAGCCCAGTTAAACCAATGTTCCTTGATATTAATGCTTACTAACCTAACCAAGTTAATTTTTTTAACAAATTATAAATTTAAATATAGAATTTTTGATCCTACTACATTGTCAGTATACTCTGTAGGGAGACAGGTTAGTAAGTCTCAGTTATGCTAATGGACATTCAGTGGCTGAATTCCTCCTGGGCGAGGATGGAGACAAAATTCTAAGTTGAATTTGGAAGCAGAGATAGTAAGTTAACTGTTTGCCTGAATTTGTGCAAGCATTTTGTTTGTTGAGGTTAACACACCTCTTAATAAAAGTATATGGGCCCAATTCTCATTTACATATAATATAATTCTGGTAGCAGGTAAAGGTGTTAAAGTGGCAATTCATTTTGTCCTTTAGATCAGGGGTATAAAATTCATCCAGCCCCGTGGGCTAGATGAGTGTTGCAGCGCTGGTCCATGGATGCCTTCTCCTTCCCTGTCCCTTAACACACCTACCTACCTACCTACATGTATTATATATAAATACTTATTATTATTATTTATTAATTGAAAAATAGCATGGTGTATTAACTGGTCACTGAAAAAGTAGGGACCCATATGTGTTCAGTTACACCCAGGGCATGCTTACATGAAGTCAGTGAGTCTAATGCACAGATATCTTGATCATAGAGCATATTCTCTTAACGTTCATCCCCAACAGTTTGAAAACAATTTGCAAACTATGGTCTTGATACTGCAGTTGGAGGCATATAGACAGATCTCTGTAGTTAGGAGACCCTCACTGACTTCTTTGGTACTCTTTGTGTTTTGGGATTGTGTGCCCACCTAGGTCAGATTGTACACCCTCTGGGCCCTATTCTGTTCTCTTATTGTAAACTGCCCTGCGTGTTTGTTGGGAAGGCCAGAATATCATCTGAATAAGCCAACTGCAAAATCGGGCCTTAATTTCCTGCCTGAAAAGTGAGTACACATTTTAGAACCAGTACAAAACAAATAGACATTTTTAGAAGTGGCATTCCTGGAAGATAAGCAAGATATGGTTAACTATTACCAACCTTTAGCATTGTGAGTTCTTGCTGAAAAAAAAATACAGCCGTCCAGTTCAGTAACTGCAGGTAATAAATGTCATCGGTCTTCAGAAGTTGGAGCTTTGTAAAGCTGCACATTTCTTGTGTAACTTGAAATATCCTGTGTTTGTCTGATATCACTGAAAATGCTTTTGTTTGAATTACCCTCCCTAGAGACACATTTATGGTCCAGGGCCTGAAATACAGTAATCATATTTGAGGTTTATTAAAAAGGTCAATTTGGAATTAAATGTGGAAGATAAAACTCTGGAGTCATCTGCTGTGTTATCTGTGGCTGAGTTTAACATTGTTTCTGACACATTTTGTTCATAGGAAATTTAAATTGTCTGACTATGGAAGTTTATGAAATTGAGACCCCGTGCTGATAATAACAGCATTTATTGCATTCAGTAAAAACTCTCCATGTCAAATTATGAACAAGTGGTTAAAGGTGACACTAGGTTGTGATAGTAACATGGTTTACAAAATTGGCCACTTGGGAGAAACACAGTTGCACAGAACTTCTCTCTATAGATGTTTTCAGTCATTTTCTTAACGTTAGTATCTCTGTGCCAAGGTTAATTCAAAAGATCAGCCTTTTCACTCTGGATGCCTGAAAAACAGCCATTCTTCTACATTTCTGTTTATAAGACAATGTGTTATATATGAGAGCAACTAGATGCAAACACAGCTGCTGTGATAGTTGGCGTACCAGACATAGAACGTGAGAAATTGTAAAAGTCTGTGCGGGTTGCACTGTATGCTATAGCAGAAGAATACGTTGTGTTTTAGTTCCTTTGCATGAATATTAGTGAGAAGATTTGAAAAAATTTAAACACAAACCCATAAAAGATGGATTTAATTCTTCCATGGTTGGCGATATATAAATTCTGTCTGATCTAACAAAGTTATTTTAGTTTTTAAAAAAGAATAGAGACAGGCACTCAGACCACCGTTGAGATCTAATAGAGCTATTGATCACCAACATTTGACAGTGCCACCCTGACAGAGAAATGAGAAGTTCCACAGTATGCAAAAGTTTTATTTTAGAACTGTTTAACTTAGCCCATTATAACCCAAACAAAGCAATTTGAGATTCCAATCTTTCCTAAAACAAAGTCAAGATGTAGAGGCAGAGCCATAGCTTATCCAGGGACTCTATGCTAAAATGCTTAGTATCAACTACTTGGACAGCTTTATGTATATTTAATGTGCTAAAGAGAAAAATGTACTGCTTTAGAAGTGATTTGAAATACAGCTGTGATCCCAGAAAGCAAATAACACATCACAGTCTAAATTGCAAAATCTTCCTGTCCCTGGTGACTGACTTAATGGGCAATTATTAGCAATAGTAAAATAATAGCGTTACAATTACTTCTTCCACACAAAGATTGCTTCCAACAAATAATATTTCTGTTATGCCAAGTGCCAGATGGGTAGATTAAATATGGCTGTATTTGCCAACAGCAAGACCTTTTGGTGTAGAAGAATGTATTTTTAGCCAGCAAGTGACAACAATATATTGCTTATGATCCCAAAACTATTAAGCCTTTCTGAGCCCAGATGACATTGAAACGCCCTGACGCCCTCTTCTCCATGTACATATTCCGCTGCCTTGTGATAGACTGCATCTGTCTTGGTTTTAAAGTTCAATCCCTTTGGTTAGTACCCAGTGCCTAGTGGGATAGTCCCCTGCCTTTATCAATCAGAAGGCAGAGCACCTTTAGATGCTGACTGGTTCAAAGAGGCATAAGTGTTCAGAGGTGACTGACTGCTATGACAGAGTAGCATCTGATGAAGTAGGCTGTTACCTATGAAAGCTTATGTTGCTCCAGGGTGCCTGTGTGTAGAGCAGGCCAGAGGGGTCGGTGAGCATGCAGGGTGCCATGGTTAGGGAGGCAGTGCATACGTGCACTCACACACGCAGCATTTCCCAGCCCCCCAAGTCAGCTCCATTGCTGCAGGCAGGCAGGGACCTGGGGTGCAGACCAACAAAGCTGCTTGCAGTGGCCAGACTGGCCCAGCTCTCCCCCTCTCCTGCCCCCCCCCCCAAGCCTCCCGTCTCCAGCTGCTGTTCAGGTAGCGCCAGGCCAGGCAGTGCAGGCAGCTCTGCCTCCCTGCCAGACTGTGCCCCATGCCCCTGCCTACCTGCCTCTGCCTGCAGCAAAGCCTCTGACTTGGAGGGCAGGAATGGAGGGAGTGGGGGGAGCGACAAGATAGAAATTCACGGAGGATGCCCTTTTCCCATCTCTGCCTTCATATACTGCCTTATGTCTGACTTCGGACTACCTTAGCTAACTACTTCATCCTCTTAGTGGTCAGTGGGCACATCTACACATGCACTTCAGTTCTCAGTAGCCTATTTTACTGTGCATTAGAGCATCCCAGCATAAACCATGCTCAGACACCACTGCACAGTAAAAGTAGGCTACTGCAAATTAAGCATCACTAAAAAAGCATGCGCTTCTGTTACTGCACATTAGGGGAGCCTAATGCTCATTTAGTTAGTACCTTACCTCAGAGTTACCAAATTTAATGCTCAATAGCAAAAGTGCATTAATGAGCACGTAGACACGCCCAGTGTGTACAAAACCCAAGCTCCTCCTGGGCTGTTGCAAGGATCCGCCCAGCATCCTGGCTTTTTAATCCCTCTTTTCAAAACAGGGAACTAGATTATGGGAGATAAGAGAAGCTCATAACTGAATGCAAGATGTCTCAGGAACAAAAAACTTCACCAAAGTGTAGTTATGACACTCTGACACGAACCAGGAGATATGCCCAGGTGTGCCCTTTCCTGTCCTGGCCAGTTATGACCTTTCTTCCAGGTTCGGCAGGGAATTCCAGGATTAACGGTAGCAAGACCATCAAGATTTACATGAAAGCTGTTTGAAGGGGATAAATTAGAAGTAGGGATTTTAGATTGAAAATGTTCAGAATTCATTATTTTGCTAGATGAAAATAATTGAATCAGAATTATGCAGTTATGTGAATAATAACCAACTAAACTCAGTTGATGTGTCTCTTTTTTTTTCAATTTAAAATATGTCATGTTAATTCAATAGTGGACTTACATCCTTTTTGAATCTCTGGATCAGAATGAAATTGCAATCCTTGGAATTCTTTTAAATTGCAAAATACCGTTTGGAATAAAAATGTCATTGTGCTGAGCTGGTACGTTCTAGCTGATTCTTGGGCAGCTAAAACTAAAACTAAATGAGTTCTCTTCTGTAAGCACCAGATTTGACTCTTAGCACTATTCTTTGGGTTGTGTGAAACTTAAGTCATGCATATCCTAGAAAAGAATTGGATTAGAAGGTGGGTCTTGCAACGTGGCATTTGCATGGTAGCCTCCTATTCTGAGGAACAGTTTTGATTTTTAGGTATATTTTATGTTAGTGGTTTGCATGCCCTTTTCATTCATTCTTTCTCTTCCCTTTGTCAATCAGTTATTTTTTTTACCATAGGCTACAAAAACACTACAAGCGTTTAATTCAAGCAAGTCAATGTTTTTTCACTCCCCAAAGTACAGGAGTGCAGTCTGTGTCCAGCGTAATTGCATCTATGGGTGTATACATGCTGCATACTTGTCCCTTTTATAAGACAACTCTGGCACCTGTAATAGCCTTTCAAACAAAAATTGGAGACATGACACATGCGTCTGCAGACTAAATACAGTAATTAATTTGAGAAACAGCATATCATTGCTAGTCTGTCAGTGCTTCAGTCAGTGATTTCCTGTTCCCAGTGGACGGGTATTTTGCTCACTTGCTTTAGAAGGCTGAATTTTTAGCACATGACACTGCTTTCACTGTAATCCAAGCTCAGAGACTAAGACAGAAAGTTCAGCTATATTTAGCTCAGTTCTCTAGGCTCTTTCTTCCTCGCTACATCAGAACTGGTTTTGCTTTTCTTCTTTTTAAAGAGTTTAAACCAGATACCTTACAACTAGCTAAACCCCCAGTCCTGCCCTTGGGAACATGCTTAGCTTGAAGCTTTTGAGTGATCTACTGAAGTAATTGGAAATTAGTGGACTTTTCACACGCATTTAAGTTAGGCATGTGCCAAGTGTTTGCAGGGGTCTAAATTGGAGTCCTTTCTAGTAAATAGCTGTTCAAAGTTAAGGGGCTTTGGTGGTGTATATTAGATTATCATAAATTCTTTTCTTGTGACCTCTACTTGAAAACAGTGTGGCTTTGTATGTGTTCATATAGTGTCTAATTGAGACTTCCAAATGATATTTTGGTATAAATATATAAGAATGGAGCAGTTATAAAATGCTAAATATCAGTGACTCTATCCAATATCTAGTCATTAATGCTTATAAAGTGAGAAATGTTGCATTTATGTTGCATGTACATCAGTGTTGCATTGATACAGCCTACTGTCCCACTGCTGTCAGAGGGGAAGATGCCGATTCGGTTAATTGCTGTATTTTGCACAATGAGATGTGCAAGATGCATCTTAAACTAAAGCTATCTTTTTATTATTATTATTATTATTATTAATCCATTTGATGTTAATATTCTTAAATTTGTTGGGGATAGATGAGGCCAAGTTGGAAACAGCATAGTAAGTAAGTGGTGTAACCATTCTGGTTCAGTACCAGCATATTTGCCCTGTTGATATACCCTCCGGGCAGCAGCTAAGTTTGCTTTTGTATCTTTCTGCTTGAATGCTGAAGTATTTTTTTAAAATGCATAATGTTAGAAAGCAGTTGAAATGGGCAATATGTGCTTTAATCCAAATACACCGTTCAGGAGAAGCAGGATGAATGTGAACCCAGTCAGTGGGAAAATCAGTAATTTGTTACAGAGATGATTTCTGTGACCAACAAGAGAAGCCACATCAGGCTGTGAACTCTAAGGAGCTGTAGGAGGAAACCTCAAGTAGCAAGCATGGAAAAATGTATTTCCTTGATTAGGCTTTGTACAAACCTAGCCCAGGCAGCATAGGTCAGTACAATAATCTGTTGGTGATAGGAGGTAAAAACATCCTCTAGTGCAGCGGTCGTCACCCTCAGTAAATGCGAGCTGTTAGTTTTCATTCATTTTTTGACTATGGAAAAATAATCGAGCCATTTTTTATTGCAAATAACTCGGAGGCAGCAGTCGGTCAGAATACTTTTGACATTATGGATTCCTATTTGAAATCTCTTGTGTGAATCGTGTAGGTGTCTGCACACCTAATACACTAATATTGCACAGAACTCCATGGCACCCTTAAAAGAACTCGTCGCACCCTGGCGTGCTGCAACATCCTGGTTGAGAATCATTGATTTAGTGACATAGCTTGAGATAAATTGAGTGAATTGAAAGGTGTTGTAAATGCTGGAGAGAGAGAGAGATCATATAAAGGTACCTACAGAAGTTGTAGAAGTGCAAACAGAAGGCAAATGAATGAAGTTTGACCTGGAAAAAAACCCTCTTCCGTCACGGAAGTCATCTCTGTCTTTCTGACACCCGGGCTTTTAATCTCAACCTTATGTAACTTATCTCCCTTCTCATCCTCCTTGCTTCTCCAAATCCTTTTGCTCAGATGGTTGTGTAGCTTGCAGTGAGGCTTTGTTCTCATCTAATGCTTAAACCGCTTACAGGTTTGTTTGCTCTGTGCTTTGAGCCAAAAGACTTGGCTCTGTTAACTCAGACTTTGAGGGGACTCACGCTTTTACATTCAGAACTTCACGGTTAGTCCCACTTCTGGAGAAATATCTGGAAGCACTAAATCATTTCTCTCCATCTTAAAATTACTACCAGCATATATAGGACAATATTGACATTGTATTGGTGCCAGTGCAGATCTGGTTTAACAGGTCCCTGACTTGAGGGCCTCATAATCTACAAGGGGAAATATCCTTCCTTTCCCTTTCACCAAAGTTTATCTCCCTACATCCTATCTTACTCACTCCAAGCCCTAAGAAATGCTACCATTAAAATATGATTCTTCCCCTGCCACAATCAACTTACTCCCTCTTGCAAATTCTTACAATTCACATAACCCCATCTTTTTTTTCAAAGCTGGCCTGCTTACCCCTTTTTCTCTCTGCTTTGATTTTTCCTCTTCCTTCTACTGCCTGGTCTCCCCTTGCCTCTATTCAAGCCTTGTTTGCTGCCGCCTTCACGCGAGTCATTACAGGCCCGTTGATTAAGTCTGAAATTCTCCTCGCTATCATCTGTGCTTAAGCAATGATATATATCTATGGGAAAAAATTGGAGAGAGAAAAAGGATAGGGTAGCTGGTCTCTCAATAACATTCAAAATTACACTTGAAGATAGAGTATTTTCGTTTGGTGCCAGGGATACAATGAGCTATGGAATAAAATGAAGCCTATTTGACTGCTCAAGAGAAATTTTGTGGCAGTAAGACTAAAGTCATTTAGGGAAAGCAGTGAGAGCCTGTCTTGAGCCATTTAATCAAAGTTTAGGAAAAGCACTGGAGACTGTATTGTGAAAGGTCAGTTCTGCATTGGCAGATAACATTTTTTGGATCTTTTCTATCTCTAATTTCAGAGCAAGAATAGCAAGATTTAGACTGGTTGCTAACAGAACCACCACTATGCAGTATAGCTGGAGCAAATTAGGCCAGAATATTTATGGATGTCCAAGAGCATGTTTGCTGAACGTGACAGGGACTGTTTGGTGCAGAAGTTTAGTCCTTTACATCTAAAATGTATCCATAAGTGTACAGTTAATATTCTGTAGCCCTAAAACAAAATTGTAGAAAGGTGGAAGATAGAGATGATGATTAAATAGGGAAAAGCTTGCTTCCAACCTCAAGATTGTGCGTGATTAATTAGTTTAGCATATACAGAGGAACTTTTGTTGCCTTTGTGACACACTTTGAGAAGGGAGAGCTTTACTTTCTCATTTATTTGAGCAAGTTAAGATTTGACATAATGTTGGCACTGTATCAAAAACGTCTGATTTATAAAACACTTGGTTTGAAACTTGGCATAGTAGGTCTTGGTTTTGTGAAAAGGAAATTACCATTTTTATGCTGTTTTTTGCTTAAAATCTGTGTGAAATTATAATTAGATTTAGCACATTTGTATTATATTTGCTCTGTATGTTTAAAAGCCATTTTGGAGGGAAGAAGCATAAATGGTCCACTAGATCGGGGTGGCCAACTGACTGGGGAGGGGACAGGCAGCAGTGGTAGATAGGGCAGGGCACAGAAAACCCAAGCAGCGGATCAGGAGCGAAGCATCGGGCAGGGAGAAGAAAGCAGAGCTGCTGATTGGGCCGGAGAAGAGGACTGAAGTGGCACTCAGGGAGGGCATGGGGCTAATTTGTGGCATGCCTGCCAAAAAGATTACCCCCCCCCCACACTGCTTTAATTACATGGAATTCTTATTTTTAAACACTATATAAAGTTCATGTTCATCTTAGCAATGAAAGGTGATTTATGGTGAGACATTTTTTCGTATGCAGCTACAGGAGATAATGTCCTAGTAAATGATACTTCAGTTTCCTCTTCAAGTGTACAGCAGAGTTGAAACATTATTGTAGCCATGGTGGTCCAGGAAATATGTGAGAAACAAAGTGGGTTGGGGTGGGGTTTTTTGTCTGTTCTTTTTTTTCTGGTGATTATCTTTTACTGGACCAATAATATAGTTGGGAGAGATGTTAGACAAGCTTTTGGGCACAAGTGCCTTTCTTCAGGTCCAAGGAGGAAGCGAGACCTCAAGAAGGGCACTTGCACCCAAACGTTTGTCTAACATCTCTCCCCACTATACCACTAGTACGGGGAAAGAGATCACTGGAGAAACCTTGCTTCTATTCAGGAATGTCTTTCATTAAAAGTAATCTACATTCAGCCTTCATTCCCCTTGGTAAAACCTGTCTTGTCTTGAGAACAGTAAATTGTAAATTCTTTTGAACTTTGATGTGCTTTTATATTTGCAGTTTTCCGTAACATGAAATCATGACAGAGCTTATGAAAAATGGTGCTTTTTTTGTTGAAAGTTGTCTCGTTTCATGCAAACAAGAGTCAAGGCAAGGAAATACCAAGGGACTGATAAATACAAACTATATAAAGCTGTCATGTGGTGAAGTAACAATATTTTCTTACCAAGAGACAGCCTTAGCATGTAGTGCACTTGTTCACTCTCTGTTTTCCGTTCTAGAGTCGACAACTGGAGTCTGAAACTGGAACGACTGAAGAGCACAGCCTAAACAAGGAGGCCCGGAAGTGGGCCACCCGTGTAGCACGTGAGCACAAAAACATCATCCACAATCAACGGGTTAGTTGGCAAGAAAACATATTATATTTGTCTGTTTGCACTTTGGAGCCATGCCCTGCTGCCTAACAGGGGAGCCCCAAGGAGCAACTCTCATCTGTGTTTCTCCTCCTGCTTTCTGCTTTTCCTGTGGCGTAGCTTACCCCACGTCCCACCGTACTATTCCCTTCTGAGACAGCACAGTCCAGCTGCCTGATAGACTTGCTGCTATATGAGCATTTCTTTCCTAGACTATTTCAAATTCTCTTGCTTCTAATCTTGTTTGTCTACTGGTTAGCCATGGCACTCTTCTGCATCATAACTTCTCTCCTCTTCCTTCTCTTCATTGGCTCCATTGGCCCATCCTTGTTACCACCCATGCCTCTCTAGCTCAGACTGTCACTAACTGCTCTTTTTTCCCACTTGCATCTGGATTGTCTCTCACTTCCCATAATCACAAATCCGCGTTCCACATTAACACCCTCTTTGCTTTTGGTGACGTTTGCTCCAGTCCCTGCTTCTCCCTCCATCTCTGTCCTCCTCACCTCTGACACTTTGTTTCTGTCACTGCCTTCACCTCTCTTCTGCTACCATTTCTAATCTCTCACTTATCCCCCGACTCTCCTCCCCACCTCATCTCATTCCCTTATCAGGATTGTCCTTGAAGGTTTATCGCATCTCAGCTACGATGTCTCTTCATATCACGCTCTCTCCAGTTTCCAGATCTAACAGTCTCTCCACAGCTGCACTCTCTTCCTCTTCTCTTGAACTTCCCTTCTACATTCAGAGAACAGGAGCAATGTCAGGCTTCTCCTCTTGAGTTCCTGCCCCATCCAACACTTCTTTCCTTCCTCTTTCGAACAGGATTGAATCTGGTTCTTCCAGCTCTTCCCCATCTGCTTCATCTCTGATTTCAAGTCCTGCTCCCTCCCTTCTTCCCCCCCCACCAGCTATGATCTCCCACGTTAATGCTCAGTAACTTGAGCTTCCACATTCACGACCCATCCAACCTGCTTAGCTACCTCCTTTTGGCCCTTATCTGTTCATTTACCCTGCAGCCCTAGTTCTACTTGCTCACTCACCCACCACAAAGGCCTTCTGTTTGTTACGATTTCACCGAGCACCACTGTCTGTGGCTGGGCTTCCTTTCTCCCACCTTCTCATTGGTCTCAGCTCCTGATGCTGTTGCAGATACCTAGGTCCAAAATCCAATTGGCTTAAATCAGCAAGCCTTCACTAATGCACTATAAATTATCCCCCAGGACAGACTCCCTTTTCTTACTCCCCTGATATCTTACCTCATGACTCGGGTACTGAGCACATAGGCTTTGATGGACCAAGGTGCAAAGTTAATTCTAAATCCCGATCCTTCTCACCAACTCGACGCCTTCCTCACAGGAAGAAAGGCAGTCACTGAAGATTTCTAAGTCGTATGTAACACTTCAAACTCTATATAAAGAGTATTATCGAGGGCCTAAATATTAATAAATAAACATTCAAGTGATGATGTGTTTGACTGTACATCCATATAGTAGAGAGAAGCTCAATTCATTCTCCAAGGAGCGAGTCTTCAAGAACCAGTCTAACGCAGGCATGGCTCCTATTGACCACAGCAAAAGTATTGCAGAGCTGTCCAAACCTTTTAATGTTTTAAAGCACAATGTGGTGTTCTGTCATTTTACTTTTATTGCTGGATTAATGTTGAAAAATGTTGTGGAATTAGGTTTTAAAGAGGGTGTTATTGAAGAGAAGGTAGCTGGTTTCAGTTATAATACATTGTACCTTTTGTCACTCCCCATATGAACTAAAGCAGTTAGTTTTCCCAGGCATGGAGGCATCAGCCCTTAGGAAACTCCAGCTACTACTGAGTGCTATAGCAAAGTCTCTTCAGTCTTGTGGGATACCACAAGAACAGGATATCTGTCCTCTCCTCTCTACGTGGACTTCCCCTAAAATATCGAGTCAAATCCAAGGTCTTGGTTCCTCTCTCTAAAGGCATTTTTGTGCCTCAAGCCCAGCATAAGCTAATAGGTTGAGTGAGGTTCTGGAGTGAAGACTGTAGCTGACTTCTCTGCTGCTCTGGCACAATGGAAGTTTGACCTTAAGGATAAAGCCAGTCTGTCAGAGAGACAGAGAGTTTCTTCCAGTGCTGGACTGGGATGGAGATAAACTCCTGCAGGAACAGAGTCCTATCACAAGCTTACATTCTTCCTTTTCCAACACAAGATGCACTCGCTGATCAACCTCGCACAGGCTGCCCAATCCAAAAAATGCCAAGAGAAGATGCACTGCATTCACCATTCTCCCTAATTCTTCCCACAGGGAAGGGGTGAGAGAAACAGTGAACCACAAAGACACTTAGTCACATCACTTAGCACTACGGAGAATCACACTAATACTCTGGGAATGAGGATGATATAAGTCCCAATATGGACTGGGTTTCCAGGATCATGATAGTTGTTACAGCATGAAGGTTTTGCTAAAATGTTGAAGCATCCCATAGTGTTATTTTCTATAAGAGATTGCGCTTTTAAATGAGTGTTTGCTTCAGTCTGCAGTGTGTGCACTCTGTAGGGCACTACCACTCATCACTCTGGTACCTTAACTCCATGAATTGTCCCAAATATTAATCCAGCAGACAACGCACAAGAATATACTAAATATGTGGCATCTTTCTCTTACTATTAGACGCTCGAGGAGTTAGAGTGCCATGGCCCTGTGGTGTCTGAACAAAGCCGAGCAGAACTGGAACAAAAAATAGAGGAAGCCAGAGAGAGTATCCGCAAAGCCGAGGTAAGAGGGAAATTATTCATCATGTTGTTTGGCTCCTTATGCAGTAGCATATTTATTACAGCCACTTCATTTTTCACGTAAAAATCTAAGCTTCTACCATCAAAGGATCAGGGGACTTTAAGATACATCATTTCTCTTTGATTTCAGACCTCTCAAATCATTGCATCAATTTAGTGCAAGACTCAAGAGATTAAATGAGCAATGAAGAATGAAATAAAAACCTCCTGATGATCGAGTGATTAAATTTACTAGGTTTTTTTTGACAGTACACTGATCAAGGGTGTAAGAATTTCAGCATCTGTCTTCTCAAGTTAAAATGCTGGTAAAACAACCTGAGGCTGAAATAGTTTTCCCATACCTAAAGAAATTTAATATTGGCAGATGTTAATCATAAATCCACATTCAGGGTTTGGGATCCTTGTAGCAGCTAACAAATGTTCACTTGCACTGTGCGGCAGCAAATTTGATTTATAGATAGGAAAATAGCTGAAGTAATCTTTCTGATATCTCTGCATTTTTGTATTCTCCAAAAATACATTTGAAGAGGTTGTAGAAGGTTAATGAGACCTGTCCTAGGTTAAGGAAGAGCGGGAAAAAGGGGAATAGTGTCTTGATTTTCAACTAAGCCACGTTATGGTGTTAAAAGTTAACCATTATGGGTAGGGACCTAACTAAATTGTGATTGCACAGATTTGGCAGAAATTGCCAAATCAGGTGATTTCTGTGAAATCTGTGGGTGGGGGGGAAATCTTACTAAAAATAAAATGCTGGCTCCCCAGTGGGAACCGGCAGTCCTCCTGGCTACGGGGGGGGAAGAGGGGAGAGGGGTTGTTGGTAAGATACCTGCCACTCCCGCTACCCCACCCCCTCGCCATTGATTGGCCACCCCTCTCTAACCGTGGTTAGGGGTGGGGTTTCATGACAGATAGCCCTCAACTAATCAGCAGTGAGGGGTGGGGCCACACAATGGACAGCCCTCCACCAATCAGTTGGGGGGGGGGGGGAAGGGAACACTAGCCAATCAGAGGCATGAGGGGCCCCACCATGATAAGCCCTCAAAATGGCAGTCGGCTCCACGATCTGCCTGTGAAATCAGCCGGCTGCCTTGAGTTGGGTAGACGCCTAATTCTGGGCACCAATTTAAAAAGAACAACCCGTACTGGTAACAAAAGGAACTGATCTGCTTGGCTTTCAACTGCATGGGCTGCATACTTATAGCTATAGAGCAAACATAATTATCTCAGGTACATGCCTTTCTCATATTGTTAGACCAGTGGTTCTCAACCTTTGTAGACTCCAGGCCCCTTGGAAAATGCCAGCTCTTAGTTTTCCCTTGTTTTTTGACTATGAAAAAGTAATAGAGCAATTTTTCCATCCCAAGAATGCAGCAAGCCCACAACACAGCCAGGCAGAATGTTTTAAATGCTGCGGACTCCTGTTTGAAATCTGTTTGTTTATTTTGTCAATCATGCTGGCACACCTAACAGTGCTAATATTGTGTGGCACCCCATGGCACCCTTGACAGGGTCTCAGGGTGCTGCAGCACCCCAGTTGAGAATCACTGTTAGATATTCAGAGTACCCAAGATGCTTAGGAATGGAGATCTGCAGTCTGAGAGAGAAAGAAGGAAAAAGTGCATTAACAGGATTGCCTGCCTTGTTAATGATGGCAAGTTTTATCATCTATTTTAAACACATTCATAATGTCATGCTCTACTCATAGAAATGTTTTAAATTGCTGTTATAACACTACTTCTTTCTTACAAGGCAGTGTTCCCAAACTCTTTTTTTCTGGATGCAGAGCTAAATAATGACTAAAGGGCACAGGAGAGAAAAATAAAAATTGAGTAAAGCAAAAGGGGAGAATTGTTTCTGGGTAAGATCAGAAGTGGCAGGGATAGTAGCAGGCAAAAATAATGCGAGAACAAGAAACTGCAGAAGAGAAGGGTCCTATACTAAAAATTGTTTGCAGAAACAAAGGAGGTTAGTACCAGTTGGAAGATGAGCAACAGCTTTGGGCTCAGTTGGAACCAAGGGTTTTAAAAATGAGATAATTGTTAACTGAATCCTTAAATGGTTATTTGAAGGTGGTGTTAATGGTTTTTTTAGAGTAGTTTGCATGGCAAAAAAGATAAGCAACTGAATGTGTATCTGTTGGACACTGGAAAGCTGAAACTGCAGCAGGTATAAAGAGGAGAGGTGCCGCAGTCAAGATAAGAAAAAATGAAAGCTGAATTTCAGCGGAAATGGCATTAGGGCAGCACCATACGTGAGTGGAATTCAAATAGCGGTAAACATTGAGATTTTCAAATCATGGGCATGTGGGAACCAGGAGTAGAGCTCAGGGTCAAGCTAATACAAAGGTTATCAACAGTGAAGATATGTGCAAGGTGTTGAGACAAGAGATGAAGTAGGTTTTGAAAAAATTGCCCAAGAGAAGGTCAGCTCCTTTGAGAGACTTGAGCTGAAAGAACTCGAGATGAAATCACAAGTTCGGTTGGCCAAGGCAGCCGAGAGATTGCATACAACTGAATGTAGGAGAACAACAAGGAAATTGCAGATTCTAGATGGACCTGGCTTAATATGAAGTAAATGCAGAATAATGTACCTGATTCGCCAGAGTCCAGAAAATTTAGATTGCTGTTGTAACACCACCTCTTTCATACAAGCTGTATTCCCAAACACGTCTTGTGGATGTGGAGCTAAATAGTGAGTAACATTTCATAGATGTTTGGGTCGGAAAGGACCTCAGCAGATTGTCAAGTCCGACGCCCTGCCGTGGGCAGGAAAGAGCTCTGGGGTCAGGTGACCCCAGCCAGGTGCATGTCCAGCCTCCTCTTAAAGACCCCGAAGATAGGGGAGAGCACCACTTCCTTTGGAAGCCTGTTCCAGATTCTGGCAACTCTTCCAGTAAAGAAGTTCGTCCTGATGTGCAGCCTGAATCTGCTCTCTGTCAGTCTGTGGCTGTTGTTCCTATTTACTCCAAGAAGTGTCCTGATAAACAGAGCATCTCCTACTACTCCTTGCTGCCCCCCGCACTCCCTCCACCGCCCAGTGAATTTGTAGCCGGACACAAGATCACCTCTCAGCCTTCTCTTGCAGAGGCTGAAGAGATTCAGGTCCCTCAATCTCTCCTCATAGGGCTTTGCCTGCAGGCCCCCAACTATATGAGCAGCCCTCTGAACCCTCTCGAGGCTGTCCACATCCCTCTTGAAGTGCAGTGCCCAAAACTGGATGCAGTACTCCAACTGCGGCCTGAGCAATGCCGCATAAGGGGAAGTATGAACTCCCTGGACCTGTTTGCCGTGCACCTGCTAATGCGTGATAAAGTGCTGTTAGCTGTAGTGATCATTTTGTCACATTGATGACTCATGTTCATCCTGGAGTCAACAGTGACTCTGAGATCCCTTTCCAGTGTCATGCTGCTGAGAAGGCCATCCCCCAGCCTGTAAGCGTGCTGGTGATTCCTTCTTCCTAGGTGCAGCACCTTGCATTTTTCCTTATTGAACTGCATCCTGTTCTGTTCTGCCCACCTTTCCAACCTGTCCAGATCCGCCTGGATTCATTCCCTGCCCTCCAACATGTTAAATTTACCCTGTCATTAGGTATCATCTGCAAATTTGGACAGAGTGCCCTCCACGCCCTCCCCCAGGTCACTGATGAAGATGTTGAACAGCACCAGTCCAAGGACAAAGCCTTGTTCATAGATTTTATAGACATTAGGGCTGGAAGGGACCTTGGAAGATCGAGTCCTCCACTGCCCACATCTTTCCAGGTTGATACCGACCTGTCCACCACCACTTTCTGGGTGCAATTTGCCAGCCACCTGACCATGTCATCATCCATGTCCGTCGCTCAGTTTATCTGTGAGAACAGAATGAGATATTGTATTGAAGGCTTGCTTAAAATCCAAGTAGATGACATCTACCTGAATTTCTGCTTCTAAGGATCTACCCGCTGTGAATCCATGCTGGTTGCCCTTTAGCATTTCTTTCCCTGTTGGACTCCCACACATGTGATCCTTTATAATTTTTTCAAAGGTTTTCTTGAGGATAGAGGTGAGACTAACCGGTCTTTAGTTACCTGGATCCTCCTTCCTCCCCTCCTTAAAAATATAGATCATATTGGCCCTTTTCCAATCCTCTGGGACCTGACCTAGGCACCACAAATGCTCAAACAACCGTGGCAGTGGCTCTGCTGTGACACTGGCCAGTTCCTTCAGCACCCTTGGATGAAGATCATCCGGGCCTGCTGATTTAAACACATCCGCCCCTCCGAGTGTTTCTTCACTAAGTCGGTGCTAACAGTTGGTGGGCTCGTTTCCCTTTTATGTCAGTCTATGATCCAATTGGCAGATTTGTCCTGATCCGAGTTCAGGAATACTGAGGCAAAAAACTCATTGAAGAGCTCAGCTTTGTCCCCACTATCTGTCACTAATTGCCCTAGTTTGTCTTGTATTGGTCTTATGCTACCCTGTGCCTTCTTTTTGCTCCCTGTGTACCTGAAGGTTGGAGGAAAAATAAAAGTTGAAGAAAGCAAAAGAGGAGAATCGTTTGCAGGCAAGATGAGAGAGGTATAGATGAGGCTAAAGTGCATAAATTGTTGTGCATTGTTGAGATGTGTTGCACTGTCTGATAGAAAACTAACACTAAATAGTATTTCTGCCATCTCCTCTGCTTCCTCTGCACAGACTGGCATTTTGTAGTTGAGAGGTTTCTCTACCTTCCCAGTGCTGAGACTGTATTCGGCTTTACAAAAGATGATGGTGTGCTAAGTGCTCGAGCCTAAGAACCCTTCAGTGGGTGGATCATTTTCTGACTCTCTCCCTTCTCTCTTGAAGAGAGCGTCCTACTGTATACTCCAAAGAAACCAGAGTGCTCTCATCAGGTTCTTAAATGATGCATACGTAAACTGTTCATGTGTTTGTGACCTTACATGTGACTACAGAATTTATCTGTAGTCCAAAAAGAATTACCAGAATTCAGAAATTGAGCCTGGAAGGGTTTTTACTTTTTGTTTCTTTTTAAGCCTGTCCAGTAGGACTCTCTCACCTTATCAGAAATCTTTTCATTTTAGGCTGGTGCCATTCATTTTAGGCTCGTAACCTAGGGTTAAGTGAAAACAGTCGCATCAAGCTGGCCATCCTTAGAAAAATCCCAAGCATCAGTGTACATATTCAGTGGAGACATGTTGTTTGCGACAGAACTGTGGTCCCCTTTAGCAGTGATTACCCAAACATTTGCAATCTTCTGCAACTAGGAAGTGAAACTAATTAGGAACAAACTGAGCGCCCCAAGGGATGACTAGGTCGAACGGTCATAAACTCCTGCAAAACCGTTTCAGGCTGGACATAAGGAAGAATTTCTTTACTGTCCGAGCCCCCAAGGTCTGGAACAGTCTGCCAGCGGAGGTGGTTCAAGCACCTACATTGAACACCTTCAAGAGTAAATTGGATGCTTATCTTGCTGGGATCCTATGACCCCAGCTGACTTCCTGCCCTTTGGGCAGGGGGCTGGACTCGATGATCTCCCGAGGTCCCTTCCAGCCCTGATGTCTATGATGAACAGAAGTCGATTTTGCATTTGTAATTCTGGCCATGCTGCCATGGCGAGGCACCCTCTGCCCTCACCAAGGGGGCCTCAATCTGCCTCCTGCTCCCTTCTCCCCCCATACACATACCTGGAGGGAGCTGCAGGAGCTGATCTCCATGCTGCCTGGCTGAAACATGCATGGTTGCATGCTCACATGCCCGCTGCATTCCCTGCCTCCAGTCACCCTCCTCCCGCTCCTCTCAGCCCCACGCAGCCCCTTGTAGGCTTGAATTCTGTGTGTAATTAAGACTCATTTTCAGTCTTAGGTCACCTGTTATGATCCTTCTACCAGCATGATACAGTCTGCAAAAACTGGTGCATTTGATTCACAAGTGAAAAAAAAATTGTAAAGAACAAGTATTTTACATAAGCTGGGGTACCTTCAGCTGTTGTTGAAGCAGTTGGATGAGGAGCATGCTTGGTACATTGCGAAGTGGGGACCTGCTAGCAGCAGAAAGCAGCTCATCCTCTTACACGGAGACTCGTGTTTAAATTAAATCTTTCCATTTGCAGACAGTCTTACCCCCTCTTACCTAACAGGTGGTCAAAGTTTTCTAGTTTGTGAAAAAGGAAAAGACCACATAAGGGAAAGGACTTTCTGGTTTAAATAGAAGAGGGTAGAACATATGTGCCTGGAAAGAACTCACTTTTTTCAGTGCTTCTGAATTCTTTTGTCTTATAAATATCACGTAGGAGAATAAGTTATTTATATTGATCCTTTGTACTTAACAAAGGTGGCAGCCCAGAACTACTGCGTTTTATGTGCTCATTCTGACAACGCTTAATGAAGCTTTCTGAGCAATACATGGCTCTTAGTTCGCATACTTTGATAGATCAGATCATCCTTTAAATAACTTTTCCCCCCGGCTGCATCCTTTTATCTTAATTTTTCCTCTCCATTTGACAATGGCTTTTACTATATCTACTGATCTCTATTGCAGAAAGAAGTAAAAGGTAGCGCAATTTGCAGCTATTCACTTGGATGCCCCATTCTCTTTTTCAGAGATGCGAACATCTGTCTCCTAAACAGACTGTTGTCACAGTGGTTATATAGTGCCTTACCACGGAGTTGCCTTTTGTTATGTGTCCCTAGGTACCAGACCTGGTTACAGAGCTGAAGAAACTTCTCTTGGCAGTGATAGGAGAATACCTTTTTGTGCTGAGCGCCCTGTGCTCTGGTAGAGGAACAGGGACTGCATAGCAGTTAATCCTGTTTCTAGTTAATTATGGAGTGATACATTTTGTCTCATAATTAGGACATCTACAACTGTCAGGAGAGTATTTGCACCAGATTAGATTTGATTAAGACTCATTATGGTGATGTTTACTTCACTTGATTAGTTCAAGAGTTTAGTAGAGCCAAACACCACTTAGATCCATTTTTAATTGTAAATGTGGGATTGTTTTTCCCTTACTTATATTAGGTCATGAAATTTGATTGATGGTGCGGGGGTAACAATTCTGCCTTGTTAGCTGCACCCCTGCTATATCACAGGATGTAGCTTATTAATTATGTGCTGTTCATGGTTTTCTGCACCTCAAGTTATGCATCTATGTTTCAGCCATCAGATTGTTACTATTTGCGTGCTTTTGTTGTTGTATCTTTCCGCCTTAGTGCTGATTGAAGTGGCCGTGTTCTTTATTCATAATCATTGTGAGGAAATCAAATTCCACCTACTTCCACCAAGATAATGAAGTGGAATAAAGGAATTGGAAAAATCCATTCGTGGAAATATCACTTGCTGCCATCTAGGACTCTGCTGAGGAAGATGGTGCTCGGAAGAGTAATTCTAAGAAAACAGATTGCCTTCCCAAAAGCAGCCTGTGTGATCTTCCAGGCTTTCCAGCTGGTCACAAATTGATGGCTGGTGTTAAAAACCAAACCCTCCCCCACTTCAATCTCTGTAGCTGATAAATTTTGAGTTGATTTAATGAGAACCAGCAGTGAGAATAACTAACTAATCTGATAAAACTGATGGCCAAAATGCTGGCATTGCATTAACAAAGAAATATGCAGTACTTGTTCGGTTATCACAGCCAATTATTAGAAACTCTGATGATACTCCAAAAATATAGCATTTGAGGATTGATGATACCTGGCAGGGATACATTCCAATAGTTACTCTTTTCCTGGGCAGTTACCATAAACGAGAAGCTTGTGGATTATGTGACCCAGCTAAATATTTAAAGCTATATTTCTGGTACCAGAATAGAGACAGGTTTGCCAACTGGGTGAGAAGCCCTTCAGGGATGTACATGGATCAGTGAGAACAAGGTGAATGATTTGTTATCAGGGGGTATTCAGCAGCTGGAAGTTGACTATTTCTGAAGCGTGTTGTGGGGAAGGGGGAGCTTGTGTTTTTGCTACAGACAGTAGAAGCTAACAATGAACTACAGATAACAAAATTTGAAAGTGTACAGTAAAGGAAATATTTAACTGGTGAAATCTTGTCTTATATTTTTTGTATGTCAGTTGACTCAATGCAAATTAGCATTAGAAAGGCTGATCTTTCCAGTTCTGTCTTCTTCCAAATCCATCATTTCCTTGAAATGCTGAATTTAATTTGTTTGCCTTCATATCATTCTGTTTTTAAAATTAAAACATATGCTTTAACTGCTACTGTTGTCAGTACAAATGACTTTATATAGGCAAATAGATGTAGGTGTGGAAATATTATTTGGTAATCTTTGTGCTAAAATTTGAACATCTCTGAAGTCTTCATTATCTGTCATCCTGTGTGCTTGCTTTCTAAATGGGAGATTTTTGGAAAAACAGCTTTTTTTCCTAGGGTTGTTGGCACCATGATTAAAATGTTACAGAAGACCTGGAAGACAGTTAACCTTTTTGTTTTCAGGTAGTTATGATACAATTGGCAATAGGTTTTTACTGCATAATGTCAGCCAAAAAATGAGAAAGTGAAAGAAACCAGTTTAAAGCTGCAGCTCTGCTTGTTCAGTTTATAAATGAACACATAAATACAACTGTTGAAAAGAGCTTTCTTCTCTCGTAAAGAGCCAGTATTTCATTGTGGTATCAATGTCTCTGCAAAATATTAATCACAGTTCATATTTATATTGGAAGTAGAAGTAAATGCACATTGCTCTTGCACCGTGGTCGTTCATTTTTCAGCTGTTCCATTTATAAAGCTTGCCTTTTGAAAGGGTCCATTTTGCTTTTCATGCTGAGGAAATCATTCGGCTGAGGAATGTCCAAAGTAACATCAGTTTAACTAATGGCTGTGCTGTGTAGACTTAAAAGTAGCCAAAACTGGCAGAGTACCAAAAGGATTTGGAACTGCTAGCATGTTCTGTTTTAGCTGATCACTATAAAAATATACAAGTGGTTGCATCTCTAAAAGGAAAAATAACTCTGTCATATTTTACCATGTTTCATAACTATTTTAAGACCTGTTTTGCAACTCTGTGGACATCCATATTCCAATAAAATGTTAATGAACAGGAAGCAGGGTTTTTCCAACAGATCACTTTAGAAAAGTGAATAGCACAAGGTTAGTTTGGAGAAGTCACAAGATGACAAACGGAGCATGCCTTCCTGGGCCTGCAAACACACAGCCATAACCCCTTTGCTTCCTCCAACTTTGAGGGAGTAGGAACTGTGAAAGAGAGTCTCTGCTTCCAAATGCAGGAGAAGGGAGTTAGTTTCCTTTGAAGGAGAGTCTTACACATGCAAGCAGGTATAAATCAATGCAAATGTCATAGGCCAGAGTGTGTTGTGCCTTGCTACCCACTGCAGTGTTGTGAGAACATCCTGTGCAATAGGGAAGGCTGGAGGGCTTCAGTCACCCTAAGAGGCGGCCTGCGCTTGCCACTCTTTAGCAGCATTTCTCACTATGACTTTGAACAAGGCCTGCTTGGCTGCCTGCAGCACAGGAGTTTGTCGCTTAGGTGTGTGCAGCCACAGAATTGAGCATTTTTCCAACAAAGTGTTACTTATTAGTCAGCAGGAAGGCATGAGTTAGAGAAATGAGTTAACTAACAAAGAAAGCCTGCAGCCATGAATCTTACCTAAACCCTATTCTTTCCTTGCAAGGTTTGGTGTGTTCCACTCAGCCCACAATATCTTTTTCCTGGGGTGGAAGACACAGCCTCTGCTCTATTCTCTGTGCCCCTGCGTCTCAGAATTGCTTCCAGCCACAGGCATTCACTGACCTTTTGCTTTCTAGGTAACTTTTTAGGGATTTTGATTCTGGGCTCAGACCTGTTACTCCATTGTATGTCCTCCCCTGCCCCACACACCCTGCTGCAGCCTCCATTGATTTTGCTTCTTGCAGTCAGGCAGAATAATATCAAGCAGATAAATGGAGTCCTGCAAATTTATAGAAATAATGCAGAAGTCCCCCATGTCTTCCACAGTTGAGTTGAAAATGTGTCATTGATTCTTATAAGACCCCAGGTTACCTCTTGTTTCCTCACTAGTCATGAAAATCCATAATCATAGGTCCCCTTGATTTACCTTCCATACAGCTCACAGTTGGAGGGGGCAGTGCCATACAATTTAACACTGATAGTTCAAGGGCTGCTCCGAGCATCTCTTTGGCCCTCTCAGCTGGGCCAGCTTCTCTACTCAAGTGTAACTCCTGGTTCAGTGAGGCAGTTCAGTAGCTTGGGTGCAGAAATCAAGAAATCTTGCCTTGTTTTATATGTCCGGATAGTGTCTAGCACAGAGACAGGTAAAATACAGCCCATGGGCCAGATCCAGGCGCCAGGTAACTTCATCCATCCCATGGATGCCCACCAATTAATTGTATCCCGCCCAGCCTGTGTGCTTCGCTCCCACCCTCATGCACAGGATAGCCCCAGCCCCAACTGGCATCCACAGTTTCTAGGCAGGCCTGCTGCTGCAGCTGCCGGGGGACTTGCTTGGCTTCCCTGGCCTCCACCGGCTCCTCCTTGTGTCCCTGCTGCGGCGCTTGCTCCAGGCAGCAGGTAGGGCAGCTGTAGCTGGGCAGAACGGTGGGGCTGGCAGGAATCCAGGGCCTGTGCCCAGTGGGATCATGGAGCTCAGGTGGGCAGGGTGTGGTGTGTGGAAGAGGGTGTGGGGAGGGGGGGTGAGGGACCCCCACCATGGTGCACAACCCCCACCGCTGGCTGCTTGTGGCCCACGCAGGGGTAGCCACCCAGCAGTGTGCAGCTCCAGCCAGTTCCGGGAGCTGCACGTAGCAGCAAGGAGCAGAGCCAGACCAGCCTCCCTCTATCGTGCAGGACTCGCATACAGCTCCCCAGACTGGTGCACCACTGGGGGGGAAGCTCTGCATGATGGAGCCAGCTGCCTTTCCTGCTCCCTGCCACCACATGCAGGTCTTGGGACTCTGCCAAGGAACAGGGAAGGCAGCCAGCATAGCACACAGCCATATCCCTCCATTAATTCCACCCACACACAACACCCTATCACACCCCACCAGACCCTCCCCCCATACACACACCGTATGTACAAGCATAAGATTTTATTTTTGACTGACTCTGCAATTACCTCTATACATGCTACGTGAGCACGTATCAGGACAAAAATATTTTTTGAAATGAAATGAAAATACATTATAGTAGATGTTTGACTTTTAGTATATGATTTGGTTTTTTTCCACTTTCAAGATGGCACGCCGCCCAAAGGAGTACTTTCAGGGGGAGGGGAGGGATTTCCGGTGGCAAAGGTCAGGAGTTAGGGGCAGGACTTCCAGGCCCAAGGTGGTGACCAGGGGGCGAGGCATCTATCAAGGGGCAGGGCTACCCTTGTGGCCCTCATCAGCTCACCAAAACTCATTAAGTGACCCTCCACCCGAAATAATTGCCCATCCCTGGTTTAGCAAAACATTTCCCTGATCTACAGTGTCATAGCTTGCTGCAGCAGTGTTACAGAGATGCTGGTTGTATTGCCGTCCTCCTAGCTGAGTACCATTTTGCACTAAGCACAGAGGCTCTTTGTTTTATATGAAAAACTTCTCTTTTGTGGTGTCCTTCCTTAAATCCATGACATCACCCCCATGCAGAGCTAAAATTTATTGGGCATCTTACCTGTGCATTTCTTCCTTTAGATAAGTGATTCTCAGCCTTGTGATCCTTTCAAGCTTGCCACTCAATGTTAGTACTGTTACATATGCAAATATGATGCACATGTTAAACCCAGAGATTTCAAACAGGAATCCATAGCATCAGAAATATTCTAACTTGTCTATTTTCTGAGTTGTTTGCAATTGGGAAATTGCTCTGTTATTTTTCAATAGTCAAAAAATGCCTGGAAACTAAAATTTGGCATTTTCTGAGAGGGTGCCTGGAGTTTAAGGAGGTTGAAAATCACTGCTTTAGACATAACCTGAACTTTGATTTATCGGCTTAAAATGAAACATGAGATATAGTTTGCTCGCTGAAATGGAAAAAAATAAAAAGTTTTAGCTTATTTTACCTTAGGATGATTTTTGTTTTCTTTTTTTTTTCTTGGTGAAGCCATATATTCAGTTGCCCTGTTGTGTTTTTAGAATTCCACCCTCTTGCACAATTTCTATTAAATTTTCACAATTTGGGAAGAAAAATGTTAGAGTCTGAAACATCAAAATGTGGGGACTTTTTAAAACTTTGGCCAAAACTGTTTGCTGACTTCTGTCTGAATGTGCTGCTAGTTTTGCTATCTCTCACAAAACTATTTTTGCAAAGAGTAAGATATTTGCTAAAGAAAAGCTCCTCCAACCTTGCATTTAAGGATAGTTTCTTATGGTTTCTCTTCTTGTGTCTGGGAATAAATACTTAAGTATATTCTGTGTTCGAACTTCTTTTTCTTTTATAGTGTGATACATTTTCAAAATGAAA
The DNA here is from genome assembly GCF_052110815.1 of Crocodylus siamensis. Classification (NCBI taxonomy): domain Eukaryota; kingdom Metazoa; phylum Chordata; order Crocodylia; family Crocodylidae; genus Crocodylus; species Crocodylus siamensis. The sequence goes on along the minus strand of NC_143395.1, from coordinate 415,906,885 downwards.
AGCCCAGGTCCCTTATCCTGTGAGAACAGGTCTCATTAGGCACGGGTTTAGTAGGGTAAGAGAAGTGTGTATAGAGGCTTTGCAGTTGGAAGAAAGGGGGTGAGTGGCAAGGTTGCCTATTCCTTTTCTTTTATAGTAGACCCTGGTTCTGACTGGCTTGAGTGTTTCATTCATTTAATATACACAGTAAATTTTATTTATGAAGTAATGGCCCTGCAATAATCCAGCTATTCTGTGTAAGTGAACAAGCATGAGTTAGTGTTTTAGAACAAAGTCCTTTAAAGGTGCAATGTCTTATGGCATTGAAGTAGACTTGTGTGTCTTCAGGGCTAGGGGCAGACATTCAAAAAGCATAAGCCTGAACTGATTCAGTTTTTGCAGGTTAGTCTAACCTGGCTAGGCTGAACTGAATGGCACAGTCATCCCCTCTGGACTGAAGAAATGCAGGCATATGCCTGCAGTGGCTCAGGCCAGAAGCTGGTGGGGGGCACTAGAGCAGCCCTCCCTTCCCTTCGATAGTGCTGAGCTGAGGGGGAGTTTTGGCCAGGCCATGGCAGGACCTCTGATTAGGGAGGGGTGTAAATCCCTACTCTGGCCTGCACTTTTATATGTCAGGCTTTTTCCCCACTGGCCGCTCAAGGGGCGGGAGCCAGACCCCAGCCCTGGGCTAGTACTCTCAGGCAAAGTGGGGGTGTGCAGTGCATGTATCTGTTAATGTACTGAGCTTTTCAATCTCCCTCACCCTGTCTACAAAACTGACAGGGCTACAAACCAGCAGGGGGCTGATAAAACCAGAGTGTTATCAGTCTATCAGCAAAACAAAAGTCTCTCATTAGTTCAAGCTCTTCTTAAACAGCTTTTTCCAAGGAAGGAATGGAGGGACACTACCAGCTGCCCTGTTGATTAGCTCCAAAGAGGTCTAAGCGGACACTGTTCTGTCTGCCTGTCCCAGTGAAACTGAGCACACATCCCCTCCCCTCTTAGCATTAGCTAGCATACCACATGCTGGCTGGTCCGTGCTGTGGAAGATGGGAGGGGGGAATCCCTGCTTGAGCAGCGAGGGGGAGATGGGGCGGGGGAAGCCAGGCAGACCCTGCTGTCTGCAGTCTCCCGCGGAGCTCCGGCCAGTGCCAACCCTGTTTTCTGGAACAGAGACCCCAGCCCAGCATCTGGGATGCTAGGGGACTCTGGTTTAACTTAAACCAGGAAGGGGTCTGGGACAGGCATTGCTTAAACCAGTTTGACCCAAATCAGTTAAGTCTGAAACTACCTTCAACGAGGTTTATCTTAAACTGGTTTCAGCCATTTTGAAACTGGTTTATGTGCACCAAACTGATGTTCTGTTACAAGTTTAAACCAGTTTCTGATCACTTAAACCAGTTTATGAGTAATGTCTATCCCAAGCTCAGAAGGGCAATAGGAAGATGGGTGCAGAGAACAGATTATTTTGGTCCCATCTTGTTCTTTGCCCCGTGAAAAAAAATGCTTTTTCTCATAGAAGCAAGATGCTGTGCAGAGACACAATCTTTCCTTTTTTCATTTCGGTGGTTGACACTCATGCCAAACTGATGTGTAACTGTGTTGCTAGACCAGGGGTTTGGGGCATGCATTAGGTTGTCTTTTCTGGAGTTCTGCTCCTGCTTTTTTCACCGCTTCAAAATAAACTATTTCAAGAGACTTGCTACCGAGGTGTTTGAGAGATGCAAATGAACACTTGGCTTTGTTTGGCTTCCTGTAGGTCCTTTTTGTTTGGTACTTTTTGATGACTAGAAACAAACCTAGCCCATGCTGTTACACTGTTAAGAAAAAATAAATATAAAAAAAAACCCTTGGAGAGGTCTTCCCAATAAGCTGTGACACTTGTTGTTTTCCAGTCTCTTTAGGTGAGAAGCAGGAACTTATCACCTTTTTGTAGACTGTAGATCCAGAGACTGCTCTTTAATTCAGGCTAGAACAGCAAATAAACACAATTATTGCTTCTTGGTGAGGGGGCTGGGCCATATGACTTTTAAGGAGAGGCTGAGGGAACTGGGCCTATTTAGTCTGGAGAAAAGACTGAGGCAGGATTTGATAGCAGCCTTCAGCTCCCTGCAGGGGGGTTGCAAAGAGGATGGAGCTGGGCTGTTTTCAGCGGGGACAGATGACAGGACAAGGAGCAATGGGCTCACACTGCAGCAAAGAAAGTCGAGGTTAGATATTAAGAAGAATTTTCTCACAAGGAGGGTAGTAAAACACTAGAACAGGTTACCCAGAGACAGGTAGTGGACTCTCCATCCTTGGAGGTTTTGAACACCCGGCTAGACAAAGCCTTGGCTGGGATGATCTAGTTGGGGATGGTCCTGCTTTGGACTAGACGTGACCTCCTGAGGTCCTTTCCAGCCCTCATTTTCTGTGATTCTGTGATTCTTCCATGTAATGCATATGTGGAAAGGGCATTAGAAAGGGAAGATAGCTTTTTATCTTCAGTTTTCAGCCCTCTGTATCCTCATAACCATCATCATCCAAGATAACAGGAAGAACTAAGCTGGGCCTATGGGTGCTGCTAAGATCACTATTTATCAGCATTCATGAAGGTTTAAGAGTTGTGAAATTAGTCTGGAAATGTCCTAATTCTGAGCAGTTAACAGTTACTGGGGAAATACCTGTTTCGTGCCTTGAAGGCACTGAAATGGGTGGCATCTTTGTCAAATGAACTGCTGGAGTCCATTTCTAGTCAAAAGGACCAGAAGCTGAAGCATCCGCCAGAGGTGGTTTAGGGTATAGGAAATACAATTAGGTCCTTGATTAGAGCTCCCACGATCCGCAAGTAATGCTTACCCCTACCCCAGGAAGTATTCCCTATCCGTCTCCTGGGAAGAGCTTTCATAAGGTAAATGTTAAGCTGCAGAATGCAGTGGTTAAAACCCTTTGTCTATAATTGGATCCATCTGTGTTTGGAGATACAGCAGTTCTGAAAGTCCTGCTATCATCATCTAACAATAGCTGATCTTTATCTCCCAGGCTGAGGCTGGACAAAACCATTATACTGCTTTAAGGGCTGGGGCTTAGCACTTATGAGCGCTGCCAGCTGATGTGTTGGAACTGCTGTCAGTATCTGCTCTTGTCCCCCAGTAATTGAAGCTAAACCAGACAGCTTAGACCAGAATGAAGTAGCTGCTAAGCTACTACAGTTTACCTTCCACATATGGCAGGGTAGAGCAACCAGATGTAATGTCTACAACAGATCCACTTGAAATAAAGCGAGTCCTTCCTACATCCAGCTTTTTTAATCAGTATAATTGTTTGGTCTGTTCATGCCCTGATTCCAGGGGCTCAGTGCAGTAGGCTTAACAATGTAAGCAGGGAAAAATCTTAAGTTTCTTCTGTAACACTGTAAAATGAGGCAGGAATGACAGCATTTGTCTTCACATTTTAATATATTTGTTTTCACTCAATTTTCATATCAAACGCAATTATTTAAAAAAAAAGGAATTGTGGGCGTTCGTTACCCCGTGATTTCCTAGTATTCCGAGTACATTTCTCAAGGAGGCAGCCAGGTCAGCTTTCCAGCTTGTAAAAATCTTCCCTTCCAAAAGGAAAACTGCCTCTTGTACCACTTCCACAGTAGCACCTTGCTGCTTCAAACTGAGTTGTTACATGTTTTAGTATTGAAGGGCTCATTCATTTTCTTTAAGCTGCTTTTATATTAGAATGCTGTAAGACTTTGACTGCACTGGTATAATTAAAACAGTGTAACCTATCTCGTTTGAACACAGTTATACCCCTATAAGTGTGCTTATACCGATAGAGTTATTAGCATATGGAAGATATATAAATGTTTGTCCATGCTAAGGCTAGTACCAGCCTTATAAAAATAGAAAGAAACATCACTCATAACCAGTTTCATTGCACCGGTGCAACTTTCATATGAAGGCTGAAGCTAATCCTGCAAGTACTTTTAGAGTTTTGTTTATGTTGGAATAAACCATACAAGTTTGTGTCCTGGAAAAAAACATTTGCTAAGTATCTAGGCAAGCATGTACACAGGTGGGGTAACTTGAGGTAATTGATGGCCAGTTAATCATTGAATCATAAAAAGTGAGTGTGGGAAGGGACCTCAGGAGGTCACATCTAGTCCAGCCCCCTGCTCAAACCAGGACCAGCCCCAACTACGTCTTCTCAACCAAGGCTTTGTCAAGCTGGGTCTTCAAAACCTTCAAGGATGGAGGTTCCACCATTTTTCTGGGAAACCTGTTCCAGTGCTGTACTACCCTGTGTGGTGGGCCTGTAGGGGGTGCTGCTACACTGAGCCACCCACCTCACTACACCCAACCACCTACTAGGCTCCACGTGCCTCCCTGGGTCGCCTTGCATCTGGCCAGCCGTCTTCCTGGAGCACACCTGCGAGCCTGGGGGTACTGTTGCCACCACCCAGGGTCTGGACTGTTCTTGGCCCTGTGCCCCCTGGGAAACACAAACCTTGTAGTCCTAGAGGGTGCTCGGTCTACTGCTAGAACGTGGGGTGCTTCCTTTAGCCTGAAGCAAAAAAGCAGAGCCTCCATTAGTCAGCTGGACCAAGGGGGCACCAAGGTATAACCCAGTCCCCCTCCCAATAAGTCTCCCATGCTATGCTTGGAGGAGAACTTTATTGGTACAGAAGGAAGGCTTGGGGTAGGATACAGGATAGAGCAACATCAAAGAATAACCTTAGAGCAAACGGTGTGTCCTGGTAGCCATTGATTTATGCAACTGCTGTACTGCAAACTATATATCAAGTGACCTCACCTTCCAGGTCCAATCAGGCAGGTGTTTCTGATGCCAACCAGTCAGTTTAAAAAGCAATACTGGTCACCTGGTGGTGTTGGGCCCCTGCCCCCTTGCCATGGGGTAAGTTTCCCAAACAATAGGGGCTAGGGTAACCCAGGCAAGCAGGTCGACAGACAGGTGAGAGAACTAGTCACATGACCTGCAGAGGTAGGGAAACTGACTGAAGGAGGAGCAGGCTCCGCCTCCCACGGGAATGTCTCCAGCTCAGGTTGCAACTCAGGGTTACCTGAAACAGCTGGAGGGAGGGCTGCCTGCCCATTGCAGTGACCACAACCAAACTGAGACAGGTGAAGAGACAATGGCAAGGAGAAATCTAACGAAGGGTCTGTTAATCAGGACTTGTAGTAGATTAGACCAACAGCATTTTGGCAAAAAAAGTGTGGGAAGATGCTGGGAGGGCATTCTCCCACACCCTCCTTGTGAAACAGTTTTTCCTAATATCCAACCTCAGCTTCCCTTGCTGTAGCTTGAGCCCATTGCTCCTTGTCCTGTCATTTGCCCTCACTAGGAACAGTCCAGCTCCATCCTCTTTGCAACCACCCTGCAGGGAGTTGAAGGCTGCTTGCTGTTAAGTCCCACCTTGGTCTTCTCTTCCCTAGACTAAATAAGCCCAGTTCCCTCAGCCTCTCCTCACAAGTCATGTGCCTCAGCCCCCTAACCATTTTTGTTGCCCTCTGCTTGACTCTCTCCAATTTGTCCACATCCTTTCTGTAGAGGGGGGCCCACAACTGGACACAAGACTCCAGATGTGGCCTCCCCAGTGTTGAATAGAAGGGAAGAATCACTGCCCTTGATCTGTTGGCAACACACCTACCGTTGCAGCCCAGGATGTCGTTAGCCTTCTTGGCAACAAGGGCATACTGCTGGCTTCTGTTTAGCTTCTTGTCCACTGTTACCCCCAGGTCCTTGTCTGCAGAGCCGCTGCCCAACCAGTCAGCCCCCAGCCTGTACTCGTGCATGGGACTGCTCTGTCTGAAGTGCAGAACTTTTCACTGGTCCTTGTTGAACCTCATGAGATTTCTTTTTGGTCTAATCCTCCAATTTGTCTAGGTGTCTCTGAATCCTAGCCCTACCCTCCAGCACATCTATTACTCCCCCCAGCCTGGCGTCATCTGCAAACTTGCCGAGGGTGCGCTCCATCCCATCTTCCAGGTTGTTGATGAAGATATTGAACTTACCTGAACTAATGTAGAAACCAACATCTCTCATGAGAACAAGTTAAAAAATTAGACCATGCACACTGTAACATTTCCTAGGCATGTTTAACCCAGGATACCCACAGCAGCAACATAAGAGCCTGTCTACGAGAAGGGATTCTTTGGGTAATTATGCATCACTTCCTATCTGCCTGGTTGCCACCTGGTCCTATCTAAGATAGGTCCTACCTTGGCTAGACAAAGCTTTGGCTGGGACGATGTAATTGGGGTTAGTCCTGCTTTGAGCAGAGGGTTGGACTAGATGTGACCTCCTGAGGTCCCTTCAACCCTCACTTTCTGTGATTTTATGTTGGCACAGCCTCCTTGAAGGACACTGTGCTTTTTGCTTACAAGCCCCTTACTTCAGGTTGGAAAGGAATTTTTTAAAGATGAATTGATTGATGTACTCTTTAACTAAACAGGAGTCCCCATAGGGGGTCTCTGATTCAGGTAAATTATCGTTGCTTTATGTATGCAAGCTTTGTGTACACAGAGCGTTTAGATGCATGCAAAATGGGGGTGGGGGGACCTCAACAGTGAATATGACACATCCCTTAAAATTGCAAAATTCACCAAATCATAATGTCTCTAACCTCTCCTCTGACACCATTGCTCTCAGTGGCTGTTCTGAGAATAATCGAAGAACTCTTTATTAAATCCATGTTTTGAATTAGAGGCTTATAAATCTGTCTGGCAGACCTGGAGATTCCAGATTTATTCTCACATTTACTTCTGTTTGTTCTATAGTTCTTGTGAATGTTAACAAAAGTTCAGACAAGAGCTCAGGTCAAAGCGATTTGTCAGCATTTGAAAATATGCTTAAGGCTGTGATGAATTGGGAGCATCTCATTTTCCAATCTAAAATAGATTTATGCATCCATCTTCAGTTTATACGATGTCAGGAGTATTTTATACTTTCCTCTTATATTTAAAGCCATATTCCTTGAAGCTTGATTTAAGATAGCACATATTGTGCATTTTTTAATTTACTGTTTTCTCCATGATAACATTTGCACATGAGAACAGTATAAATTAATCATCCAGAGGGTGGCTACATGAACTGGAAAAACAAACTCTTCCAGGTTCACTGGCTTTGGCCTTTCCCATAGAAAGTATTCACTGATTTCCCCTCTTTCCCTCAACCTGCATGCCTACCACTGTGTGTGCAGATTCTGCTGAGCTTCACTATTTCATTTAGGTCCTCCATGGTTTTTTTTTTTAAAGAAAATTCCTTTAATCTCCATATCTGTTTAGATTCTGTCAAAAATAAAATTTATACAATTAGTTTGAGATAGCCTTGCAATTGCCTCTTTGTTATTTTTAGATAAGGGCAAGAAAGTTCCCCAGTGCAAAACAGTTTTAGTCAGTTGAATTTCTAGCAGGTTTAGCTAAAACTTTCTCTTAGTTTTAACAATCTTCTGTTTTCTCTTGGTATGGAAAGTAAGATCACTGATGATCCAGAGCAGTATCACAATAAAGCAAAAACAATATAGTATTCCAAATCCCTGCAAAATCTTTATATCCATGTTAGATATGTACTTTACACTTAAGTTTTATTACAATTGGTGTAGAAGAGATCAGCATTTTAATATACTCTTAAATGGATTCTTGATACTGCGCTTTCTCCACTATCACAGGAGGAGGAATAAAGCCCCTTCTCCCCAGTTTATTCCCACGTATAGGAGGAAGAATTGTATATTGAGTCATTTAGGAGTTTTGCTCTTGGGCTAGCACTGCAATATTTTAGCTGAGCTGATAGAAGTCTTCTAGGGAATCTGCAGTTAAACTAGGTGACTGTTTATCAAAGTGTATAATTTGCATTTCAAATTGGGAACCACTAAATATTCAGCACAAGGAAGTGGTTCATTACTGGGAGCTTTTTTAAGAGAGACAGTTGAGAGAAGTTGCTAGACCAATTTGTTTTGCCAAATCTTGCTCGCCACTTCCTTTCACATTGTTGCTGGTGATTTACCAATATATTGTCTGAAATAGAAAGTTTCCCTGTGCCAAGCTTTCACCTCCTAATCCATTCAGTTATGTCACAGTACAATGCCTCAAAGTGGAAGGACTGGCAAGAGCAAGGAGAGAAGTTACTTCAGAGGCAACACGCTAAGAATTAACAATGCTGTGAAAGGAAGTACCTGGAAAACTACAAAGCAGTTCAGTTAGTTTCTGTTCGCGCCTCTGTCAGTGACTCACTGTGTTGCCTTTAGTAAACCACTTTATCATTGTTGCTTGGTTTCCTCGATTGTAAAACACAGGTAGGATCAACCACAATAGTTCGTTGATCTCAATGGAGCTTCCAAAGTACCGGTAGGCAAGTAACAAAGCACTTGAAAGTAGTGACAGAGAGAGCTGGCTGGTAAATCCAGTGGCCGTTCTGCAATGAAGCCAAAGATTTGAAAAATATCGAGGAATTGCAGTCCTGCACAATTCCACTTCGGAAATAGCAAACCATGATGAGCTGGAATGATTTGTCTGTCCACCACGGAATAGCACTTGTGAAAATAACACAAATGTCAGGTTAGGAAAGCAGTTGCCAGGACCTCCAGGATCCACGGTCTAGGGACAGTCATGGTTAAATATAGGATGTATTTTTTTTTTTTTATGATAACAAATGTCCTCCGGAAGATAACTTATCATAACTGTCCTGGATACTATGCAAATGGCTGTAAATGGCTGTCTTCTTTGAGGCAGTCCTGGTGGATGCAAGTCAAAACCTGGGACAAAAGAGGAGAGCTGACACCGCCCGTTACACACACAGCCCTTCCAAGCTGCATTGCTGCTCAGTGGCCCGGGACAGCACACAGTGGCAGGGTTGTCGTGGAACGACTGGCAATTAAGTTGAATGGGCTGCGATTAACCTACAGAGGCACAAGCATTGCCCTTAGAAAACGTGTTAGCACATTTGATCTCGCGTATTTCATGGGTACTTCAGGTGTGACAACAGACTCCGTAGGATCCTGGAACAAAAGGGTTTCGCACAGAGAAATGCAGTCTCTGTTCACACCCAATAAGGAGGTTTTTATAAATGAAGAGACGTGAGATTGAAGAGCCCAATTTGCAAAATCTTAATATGCTGGTATTTTTCAACCTCTAGGAAACTCTTTCCTGCTTCTTGGCTCATTGTACATCTCTGCAGGCAGGCAGGTGAAGAATTGGACTTGTTTTCCATGTGAAACTGCTTTCTAAGCCACCTAGGTAGAGTCTAATTTATGGAACAGGAAGAAAATGCATTTTAATTGTGAGGAGGAGTGAGACGTAGGTGTGAAAGAATTTTGATTAACGTTTTCCATGTTTATCTCCTCAGATAATTAAACTGAAAGCAGAGGCTCGTCTTGATCTGCTAAAGCAGATAGGGGTGTCTGTGGATACGTGGCTAAAGAGTGCAATGAACCAAGTGATGGAAGAACTGGAAAACGAACGCTGGGCGAGCCTTCCTGCCGTGACCAACAATGGCTCGTCGCACTTGGTACTGTTTGCAGTGTGTAAACTTGTTTTCTTTTGAACCTTCACTAGCATGGCTCCTATGCTATAGTACATAGATCACATTTAATACTGGGAGGCAAGTATTAAAAAACCTAGTGATTGGTCAGCTAACATTAGAGCGAGAGAGCTGTGTGTGGCTCAAGTGAATCTAATTTCTGGTAGTTTATTCTGAACTAGTACAGGAAGGGGAGTGCTTTACCTAAAGTCTAGAAGGGAGTAGAAAATAGGATTTCTAGGCTCTATATCCAGTTCTGTCTCAGATTTCTTCTGTGACCTTGGGCAAATCTCATCTCTACTTACCTCGTGCATGCAGAAGTTTGATTAAAGGTTTATTTGGCTTTCTGTAGTGATCGGATGAAAGGTATAGTTAAAATTTTCAAAGCATCTGAGTGTCTTTGGCTGCTAAGGCACATTTTCAAAAATTATTTAGACACCCACTTAGGAGTTTGTCCAACTGAAAGTGAGCGGGACATAAGCTCCGAGTGCTTAAGGGTACGTCTACACATGCTGATTTGAGGCACACTAGCCATTTTTAAGGCACATTAAGAGCACAGGTCTATATGTGTGTGCCCTTAATATGCCTTAAAAACAGCTATTTTAGGTTATTCGCACCTAAATTTGATACCCGCAAAAGGCATGAATAGCTAAACTGCCTTAATGCACGTGTAGACGTGCTAAGGCACATTAACGCAATGTATGTCGACTAACTTTAGTCCCAAGTTGGTCCTCACACCCCATTAATGTGCCTTAGTGCATGCACATGTAGATGCGCGCCTAAATCGCCTTAATGCGCATTAGGCAAATGCACATTAAATGTAGGCACGCATAAAAGCATGTGTAGCTGTGCCCATAGAGTATGAATGGATGGACAATTTACTGCAGCACAAAAGGTTCTGGGGCTTTTACATGCATCAGCTGCCCCATGGGATGTACAGATCCTTTCTGTGGAATAAATGAAAATGAGACCATAATAATTTACTCCTCTTTCACTGCAGGTTGAGCTAACATGGGTAAGCTTTCATTTACTACAGAGTAAGAACATGGAGGTAGGCAATTAACACAGAGCAGCTGGCCTGTGGTAACCCCTTCCCACTCCCATTTTAGTCCTGCAGTAAATTGTTCATTTGTCTATGCCCTAAATCTCTTTTGAAAATAGGATTTTATTCCCAAGTCTCTTAGATGCTTTTGAAAATGCTACCCAGCATACTTAAAGTTTAGCTCCAGGATATATGAATGTAAGGTAAAAGTATGGTGATGAGTTCTTATCAGCTAGAAATGACACTCATTGTTCTTGTAATGTCTGCAGATCTTTGCAGAACAGACAAGAAGGTCAGAGAGATCTCCCACACAGCTTGGAGCCGGAAGCTTATTCCCACAAATGTTGAGTTTCAGAGGATGCAATTTTTTTTTATCTAAATCAAGATGGGGGAATAAAAAAATTTAAGCCAATAGATTTTCCTTCCCTCCAAAAGAATGCATCTCAAAATAAATTCTGATAAATAATTTCCTAAACCAAGAAATCCTGTTTGGAAAACAGAAAGAACAGAGAGAGCTCTTAATCTTATTTTTGCCAGGCTGTCACCCTTGGCAATGCAGTCAGCCTTCACCAGCAATAGACAAAAATAAAATTCCTGAAAGTGTAGTCACTTTGCCTCAAACAGGGTGTTAGATCGTAGGCATCTCCTTAGCGTATGGCAGAACACTTAACCTTCAGAGGCTGCCGAGGTCACAACCGGTGGGTGTGCTTTTCTTTTTAATTCCAGTGGACACGTTCCATTACAACCTTCTGCTTAATTCACACTCTGTGTTAATGTTGTTGACAGCTACTTTTACCTCCACTGACCTGTGAAGTATAACTGGATTGAGGTTTTGCTTTTTGTGGTTGGTTTTGCAAGGAGACGGCCCCCTGGCTTTGAGCATAGCCTTCCTTAACTGCCAACAAGAAAGAGAAAGGGCTGTTCAGCCAGGATGCAGCGTTTGCATACACACAACTCATATTCCCACTTTTTTCTCTGATCCTTTAGTATGTTGGCCATTACCCTTTCAATGATCAGGTGTTGGCCATTACCCTTTTAATGATCAGGTGTTCTTCTGGCAAACCCTTGTGGAAGAAAGTCTCTCGTTTGAGAGACTGAATTTTTGTGTCAGTGTTAGCCAAGCTTCTGTTCAAGTAAAAATTCAGCGGATGCTTCTAGGATTTACTCTGTGCCAGGTGGAATAGAATTGGATGCGGACTCCAAACTATATTAACAATTATTTATATTGCAGGTTGTTCCAATCCCTGTTCTCATTACTTGGTCTCTGGAGGCTTTTCCCAGGGATGGTGTTATAATGAGAGAGAGACTCAAGTCACAGAATTCAAATCCAGCCCTTCAGACATCCCAAAGCTCAGGGGGGTTCTTATTCGGTTTCATTTCAGGCCCCTTCTAGCTATAAAAGATGAGTGCATGCTACATTGCTATGTTTAACTGTGTTTTTCTTTTCTTTTTCGTCTCACTCCACCCCACCTCCCTTTGCTTCCTGTTGCACAGGCTGGATTCTTCCCAGTGCCCTTCCTCGGTCCAATCAGACACACAAACGGTTGACTCCACATCTGAAGCCGGTGCCAGTGCCTGGCAGGCTGGCAGATGCTGGAGCGTGGGAGGCTGAAATCTAATTTCCATTTTTCCCCTTTACACATGCACACGCCCTTGTATATAAAAGATCATATTGACCTTGGCAGCAGGATGGGGACAGGCCTAAGATGGTATTTCTTAAAGCTGTTGCAGCTATTATTTTGCTTGCCATTATAAAAGGAACTTACTGCTGTGCTTTTTGTGTTAGATGCACTTTCACTTCGCTCGCTAAGATGCAGGCACTTTTCAGTGTTAAAGGATCAGCCTTTCTACCTTTGTATTGCCACACATAGCAGAACAAAGCCAGGGTTGCAGTCGTCTTATTTTGTTAGGAGATTGTTTGCCCAACACAGCTCTTAATAGATTTTCTTTTAATGAGTTGGAAGTAACACAGCAGCGTAGATGAAATCTTGCTATTTCAACATTTATTTAACCTGCTAAAAAACCACAATCCTGTAACAAGCCCAAGGAATCCATGTCCCGTCACGTAGCCAGTTGGCTGCCTTTCTGGTATAATGCCGAAATGCCCAATTTTAGGAGAGAATACTAAATGATTTATTCCACTGTAGGTGCCAACAAAAGCTTTAGTCATAATTTTGTAATTTAGTGCCATCTGGAAAACATGTTTAGTACTACTGTTACATATTAGTATAACTGGGAACTCTGTTCTTCAATGAAGACAACAGATACATGCTAAATAGGATGCAGTCTATTTATTCTGTGAAAGGGAGAGAGAATAATTCCCATGTTTGTATTCGCATACGATTTAACCTCTACTCAGCTGTTGAGTCATAAAAAATATATACCCACAAAAGTATACTTCCCAGGTGTTAGATTTACTATTAACAGGGAGCTGGATGGCCTTGGTTTAGTGGGCTATAAAACCATTTACCTTGCAGGTCACTGTTTCCAGTTCAACCCAGATTGTTAGCTGTCAGCAGCCTTAGTTCGCAGTGTCTGTAGAGGTTTTGGGGAGGGAATGGATAGACTTCTCTGCTACTTTCTACTTGAAAAGGGGTCTGTCCAAGTCAAAGTTGAGGTGCAAATGTAAGGAGGGTTTTTTCTGCTGTTGGTGGTCCTCCACCCGTTCCAAGAGGGAACTTCTAGATGGCAGTTTAGCCCCCTACGTTAAACCTGCCCAAATAGATCTACAAATAAACTATATATTGGCATATTGATCTACACTAAGTCTGTATAGATATCCTGTTTCCTTTCTAAATATAACTCACTACTTATTTTGATGTGCTATCAATATATTATTTCAGTATACCCAAGTTTATTTCTGCCTTTGGTTCATTTTTGCATACCTTCAGTATTGCAGGTGCCGATGGCTTTGTTCTGGATTTATGCAGACACTCATTGGCAGGTTGTGTGTAGAAAGTTAAACAAACATAGGTGTTCTGCGTCTTTAATAGTGCTTCCTCCTCTTTGTGTTACGTGTCCGCAGATGGATTCTCTTGGAGGAATTTTAAGCAGCCCACACACTGTGGATTAAAATGGCTTTTTTTTCCCTTAGAAAAAACCAGGACCAGATGTTTTATGAACAAGTATTTCTAGACCTGATATGCTAATTCCATGATGCTTCATATGGCTGTCAGCTGCAGGTTTAGTAGTGGCTGCACCATTTTTAGGAGCTGAAAAGATTGTGGCTTTATTTTAATCTGCCGAGTGCCAAATTAAGAGCCAATATGTTAGCTAGATAGGATAATAAATACTAAGCATTACAGCAGTCTCTTAGTATTACAGGTGAAATGGATGCAAAGTGGATTTCAGTGGAAATGAATTAGGAAGCTTTAATCATAGCAGATGAAGGGTAGAAGGGACCTCAGGAAGTCGCATCTAGTCCAACCCCTTGCTCAAAGCAGGACCAGCCCCAACTGCATCATCCCAGCCAAAGTCAGGTCAAAATCAATCTGGGCCTATGCACTACGTTGAATTGCAGTGAACTTGCCATTTATTCCAGTGACCTGGCTTCAAATATGACTCAGGTGAAAAGTAAAATTGAGCTGTTTGCTCTGAACAGAGGCCATAAATGTTGGTAACATCATAAAATCAACGGCCTGTACATCCTTGTCCTGGAGATGGCCACCGGGATGTCACAGATGAGGACTGAGCTTGATTTGGCAGAGGAGTTTGGGGAAGCCGTCGCAGTACCTGTCTGTCCCGCTCCTGACTGCTTTGCTGTGTTGTGAGCCACCTCGTGTTCAGGAGGAGCACAAAATCCACCTCCAAATTAAACTGCATTAATGAAGTGAAGGCGGCAGCTTTTCTAGCAGCGTTGCCCTTGATTTCGAAGGCCGGCGCCTTTTTCACATGAGATCGAATGTTTATCCGGGACTGAATCCAGGCACAAAGCCAGAGTCAAGGGCTCATACTAACTGCATTTATAGAAACTTGTATTTTTCCAGCCTCTCCACTTGGCTTTTCTTTTTGCTTTTTATAAACACTTTTTAATTATTATCCTTCCCTTAGGAACCTCTCACGTAAACTGTACTAAAAAAAACTAAAGGGAGTACTTGTGAGGAAAGCATTGGAAGGAAAGTTGATTTTTCAGTTTAAGGTTTAGTGCTTTATTTTTCTGTCCCTTTCAGTTTATATCTTATGGTCATAGGTGCAACACTCAGTGCATGTTTTTGCCATCAGAGTACATTTTGTAACTCTGAAGGGTGGTGCCTGAACTTTGGACTTGCCCCATATAAATGTAATCTTTTCCAAACTCATCATTAGTCCCGGCATCCAACAGTACTCTTACTGTGAAGGTTGAGCGAATGCTTAAAATACATGCGGCTGCTCTTCAGTCTGACAAAAATGTAAGTTGATAACTTGCATTTTTTTGCTTCCGGATATTTGCTCATGTGGGTGACTACTTTCCTGAGGTCATTTTGAGAACAAATATATTGATTTTTAGTGATGCCTTCCTTCCTTTGGTGTTTGCTAAAGAAAGAAACTTAAATTGTAGCTTTGCTTATTCCTGAACAGACTAGGAGGCTAGAAAGTTACTAAAGCTGGATGATTCATTTTGCTGTTTGTTTTCTTCCCTCTTGTTTCTACCATTTAGTATACTCAGTTATTTTCATATCTTTTAACAGCTCAACGCTGATACAGAAAAAGAAGAAGGGGAAGAGTTTGAAGACAGCATGGATGTTTTTGATGATAGCAGTTCCAGTCCTTCTGGTACTCTAAGAAATTATCCACTGACCTGCAAAGTCGTTTATTCCTATAAGGTTTGTATTTTTTTTTTAAATGTCAGTCTCTTATCCATGGGAAAGCCGTCAGGCAAACGGAACAAATGTTTCTGATACTAAATGTCTGGGGGAAGTTTGCTTGAGTAAGTAAATGTAATTATGAAACCTGTTTAATGTGTCTTATATTAAATAGGCAACCTATTACAGTATAATGTTAATAAAGTTAACAAACTGTTAGCAGGTGTAAATACATTTGTTACAGGGGTGGTGGTTGTAGCCATGTTGGTTTGAGGACAGAGACAGGTAAGGTTCTTCGGGTCAAACTGATATCTTTTACTAGACCAACTCAAATAGTTGGAAAAATTCTTCTTTGCAAGGTTTCAGGTATAACTACCCTTCGTCAGGCTGAGGAAGGGTGCTTGTACCCAAAAGCTTGCAAAGAAGAATTTTTCCAACTATTTGAGTTGGTCTAATAAAAGATATTGGATTTTACCCAAAGAACCTTGTCTGCCATAAATTTGTTAAGTACATTCGGCTTCAGTTCAACAAGGTACTTAAAACGCATGCTAGTATAAAGAGACAAGTGTCCCACTGAAGTTAGTGGGAATTGCTCCCTATGTTAACAGTTAGGCATGTGTTTTAAGTACCTTGCTGCATCTGTGTCTGGTACATTTTGTATGTATTTCATACTTATGCATCCTTTTTTAGGCTGTGTGTATGCTAGGAGTGCTGTACTGGTATAGGAATACTGGTGCACTCTACTGGCAAAGTCACCATTTTTGGGCAAGACAAAGTTATACTGGTGAAAACATGGCTGTGTTGACTTCTGATAGCAGTGCTGTGTCAGGCAGTAATCACACCTCTTTGCATGCTTCACTGAAATAGCCGCGCCAGCAGAAATCAGTAGTGTCAATTTGCCCTTAACATAATAAAAATTACAGAACTAAATAGGCTTGCACATATTGGGGGATGTTTCTTTTGAACCAGCCCACCCTCCTTGGCTGGAAAGGTCCCTTAAAACTATCTGCCTATGAGCCAGAAAACCTTCACTGTTCCCAGAGGCCTTTTTAAAGTATTCTGCATTAAAATGTTTTGCATTTATTATTCATTAATTTCTAAAAATTATCACTTGTGTGTGTTTCTCTGCCTGGTGTGTGTCATGCCATTCCTTACTTTGGACGTGACCTTCCTTTTGTTCTAGGCTTCTCAGCCTGACGAACTGACCATTGAAGAACATGAGGTATTGGAAGTGATTGAAGATGGAGATATGGAAGACTGGGTAAAGGTATTGTTTTCTTCGCTCATTTTCATCTCATTATATCATTTTGAAAGCAAGGGGGGGATCAGCACTTCTCATCATGGTCTTACTGCAGTGTGCAAAAACTAAGTCCTTTGCATCCCATTTGCTTACAGGCACGAAACAAAGCTGGCCAAGTGGGTTATGTGCCAGAGAAGTATCTGCAGTTCCCAACATCCAACAGCCTGTTGAGCATGCTGCAGTCTCTGGCAGCGTTGGATAGTCGGTCACACACCTCCAACAATTCAACTGAAGCCGAGCTAATCTCAGGCAGCTTAAATGGAGATTCCAGCGGTGAGAGTCAATAGAGAGTGCTGGCCGATCGATTTTATTCATGAAAATGTTGTGATGAGCATTGTCGACCCGGATTTCTTCTTCTTAACAGTGATGTTAGGGCAGGCACTGTCTTGCCTTGCCTGAGGGCAGCCATTCCTATCAATCACCATTCTCATATGTAGGATCTTCTCAATTCGTCCAGGACCAGCTGTGATTCCCAGCATTAAGCCAGCAAAAGAAAAATGAAAATCGTGTCCAGTGTAGCAAAGATGCCATGCTGTACACAGAGGAAACGCTCATTCTAATTTGTTTTTTTTTCTGTCTCCCATCTATAGTCTGTTTTGTGAAAGCACTTTATGATTATGAGGGCCAGACAGATGACGAGCTGTCCTTCCCAGAAGGAGCAATCATCCGTATCCTAAACAAGGAGAACCAGGATGATGATGGCTTCTGGGAGGGTGAATTCAATGGGCGTGTTGGGGTTTTCCCTTCTGTGTTAGTGGAAGAACTGACAGCCTCAGAAAATGGGGAGACTCAGTGGATTGGAGATATTCAGGTATGTAAAGAGTAAATTGGTCGTGGGTTAAGTACTGGTGTGACCTTCTGGTGTTTCACAGTGCCCTGCATATGGTCAAGGGGCTTCTCTGCAGCAGTCCCTTGTAGCCTGTTAGTGCTGAGCTTTGACAGTCTCCAGATGCATTGTGTGATCCAGACAGTAGCTGCTATGAGGGTGTGGGGTGCAGAGTATGGAAAATGGATATTCAGGCTTACACTGATCATGCTCTCATAACGTAAAAGTGAACGTTTACCTTTATTTTCTAAGCCTCCATAATATTTCTCAAATGATGCATGTTGGCAAATATCACAGATTTGTGCAAAGAACAAAGGAGCGGTCAGAGAGGAAGGGAAATGAGCCACAGGAGGAAATTCCCAGTCTCCTTCCTGCAATTAATTTGCAACACTGAGAGATCAGACAGGATCTGGCAAAAACAGCATTATTGGCTCTTACAGGTCTATTTAATGCTTTCACATCTAAGACTGTGCAATACCTTCACAGGTTTTTAGAGGGCAAGACAATTTAGCTGTAGGATATTAACTAGAATTTCATCTCTAATACATATTTTAAGATTGTGGCATTTCAAAGACGATATTTTATTTAACCAGTTGATATCATCGTAAAAAATTAAACACTTTCTTGCTTACGACTGTGTTGCTAGAAATCAGAATTCACTGCCTTTACTGCAGAGTGATTTGTGTAGTTTTGTTTTATTGTTGCTCTTGAGAAATGGCCATACCAACCAGCCTGGGAAATAAGTTCAATCACATTACTAGCGATACAGCTCACATGTCCTGATGGCTTAGCACCATTAGATATAAAAATGTCAAAGTACAGGCTGTGTTGAAATCAGTAGGAGTTGCTGTTTTTATGCAAGCAGTTTATAGTTTGGCCCAAATCAAAAAGGACACTGATGTTAATACCTCCTGACCAAATGTGTATCTTTCTTTTGTAAAGCATCACATGCCCATGTGATGCTATATAAATATTAATACCAGTTTCAGCTTTATACTGTTTCCTTATTGCAGCTATGTGCCTGAATTTCATTATTCTTCCTTTTTCTCTCTGCATTTAAATGAAACACACACTCTCAAACAGTAATAAAACTAATGATCTTCATGTTCAATTTTGTGTAGGTGTATTCAGAGAAATGTGCTCTCCCAGTTGATACATTTTTAGAACAATCTTCAGACAATCTGTCTAGATTACCCCTGGAAAAGCAAGGGAAAAAATCTGCTCTCAGTGGCATCCTGTGATTTTTTTTTTATTATTATTATTTATTTTTTTAAATCGCTATTACATATCTCGGCTTTCCTTTCCAAATACAGCTGACAGGCATTTTTGTTTGACAAACACAATTTCTTACTAGATGAAAACAATTGGGATACAAGTACATGTCTGTGTGCTCATAAAATTGGCTTAAAACAAGTAAAAATCCTCTCCTCTTTTTGAATACAGGTGTCTCCATCTCCAAAACCTCACAATTCCCTTCCACCGTTGCCACTCTACGACCAGCCACCCACGAGCCCTTACCATAGTCCAGATAAAAGAGGCTCCCAGAGCTTTCCCAGATCACCGTCAACTAATGGTAAGAGATTTTTCTACTAATTCAAGAAACACAACATCCAAATGTTTGTTTGAAATAAAAAATTCCACTTGCAGTGAAAGCATGTTTTTTAAGGAGGGGGGTTGACTAGTTCAGTAACACTGCAGTGGTTTGGTTTTTATTGTTCACTCTTTCAGAAAACAGTTTCAGTTCGGAGTCTCCTGGATTTTCGCAGCCTCCACGGCTTACTCCGGAAACTTCCTATGGCAAGCTGCGACCTGTAAGTCACAAGTGTTGCTGTGCTTAATGACGTGATAATACAGAAACCTGTCCAGATCCTCAGGTGGCATCAGTTGTCATAACTTGAGTGAAAGCAGTGGGACTTACTTTGTTGATGCACCCACTCAGAATTTACCTTACCGTATTCCACAAATACTATTGATGCAATTATTATATTTTGGGTTTTGATTATCACCCTCCCCCCCCCACTAAGGAAGGCTGGTTCCCAGATTGGGGGCTGTAAAATAGATGCATCAAAAAGCAACAGACACATGGATAGGAGCCAGTTAGATAATGAAACAGATTAATAAAATAAAGCTGCACCTATATGAGCAATGCATTATGACATATGCTGAAAGGCATCCTTGGATCCCCATAATTCCCTCTCAGGCTTACATATATTTATACCATTAGCAAAGGAGGTGTTTAGATCTTGCAGGGCTTACATCACTACCTCATGGTTTGGAAGACTGTTTATATTGTATGTATCTTATGCTCTTTATGAGCAATACTGTTGTCCATGTATGCATGCCTTACAAATATAGAGAAATAGGAATCAAAGAAAAACATAGGTGCGAAAACAGCTGGATCATGGAATTTGCACTAATGTTTTTCAAAGATTTTGTTGCCAAACACCCACATCCAAACCCAACACCCGAGACTGCTGGGTGTTGAAAGGCAAGTCCACTTGCCAACAATCTGTCTGGACGCATAAACCTGTTGGTTTCTTTGTGTTGGGGTTAAGTTCCTTTAAACTCAAGTTAATTGAGCTCAGGTTGCATCAAGGGCAGTTTAAGTTGGATATTAGGAAAACATTTCTCACTGGGAGGGTAGTGGAGCACTGGAACAGGTAATCCAGAGAGGTTATGGACTCCCCATCCTTAGAGGTTTTTAAAACTCATCTAGACAAAGCATTGGCTGGGATGATGTAGCTGGGGCCGGTCCTGCTTTGAGCAGGGGGTTGGACTAGATCTGACCTCCTGAGGTCTTTTCCAACCCTCATTTTC
Organism: Crocodylus siamensis; assembly: GCF_052110815.1. Classification (NCBI taxonomy): domain Eukaryota; kingdom Metazoa; phylum Chordata; order Crocodylia; family Crocodylidae; genus Crocodylus; species Crocodylus siamensis. Next base: position 415,886,633 of record NC_143395.1, on the reverse strand, counting down.
TACGATTTTATGATTTATAAACCCTGTGGGTCTTAGTTTGGAGAGCTCCTAAGGTTATGATCCAATACATTTTGTGATGTCTGTGCCATATAAAAAGGGACGTTGCCAAACAAGGGAGGAGGGAACTGGTTAACTAAAAAATTAAAAACCCATCTGCTGAGATGGTTTGAAATCAACAGCGTAGGGATTTTAAAGTTATAAATCAAACCACATGTTATGTTCCAGTAGTTGTATTTTATAAGCATTATTTTTGATGTGCAGTGAGTTTGCAGACAGTAATGTCTCTTGAGATCCATCTCTAGTCTTTCAGCACATAAAATGATGGTTTCTTGTCCAAAGTTTAAGTCAGAATTGTCTAACTAAAATGTCTGTCCTTATTGCTAACAAATGCCCACAATTCCCATTGTTTGGGTGCAAAGGCCTGATTCATTGCACTGTTCACTGGAGCCACACGGAACCAAAAAAGTATTTTATATCATCAATGAGTGCTCATCGGAGGAGCTCTCTCTCTAAGTTTCACATCCTGGTCTCCTAAGTCTTACTCTTCCTGTTCTTTGGGTAGTTTTAACACAGTAGGTCAGTGGTTTTCAACCTTTTTTCATTTGCAGACCCCCTAAAAATGTTGAATGGATGTGCCAGACCCCTTTAAATTGTAAGTGAGGGTGTTCACATAGTTTTAATTAATCAGAGATAGGGGCTGGTTTAAACTGTGAGCCCAGCTCATAGCACGGCAGCTCCTTTAATCCTGAAGTTCTCCCTGCCTCCAATTATGTCCTCTTCCCATGATTACTGATTGGCAGACGGGCCCCTTCGGTCATCCTGCTCACCGCTTGCTCCTGTTGGCCAGGAGGGGTAAACTCTGGTTTTTAATATGCTGTGGTTTTTGCCTCCCACTGTGCAGCATATTTAAAACTGCGGTTTTCCCCTTCTGGCCATCAGGAGTAAGCAGTGGGGCCAAAGGGGCAGCCGCTGGGGGGTGTGCGGGGTGATCTCCAAGATTAAAGGAGCCACCGCACTGCAAGCTGGGCCTGTGATTTAAGCCAGGCCCTAATCATAGGCATCTTTCGTGGACCTGATAGACAGTCTGTGGACCCCAGGAGCCTGCAGACCACAGGTTGAAAACTGTTGTGGTAGGTGGGATACAGTTGTGTTTAATGGCATTCTTGCTGTTTTTTTAACATGTCTTTGCTTGTTATGCCTCAGCAAACAGATGTTTCACGATAGTGTTACATTTTAAATATGCTTGCTTTAAGTAGAATTTGAATCTTGGTATAACATTGCTGATTGCAGCATCCAATAGCAGTGCCATGTGAGCTGTTACAGCGCATTTTGAGAATAAGAATTAACATAAGGCTCTGGGAAGTGCAACAATAAGTTGCAAGTTGTTAGAGCAGGATGCGGCTAATTGGGTTAGTATTAGAGCAGGGATGGGAGAAATGGAGGATCTGACCAGCAGTCAAACTCCATTTCCCAACAGCCCCTGCTTGCATCACTGCAGCTGGTTTCCATGGAGACCCTGGCAGATGCCATGACAGCAGGGCCAGGGTTTCCATGGACACCAGCCCCAGCAGCGCTGGCAGGGCATGCAGCTGGGCGGGGAGCTGCTCTGCGGCCAGAGCTGAGATCTTGCTGCGGTGGGAGTGTGGTCCGGAGCCAGGGCGGAGCCGCGATCTGCTGCTTGCACGTCCCTGCCTGGGTCGTGCAGGCAGTAGATCGCAGCTCTGCCCTGGCTACAGACCACACTGTCACCACTGCAAGATGAGCAGATCCCTGACCAGTCACACATCCTGCCAGTGCTGTTGGGGCTGGTCTCCATGGAAACTCTTGCCCCATGCTGTCATGACCCTGCCGCTGCTGTGGTCTCCATGGAAACTGGCTGCAGTGACACTGGCAGCGGCTGCTGGGAAATGGAGTGTGGTGTGGGCCCATTCCGGCCCACGCGCCGAACGTTGCTTGCCCCGGCATTAGAGGGTCAAAAGAGCATCAGATACATTTTAGGTAGGTCATTGGAGTTCAAAGATGCAGTTATAACATCCATCATTGGTTTGATAGGTCAAAAACCTGACAAAAAACCCATGAGAAGATTTTTATTTTCCCCCTTTTAAAAAATTTCTGCTGGTAAGAACAAAGTTCGAAACAAAACGTTCAAAATCATAGCCCCTAACTGATTTCATATGTATTGCTCATTGCAGGCAGAGTGCAGTCCACACAAGCTCCACTCTCACCATTTGGGTGTCTTCCTCCCTTAGCACAAACCAAGATGGGCCAAACCGTGAGCAGAGGAAATACCTTCGGGTACTAGAATCACAGGCCTGATCACTGCCTTTCAGCAGGGTTATTGTAGGCATTGATTGATTGATTCCACTTGGAACTAGAAGTTCTGGTCCTTTACATCACTTTTAGTCTATGTAAATAGTCATGAAATGTCCCAGCATCTTTCTGAGAGTCGCACGTGTTCTGACTGTTTCAGGTGCGAGCAGCTCCTCCTCCCCCTACACAGCATCATCGCAGGACGACAGAGAAGATCGAGGATGTGGAAATTACTCTGGTGTAACGATGGGACTAGCTAAGTAGTAGTGCTACAATCAAGGCCAAATGTGGTGTTTGGTCAACCTCGTTTTTAGGCACCTTTGCATGATGAAGACTTTTAATAGATCAAGGAATAGGGAGGATTTCTTGTGACAGTGACATGCTGGATTCCTTCCCACCATCATGAATATTTTGTGCCTTTTTTGTTTTATATACATCATTCTTCCTCCCTTAGCACAAACCAAGATGGGCCAAACGGCAAGCAGAGGAGATGCCTTGGAGCAGGTTTCTCTTTTGGCTGAAGATGGTCAATTTTTATATGGAGGCTTCAGAGAGAGCCTCATTCATGCAACTTAGTCATAGCATACTTACACCATGTGCATTAGTACAGTATATTACTGTTGCCATAGGAATGTGTTAAAGATTGTCAATTCTTCAAGTAGCAGTACTTGTCTGATTAGATATTAATCAGATCTCATGGAATTACAAAAAAGGGAACAAAATGATAGGTTTAAAGAGAGGCTGGCTCCTCTTCAGTCCCCTTGATGAAGAAAAAAAAAAGGAAAATAATCTTATAGATAAGAAAAAGTGCTGGAGACCACATGACATGAATGCACACCTCTTCAATAATTAACTGTTAAACAGAACTAAAGGCTCTTTGTATTAATATTTATGCAGTTCATTTAGTAATAGAGTATCTAATATGGAGGTGCTGAATTAGTAGCAACATCTTGTTTCCATAGCATAAACCAACTGGTAGAGAAGTAAGTGAGATTTTTTGTCTAGATCTGGAAATTTGAGTTTCATTTCTTTTTCTTAGCAGATTTTTTTTTTTTCATTTTGGGATCACTTTTATCCCGGTTATTGCCGTGTACTTTACTATCCGACGTTAGCAGTATATCTTTGCCATCAAAACATCTGGCTAGAGTTAGAAGTTACATTTAGAATATTTACATGCATTATTTAGTTTCCGCATTGGATAGTCCTATAGCATTTCTCCCCGCAAACCCATTAACTAGCCAAAATCGAAGAACCAGGAAATCCTTGGCATAGCCCAGTCCTTCAGAGCTCCTTTAGGGCCAAAATTAAGAGAGGGAATTGTGCTCTCAAAGTATTTTTGTGCGAGAAAGAGAGTCTGAGGACGTCAAGGCTAATTTCAAACTGGATTTCTCTGAGAAAGGAACTGTTGACATTTCAGAGAAATCGGGGTGTGTTGCGTTCTAACATGAATTGCAATGGTAAGAAGAGTGGAGACACCCTTCCTTCCAGATGAAAACATTTGTTTCTATAAATATGATCACTAAATTGTTCTGAAAATAGCAATACTTATCAATCAAAGCTTTGGTGAAAAGGCATCTACAACTTATTTAAGAGCTGTTATATGGGTTATATTGAATGCGCTCTTGTGTGTTCATTTTTTCCTATGTTGGTAAAGTAAGTTTCTACATTTAGTTAACTAACAAGGGCTATTTTTTTTTGAGGCTGCATTTACAAAATCATTGTACAAGATGTTATCATAAACTTTGCACATCCTTGTAAATCCCAACCCCATCTGGGGCTCTGAAATGTTAGTACTTGCCAATGTCTCTCTTCCCAGTGGGATTTTAACCAAGAGTGAGGCTGTTTGAAGAAAAAAATTCATCGGCCAGTTGCTAAATCAATGGTTGTCCATTGAAGATCCTTTTCTGTGTGTTTTCATTCTTTTGCACCTCTTGTCCTGTTGATCTGTTTGAGGTCTTTTTATGTGTTTATCAAACTTATTCTTAAGTTTAAAAAAAAAGTTTTTAAAAAGATTTAGCTATTTGCAAAAAAAAAAAGAAAAAAAAAAGCTTCATAATGCAGAAGAAATTCAAGTATTGCCATAAATGATGTTCCAGTTCAATTTCTTTGGCCAGTTTTTCTCTGTCCTTCATAACAGACTTTCAGAATTCAGAAAGTGTTATTTAAAATCTCTTTGGTTGTACTTTAAAATATTTTCTGTAAGAGCTGCTAATTTTATTTAAAAAAAAAGAAAAGTTGTAAAAATATGCCTCCTTTTTAACTATGATTTCTTCATACAGGGCATGTATTCAACGTATCATCATGTACAGTGTCAGTACACTGAAGGCATTAGGTGCAAATGCTTTCTTTATATTGGCTGTAAAAAGTTTGTATTTATTATGTATAAAAATGTTGAATAATAATAAAAAAAAGTGGAACTAACTCCCAAGAGCCTCTTGGTACCAAGCAGAGCTACAAACATGGAAGAAACTTGTCTGGAAAGTTTGCATCAGATTTCCACCCAGAGTGAAGAGCAAAATTTCTCACATCTATTAGCCCTCTCAGTACCATCTTCCCAATGCAAGCAGATATTTTGTGTCTTGGTTCATTTTTCATGTAACCCTTTCTATTGCCAGTCAAACAGACGTCTAGGTTTGGATATAATCAGCAAATATATTTTAAACCAAGACTGTTAGAAATCAGCTCCTTCTGCCACACTGAGTCATGATAGCTGGGTCATTTATCCCTGCTACAGTGGTATCATGGCTGGTGCTTACTGTAGCATAAAACCTGCAGCTTCTTTCAGGCCAGACACTTCGTATAACTTCAGCTACTGAAGACGAGGCCTGGATCACAGGAAGGAAAACTCCTTGTGGTCCACCTGCCAAGGAACAAGCTCTGGTGCCATCCCCGTGAGGTGCTGAGCTCTTTGAAAGTTCGTGGTGCCTGTTCTCCTGACATCACTGATGCTTTTGATAAGCAGACAAGACTGTTCTTTCACACTCGGCTCTCATGACACAGGAGGCACAGTGGGAGATACTAGCAGCTGGCCATGCATCAAAGAACAAAACCGCTGAGGAAAGCAGGGTTTGCTATCAAGCTTTGGCAAGGACGTTTAATTCTCCAAGAACAGAGTCACAAAGCTCAGTGAGTAAAGAGAGGCAGTGAGTTGTGCTAGACTGAATTCAGGCAAAAGATACGGCAGGGTGACACCTTAGAGACTAACTGGTTCGGAGAGGCATGAGCTTGCACCTACAAAAACTCACACTTCTAAAACCAGGTAGTCTCTAAGGGGCCACACCACTGTCTTCTGTAAAACTCCAGTCATTTAAATAAGGACTTTGCATCCTTTTTGAAGAGCAGAGGTGTTAAAATTCTTGTCTAGTGCAATGATGCTCAACCTTCTTCACCTCCAGAAAACACTAGCTCTTTGCTTTCACTTTTTGTAGAACAGAAAAATAATAGAGCAGGTCTGCTGCTGCAACCAACTCAGCAAGCCCACTGCGGGGCAGAAGGAATTAACACTCACGATTCCTCTTTGACATCTCTGGGTTTACCTTGAGAATCATGTTTGCACACTTAACGGTGCGGCACTCTTGGGAGGATCTCAAGGCATCCTAGGATGCCACGGCTGCCTGGTTGGGAAGCTCTAGTCTAATGCAGTTGTCCTTTAATTGGTTCAGAGTGCATCAGTGTACGTCATAGAACGAACAAATGAAACTCTCCTTGGGTAACAAAGCCAGACAGAGGGGTGGCTTCTTATGCCCAGCTTCTCAATGCTCAGCCCTCACTGTACCACTTAGCAAATCTGTGGCCCAACGGGCTTAGTGTGTTTAGACGGTGCATAGGAGCTGCGGCCTGGTCAGCCTCTAGGCAGTGTCCCAACATGTCACAAACTGATCTAGCCATTCTGTGTAGACTGGACCAAAATGGCCCTCCTCAACTCCCTTCCTAGCTGCTACAACCTCCTCCTCCTCTCGGCTGGGTAGACTGCCTGGCCTCTAAGTTCCCTTCCAGCCCTGTGATCCTGCATCCCCTTTTGCCCTCCTTGCATCTGTTCAACCTGCTACTGCAAAGGTTATCTTCCCAGTTTGTCTCTCTGACCCTTTTCTTTGCTTCTCTCTTTTCCTGCTCCTTCCTCATTGTATCAAGCATAAATGTCTCATCTTCCCTTGGAAGTGCCTGTGCGCTGCCAGGTGCCTTGGATGACCAGCCAAGCCAGCCTTTGGTAAAAGCCTGTTTGTAGAAAATTCCTGCTTCCTCTGCCATCTCTTTGTGCATAAGAAGAGCTCCCCCTCGGTCGTTCACAAAGCCGTGTCCTGTTTCAGATTCCTCCTTCAAACTCTTCTTTGCAGTGATAGTACAAATGAACTTCCCAGCGGCTGGGCATTAGGTGTTCTGTGCCCACTGCCTGTCGCGCTGACTGCCAGCACAAAACAGTTGACGTGGATGAGGAGCAACGAGGTGGAATTGCAAACTTGCTGCCCATGCTCTTCATCTGCCACTGAAATGCCGGTAGGCTGGAGCTGTGGTTTAAGAGCTCACTGCAGTTGTTTCCAGCAAAAACGGTGGCAAGCAGAATAAGAAACAGGTTAAATATTTTGTGACCCAGAGAAATTTTAGATAGGCAGAAGATGCAAGTCGGCCCAGGCAGTGGGCAAAATCCTGCTCTCTATTAAAATCTGTGGCAAAGTTCCCATTTATCCACTGAGCTCGTGGCTCTTATGCTTTACAACAGCACTGTGCTGGCCACAAGTGATCTTGGCATGGGTGTAAAGAGAACAACATCGATTTCATAGACATTAGGGCTGGAAGGGACCTAGGAAGATCGAGTCCAGCCCCCCACCCAAAGGGCAGGAAGTCAGCTGGGGTCATAGGATCCCAGCAAGATAAGCATCCAATTTGCTCTTGAAGGTGTTCAATGTAGGTCCTTGAACCACTTCCGGTGGCAGGCTGTTCCAGACCTTGGGGGCTCGGACAGTAAAGAAATTCTTCCTTATGTCCAGCCTGAAACGGTCTTGCAGGAGTTTGTGACCGTTCGACCTCGTCATCCCTTGGGGCGCTCTGGTGAACAGATGTTCCCCCAGATCCTGGTGGTCACCCCTGATAAACTTATAGGTGGCCATCAGATCACCCCTGAGCCTGCGCTTTTCCAGGCTAAAGAGCCCCATGGCTCTCAGCCTGTCATCACAAGGTCTGTTTTCTTGACCTCTGATCATCCGCGTGGCTCTCCTCTGGACTCTCTCAAGCTTCTCCACGTCCTTTTTGAATTGTGGAGCCCAAAACTGGACGCAGTACTCCAGCTGCGGCCTCACCAAGGCCGAGTACAGGGGGAGAAGGACATCCTGGGATTTCCTTGAGAAGCATCTATGGATGCACGCCAGCGTTTTGGTCGCTTTACTAGCCGCAGCATCGCATTCCAGGCTCATGTTCATCTTGTGGCCAATGATGACCCCCAAGTCTCTTTCTTATGTAGTTCTAGCCAGAGGAGCACTGCCGAGCCTATAAGGATGCTGCAGGGTTTCAAGGTGGAGAGCCTTGCATTTTTCAGTGTTAAACACCATCAGGTTCTCGTCTGCCCATTTGCTGAGCCTGTCCAGGTCAGTCTGGATCGCCCGCCTGTCTTCTGGCGTGGATGCTTTGCCCCAAAGTTTGGTGTCATCGGCAAACTTGCCAGTCTGTTCCTGACTCCAATGTCCACATCATTAATGAAGATGTTGAACAGTATGGGTCCAAGGACAGAGCCTTGAGGGACCCCACTGGTCACAGGGCACCACGATGAGTGACTGCCATCAATCACAACCCTCTGGGTCCAACCACGGAGCCAATTTCCCAGCCAGCGGATTGTTGTGGAGCCAAGGCCACAACTGGCCAGTTTTGCCAAGAAGTGATCATGAGATACCAGATGGAAGGCTTTTTTGAAGCCAAGATATATGGCATCAATCTCATCTCCCTTGTCCAGGTGATAGGTCACCTGGTCGTAGAAGGAAATGAGATTGGTCAAGCAAGATCTACCTGCAACATCCTTTAGGATGTTGGCGTCAGCCAGTCCATTAAGGATGGCCTCTTTAATAAACTTTTCTAAGATCTTCCCTGGGATAGAGGTCAGGCGGATTAGTTAGTTAGCCGGATCCACTTTCCTCCCTTTCTTGAAGATCGGCACCACATTGGCCTTCTTCCAGTCTTCGGGCACTTCACCAGAGTGCCAGGAGCTCTCGTAGATCCATGCCAGGGGCTGGGCTATGATGCTTACCAGCTCCCTGAGTACCCTGGGGTGCAGATTGTCAGGGCCGGCTGACTTGAAGGTGTCCAGCTTCTCAACATGTTCCTTCATGAGGTCAGCATTGATGGAGGACAGGGGATCTCCCTCACCCGGACCTCCCTGTCCTGTAGCAGGCATGGGCGTCCCATGGGACTGATGAAAGACCGACGCAAAGTACCCATTTAATAGGTTGGCTTTTTCCTGGGCGTCAGTTGTCCCATCTGGTTCAGCAGGAGTCCAGTGTTGCTCTTGCTCTTGATGTCCTCTGGCTCCCCACATACCTAAAAAAGGACTTTTTATTGTCCCTGATGCTTGAAGCTAGTTGGAGTTCAGTTGCAGCCTTGGCTTTCCTGGTTTGCTCTCTGCAGGACTGGACCAGTGCAGAATAATCCTTCTTGGAGGTGAATCCCGTCCTCCATCCTTTGTAGGCCTTACTTTTTAGCCTCAGGAGGTCTGCTAGGTCCCTGGAGAGCCAGGGGGGCTGCTGTGCCCTCTTGCTGCCTTTCCTCCAAGATGATGGAATAGACTTAGCTTGTGCATTGAGGATCGCTCCCTTGAGGAGCAACCACTCTTCTTGAACTCCCCTCTCCCTAGGGTCGCGGTCCCTTTAGGGCCTGAGTGACAAGCCTCCTGAGCTTGTCAAAGTCGGCTTTCCTGAAGTCAGGGACTTCCATGTTGCTGACTGACTTGCCAGCTTTGGTGAAGGTGATCTGTCGCTGTCACCCAGCTTCCCATCGATCACTAGGTTGCCATTAGGTCATCTCCAGTAGCCAGTACCAGGTCAAGCAGCGCTTTACCTCTCGTTGGCCTGTAAACTTCTTGAGTCGCACAAGAGGAAGCTTTGCGACTACTCGGATTTTGCTGAGTGATCTTCCCACGAGATGTCCGGGTAATTGAAGTCACCCATGACAACTAAGGTCCTGGAGCAAGCGGCTCAGCCAGTTCCTGGGCGAACTCCTGGTCAAGCTCAGGACTTTGGGTGGGAGGTCTGTAGTAGACTCCCACCGTTGTGTCCCCTGTGCCGTGTTCCCCACGGATTTTAACCCAGAGGGTCTCTAGCTGTCCATGCCGGTCGCCAACATCAGCTTGCAGGGACATGTAGCTTTCCTTAACATAGAGAGATACACCCCCGCCCCTTTTATCTACTCAATCCCTCCTGTACCCGAGGTCCAGTCATGGTGGAGTCCCACCAGGTCTCCGTTATCCCTATGACATCGTAGTTATTTGCATTGAGCAGGACAAGGAGTTTCTCCTGCTTATTCTCCAAGCTCCTGGCATTAGTGTACAGGCAGGCGAGTGTCCCCTTGGGGGCTCTTGCCTTGCCCACAGATTGTGCCAGGGCTGGGGCAGGGGTGGGCTCCCTGAAGTGCCTTGGCCTGCTGGCTTTGCAAGGGTCGCTCAGCGGGCCAGCAGTGGCAGTAGTCCCCCCGTCCCCCAGCGGGCTTAGTTTAAAGCCCGGTGGAGCAGGTCAGCCAGCCTGGCTGAGAAGAGCCTCCTCCCCAGGGGAGAGAGGTGGAGGCCGTCTCTTCCCAGCAGCTCGCTGCCTCTCTTGCCAGAGCAGGTTGTGGTTGTGGGAGCCAAAGCCTTCCCAGTGACACCAGCGCCACAGTCTTTGGTTCACTGCGTGGATCCTCCTGTCCCTCCTCGGCCCATAGCCCGAGACTGGCAGGACTGACAAGAACACCACCGGTGCCCCCAGACCCTCTAGCCCTGCTCCCAAATCCCTGTAGCGCCCCGTGGCCCGGCTGGGAGCGCTCCGAGCCGTGTCATCGGTGCCCACGTGAATAAGAAGCATGAGATAGCGGTCTGTGGGCTGGAGGAGCTTAGGGATCTTCTCCGCACGGTCCTGGATGTGGGCCCCCGGGAAGCAGGGGTCGGGCGGCAGATTGCCCCCTCAGTCCCCCTCAGGAGGGAGTCTCCCACAACAAACACCTTACGTTTTGCTGGGGAGAGCGGGGCGGTAGCTGCAGTTGGGCCCGGGTTGCCTGCGGGAGCCGGCAACTGCGCAGGCTCTGCCGGGGCTGCAAGAGGTGCGAACCTGTTGCTGAGCTCCGGCGAGGGGGGGCCTTGGTGCGGCGGGCCTTGGGCCCTTGACCACCTTGGTCCATGCCCCTGACTGGGCAGAGCGGGAGGTCCCAGAGTCCCTTGTCCTGGAGGGGGACGGTGCTCTGCCCTGCGGCTCCCGGGGGAGAAGGGCCTGGCAGTAGGAGTCTATCTCCTGCTCGCAGTCCCTGATGGCGCGCAGTCTCTGGACTGTGGCCTGGAGCTCCTCCAGCTGGCGCGCCAGGGACCCCAGGAGGGAGCAGACCCCGCAAGGGGAGGGGGCCATGCTCCCGGGTCCCAGATCCTGAAAAAGGGACAGGCAGCCCCCGCAGCTGAGAGCCAGGGCCACCGTTCGCGTGGAGCCCGGGACCGTGGGCTCCATCTGGGCAGCCGTCTCTGAGGTGCCCGGGGCGGGGGGCCGCAGAGCCCGCGGGGACCCTCGGGGTGCGGCACGTGCCCATCTGCGTCATGCCTCTGGTAGGCTGTTACGGCTGGGGCTGTCTACCCTGGGGGGTTCGCAGGCGGGGTCTCAGGCCCTCCTGCGCGAGCTCCGCGCTAGCTCATGTGCCGGCAGACAAGCGCCTGTTTGCGCAGCTCCGGTCGCGCGGCCCCCGCCAATCTGTCTTCACACGCACACGTCCTGCTGCAGCAAGGGAAGCAGTACCTTGTCCTCTGTTAGGCCTCCTACCTCTTTCCTTGCTCTTGGAAGTTAGGAGAGGTGAGAGCTCAGGGGAGGGAGAGCATTTAAATCGGTGTTTGCAGTGGACAGTATCTAAATGGGGTGGGGGGAGACTTTCTTCCCTGAAGTCACAGCCATGGCAAATGAGCCAATAATAGCTGCAGCCGGGAATACGCTCAACGTGCTCAGTGTGCCAAGGAGCTTTGTACTCAGAGCTGCACCCTGGGGATGGAGGATTAGAAATCTGATTGAAGGCTTGTAGTAGTGAGCAAGCCTCTGCATTACAGGAGGGAAGGTCATTTCAGCTAAAGAAATAAAATAGAAGCCCTGCAGTGATGCTGGGGCCAAGATTGGAGGGAGGAAAGCTCTGCTCGCTTCAATTTAGCAGGGCTGGATTGGAGTAGACGGTTGGCATCTGCAGCACGTACCCGCAGCTCTCGGTTCCCCGCACATCAGGGAAACTGGCTGGCAGCCCTCGCGCCAGTGTCGCAGATGGCTGCCGAAGTGCGTCTGCTTCTGGGGAGAAAGCACGCCAGGGTTGCAACGTTATGGCCGGCCCGGTGCAGCCACCTCCGAGAGGGAAGGACGCTGCCTGGGCAGACGCTGCAGGTGGATTTGAGGGACGCGGGCTGTGACAGCACGCTGCTGTTTGGCCTGCATCTGCAGGAAAAGTTTACGAGTGCCCTGGGGTTTTACCGGGTGGTGGCAAGGGACGGCCGAGGTTTGTCGCACGGAGCAGCACGGTGCCCCCCAGCACAGCTCAGGGTGCAGGGGAGGCATGAAATTGGAGCAGAGCACCTCCTGGACTGCCATCTTCTGCCTGCCTGCAGGCCCCTTGGTTTTACGTGGAGGTCTCCTCTGCCTGAGCCTCTCCTCCTCTTCGGGGGCCTTGTGTTGCAGCTGCAGCTGGGTGCGCTCCCCCAGGTTGTCTCCTGAAGGTGACAGGTGAATGCAGCATCTCACCCTTAGGTTGGTTACATCAGTGGGCTTGACTTGGGGTCTGAGGCTTAACTGCAGGATCAGCACGCAGGGCTGCTCATCCCATGACCCATGGGCGAGATCCGGCCCATGGCACCATGTTATCCAGCTCACGGGGTGCCCGGGGGCACAGTGGCACTTCCCCGCTGCCAGACTTCCAGGCCTGTGGGGAATCTGGTACGCCAGGCAGCACTGCCCTGTGATCCAGATCCTCCAAAGGCATTGTGATCCCGATCTAGTATGTAGCTGCCACTGGTTGCATTGGGAATTAGGTGCCTGAATGCCTTTGAGGAGCTGGGATTTCTTAAGGTGGGATCCTTTATTGGCCCATCCCTGTAGTTGGGAAAGAGAGGAGCTTTCAAATGCAAGGCATTTGACCTTTGAGGAGCTGGATTCTAATTTTGGTGTCTCCGTTTTCCAGCTACAAAGTGGGGCTCAGGTCGCCCAGAGACGTTGCAAGGAAAAGAAAAAAGAAAAAACTGGAACAAGCCAGTAAATGGAAGCAATAAATACAGACGCTGGCGCTCGGTGAAACTTACTGCTGTTCCAGCCTGATGCTACAGGAGAAACATGTTCGATGTAAATGTGGTTACGAGGAGGACTGGTGGGAAGCACCGTCCTGCACTGATGGAAATGTGCTTAATCTGTGGTAATTGCTTCTCTCTTCTCCCTTGTTCAGCGCGAGCTGCCTGAGCTGCTGTGGTTGCAGAGAGGGGATGCTGACCACAGCTCTTTTACATCCAGCGATGCAGCCGCCTGCCTTGTTAGTTCAGGGTGGGCCAAGCTTGGAGCCATGACTGCGTTCTGGTTAAATGGCTCTCCCCGTGCAGGGCGCAGCACCGTGCCAGGCAGAAATCCCTGTGCTAGTCGACCCAGCTCTCGGTGTGCAGCAACATGTCCGTGGAGGTGAGAACAGCACGAGTTATTCCTGCTTGGGCTCTTCAAAGAGCTGCTGTCCAGCTAGGGAAGGGTTTGAGCTGGCATTTCATTGTGCCATGCGCAACTTGCCTGATAACCCGAGTCCTGGAAGCAGCAGGGCTCCGAATTGCACCCCTTCCCATGCCTTGAATGACGGGGTCACCTAGTCTGTCATCCGTGGCTGTGGCAGTCAAGGGCAATGTCTTCCCTGCAGAGTCAATTCAGGTGATCGACAGCCAAGTTATTTTAGCCAGGCGTGAGCAAACAGCCTGCAATACCATGTCTTAGTGACGGTGCCTGGAGGATTTGAGAGGACAGGTCCCCTGGGGATGATAAGCTTGAGCAGTTCTGATTTCCACCCCCCCCAGTAAACTATGGAAGAACATGTCTCTCCCTTGGGGCACACGTGGGGATGGTGGGACGGCACTGGAGGACTCTCAGCCCTCGAGTGATTTACCTGCATCCTCACGGCAGGTGGGCAGGTTGTCAGGCTGGGTGACAGCTTGGCTTCCACCTGTAGCCCCCAAACTCTTTGGAAAGTGTCATGGGATTCAGTAAGGGGGTTTTTGAGAGAGAGATGTGAAAAGTGTTGAATCTGCACATGTGGATCTAAAGTTACTCTCTGTTGAATGTGCTGATTGATGCCAATGTACGTATAGTTTTACTTAGTTTCCAACATAATCCGTGCCTGCCAGACTGGCAGCATCTTTCTCTCACTTGTGGCTGGAGTCATTTATTTATGAAGGCCTGGGGACGAAACGTAAGTTTTGTGTTTGGGAGGCAATGCCCACATACGGGTCAGAGTGATCTGCAGGGAAAACATCCCCTAGGAGGTGCAAAGGATTTAAAAGGATGATTTGGAGACTGTTTTTGTTGTCATTTTTCATTTCTTTTTGTTCCAGGAGCCCTGGGTGGCTGGAAGTCAACATCTGTTGCCATCATGCCGTGTTTTCTTTTGCTGTGCGTGCCTGCTGGTTCGCTGGGGAAGAGCTGCTTTGGGCTGAGCGCGACTGGATTTAAAACAGATGGATTGGCTTTTTCTGCTATGAGAAACATAAGAAGCAGGATTTTGGTCACAGCTTGTACTGGGCCAGCTACAAGTTGGAAGAAAAATTAGACCAGCTTTCCATCACAAAGTGCCTTTCCTCCAGCTTGGAGAAGAAGCAGATACAGCCCAAGCTAAGTGCTTGGTAGGACAGTGACTTTTAGTTAACCCCAGTAAGTAAGAAATGGTCCTGTAAGGATGGAAGTAGGCAATAAGCCTTTAGGACAGAAAAGATTCAGACACGGTTATGGACCAAGCAGAGAGCGGTCGCTGTAGATCAACCAAAGGATCTAGAAGATCAAGGCAGACAAGGTTCCTTGGGTCAATCTGATATCTTTTATTAAACCAGCTCAAATAGTTGGGAAAACTTTTCTTTGCGAGCTTTCAGGTATAAATATCCTTCATCAGGCTGAGGAAGCATCTGCAATTCGAAAGGGGAGAGGGGTACTCTTTCCTGTGGAGCCCAGACAGGTTGGCAGCAGCGGGGTAGGTAAATGGTAATGAGCCATAAATCTACTCTGTTACCTCCATGGTTGCTTAGTGTCCAGTAAAGTTGTGACTTTTTCTTCCCAGGCCTGTCTTCTGCAAGTATTGCAAAAGCATCCCTTGAAGATGCAGATAGTGATGTCAGGGATGGAGCGGCTGTTCTGCGATGCGTCCCGCCCGGCTCTCCCACCCCAGCTGACTGGCGGTGCTTTCACCAAGAGGTCATTTTGAGTGTAGTGGTTTCTAGTTCCTCATACTGCACTGGATGAGGTGGATCATGTTTTGTGGTATGTAAAAAATGTCGGTGACCAAAACTTACCACCTCACCCTTGAGAGGCGAGAAGGGAGGTATGGCAGGGACTTTTGGAGAGCCCTGTCCAACTACCAGAGGAACCGGGAAGAACCGATATCGTGGCGAGACGGAGCAGGAGAGTCTTGCTGAAGAACTGAGAGGTGATAGTGTGGAGGAGCCAGAAGCCAGCTGTGATGGTGATGGTGAAGATGAAGGTGAAGGTGTGAAGGAGCCAGAAGTTAGCTGTGATGGTGATGGTGATGGTGATGGTGATGGTGAAGATGAAGGTGATGGTGTGAAGGAGCCAGAAGTCAGCTTTGATGGTGAAGGGGAAGGTGTGGAGGAGCCAGAAACCAACATGCAGGCAGCCAGCTTCATGGCACATTTGGGCTCCCAAGTAGAAATGTTCCACAAGAGCGGAAACCACCTTCATCCGAGCCATGGCAAAGATGGGGAGGGAAGTGGTGTGTTTCTGGACCTCCCCGTGGCTCGGGGAGGACTTCCGAGTAGCTCCCAGGTTGCTGCTCCCACACCGAGTGACCCGCATTTACATGGGAAGTGTGGAGAGTGAGCCAGACACCACCCGCTCGAGGAGGGAGGCCCAAGAGGTTTGAGCGGTCAGGGCAAGCCACAGCCTGAGCCTACGCTGGTGGGAAAATGTTCTTCTGCAAGAGGGTTTCTTCAGATGATGCAGTTCACTGAAACCAAACTGTTTCTGTGTCTGTGGCCTCTGGGCAAAGCCCCGAAGAAACACTGCCTGGCTTCCCACCGCCTCCCCTGGTCCGGAGTTTGTGGCGGTGGGGCACGAGGGCCGCCAGGATCTGGAACTTGGGGGCAGCGCCAGGGTCTCTGCCATGGACCTGGGAGCCCTGAGGGAGACCTGGGGGTCAGCTCCGTCCAAGGGCAGTCGAGGAGTCCTGAGTGCCCCGTGTCCAGCCAGGGCCCTGCGGGCTTCGCGGTTCCTCTCTCTGCAGCGGGGGACCCCCCAGGCCATCCCTACCCCGCAGAAGTCGCCAGAGACGCATCGAGGGACCCCAGTCAGGGCTGCCACCTTGGTTTTGGTTGTTCCAAACTCTCCAGACTTTCCCCTCCATGGGAGGTCCAAAGTCTCTGGCCAAATAGGAAAGGACTTTTTTGAGGTGTGAATTTCCAGCAGAACAGGAGCTCTGGGGTGCGACCAGCTGTAGCGAAAGGCCTGCGAGTTTAACAGACTCGGAGAGAGGCATGGCTGAAAGGACCGGCCGGGCTAAAGCAGGACGACATGGAGGAACTAGCATCCGCCCGGAGCCGGAGGCAGGCAGAGGCGGTACCGTGCTGCCCCGCGGTCTGGCGAACGCGGCGCCCGTGGCTCCGTTTCTCTCGACTTCGCAAGGCCGGGAAACTGCAGAGCTCATCAATCCTCAGCTCTGCCGAGACACCCTGGCTGCTGCCGCAGGCGCCGGCAGAGACGGCCGAAGAGCTGAAAGCCTCGTGGTCGCGTTCCTGGAAACGACCTCCGCGCTGCACCCAGCGGGCAGGCTGATGCGCGCCGGCATTAGGTCGGTGCAGGTGTCCCAGGAGGGGGGCTGACGGGGTTACGTCCAAATACTTGGAGCGATCTGACGGGGTTAGTCCGAGGCTGGGGAGACTCTTCATCTCAGCCCTTGGCTAGAGCTGGATGAGAGGTGTTAAATATTTCATCCCCCGGAAAGCAGAAGGGGCAGGCCCTTGTCACTGATTGAGTGGACTGCAGGCAGGGGTGCATAGTAATTCACATTGTGCTCAGACGCACAAAGGGCTGAGAGGTTTTAAATAAGAGATTTCCAGGGGAGCGGCTCTCGCCGGGTCCCTATGTCTACCCGTTCCCATCGGGGGCTCGGGGCTCACTCGCACGTCACAGGCGAGCGGGGAAGGCCTGCGTTGAGAAACTGGTCGCTGCCCTCTAAAAATAAGTGTGCGCTTGAATTAGCAACTGCCTTGGCCCAGTGCTTTCTTGCTGTGCGCGCATGTCGGCTCGGGGCTGGAAGAGACCTCCGGAGGTCCCAGCTAGTCGCACCCCTGCCTGAGGCAGGGTCGTCCCTATCCAGCCATCCCAGACCAGCCCGTTGTCTAAGCTCTTCGTAAAACTAGCCAGCCCCCCTAGACACAACGCAAGACATCACACCCGAGCCTGCCGCAGTGAAGCAGGGGCCAAGGCACCCAACGTCCTGCCGCTGCAGAGACCTCAGGCAGAGGCTGTGCCACTGCTACAGAGGAAGACAACCCCCTCCCTCAGTCCACACTGATCGGACCGGGGGGAAATTCCCTCCTGACCCCAAATCTGGCCTCAATCTGACCCTGAGCAGTGGGATAAGACCCTCCGGCTTTGGTCCCAGCCGGAGCATCGGCACAGCCCAGTCCCATCCCCAGCCTGGGCTGCAGCCAGCACCCAGTGCCTCTGAGTGGGGGGAAATACCCTGCCCCATGTAGCGGAAAGGGGGAGGAGGGCAGATTTCCTCCCAGCCCCATGCAGCCACCAGCAAAGCCCAGAAGCTGGGGAAACCCCATCGCTGTGCCCGGATCCTCCCTGACCCCCTGCCCGAGCAGCCTCTCCTTGAACACCCCCGTGATGGAGAGTCTGCAGCTTCCCCAGGCCTTACCGCTGCTTTTCTAACAGGGAAGAAAGCGCTTGCGATGTAGGGCTAAGCGTGCTTCCCTCCGCGGGGTGGCTTATGATCAGTTTGCATTTGCTGCGCTGTTGCCGCAGGGCATGTGGGTGCCAGGCGGGGCGGCCTGTGGAGGGCTGGGGCTGCCCTGAGGGCTGCTAGCAGGGAGCTGCTGCTTACCCAGAAGCCCTGCAAGGCAAAAATTAAGATAATCGGGCCTAGAGGCTGCAATGGGTGAAGTCCGGCCCTGGGAGATGTGCAGGGCAGCGGGACTCTGATGGATAACAGGGGAGGGAGGGAAAACTTTGTCCCATTGCCGGAGCTGAGCCAGGGCTGCGGGCATCTGCAGGGGCTGGGGGACGAGTGTGCGTCCCCCAAGCCCCAACGGGAGCCCAGCCGCTGGATACCAACAGCGATCTTGTGGCTTAGAGGCTTGCAAACTCCTCGGCAGCAGGAGACCAAGCTTGTTACCCACGGTCAGGACTGGGCTTTGCAAGGAGAGGATTGCACTTCGGTGTCTTCTGGGGAAGGCGGATGTCCCGCAAGAGTGCGGGGGCCTGAGAGGTCTGGACCCTGCTCCCAGCTCTGCCACGGACTGTCCGCAACCTTGGGCCAATCTTCTGTCTGTCAGCAAAATGGGGAAGGTCCCCAGTGGAGTTGGCACATCTGGTTCACACCTGGGACCCTCAAGCAGAGGGCTCCATCCGGCACCGGAGCGGCGTCCTCTGCAATCTCACTCCCGTGCCCAGGCAGGGGGCACTTTGCAGCCTAGTGCATAGCCAGCACCTCAAAACTGCCCTGGCTTTGTGCTCTGACACAGGGCGCGTGGGCTGCCTGGCTTGTCGTGCGCCCCTGCAGCTGCAATAAAGTACATCCTTCGTGCTCTGACATGAGTCGGCCAATGCAGCGGGGCTCAGAGCGGAGGCTGCGAACTGCGGAGCTAGCCCAGGTTCGCGGTGGCTGGACGTGGCGGCGTGGGCACTGAGCGGGGTGTGAAGAGACTTGAGTCTGGGTCTCGCCCACCTGCTCTTCATCTCTTCAGGCCTCTGTTTCCCCCCCAGTCCTCTCCTAATCCCTCAACCTCTAGCTCAAACGCAGCTGCCCCATCACTGAGCACACACACAAGCTCTCACGCATGCGGCGCAAGCGCTGGGAAGGTACCGACACATAGGTACATGCACAAAGACACGACCTGCCCAGAGCACGTGGTTTCAGCCATGGGTGTGGGAACGTGCTTTCTGCTGCCTGCCCTGAGTTCCCTACCTGGTCTGCCGCTCTGCTTTCTGCTCCCTGCCTCATTTGCTGCTTTACTTTCTGCTTCCTGTCCTACCTGGAGGAAGACCCTGGGGTGGCACGGTGCCTCAGTAGGCCGTGCAGAAGGGGCTCCGAGCCCTGGGTCTTCATTCTCTGAGGCTGTATTTTTTCCAGCTGTAAATACTGCGTTTAATCCCCTGGTTGCGCAGAGCAGGCTGTGTTTTGCTGCTTGTTCACGGCTTTAACATCACCTCCCTCGGGAGCTGCTTCCCTAGCAGGAAACGGAGGGGCTGCCTGGCAGCCAGGCCTGGCTGCCACGGGGGAGCCTCCCACTGCTCTAGGGCGGGGGGGCCAGGCTTTTCGGCAGGCATGGGCTACGTATTAACCCCGCGCCCCCCCGAGTGCCGATCCCCTGTCCCTGTCTAACCCCTGCTCTGCTTTCTGCTGCTTGCCCTGTGCTCCCTGCCTGAGCCGCTTCTCTGCTTTCTGCTGCCTGCTCTGTGCCCGATCTGTTGCTCTGATCCCTGCCTAATCTGCTGCTCTGCTTTCTGCTTCCTGCAGCTGGGTCGTCTCTCCCCTCCCTGATCAGCTGCCAGCCAGACGCACGGGTTGCCTTTGTCACTTATGGCACCCATACAGCAAATTGGCCACCCCTGCCCTGGGTGAACCGTGAGGGTGTGGACCAGCTTCCCCAGGCCACCCGCTGGCCGCGAGCAAGGGACACCCCAAGCGGCTGCTGTCCACACACAGGAGACCAGGGGCTCTGGAGCAGCTGCAGAGGGACCCCCTCGAGCTGCCTCACCGGTGCATTTCCAGGCTGGGAGCACGTCAGCAGGAGCAGGTGGCTGCGCCATGCTCGGAGGTGACCCTGCCACAGCAAGCTGTCACCCAGGGTGCCCTGGAGGCTACGGGCCTGGCCTGAGACTCGGGACACCTGGGCTCTGCTTCCAGCTCTGCCACTGTCTGGCTGGGTGACCGCAGGCCACCCCTTTCCCTTTCTGGGCCTCAGTTTCCCCTCGTGCCCTTGGCGTCTCTTGCCCGTCGTGACTGAAAGCTTTGTGGTGCCCGGCATGCCAGGGCCCAGATCCTAGTCAGAGCCTCTGCGTTGCACTGTATTACAAAGCAAATGAGGAGACAGCTGGCGTCTCGCTGTCCGGCTGGCCAGCTCAGACCAGCAACTGCCCCCGTGCAAGGCAGAAATCACCACCACCAACCTCATCCCTCACCCACCGGGTCAAAAGCACAGGGCATCCATTAGAGCTGCTCCTTCCTGGTCTCTGCACCATCCTTTCCATGTCCTGAAGCTCAGGAGCAAATTAAGTTTCCATCCCCTACTTGGGCAGAGCAGCTGCGAGTGTCAGCAGCGGGGCAAGCAGCTCTTACTGGACGGCCCGGCGTGGTTTCAGTAGAGGGCCTGTGCCTCTGGGCCAGCGGAGTAGGGAGCGCTGAGCGCATGTGGCCCTCAGAGGGGTCATTAAATCGTAAAGAGCTGAGCAACCTGTCAACCTGAAGAGCACCTGCCTCTGCTATTTCTCTGCATGGTGGGAGAGGAGTGGTGTGAATAATGTACTGGCACAGGCTGGATCCTGGAAGTGCAGCCCCACTGCGAAGCAGGCGCTTGTTTCCAGGGGGCTGGCATCCAGGGCGGGAGCGCCTGAGCTTCATGCATCCATTTGTGTGCTGCTGAGTCCGTGCTCCCAGGCGCTCGCTGGGCTGGACAGCACCTGTGGGCCGAGGTCACGCTGGGAGGTTGCTTTTAGGCCCTTCAGCGAGTGGCTGTGGCGTTCCCATGGAAGAGCCTCCTTTGGTGCTGGACTGGGTGTCGGGAGACCCCCTCAGCTTTGCCACTCTTCTGCTATGCGGCTTTGGGGCCGGCGCACTGCAGAGCGGGATGGCCCCAGCGTGGTCCTGGGACTTTGGACACCACAGCTGGGAGTCCCCGCTCCACCACAGACTTCATGGGTAAGTCGCAGAGCCTGGTGGTGCCACAGGTTTCCCCCTGCACACCAGAGGTACCAGCAGTCTCCTGCTTTCCGAGCATGCACGGGGGAGCCAGAGATGCTCCGGCGGCCAGGAGTGGAGAGCCACATGAAGTACCAGAGTTAGGTGCGCATCCTCTCCATGCCTGTTCGCCTCTCCATCGTCATCTGTCTTCTCAGCTCTGTCCCTGCTCCACAGAGGTGTCTCACATGTGTGTTTGTACAGCACTGTGCACCCGACAGCTCTGCCAGGGCCTGGCATAAAGCCTCTTGGGCCCATGGGAGCTGGTGGGTGCTCACTGCATCTGATACCCAAGCTGCTGAGTCAGTTGCTTCAAGCTAGGCAAAGAAACCTACCATTAGGCATTGTATTTTTTGTGTCAAATCTCAGCCCTGTTTGAGGGTTGGGTCACCAACAGTACCCGCTAGCCCCGCTGCTCCTCTCTGGGTGAGGTGTAAAGCCTTCACCGGCTCCGCGGAAAGCCGCAGGGGCAGTCGACAGGTTACCAACTTGGACATGAACGGTGCATGAACAGGGCAGGGGAGGGAAGGGTTTATATCCTCATCGGTACAGGAACTATGAGACCCAGGGCAGATTTGCCCTCTGGGTGAGCCCCGCAGTGCCGCGGACGTGCAGAGACCTGGGAGCTAGATGAGGCGGTGAGGCCTGGGGAGGGATGTCAAAGAGAGCTGTGGTGCCTGCGGCCCCTTTTGAAGTCCTGCTCCGTGCTCGGGTGGTGCTGGCTCCCAGCAGCCCCTGCTGAACATGAGGTTTGCAACTGTGTCACTGACAATAAAACCTGACCCCGGCAGCACCTGGGGGACCCCAGGCCGCTGCTAGGGTGCGGACCCTTCCCAAGTGCCCATGGGATGAAGTTGTGCATTGCTGCTATGGTAAGTCTGACTGGAGACAGGTAGTGATGCACCTTGTAGACTAACTAAATAAGATATCTAGAGTACAAGCTTCCATGAACTCAAGTTCGCTTTGTCACATGCTGTGAAAGCACAGCACCGAGCAACGTGTCAAGTGCTCTGAATACAAAACGGGAAAAGAGTGGGGAGGGGGAGAGC
The DNA here is from genome assembly GCF_052110815.1 of Crocodylus siamensis. Classification (NCBI taxonomy): domain Eukaryota; kingdom Metazoa; phylum Chordata; order Crocodylia; family Crocodylidae; genus Crocodylus; species Crocodylus siamensis. The sequence goes on along the minus strand of NC_143395.1, from coordinate 415,864,713 downwards.
GCTAAGAAAAGCAAAGAGCAATAAGAACAAAGGGCTCCCAAAAGCTAATCCAAATAACAGGCTAAGAGTCTCTGTGTAAACCAAGCCAAACACAGTCAGTCTGGGGATGATTTCTTGTTCCACAATTTCCTGTCGAAGCTGGTTTTTACCATCTTGTTGCCGGAGAACGGCACTCCTGAGGTCAGCGATGGAGGGTCCAGGGAGGTTGAAGGGGTCTGACACAGGCCTTTGGGTCTTCCTGCAGCTGAAGTCAGAGTGGCACTTATTCAACCTTTCATGTAGACATCTCCTTGTCCGTCTGATGTAGTGTGAGCAAATGATGGTCCATATGATGTTGGTGAAGTTGCAGGTGAGTGAACCATGTTGTACCCCTTGTTATTTGGGGGGGTCTGGATTGATGTAGAGGGCACAGCAGGCATTGGGGTCCATTGCAAAGCCTGCAACAGATTTACATTTTCAGCCTACTCGGGGTCCCCTGTGGCCTGGGGAGCTACTCCAGTTGTTCATGAGATCTACAAATACGGCCAGGCCTGCACCAGCCATTAGATGCAAAATCCATCTGATCAGCCTGGGTAGTGAGCTCTGGGTTGGTATTAACATGCAAAACTCCCAAGCACCTAATGGATTTTGCACAACTTTGGAAAAGTTTTGGATAACTCAGCAAGGGAGCTGAGAACAGACACTGCAATTCAATCCTGTCTACAGCAGATGCTCCAGTTCTGAATGCAGCCATAAACTACAGTGCTCCAACTCCAGTAATAAAACTCAGGTCTGAGTCAGCCCTTACTCAGCCTTCACAACTGGAGTTTGCAATTTCTCATTTAAATCCCTTTCCAGACAGGGCCTGTATTCATGTTACCAAGCCTGCCCAGGTGAGTCCATCTATGTCCCTGGTTTTATCTTCCGCAGACTCTTGCTGCAGTCATTAACACTGCTGCATCTGTTGTAATTGCTGATTGTGAGAGTTTTGTGAGCTGGGCTCATCTCTGAGGAACGTTGCGCCCCCATTTCAGAAACACACTTGAACACAAGCCAGGTGTTCAAGACCTCTAATAGCAGCCCTGGGGCAAATATCGTGGTGTGTACATGTACCCGAGAAGCTTTGACATTGAAAGGAGCCAGTTGTAGGGATCAGCATCGATCGTGCTCTGTACTTAGCCAGCAGGAGGGTTTCTACTGAACTGCGGTAAGTGTACACTCCCACTGTCTGTAGCCTTCTTTCAGTCCTACGGTGATACATTTTGATGGACTACAGTGTGTTATCGGGGCCTACCAGCCCCAGCCGTTCCCTGGGACGCCACTGATTGGTGCTATCCAAACTGATCACCAAGACAGACCGTGCCCCAAAGAGCTCCCAATCCAGTGATGCATTTCATCCTTAAAAGCATTCCTGAATCGGCAGAGATTAAGCCCCATTAACGGAAATCAGAATATAGCAGCCTGGGCCAGTGTAAAACGCCAGCCGTGGGGAGAGAGATGGAGTGTGTATGTGTATCCTGTGAACTGTCCAGCTCTTCTGAACCTCCTCAATCTACTTTTCAGTATATTAAAATTATCCCCTCAGATGCTATTAAACCACCAGCCGGTTCTGAACTTCCACAATGCAATCAAATAGAGGGAAAGAAATGCCAGCCATAAAAGTGGAGCAGGATAAATGGCAACAAGTGAAACTGCAATTCAAATAATAATTGGCTTAAAATATATTGACTCTGTCCCCATCCCACAGAGCTGAGGTAGACCCCCCTCAACCTCCTGCCAAGATGGAAGCGCTTAACGGGCCTTCGTTGGAGGAGGGATAATTAGTTTCCTGCCATCCGTTCCTGAGCCATGAATGTCAATCTCCCACTTTTATGTCTAAAGCTGCTCATTTGGAATGGATCATCTGAATGTTTATAATCAAATAAAAATGATTTAGGGGACAGCCCTTGCAATAAATACCAGCCCTGCTTGACGAGGAAGCTGGCAGGAAGACTTCGACTTGGTTATGAGAACAGCGGAGGAAGAGGAACGGTAGAAAAACCCCCGGTCAGACCCAGTGCATTCTCCTCTTCAGCATCCACGCTGTGCCCCCCTGTGACTGGGCAAGATGGACCTAGTGTCTGACCCACTACATGGCGGTTTTTATGTTGTTTCTCATAGAAAGGTCACCCACGTGCTTCAGCTGAACTGCTGCTCCTGGGTAAAGTGACTCTTGGTCTTGGTGTCAGCAAGGCGGGTCCCTGCGGGCTGTCCCAGAAGGTCCTGTCAGGCCCCTCGAAGTGTGTCGGGGATTCCTGTCACTGTTTACAACACCTGAATTTGATGGTAACAGCCAAACCCTCGGTCAGGGTGTATGACCGCATTGGGCACTAGCCACTCTGTGTGGCAGGGAGGCACTTTCAGTGTGTTCAGAGTGGGAAATCTGGATGTTCCCAGGTGTGACCAGACTTGCTTTTTCTCAAGATGGCGAGCGGTAAGGATGCCTGTTTGCTCTGCGATGAACTCTTTGAAGATAGTAAATGGCTGGGAAGGCTTCTCTTGCTGACAGGTGCCTGGAGAAGAAAAGCCAAGTCTCCAAGAGAGAGCATGGTGTGCATTGCTCTCATGCTGCACCAGCGTGATCCTTCCATGTGCGAGTCCTGTGCAATGAAGTGGGAAGTTACCAGTTCCTTCCACCTCTGCTTTCCAAGCAAACAGTTTAGTTCCTGGAGTCTCCAGAGTCCTCCTCCTGCCCACGGATAGGTGGCCAGGAGCAAGTCTCATGGGCTCGTGGCATCCTCCTGCTGAGCTGCAAAGCCAAGTTCAAGTGAATAAACAAAAGGGATCTGACTGCAGACAAGAGGCTTCATCTGAGCTCAGGCGACGCAGGCCCTAGATCCTCCCTGCAGTGTGCCTTGTCCTGCTGTGGTGCTGACACCTTTGAGTGCCTTGTCACACACAAGGGAGCTGAGGCACGAGGAAGGTAAGGCCTAAGCGATCTGCATGGGGCCACCAGAGCTGGGCAGATTCATTTGTGTGCAGACAGCTTTATATGATACAATCAGTCACGTTCCTTGAAGTCCTTAGTCCCCCAAAACCCTCCATCCACAGGATGCAGATCCTGCGCAAAAGCCAGCAGAGTTTGCCAGTGACTTTGGTGGGTGGAGAATTAGGCACAGGCCAGGCACTGCCTGGTAATCAAGCTCTTTTATTCCAGCATCTCAATCCTATAGAGACTCCGGTCCCTGCCAGTAGATGATGATTTTTGCCCAATTAAGGAAACCTCTTGATCTTAATGGCCTTGATGGTCCATCAATCCAGCTAGTCTTTCTTCTGCCATTCTGCTGTCTGTTTGCTGCTCCTGGTCACGAAGCTCCTATTTCACAGCTCTGCAAATTATTTTTAACTCATTCCAATGAAGTTCTGTGTCTTCGCTTCACTCTTAAACTGCCCTAGGCCCCTAGCATATCAGTAAAGCTTCAAGATACATGTTTCTCCAGCTAAAAATAATTCTGTTATATGTGATGATGCATCTCACCATGCGCACCTCCCTTTTTAAATTTCTAGATCTGCCCATGTCCTCACCTCACCAACCTGGCTTCTCTCATATCTCTGGCCCAGCATAGCTAGGGACAGCCAACTCGAAAAGGGCCTCTCAGTGAGGCAACGGTAGTTGAAGGACTCCCGGAGCCCAGTCACCGGGATGCTCAGCTCTATAACCCATGTGCTGCCAAGAAACCTGGACGCACACGCTGCTGACCTGCACCCTGGGCGCTAACCAGGTAGTTTGTATTCTGGTTTATGATTTGGGCCCCATCAGAGGAGCACTGAGCTGCAAACATAGCCCCTAGTCTGGACCCAGGTGGGTGTTTGGGGGGTAGCACCATCTCTAGTTATTGATGCCCTTCCCAGGGCTGGCCTGGAGAGTGGGGGTTCATGCTTATGCAGCACGGTCTCTAATTTATCAAGGCAGGAAAAATCAAATGCTCCATTTGAATATTTATTTGTTCCAGGGCTGGGTAATTCCTGACCGATGATCCCTGTAGTTAGTCACACAAAGATCAAGGCAATCAAGCTTCATGCTATTGGGCATCAGTTGGAATCCCTGAATGCTCCTCCTTCGCCGTCGTGGAGCTGGCTATTGCTCAGGGATGCGTCCTGTCATCTCCCTCTGACTACATGGGCATACACCCTAGCCAGAGGCAAGATGCTGTATTGAGTAGATATGACAAGTTTGGTTATAACCCAAGAAATAGCACACCAGGGGCATGTCTACACGTGTATTTATGCACGCCTAAATTTAATGTACCTTTGCTTAAAGTGTGTTAAGGCAATTTAGGCGCATATCTACACGTGGATATACTAATGCGCATTAAGACACTTAAATTTAGCCCCAAATAGCTAAGTCACTTTAGCACACATGCAGACCTACTAATGCTCATTAACGTGGTGTGTATTCATTGACGCACACCATGTTAATGCACATTACGCATCCACATGTGCACTAATGCTACTTAGCTATTCACACCTACACTTGATACCTGCTTTATGCAGGGATTAAATTGAGGCTTACATAGCCTTAAATTGCTATTTTAATGCACATTAAGGGTGCACCCTCAATGCACCTTAAAATGACGATCTTAGGCAAAGTGCACTTAAAAGAGGCATGTGTAGACAAGCTTCATGGAAATCAGACCCTGGGTGTGGACACATGAGATGTTTGCACCGGGATACTCAGCCTTCACGCCAGTGTGCAATAAAAGAAGCGGGCGTATGACCAGCAGATCAACCCCCATATCACTTGCTTGAACCTGGTGTCAAATAACGTGAGCAGAAAAATCAAGGGTAAAACTACCTTGGTATAGCTGTGTGCACACAACATTTATTTCAGAGCGGACATTTGCTAGAGGCAAGCAGGCTATTACCTGCCACCTGCTGACAAGGTGCTATCACAGAGCAAATCCCTGATAGCTGTTTGTCCGTCTGCTTGGGATTTCCAGTGTAATTTATAGTGGATGTGAACACGGTCAGCGCCCATCCTTTGTGCGTCTCCTGGTTCTAGCGAGGGAGGGTATAAATGCAGTTTAATTTGCAGTAGCTGGTGCAAAAGCGACAGCCATTTAAGCACCCGAGAGCTGGGGAAGGAAGGAGCTGTTTCTTAATACCTGAATTGCACAACAAAGGCCAAAGCAGCAATAGGAGGGCAGAGGCTGTGGTGGGTTCGGGCTGGAGTGTATAATATATGTGGTGTTTCAGGTTGGAGCGATTAGCCAGCATCAGGGTCTGGTGTGTCTCACGAGTGTTTCCAACCCCACGCGGCAGAGATCTCCTCCTTCTGGGATCCCAGCTGCTTTGGGGGCTGTCCGTGCAAGCAGGCAAAGGAAAACAATTCCTCTGGCAATCGAGGAGGAGAGGAGATGGTCTGAACGTCAGGGGACCGGGCCGAGCAGGGGATGTTCCTCTCCCCTGGCTGACTTCCACCCGGTTGAGCTGCGAGGGCAGCAGGGCCCTGTGGCCAGGAGAGCATGATTTCTCCGAGCGATTGGGTCGCAGAAGGGCAGGAACCTGCGCCCTCCTGTTGGCCTTCGCCCCGGCCAGCCAAGAGACCCGGGGTGCTCCCGGTGGGGATGGGGGAAGCCGGGCTCGGGCTCTGCTGCCTGGCAGAACAAAGACGAAGCGCATGAAAGGAAAGGAGGAGGGGAAAGGGAACCGACGGGAGAACAGTGCTGCCGGCGAGCTATAAAAATAACCCTGCGCCAAGCATTCAGGGAAGCCGTTCCCCAGCGGGCGGGAGGAGGGGAGGGCTTCGACATGCTAGAAACTAGGCGTGCATTATGCAGTCAGACGGCGGGGCCCAGGAGGAGCGCAGCTGCCGAGGAAAATAAGGCTGCCTCTAATGCTCCCTGTTAGAAAACCCTCCCAGGAGAGGGGGACGTGGCACCGGGAGAAACTGGGTTCGGCCTCGTAGGCCCAGCCTGGAAATAGGGATGGCTTCCCCCTCCCTGTGAGATGCTCACTGGAGCTATTTTATAGCCCCTTACAGCGGTGCCCAGGTGGTAACCCCCCTCTCCCGGGACCTGCCGCGCGTGAAGAAGGTGGTCGCGTTGTTTTTGCTCTCGGCGGCATCATAGGGGCAGGGGTAGCACGCGCTGGGCCGTGGTGTTCATCTGCAAAGCCCCGGTGCCACGTCAGCGCGAAACTGCCCCTCGAAGGGCAGCTGTCCGTCCTCGGTTGTGAACAGTGCCTTGATTTCAGCTCCAGCAGGATGGTTTAAAAGCCCCAGCCATAACTTACGGTGGGGGTCCTGAAAGCACAGGGCCTTGGGATGAACAGGCAGCCGATCATGGGAGGGTGCAACAACCCTTTGCAAGCCCGAGGCATCGTGATCTGGTGCTTTGAGAGCAAGGCTGGGAGCCAGGGCCTGATCCCTGACCCCAATCTCCCCTCTCGCCCTGGGCAAGTCATGGAAAACCGGCATCAGCTGCAGGCATGTTGAGCATTTGACCGTAATGGTCTGATTATAAGGTGACTCTGCTTCTAAACAGACTCCAGTATTAATGGGTCCAGTTTTTGGAAAACCAGTTTTTCTCCCTGTATACAGATACTGCTACAGATAAAGTCCTTTTACTGCTGTTACCCTTCCGAAATCCCACAGAAGAACCAAATACCAAGAACAGCCCGTAAATGATTAAATGCACTAGAAAAGCCCTAAAATGCACTGAAAAACCCCCTCTGACTTGGTGTCTTTATTGCGCGCACAAAACTACTGCAAGTAGAAGTCAAGATTGTTGCAGGCCTGGTCACAGGTCAACCCTGGCGATAAGGACGGGGCGGCTCTGATGGCTCCGTCGGAGAGGTGGAAAAGGGTCAACTTATAGTCGGAACAAATATGGTCACTGATATTTGCAGAGGCTTTGGGGAAATGCAATACAAGTGGTAAGCAGCATTATGGGGGTTATCAACACCTGCCATCACGCTGCAGCCACCTCTCGGCAGGGTATGCTAAAGATGCCAGCAATGCTTTACAATGGCTTAAGGACAAGAATAAAAATGCTGCGACAGTGAAAACGCCCCCAGGGAAGGCGGTTGTCCATTTTGCAGCTTTGGCCAGACCCCGGGCTCACTTCCAGGATTAAAACCTGCAGGCTAAGTTGATGGGAGCAGCCACAGCTCTCTGTGGGTTATGGAGGCTCTTAACTTTTAGAGTCTCTTCTGCGCAGTGACTGATTGCAGGGGCATGGAGGAAGCCGTGCTGGCCGGTCTGATGCAAGTAGCCGTGCACGCCTCCTTTTCATCCCTGCATCCCTTTGCAAAGATGGCAGCTCCTTTCCCGCATTGCAGCCGGGCAGCCCCAGGGCTGAGAGCTGATGGGACCTGTTCAGTGTTGCCCAGGAAGGGAATCGGCCTCTCCCAACTCCCCAGCCGGTGGCTCAGGCCAGGAGACCCCGTGGGCTGCCAGGCTTGACCTCTGTGTCGGGATCCACCCCTGCGTTGTAGCAGCCCACCAGGGAGGGGATCCTCAACCTGCAGTGAGGTTGGAGCACAAGCTGGTGTAACGTGGCCCCGGGAGCGGAGAAATCTTTCCACATCCCTGCGATGGGAGCGAGCTGCCGCCCCAGCTTCCCCTTCCCGCCTGCGGTAAAAACAACCCCGTCTGTCATCGTGGGGCTGCTGAAAGGTGCTGACTTGACAGCCCTGCTCTGCCGCGTCCCGTCTATCCGCGGGAGAGTTGCAGCCCGGGCCGACAGCACGGCCAGCTCCCCCGGCCCCCTGCCAGCGGAGGAGAGAGGCAGGCCCCGGGCGCAGGCAGCTGTGCTTGGGGCTTGGCCAAGGAGTGGGCAATGAGGGCAACAGCCCTGGACCCCGAGTGGCAGGAGCAGTGCCCATTCATTAGCTGTTTCACAGGGCCCCTGTGGGCAGGCCCGCTCTGCTTGTGCCGCTCGGTCCTCGGCCTCGCGGGCAACTGGGCTGCAGAGACCTGTCTGCACCATGGCTGTAGTGCGTCCTGATGAGGATGCTCCAAACCCCCGTCGTGCTGGAGGCTGAGGTCTAGAGCGTCGTTTCTCAGCTTGTGGTACGTGTACCCCTGGGGATGCATGAGACATGGGCAGGGGGTACGCTGGTACCCCCACACTGTGTCCCTCATCCTCTTTTCCCCTCCCTCTCGCCCCTTCCTCCTCTCAAAACTATGGGAAAAATCTGGTGCAATTAAAAAAATTTAATTCCCCAGTAATAATTCAGCACACCGTGCTTTGTGTGGCCTCCTAGCTTTGGCCAGCATCACCTGTAGCCCAGGTACATACTTGCGTTGTGCACCCCTGGTGTAAAAGGTGGCAACCCTACCCACGCCAGATCAGGCATCTGGCATATCACGGCTTTGCGTACACAGCCCTTCTTCCAACATACGGCACACGTTAGTCTGTAAATATAAAATCCCCTGGAAAATTGAGTGTTGGGGTACTTATTCACGTGTTCAGAAGTTAGGGAGTGCTTGCTACTTAAACGGTTGAGCAACGCTGGCCTGGAGAACAGCTACCAGCAAAGCCTGCGAGCTGCCTGCAGGCTGCGCTTGGAGCAGGTCGGCGTGGCAGGACTGGGGGCCTTCGAGCTGGCGTGGATGCATCGATCGCTCTAGACGCTGCCCCGTGGTTGTCCACACTCCTCATGCACTGAACCGCTCCAAATGGTGGTAGTTTCCGGCTGCGCAGCACCTGGCTGGGTGTGGAGCGGTGTCCTGGAAGGAAAAGGGCCCCAATTTCCCCGCAGAGTCTTCTGAGCTCTGGTGTCCATGCACGGCAGACCCAGTGAGGTTGGCCCTCACCCCGTCTTTTTGTGCGAGACCTTATCGGTCACTTGGGCCTGTGCCCGCAAAGCGGAGCCGGCGCTTTGGGTGCGAGAGGAACGACTCCAGTCCAAGCCCCACACACAACCTGGGCCAGCATCTGTGACGTTACTGCTGCCCGATACCTGAAGTGTGTGTATAATAGACGTGGCCGCAGCTCATCTTCTGGCGAGTGCCTCGGGAATGGCTGGGATGCCACACAACGGACATGACCTGATGTATTGTGCTAGGACCGAGGTGCCTCCATCAGGGACCAGGACTTTTTGTGCTAGGTGCTGCACAAACCTGGAACAGATCTTGGATCTCCATCCCCCATGACCTAGCCAGTCTGTGGATGCTATAAGGCAGTGTTTCTCAACCTTTTAAGTAGCAAGTACCCCCTAACTTCTGAACCTTTGAATAAGTACCCCAACACTCAATTTTCCAGGGGATTTTATATTTACAGACTAATATGTGGCATATGTTGGAAGAACGGCTGTGTATAAAGGGCTGTTACATGACAGATATCTGATCTGGGGCGGGTAGGGTTGCCACCTATTACACCCGGGGTGCACAACTCAGGTATGTCCCTGGGCTAGAGGTGATGTTGGCCAAAGCTAGGAGGGCTGAACCCAGTGCCGCGCAAAGCATAGCACACCAAATTATTGTTGGGGAATTTAAAGTGCTACACAGTGCATGGCACACCCTGTTTTTTGCCATGGTTTTGAGAGGAGGAAGGGGTGAGAGAGCGTGTTGGGGTACCCGCGCACCCCCCGCCTGTCTCCTGTCCCCCCAGGGGTACGCGTACCACAGCTTGAGAAACTATGCTGTAAGTTTCCAACACAGCCAATTTGGCCCTAACATTGAAATGTAGCTGCTTTTTATCATCCTCATCCCCATCACCATGGTGCCAGTATCGCTTCGTCTCAATGCCCCTTAATAAGGCCCCAAAGGGAGATGTTTTAGTCCTGATTCTCTGCAAAAGGGGATACAGTTTTAATTGCAACTGTCATTAAGTTTGATCAGCTTGCTGCCAGTGAATTTCCTTGGCAGGATTTTTTTTTTAGCTTGCAAAGAAATTTCATATTGAAAAAAATGATGGGCAGGGTGAAAACTGGGCGTGTTGGCTATGTTATAACTGTAAATACAGAGAAAGTCTCGACTCTGCATGATTGATGCTGGATGGACCTGCGAAGCCAGCAAGAGGTTAAGGCAGCTGCCAACATCCTCCCAGGTCACAAACGAGACATTGTGCCAGGGTCTTACGCAGATGACAGATTTGCACCCAGGTAAAGAATAAAGGAGCCGACAGGCAACAAAACCCACTAACCCAGAGTACTGTCAGTCAGCCTAGTGGAGAATTACCCAGGAAAAGAATTACAGAACCCCCCCCCCCCCATAATTGCACTGATTTAGGTGTCATCGGTCTGCATTCATCTCAGGGTAGCCATTTGCTAAAGGTAACCAAGCCATCAGATGTTTTGTTGAAGCACAGTCGTAACAGTATTGTGCACGCTGTTACCCTGGGATGGCAGCACATCTGTAGGGTAGATGTGCTCCTCCACAGCTGCTCCTGATCCTGGAGTCACTGATATCAGTGCACAGTGCTGGCTAGCTGGAGTACGGAGAGCAGAGCGGCTGTGTCATCACCATCGAGTGCACCTGGGGCTGCCAAACCTGCCTGTCCCGGAGGTGTGACCAGACTCTCTCTGCATCCCTCCCCTTCCGCGCGGCGGTGGCAGTGTGGACACACCTGAGCTAAGTAGCTCGCTCAAGGATGCCCTGGGGACCAGGAGCGGGGTGGGAAACGAAGTCCTCCTCCCAGCACAGTGCCCAAGGCCAGTCTCCATCTCGAACCGGTTTTCTGCTTCCCTGTGGAAGGAGCAACCTGGGGTTTTGGGTCAAAGAAAGGGTCCTTGCCCTGATCAGTCTTTCCTCCCCTCCAGGTTGGAGAGGCGGCAGCAGCTGGCCTGCTCTGACTCTGGCCAAGGCACAGGGAGCACGCGTCCCCAGGGCCGCTCTGTGCACGGGTATCTCAGCCTTGCGTGCTGGGCCAGGATGCTGCTGGACCCTGCCTGGAGGCATGCTGCCCTGAGGGCCTGGGGCCTTGCCACCGCCTAGCTGGCCTCGCTACCCAGGCGCCCACCTAGACCCAGGCAAGCATCTCCCGCTGTGCCACCGAAGTCCCCCGCTCCAGCATCCCGTGTGCAGATGCAGGGGCTCGTTCTGTGGGCAGCACGTGCCCTCTCGTGGCTGCCGGGCGCAACGACCGGCCACGGGGCAGCAGTCTTTGCAGGGCATTACAGAGGAGAGTTGCCCTCCAAAGACCCCTTAGGCCCATGGGCCTCTCTAGAGAGAGGTGGGCTCTTGCAGGAGGCAGGTGAGTGCTCGTCTGAGGGCCAGGAGCCCTTATTCTCCTCCTGCCCTGCACAAGGGGTGCTCTGCTCCTGGGGGGAAGGGGCTTTGCTGGGCTACTGGGACCCAGACCTGGGTGGGCTCAGCTGGCCCTTCTTGCGGGGCCCACTGTCCCGGCACAGTCACCCCTGGAAAGCACCCCGTTGCCCCCGCAGAAAGAGCTGCTGAATACTACCCTGATGGGCGACCCACTTGTATCCCCTTAAATGTCTGATCTCTTCAGGCTGAAGGGCAAATCCCATGCGCACGCACGCAGTTTGCAAACAGAGGCAGCGCTATGCAGGGTTGCACCGATGGTCCATCCAGGCCAGTACCCGGGCTCAGACCATAGCACTAGAGCATCTTTCGAGGGCAGGAATTGAACCGGGTACATCTAAATGGATGTGTCCTCTGTTATCGGCTATCGTTGGTTCAGGCTCGCATCAGTGGTTACACGTGCTGTGTTTAAACGTTACAAGCAGATCCATCATCCGTGAATTTGGCCAGTCCCTTTTTGAACCTACCACCTCTGGGAACAAGCTTCACAAGGTAACTACTTGCTGCATAAACACGGCCTTCCTCTTATTGCTTTGAAACCCATTTGCTGCTCGTTTCTGTGGGTGTCCTCCTTATTCTGATATCTTGGGTCTTGGTGAATAACAATTTTTGACCCAATCTTGGGTCATGGTAAATTCCCTGTTCACTTTGTTCATGCCCATCATGATTTTATAGAGCTCAATTATACCTTCCTTCAGCTTTCCTCTTCTCCTAGCCACTGTTTGCCTTGTCCTAGCCTTTTTTTTAGCCTCTCCTGGTACAGCCGCTGTTCCACAGACCTGATCATCTTGGTTACCCCTTCCTGCCCCTTCCCTAATTCTGCTACATCCTTTTTGAGACGCAGGCAGGATTCAAGACGTGCGTGCACTGTGGATTTGCATGGTGGCACAACGAAGCTTTCTGGTTTTGCTTTCAATTCCCATTTTCATGATGCCCCATGTTCAGTTGGCTTTTTTTTTGGCCACTGCTCGGATTGAACCGATGTTTTTAGAAAAACGATCGACCGACAGTGACTCCAGGGCCTCTCCTGAATCGTGACAGCTAGTTCAGAGCCCAGCGCGGTGTTCGTATTATTGAGGTGATGTTTCCCTACGTGCAGTACCCTGCGCTTATTGACCTGGACGTGGGGCGAGACCTTGCTGCCGCCCCTCTCCACCATAGCCCAGCACTGCCAAATGTTGGGGACCGGCCTCTATTGCCTGTAGCTGCTCCGGCACAAACGTAGCAGAGCTTCGCACAGCCGGTCACCGAGCATTTTCCCACCTCCGCTCTCTCTTCGGAGCAGCCAACATACTGCGCAGGCGAAGGGCGAGCGGAGGCTGCAGCAGCAAACAGGTCCCTTCTAGCCAAGGGAGGGATCCCAAGTAACTCTTGGATCGGGGGGCTCGAGTTTCCCGGCTGGGAAAGGCACGCATGGCACCTGCCGGGGCCTCCTGGTCAGAGCCAGGGGGAAATTCCCCAGAGGGCCTAACTCCGCTTGCACGAGGGATGCATCCTATGCCAGGCCGGGGTTGTCCAAACTGACCCCGATGTGCTGACACAGCGCATAGTTTAGCCTTACAAGGGCAAGAACAGGCAGCGCACGTCTTTTTTTCAGAAACAGAAAAACATTGGCTCGGCTCCTTGTTGACGAACGGATAACAAAGCCCATGCTAACCCTCTGCCCCGGGTTTATTTGGTTGCCCGGGGTGAGATGTGCAGTCGGGTCCAGCCTCGGGGGGCTGTTGCTACCCTTGCGTGCATGTCTTGGTGGCGTCTCACGCTATTTCACAGCTCCAGCCCTCCTTGCAAAAAGTCCCACGGCTCTGAACGATGATAAAAGCCCCGAGCCCGGATTGGCAAGGTGCTCCGTGTCTTCCAGCTAAGGGCTCTCAGTCCTTGCACAGCTTGGAAGCATCCCACGGCCCATGCAGAAGGCTACACCCCTGCTCCAAAAAGCCACTGCCCTGATGTGCAACCCGCCCGTATTGGGTTAACGCCCAATGTCCTCAGGCCAAAAGGCGAACCTCTGAACATGCGCTGCTTGTGGGAGCACGGCATGGTTTGATGTTCAGCGCAGAGGCTGAAGGCAAAGAGGCTTCGTACCAGATTCAAGGTAAGTGTGTGCTTTAAAAGTAAGTGCAGCTCTTGGGTGAGCCACCGGCTTACCCCTTCTGCGTTTAGGGGCAAGTGAGACTCGCAGGCATCCGAACCCAAAGTCTCCGGGCTTGGGGTCTGCATGCTGGATACCTGCCTTGGATTTGGGAGCATCTGGAGCCCCAGGCCGGAGAGTTTGGGAAGGCAGAGACTTGCTGGTGACAGCGCTGCACAGACTCGAACCGTTGAGCGATGCTCAGTCGCTAGGATTCAGAACTGATGACATTTTAAAATAATAGAGATCAGGCAGATGCCGAAATGCTTGCTGCATAGGGCTTCTGGGAGAGAGTGAGTCAAAGCGGAGCTGCAGGTAGGGAAGGGGGAGAGGGTGAGGGGACAGGCAGTGGCTGCCTATGGGCCATCAGTGTGACAAAGTCACCAAGGATGAGGGAGGGCGGCTGGGAGGAGCGAAGGTAGGTGGGGAAGAGCTGAGGGGGACCGGGGACGGCAGATGACAGGATCCCGTGGGGAAGGAGGAGAGTCCGATGCAGCTGGGCTCAGAAAAGGCAGGCGTATGGAGCTGGACGAGGCAGGGGCGAAGACCTACATCCCCATCATGGCCTGACCCAGGGGATCAGAGACGGCATCGGATAAAGATGTGGGAGCCACGTACTAGAGAAAGCGAGATGGGAAGAGGATGTAGACGGCTGAGGTCTCTGACAGATGGAGCCAGCCACAGAGGGAGACAAAGGGGATGAGGAAGGGGCAGGACAGAGACTGGGAATCAAAGCGCCTTTGCGGGATGCTGGGAGTAAGAAATCCCTGCCAGATGTGGGCCTCAGCCGGACAGCACCGGAGCCAGATGCTTTGCACCGAAGCGCAGCGCAGCGGCCTTGCTGCCTCTGGTGGGCAGGAACTTCCCTGACACCACGTGGAGGTATTTGATCGCAGCCCCTTGGCGAGCAGGGGTTTTCTGCCACCAGCCCACCCTGGAAACTGCCATTCGGGGTCTTTTTCATTCAAAAGGACGTTTCCATCTGATCCCACAAAAACGGTGAGACCGTTTGCACCTTGTTGTAAGAGCGCCATTGCATTTGAGCGCTCCACCAGGGATCGGGGAGCTCTTAGGCTTGGTGGAAGAGGGCTGTGGTTTATAACAAATGCTTGGCTTCGATGTTGGTGGTTTATTGGTTGTTCATTGGTCTCTCATCGAGCGGTCTCTTTTGATCTTCAGTGTTCGCACTGAATGTGTCTTGACATTTCTTGACATGGGTTGTCCAACCCTGAGTGCTCAACGCAGCTCTATAGGCCACATCCTTAAAGCCCTCGCCCCTGTCTCCAGCCACCAATATTGTGCTGCCTCTTCGCTGCTTCCCATAGTTCTTGCAGATCAATACTATAAAACACTGAGATGCTGAACTTGGCTCGGATGAGAGGACGGTCTGTACAGCAGAACTGAAAACCATCATTGGCATCATGTCATCTGATGAGAGAATCGATCGCTGTGCCAATATTGAGAGTTGGGGAATTGCCAGCAAGGGTTTGGTCCTTATTTGTGTTTGTAATGACCAAGTTGCGCCCAGGCGTATTGGCACCTTATGGTTGCCCTGTCCAGTGCCGCGCTTGTCAATAATACCCTGCCAGGTTTTATGGTCTGACCCGTATCACCCAGGATAACGAGTGGGTCCTTCTCCGGTACCAGAGAGATGATATGTTCCCACTCTGTATAGTACTTACCTTTGATCTCAGCTGGGCTTGTCACGGTTGGTGCATAGGCATTGACGGTGGTTCTTCCTGGCAAATGGCACATACACTCATTAAGTGATCATTTATGTCCCGAGGCAGACAGCCAAGTTTATTGACATTAGTGGATCTAATAGCAACTAATTATAATGAGACCCTGAATTGTATCACGAGACTGATTGCTTCCCCCCAACCCGGCTCCATAGACTCTGGAAAGGGACGGAAGGTTTAATCACATTTCGATGGTGTCCTCATTCCTCACTTATTTAGAGGAGACTGTGGGGCGTTTTGAAACGGGGAAATGAATAAATTGCATCGTTGCTCGGCCCTAGGGTTCAAGACTTAACCTCTCATACTGTTCTCCTTCCTTTTAAACCATCATCGGACCTACACCAATGGTCCACGCAAAAAAACGTGGAGACGGTAGTAGGAATGAAACCACGATACTCCTACCTCAATGAAGTTTAGCTACAGCCTGAGAGAGGTCTTGATTTCCAGCTCTGCATAGGTGCAGCTAAGCAGCTTCAGGCTCCCAAATCCTCACACCGTCTCGTCCCGGCGTACGTTACTTTTCGGGGCTTCAGCACCCAACTGAAGCAGCTGCTCCCAGACCGCAGGTGCGTATTCTGTAATGGGTGCATGGGGTCCTACGGCAGGTTAAGGAGGCAATGATCGGTGACTAGAAGGGGTGTGTGCGTGCATGTGCGTGTGTGTGTGTATGTGTCTGTATACACACACACACACACACACACACACACACACACAAAACCTTGTATATATATTATAAAGACACATTTTTCCAAAAAAAAAAAAAAAAGGAGAAAGCAGCTGTTCCCAGACCTCCCTGCGGATAGTGCTGCCATTTGGAAACTAACCGCGAGCAGATTATTTAGACATGCGGCTGTCTGGGGACGTTTGCTGGAAAGTGCCCGTGGCGCTCCTACACGAGTGTGCGGAAAATCTCAGTGTTGGTTGTGGTGCCCCTATATCTGGAGGCCAGAAAAGACTATCTAGTCTGACCGCCTTCAAAACCCTGTTTTTTCCATATACAAATCTAGATACGCTAGCAACAGGTTTAATAAAAAGAAGCAATAACGGATTGTGAATTCTTCTGAGCGAAGCCGATGTGTCTAGAAGGAGCTAGCCCTATTAAAAGCATTTTTTCCTTCTTTATTTTAGCTTCTTTTTTTTTTCAGACTGTTTTAATACTCATTTTTAGCATTTCCATCCCTTTTCTTAAAATTTTCATTCTGCCTTTGAGAGCTGGACCTGGCTTGTCTGGGGCGCTCTGCAACGAGATCGTTTCAGCCCCGCGCCCCCTCACTCGCTGGGCTGTGTTGTCCCTCACATCTCTTCTACAGACGTCATCGCGCTCCTGTATTTTACAGGGATAGTGGGAAGTCTAATCTCCACGAATGGTTTTCTCCATGGGCAACCGAATAAACATGAATGTACCCACAGTCGTACACCCACAATACCGGGTGAGAACAGAGCTAGGGAGAGATTTGAATTTTCATTACTTTAGGTATAAGTGGTGACCTTCAGACTTACAAATCCTCGCGCCATCACATCACAGCATCTCACCAAGCAACTCTGTCTCGTCCCAAGCTCTCCATGCAAGGCGCCGTTCTGATGTCACTCGGTTCCACTCGTGAGGTCATCCCGTTGCCATCGAACCCGAAATGCTGTTGCTACGAGCTGTGCGTGACACACGTGCAAACGGATCTGCCTCCTCAACCCCCAGCCGGTTGGTTTGACAATGTCACTCCTCTGCAACGCGCAGTTGAGGGGAGGGAAAGATCCCCTTTTAGAAACTACCTTTTGAGGAAACGAGAGCTTCGATGGGGTCGAATTCCCTCGGCTGTTCGATCCCTTCGAATCCTGCTTCAGTCAAAATCTGGAGCTTTCAACCATTGTGGTGATCTTTCAGAGAGAATAATAGTAATTAAATGTGACAGGCTTGAGCGTGAAAGCTGTGTTATAAACGACTACTATTTCTCACTACTGAAAGCATTGTCCCTCCTTTCCAATTCATTTCAACGTTTCCAGAGGGGTTTTAAAGAGATCGGCTCCTTTTTTAACAGAGATTTCATAAAGTACTAAGTCTGAGCTTGGGACCTGGAGCTGGGTCACGCTTAGACCATACTAAGGGCACTTAAGACTGGAGTATTTGCACGTTCAATCTCATTCACTTGTGCTAAATGCACCCGAGCATCTCAGAGTTACATTACTGCAGGCAAAGGTCAACTCTGGGCCATGCTATCCAGCTTGTGTTAGGGTAATTCAGACTGCTCCATAAAGATAAAACAAGCAATTTTCAGTCCTCCTGCATCCCAGGACGCACTGCTCCCAGCTGCCACCCAACCAGAGCGGAAATAAAGCCCAAGTGTGGCACCTCCTAGCCACATCCCTGCTCGCCAGCCCTCTAGGGCAAGTCAGAGCTGCGCAGGCAAGAAACCGTATCAGTCCTTAACATGTGGCTGCATTAAGTTTCTCGATCTAGAGCATGTAACGTTTTAACTCTAATGCGGCTTAATTCCACCACCTGCCCACCTTGTTCCAAGACATAAAATTGCCCATTTGGCCATAATAAAACATTGGAAAAGTGGCTTGCTTGAATGGGCCCAGCTTACCAAGTGAACCAGGTTGCCCAGAGCAGTTGTCCTGTTTTCTCATTATGTGTTGTGTTCCCCCTACCCCACCCCATCTCCTTGCTCTTTGTACAACAGGCAAATCTTATCACTAGTGATTGTCCATGTAATTCCAGATCTGCAATTGCTGATTCACCTGGGGCCTGCAACTGATCCCTGCAGGGCTCCCCTGGAAATACCCTGTACACAGTGATGATTCCCCACTGATTCCTATTTGAGATCTGTCAGCTTAGTTCTCCACGTGTTTAATGAGAGTTGAGCTGATTTGTGAAGTGCTAATTCTTAAATCAGGATCTTATGTGGTGCTAAGGGATATGAAACCTCCGTGTATCCACAAAGTTACCTGTAATCTCTTTACAAGATGAAATCGGGCTTGCTCAACAAGACCTACTTTCCATAAAATTGTATTGGCTGGTTAATTATATCCTATTCACTGATTTCTCTGTCAGGTTGGATTGCTCTGGTATTGATGCCAGTCCATCAATCAGTCATTCCCTTTGTCCTCTGAATAAGGGCACAGCATCAGCCCTTTTTCAATCTTCTGGAATTTCCTTGAAATCTCAAGGTGAAAAATGAACATCGGCAGGTAAGAAATCCCTTCAACCACCTCCTCTATTCTGGGGCAGTGGTTTTCAAATTGGGGTGTATGCAGGGCTTTGCTAAGGAGTATGTGCCTATATTTTAACGATGATGGTGGAGTTTCCAACTGCTCAGTACATGGTGAGTAATGGCATTGCCCCATGTTGTTGTCAGCATCAAAACTCTTCCTAAGGAACGAACGTGCAGAGACGTGTTGGGTGTAAGCTGAGCTGAGCAGCAATATTTTCCAGATAAAGGGTTATGCGGCCAAAAATGTTTGCAAATCATTACTCTAGAAATTTTGGGTGGAAGTTATCAAAGACCAAAAGCGTCTTGCACTGGTAGAAGTTGCCTTCTACTTTAACGATCGATGGACTGGAAAATACTTCATCACCCTCATGTCATATAAGTGCATCACCTTGATTCTTTCCCAGCACAGACTACAAATACACACCTGCTTCTCCTGCCTTCCTATTAATGGTTTTAGCCTCCCCATTTTGTCACGGGCCTGTGTCATAGGTAGGATTCACTGTGCTCTTCGTAAGCTTATTCTCCCACTCTGAGGGTCTAGGAGGCGCACATCTGTGACTCTTAGATGAGTGGAGTCACTTGGGGAGCTATACAAAGGGCAGCTAAAAGCATTCAATACCCTGTGTGCAATTAGCTGGACAGGTCTTAGCCTGATTCCTAGTAGCCATGTGTTCACATCATGCAATCCAGCGTAGCATGAAAACATTTGTCCGGGCTTTAGTGCTAGCATTGTTGAAAGTCCAGGGACTGAACAAGCCATGTGAAGAACTGAATGATGACTGTCCTATGATGTAGGTGTGTGTAGGTAGCTACAGATGGTGGAGGGGCGAATGCCTGTAACTACTGCCGTCTTTCTAAGTGCCTGGCTCTAGGGCTGTGTGGGCTGGGCATCTTTCGCAGACCCAAAGTCTTTTAAAAACAAATAACTGGAGAAATAGGAAGGAGAAAAGATCTCTCTTTCTCTTGCTGTACAGCAATGGCCAAGCAATACACAACGCTGCCTTCAAAACAAATATAAAGCCTGCAAACACACCTCCACAGTCAGTACTTCCCACATGGAAACCATCCGAAGACATGGATCTGACATGTGCGAGTCACATCTATGAAATGCCTGACACCTTCTGAAGACTGGCCTGGGAATAAAAGTGACTTTATTGGACACCATTCATCACAGATGATGGTTTCATGGCTTATTATAATCTCAATGGTCCTCTTTGAACCTCTCTGTACTCCACAGGTAACAACAGCCATCTTCTCTTCTGAACGGCCGTGTCCTTTTATGATGGTGTCGTTGTGGCACAGCTGGGAAGGTAAAGGGGAGAAAAGCCCCGCTTGCACCCACCACCCCAATCAGCTGAGCGCCCAGGACTTACCTGGACGCTGAAATCAGTGAAAGCCAGTATGAGCTGGCTTCCTAATTGGGGGCAGGGCTGGGGCCCCATACTGACTCTACTGCTGACCAGCCAGCTGGTTAATCAAGACGTGGTCATTTCCCAGCTGTGCAGCAGAGGCAATGACTGATTGGAGCGGAGAGCTGGCAGGAAGCCCCGAGAAGCCTCAGAAAGCGAGGTGCGGCGGTGAACGGGCAACAGAGCAAGCCCAGCACTGGATCGGTGAGACGACAGGAGTGTAGGGGATGGAGGAGCCCCCAAATTTGGCACTTAAGGCCAGCCAATTGGTCCTGAAGGACACGGTATTGAACAAGACCGGTGGTTTTTCCCAGTACCCTTCCCCTCTGAACATCCCTCTGCTCTTTTTGCAGCCCTGCTCCATGCCTGTCAGCAGACTGCGCTCGTTTGCATGTGGAGCCTGACACAGACCGTTGTCCTCTGTTACTTACACCGCCCCCTTACTTACAATTCTCAGATTTGAGGGAAGGTACTTTGTTCCTGAGAGCTGATCCAAAATCTCTCCCAGTCGCGAGGCTGAAGTTGGTTCCTTATTTTCAGTTCCTTATTCCAGGAACCAGGAATAAGGAACCAACTTCAGCCTCGTCCCTCAGCCATGCAGTCGGCCCAAGAAAAGGTACTGCCCCCAAATTCCTCTCCTCTTTCTTGATCTTTTCTATAACTCTTGTTTTGAAGCTTCGTCTGATCATTTCTCTTTGCCCCGAGCATGCAGGCCTCTTCCTGTGTTTTCTTTCCCTTATGGAGCTAAACACAAGCCATTGCTTTACCTGGTATTTAGCTTAGGCTGTCCCTGCTATTGTCCCAGACCTGAGGAAGGGCACTCTGTGTGGGTTAGCTTGTCTAATTTCTCTTTCACTGTAGAACTGGGCCATAAATGGGATCACTAAAAAACCCTTGCCTCCTGCATATGCACTTTCTGAGCTACAATACTAACACTGCTTTCTTGTGGTAGCCATCTCAAGTGCCATTCAGTGGCAAAAAGGGAGCAGCAGCATCCAGAAACATATATGTTTGCAATTTCTTAGGTGGTCTAATAAAGGTTCTAGATTTTTCTGTTTCTTGTTGTCTGCACACGTATACACACTCACACCAACACACAAGGCTTTTATCAGACCAACTCAAAAAATCCTTCTTTCAAACACCCTTTGTCAGGCTGAGGAAGCATCTGCAGCGGGTCTGTGCAAGATGCCAGAACCTAAACCAGGGGTGGGCAAAATGTGGCCCTTGGGCCAGATGCCAGGCCATTCTATTGAGCCTGCTGGGCCCCGAAAAAAATTAGAAAATTAATATTTATCTGCCCTGGGCTGCCTGTCATGCGGTGCTTGATGGCTTGCCAAAAGTCAGTAAGCGGCCCCCTGCCTGAAATAATTGCCCACCCCTGGCTTAGACACCCTGCAGCCTGACCAAGGGGGTTATTTCCTACACACAAGGACCTTTTCCCATCTTTAACTTTCCCTGAGCCTAATGACTGGCGTACAAGCTGGAAAGCTTGCAGGGGGGCTAAGCTCAATCTTCTGAGGCCCCTTCCAGTCTACGAAATATTGTCGATGTTTGTTTGCAGTGCTCAGGCGGTCTCACAGAAAGTGTTAATGAAGGAGTAGATCTTCCTGCGTGGTGGTGTTTACCTACGTGCACACACAAAACAAACAAATGCACTAACGAGAGCGCCAGAAAAAGCGGAGCCAAGGGGAAAGCACGATAACTACTTCACACAAGCCCCTGAGCCGGCTAAAGCGCTGAGACGCCGCCCCTTGATTTTTCTCTGCTTTTGACCAACGAGACGAGAGCTCGCACGCAGTCCCCCACTACCACAAATTGCATAGTCCAGTTTCCCGCACGTGGGGAAACCGCAGGCGTGAGCGAGCCGGGACCCCCCACACCTCCCGGTAACTGTGCCGCTGTTGGCCGGCGCCAAGGGCCGCCGCCGCAGCCTCCCACGGACAGCCGTGGGCGAGCGCACATTAACTGCATTCATTGCTACCATCTTTTCTTTTAACTACAGATTCTGCTCTCTGCATCTTCTATTGCCCCCCCTAAGTGCCTGCTCTGCCCCCCGCAATCGCGCTGGGCGCCCCACTTCCACAGTGCCCTGCTGCCCGCCCCGCCCACTCCCCCAATATCTGCATACGGCCGCCCACTCCCCGCCCATGCTGCAGTCGGCACAGCGCTCTGCCCGCCCCCTGCCGGCCAAAAACGTCGCGGGCCCGGGGCGTGGAGCCGGGGGCAGGGCCAGAGGAGCGCGCGGCCTTGGCCCACCTGCAGGCGCCACCCCATCCTTTTCCAACCAAAACAGATGCCTAAAATGAAATAAATTAGTAAATAAATAAATAAATAAATATATATATATATATATATATATATATTTGTAAAATTATATATATATTTTTATATATAATTTTACAAAAAAGATTGCTATTATTTCGCAAATAAAGATACATAATTTTGCCAGTAAGTACAATTGCAGTTATTTTACAAATAAATAAATAAAACCGAAATAGAAAATTGCAAGATTATATATGCAAATTATAAACTTATACCGTTATATAGTATATAAATAATATATATAATATATTATAATTGCATAAATTTATAATTTGTATATATAATCTTGCAATTTTCTATTTCGGTTTTATTTATTTATAATATAGGATACAATAAGTATTGTGCATTTAATTATATAATGTATATATATATAATTATATCAAATATATAAATTATATATATTATAACTTATAAAACATAAATTATAGAATTTTGCAATTTTCTATTTCTATATTGTTTTTGTAAACGTTATTCAGTTACATTTTTATTTATTTATTTACTTCGTTTCAGTTGCTCGCTCGTAGTGCTGATGGAGCTGAGCAGGACGGGGTGGCGCGTGCCCGCGTCCTGGGCCCCTGCCCCGGGCTCCCCTCCCGCCCACGCCACGGCCAAGGCCGCTAGGGGGCGGGCAGAGCACTGTGCCGACTGCAGCATGGGCGGGGAGTGGGCGGCCGTATGCAGATAGCGGAGGGAGTGGGCGGGGCGGGCAGCAGGGCCCTGTGGAAGTGGGGCGCCCAGCGCAATTATGGGGGGCAGACTAGGCAGTTAAGGGGGGGCTGAAGCGTGCACAGAGCAGGGTTCACATTACAGAAGAGGGGCTAATAGCAATGATTACAGTTTATGCGCGCTCGCCCACGGCTGCGAGTGACAGACTGTGGGGGTGGTCCTTGGTGCCGCCCCTTCATAGCATACTTACCTGGCAGGGGAGATACCATGATCTGGAAGGTGGTTTTCCCAGGGTGAGGCTCGCCCATTGCACTCCGGGCGTGCTGACCCCTGCGATTTCCCCAAATGCGGGAAACTCGACTGCATAATTTGTGGTAGTGGGGGACTGCGTCCGCGCTCTCCCTCGACATCGCGGTTTAAGAACAGACTATAAGAAAAGGTCAGGGGCTGTGTCCTTTGCTGTTGGAGTTCTTAACGGGTTGTGATTCCAGGGCTGTGTGGGTCTCTGCACTGTGGGATGTGAAGGTCCAAGCCCCCAGTTACTTCTTATGGGGTGTGGATTTGAGGGCTTCATTGCAGTTTTCTTCACTGTAACTGTTTAGTCCTAATTAATGCTAGCTCTGCGTGGGCGGGAAACTGCACCCAGCGCCACCCCTGCTGCTGGGTCAGGACACGGAGCCACAAAAGCAACATGTGCCAGGCCCAAAACGTGTCAGGCCCAGACATACAGCAAACAGATGTGGGGCGGGGCTCAGCACTATGGCTCTGCTGAGACGCGACAGCTGTAACGGAGGAACAGGGGGCTCAGGTCTGTCCTGCACCCGGGCCTGAACATACACAAAAAAGCGCCAGGCCTACTAGGCTGCGGCCTGGACACATCATCTCAGCTACACTGCTAGGCTGCTTTGAAACAACAAAAGGAGACCCAGGCTCATTTTCCTGGGCCTGGATTGGGCAGCAAAAACTGGCCAGACCTATACAGCACCGAGGGCTGGACAAACAGCAGGAAGTGCCCGGGCTTCACCCAGGCCCAAATCTGCCAGCCGACATGTCATTGGGCTTCAGCCTCACACCGATGGGCTGAAATTTAACGGCTGTGAAACAGCAAAAGGGCACATGATTATGGCCATCCAGCTGAGACACGAATGACCACATCATTAATTAAGATGGCGAATAGTGTAGGTCCAAGGACAGAGCCTTGAGGGACCCCACTGGTCACAGCGCACCAAGATGATGGACTTCCATCAACCACCACCCTCTGGGTCCGACCACGGAGCCACTTCCTCAGCCAGCGAATCGTGGTGAGGTCAAGGCCGCAGTTGGCCAGTTTTGGTAAGAGGTGATCATGGGATACCAGATCAAAGGCTTTTCTGAAGTCAAGATATATGACATCAATCTCTTCCCCCTTGTCCAGGTGATAGGTTACCTGGTCGTAAAAGGAAATGAGGTTGGTCAAGCAGGACTTACCCGCAACAAACCTGTGCTGGCTATCCCTCAGGATGCTGCTATTGGCCAGTCTATTAAGGATGGCCTCTTTGATAATCTTTTCTAAGACCTTCCCCGGGATAGAAGTCAGGCTGATGGGCCTATAGTTAGCCGGCTCCACTTTCCTCCCTTTCTTGAAGATCAGCACCACATTGGCCTTCTTCCAGTCTTTGGGCACTTCACCAGAGTGCCAGGAGCTCTCAAAGACCCGTGCTAGGGGCTGGGCTATGATACTTGCCAGCTCCTTGAGTACCCTGGGGCGTCGATTGTCAGGGCCGGCTGACTTGAAGGTATCCAGGCTGTCAAGGTGTTCCTTCACGAGGTCAGCATTTATGGAGGGCAGGGGATCTCCCTCACCTGGACCGCCCTGTCCATTAGCAGGCATGGGCCTCCCATGGGACTGATGAAAGCCCGATGCAAAGTACCCATTTAATAGGTTGGCTTTTTCCTGGGTGTCAGTTGCCTCATCTGGTTCAGCAGGGGTCCAATGTTGCCCTTGCTTTTCCTCCGGCTCCCCACATGTCCGACAAAAGACTTCTTATTGTCCTTGATGCTCGAAGCTATTGGAGTTCAGTCGCAGCCTTGGCTTTCCTGGTTTGCTCCCTGCAGGTCCAGACCTGAGCAGAGTATTCCTCCTTGGAGGTGGATCCCATCCTCCATCCTTTGTAGGTCTGTCTTTTTAGATGTAGGAGGTACATCGGGGTGGGGAGATGCATTGGGGCGGGAAGCAGGCCGCAATGGGGGACGGGCGGTAGGGGGCTGTTGCATGCTCTTGCCCGAACTTGTGCATGGGTCGGTGAGTGGGTGACACTGGGGCCCGGCCTAGACAGAGCATACTTACCCGGCAGGGGAGATACCATGATCACCCAGGTGGTTTCCCCAGGGTTTTTGCTGGAGTGGTGGAGGTAACGGAGCAGAGACAAGAGGTTGGATTGCTGGAGGAGGTGGTACGGAGGCGAGCTCTGATTCTAGAGGAGTATGGACCGGAGAGCAGATCGTCTGAGATCCTGAGAGCTTCTGCCGTGAAGGGAGCATTTGGTGAGCTTTCTGACGGCGTTGCTGAGGAGAAAGAGGTTGGGCCTTGGTCCGCAGTGGGCCGAGGAGGCAAGGAGGTATCTTCAGAGATGAAGAAGAGTCATGATGTTGTTGGGCGAGAAGGTTCTGGAAAGGGGGCAGTCCCGCGGCAGGAAGAGAGGCAGAGCTATGCAGAGAGCCGTCAATCCGCGTGGAAGGTGCCGGAACCTTCCTACTGTTTGTGGGAAGATGGAGACCCGTGAGGAGCGGTGAAGCGGCGCGGAGAGCCACTCTGGCCCCAGAGCGGGTAAAGGGGAACACCCCCGTGCTGAGCGCAGACTGTATGACTGGGGGCTTTTGGAGGACTTGCACGTGAACCCCAAAGATGTGAGTTGTGTGCTGGCTTTTGATAATCTCCGCCCCTGGAATATCTCCTTCCGGAGGTGAGAGGTGTATGTGGCCTTGTGGGCCAGTGCGCGGAAGTGGCGGACAAGTTTTATACTTTAAAATGTATTCAGACAACGGAGAGCATGCAGTTGTGAGGAGGTGGCTGGAGGGGCGGGTCAAAAAGATCCTAGATAACCAGCAGTCCTGGACCAGTGGCAAATCTGGACTGGGGCATGGAGAGCCAGAGTCATCCTAGACGAAGACCCGAGACACCCCGGTGGGGTGAGACACCTGCCCGCTGCGGTGTCCATAGGGCCGCACCGCGGTTACATAACCTATCATGGCCAGCTGAAACTGTGTAGCAGGTGTGGCTTGGAGGGGCACCTCGCTGCCTTCTGCAACCTGATGGTTTGCTACAGGTGTGGCGGCATGGGGCACCGGGCCAAAGCCTGCACACAGCAATTGAAGCACGCCATTTGTGGAAGTGAGGGGCACCTGTGGCGCCGGTGCCCCCTGTCTATATGAACAAAGCACGAGAGTCGCACGTGGAGAGGAGAGGAGAGCAAGAAAGAAGATCCAGAGGATGCAGAGTCCAACAACTTGGATATGGACAGCTTCATAGTGGAGGAAACACCAGAAGTGGAGCAGAGAGATGACGTGATTGAGGCGGCCAACCAGCCCTCCGAGTCGGAAGAAGAGCAACAGATGGAAGAGGAGCAGAGCGAGGGAGCGGGAGAAGGGGCACACGAACTTGAGCCAGCAGGCATGGACTTGGATCTGTCTGGGGATAAGGGGAAAGAGCCTTCCCCCGCGAAAGGAAAGAAGAAAAGGAGGGTTAAACCAAAGGAAAAAAGGATAGAGGAGGAAGGGGGAATGGTCCATGAGACAGAAGGGGCAGCACTGGAAAAAGATGGGGGGGGGGAAGAGTGGGGAGCTGCCTGTGGAGAGATGAGAGGTTGAGGAATCTGGAAGGGCAGAAAGTTAGGGCTTTCTGAGCCCGACCACGACTGTGCATCTGGCTAGGGCCACGGGGATGCGGAAAGTGGGGGGAGACTCCTCAGACCCAAGTAGCGGCACGGACGATTTATGAGGCACAATTCTCTCTGGAAAACAGCCTTGATGGCATTGACCATAGCATCCTTAAATGTAAGAAGTGTATACGGGAGGCAGAGATGGGGTTCAATGTATACAACCTTACAAGGCCGGGATACACAAGTGTTGGGCTTGCAGGAGTGCTGGATTCCCTGGGGGAGGAGTTATAGATATTTGGAGAAGCAATGGGGGGCTGGGACCATTGTGGCGGGGGGGCTCAAACGAGAATAAAGCTGCAGGAGTGGAGATCCTGGCAAGGGAAGTGGGGTTGAAAATCAAAGACCAGCAGGTCTTGGAAGAAGGGCGACTGCAAAAGGCAGTGGTTGAGGTGGAGGGCGTGGCAGTGACTTTGTACAACGTCTATGCCCCAGCCGAGAGAACGGAGAGGGTGCGCTTCTTGCACAAAATGGGGATGTGTGGGGGGTGGAGGACTGTGGATCGTGATGGGGCATTTTAATTGCATCACTGAAGAGAGTGGGCAGATTGGGATAGGGCATGGGGTCGGGATGGATACTGCGGGGAAGTGGCTGCGGGGGTGGATTAAAGATGAGGAGCTCCAGGGCATTTGAGAAGGGATAGGGGTTTTTACTAGAGTGGATCTGGGTGGGCGGGGGCAATCGAGAATCGATTTTGTGTTGGTGTAGGGGGGTTGGAAATCCGCAGCAAGCGACTGATAGACGTCAGCTTCTCGGATATCACGTCCTGTGGGTGGAGGTGGGCATCGGGCAAGGGCTTAAACAGGGGAAATTAAATCTGTCCTTATCGGATGACCCGCAGGAATGCATTGCCTTTCAAAGGGCGTATCGCCAGTGGCAAACTTTGCAGCCCTTTTCCCAACACGGTGGGACTGGCGGGTAGAAATCAAGAGGCGTGTGCGGGAGTGGTTCACTGGCATGGGGAGGAAGAGGGCACGGCAGAGGAAGAAGGAGCTAGCGCGCTTACAAAGGGAAGTTCAAAGGTTGTGGGAAGTGCTGAAGAAGAGGGCAGCGGGGAAGGGAGAATGGGGAAGGGCGAGAGAGGGAGTGCAAAACTTGTTCTGGACCAGGAAGCAAGAACAGACGTTCCTGGCCAAGGCGGCGTGGGTGGATGAGGGGGAGGAATGAGGCAGGTTTTTCGCCTTGTGGGTGAGAAGGAAGAAGTGGGTGATGGGGGCGGTCTGCACGGCTGACAGAGGGAGGGTGAAGGATGTGGATGGGGTCTTGCGGGAGGTGACTAGGTATTACGGGGATTTGTTTCATAGGAAAGTGATGAGGCAAGAACTGGAGGGACTAGTGGGGAGTCTGAAAGCAAAAGTGGGGGAAGAAGGGAGGGAAGGGCTGATAAAGGAATTGATGGAAACCGAGATGCTGGGGGTCTTGAGGACAACGCCATTAAAGAAGACCCCAGGAGGTGATGGGATCCCGGTGGAATTTTATGGGAAGTTTTGGGATTTAGTGAAGGGGGACCTCTTGGCCCTGTTTAAGGAAATTATGGATCGGGGTCGGGTAGGGGAGGGCTTTGCCCAGGGAGTTGTGGTCTTGATCTGCAAGAAAGGGGGACGGGAGCACATCAAGAACTGGAGGCCGGTCACCCTGCTGAATTCCAACTATAAATTATTCTCCACGATCCTAGCGGCAAGGATGGGGAAGGTGTTACCGCAGGTGCTGGGTGGGGAACAAATGTGCATGGTGGGGGGCAGCGGACGACACAAGCACACTGGGTGCTCCGGGATACGCTGTCATACATTGCTGACCGGAAGTGGAACACGATAGTGGCGAGTCTCGGCCTGCAAAAGGCGTACAACACCATTGGGCACGAGTTTCTGTTTCGGGTTTGGGCAGGGATGGGGATGCTGGGGGAATTCGTGGGGTGGATGCAGGGAGGGCAACAAGCAGGGTGCTGGTGAGGGGCTTCCTGGGAGAAACCTTTGCAGTGGACTTGGGGGTGAGGCAAGGGTGTCCGCTGTCGCCGGGGCTCTTTGTTTGCGCCATTGAGCCTCTGGCGCAGCAGGTCAGGAGGGATAGGGTGATCGGTGGGGTTCGAGTGCCAAGGGGCGGGGAATTAAAAGTGCTCCTGTACATGGATGACATGACGTGACGTGCGTGGTGCAGGACGAGGTGTCCCTAGGAAGACTGGTGAAGCACGCCAATGAGTTTGGGGAGGTATCTGGAGCAAGAGTGAACGTGGACAAGAGTGTAGTCCTGGCGGTTGGGAGTTGGGGGGATTTGGGGAAATTTGGATTGAAGGTGGAAAGGGAGGAACTGAAAATACCAGGCATGTGGATGGATACCCAGGGGAAAGGGAAACGGGCTTGGGAAGTGTTGGAGGGGAGAGTAAACCAGACGGGGTGGGTTGTGGGGCGCACGCGGTTTCTCATCGAGGGGCAAGGTGCAAGTGATCAAACAGTGCCTGTTGCTGCTGATCTTGTACACGGCGATGGTGTACCCCTGTCCTGGCTACAGGCCTGGCGGGTCCAGCGGGCATCGTGCCTCTTCTTTTGCAGGGGAAGACAGAGAAGGTGGCCAGGACAGAGTTATATAAGGCAGAAGGGCTGGGGGGATGGGGTCTCCCCAACATAGAGGTCTTTGTTTATGCACATTTTTTGAAGATGGTGGTGAGGGAAGTGAGGGGCGCATCGGGGATGGTTTCCAACTTTTGTGTTTTCTGGCGGGGAAGACTCCTACCAAGGCGGGGACTGTTCAGGAGCGGGTGGTGGGGGGTGTGGGCTTGGCAGATGGCACTCCCTTATGCGCGCCTTGGATCCTTTGTTGCAAGGGAAGGCTTGGCGGGGTTAGGGAATCGAAGGGCTGGCAGATGCCAGAAGAGTCCTTAAGTTCATGAGGGGGAAGCAGAGGATGTCAGATGTCGGGGAGCTGAGAATGGAGCAAGTCAGCAGGGTGTGGCAAGGGCTGGTGGGGAAGGACTGGAAAGGGGAGTGCAAGGCGCTGGCGTGGAGGACCGTGCAAAACGTACTGCCAGTGCCACATCGATGGAGACTCTCACGGTCCCCCAAGAGCCCAAGAGAAATCTGTGCTGAGCTCATGTCAGTGGCACGTGTCTAGTGGGACTGCTTTTATGCACTAAAGGCGTGGGGGAAGGTAGCCACCTATTTGAAGGAGACCGGAAGGGGAACAGGGATCACTCTCGAAAATGTTCTCTATGGGTTATCAGAGGGGACATGGGGGGTGAGGGTCTTCATCACATGCACCGAGGTAGCACTATGGCAAGTGTGTTCCCTATTGGCGCTAAAGGGGTCGTGCTTTTGCATGACAGAGTTTTTGCAGTTAGGAATGCACGAGCTGCATTTCTATAGAGGTAGAGAAAAGAATAGGACAGAAGGAGGGGACACAGCTGTGAGGGAGTGGGGTCTAGGAGCGGCCGTGTACTCCCTAGTGCCCCCTACCATCACGTAAGGTGGACTCATCACCCTCGGATCCGCGCCCGCCACGACTTTGATGATAAATAGGTTTGTATGGGAGGCTGTCTTTATCGCCCCGGTGAACGGTGTGAATGTCCCTGCCCCTACTCCGTATGGGGTACCTCTGTGCACCCCTTGCCTTAAGGGCTATGCGTGCCTCCAAACCTCCCCTTCAGCATGCCCCAAGCCTCGCAGTTGTTCCTGGACATTTATCCTGTCCTGTTCCTCCGACCGGCCCTCACTGGCACCCCTTGGGCTCATCCTACCCTGGTGCCCCTCTCTGGCAACCCCGGGTTTGTCCACTCCCTGGCGCCCCTGGGGCTCACCACGCCCTGACGCCAGTCACCAAACTTCCCGAGGCTATCACGCCGCCTGGGCCGTCTTCCTAAACCCTTGCTAGTCACTCTACTGTCCGAATACTGGTGGATACCGGATTGGGCTCAGGCGGCCGGAGCCTTACCTGGCCTCTCCAACCCTACTGGGTTCTTGTCCGAATACTAGTGGATACCGGGTTGGGCTCAGGCGGCCGGAGCCTTACCTGGCCTCCCCGACCCTACTGGGTAATGTCCCTCTGTTACTGGGTTTCTAATAATCAGTACCTGCCCCACTCTGGGGCCTGTGCCGCGCCTCTCGCGGCTGGGGCTACAACCCCACACGGCGAGCACCTTTCTGGCACTCCTTATGCTGTGCTCGCTGTGGCACTGTGCCCCTATTGGGCACTGGGAACCCCCAAGCTGCTGGGGAATCCCCGTGAGGCCTTCTCTCACCCCTACAGCCTCACCCGGTCCTCCAGGGTAACTATAACTGAAACCCGCCCCACCTGGCTACAACATAAACAATACAGAGCCTCCCCGCTCATAAAGTAAACTCCAAGCCCCTCGAGGGCTTGTTACCTTACCTCCCTTTAGGGTGTTCTCATCCCCAGCATCATCACAGCCGGTCAGCACGGCAAACTGGCTCCTGCTCCTGCTCCTGCTCCTGCTCCTGCTCCTGCTCCTGCTCCTGCTCCTGCTCCTGCTCCTGCTCCTGCTCCTGCTCCTGCTCCTGCTCCTGCTCCTGCAGCCACCAGAAAGGAACTGCTCTCTGGCATAGCCCTGGGCAGTTTATAAAGGCCCGGCCCTGCCCCCTTCTGGTCACCTGACCTATCCGGTTGCTGCAGCAACCGGCACCTGAGCTGCCTCTGGTGATTGGCAGCTCCCTAACCCTCCATTAGTCACAGGACACCTCCTTGATCCTGTGTTCTGGCAAGGGCTGGACTTCAGGGGGTCTCAGCCCCGTATAGGCTAAGCGAAGGGTCCGTACTTGTTGCCAGGAAGGGTGGGTGAGGGCTTTCGTATGCACTTGTTGTTTTTCTTTTATATATAAAATGACTGACCCTGTATCCATGTAAGAAGCAAATGTAATATGTTTGATAGATAAAACTATAGTCAAAGCGAAGTGAATTTGATGTCATTTACCATGTGAGTATTATGTAATGCCTTGAAATTGTATTGGGTATTACCTTCTGTGAGGCCTCATTTGGGGTTGTTTTTATTTTGTTTGCTATTGTCTGGTTTTTTCTAATAAAATGTTTAAAATGTAAAAAAAAAAAAAAAAAAAAAAAGTTTTCCCAGGGCGAGGCTCGTCCCTTGCACTCCGGGCGTGCTGACCCCTGCGATTTCCCCAAATGCAGGAAACTTGACTGCACAATTTTCAGTAGTGGGGGACTGCGTTCGCGCTCTCCCCGATCTCACTGATTAAGAACAGAGATAAATATTGCTGTGGCGTCTCATCAGTCCAGCAGGCCCAGAGGCTTCTGGGAAGTAGAGTTTCTCTGCTTTCCCCTTTGCTGCCCTTCTCCTGGCGCTCCTGCTCCTGAATTTGAAAGAGTCTCATGTGTGCGTGTGTACATAGGTAGACAACAAGAAACACAAACATCTAGAACTTCTTTTATTAAACCACCTGAGAAGTTGCTAATATATATGTTTCTAATTTTGCAAATTTTTATTTCTATTTTATCTATTTTTTTAAATTAAAAAAATATATAACATAAAACTAACAGGCGGTGAGGCTGAGCGGCAGCCTCCAAGCAGCGGTGGTTGCAGATACCCCAGATGAAATGCAATTCAAATGGTGCTGCTTAGTGGAGGTTTGCACCCCTGCCTGACCAGAGGCTCGTCTTTAGCTTCCCACTGGCCGGCTTCTCGTGGAAGGATCTGGGCTGCACCCTAATTTTATGGAAATGGAAGACACCTCCCTAGCTTGCTTCTGTGGCTCCATGGCTGAGGGTGAGTGAAGCTTGGAGGCATCCGAACCCCAGGCCTGTCTGTAGGATGCTTGCCAAAGGATTTGGCCCCAGGCTGAAAAGTCTGGGGTGGAGGATACTTGCCGGTAGGAGGGCCACATAAGGCTTTTGGACGATTCAAAGGATTCAGAACTGATCTGGCTAATTTGACTTGGTACATGAAACATTTTCCAAAAAACAAAAACCCCACACCCTGCACCCTACAGGGCTGTACCCAGCACCCCTTGGTTTCGAGCAACCCAGAGTAAAAGCTTCTGGGCCTTTTCTTTTAGGTCAGAGGTTTGACTGACCTGGCAGGGGAGAGACCCCTCTTCTCCATCTGGGAGTCTGCAGGGGAGGAGACTTGCCCACGGTTGCACCATGCAGACATGAACGATTGAGCTCTGCTCTGTCAAAATCTGGAACTTAATTCAGAGCCGACTTGGGCCTGGAAACAACATTTAAAAAAAAAAAAAAGACTGTCCCAGGCAGCAGCTCAGTTGGGCAGGATGTGGCAGAGACCCAAGCAGACAGGCAGGGGTTGAGGAGGGTCCCGAAGGAGAAGCAGTTCCCTCCACCCCCGGTGAGCAGCAGCCCGGTCTGGGCAGGCAGTAGGATGGTGCTGTGGTTGTGCAGCAGCAGCGGCCACTCGGGGCCTCCTGGAAGGAACAACTGAGTCCTGAATCCAGTGTGGGGCACAGAGCTGCTTGCTCCAGGGCAGCCCCTGAAGCCTTGTTTGGAGGGGTGCACCAAGGCTGAGTCAAATCTACGAGGGTTTGCAAGGTCCTGGAGCATTTCCGGAATATACACAAGCTACAAAATGAAGCTCCAAAGACCCTGACAAACCACCATGAGATGCAGGAGGTGATTAGAGCAAAGAATAAACTACTGCTCATGGATGTACACCCTGGGGACAGCTGCCAGGCTGTGGGAACAAATCTTCCCTAGGGACCTGCAGAACAATGGCAGGGATTTGAACTGGCAGGTGGCATCTGGCACTCCCCGTGTGAGCGCTGAGATGCAGAGAGCCAGGGGTCCCACTGGATTGACCCAGGCGTACCTGGCGGTGAGAGGAGGAAACAGTTGACCACGTCCTCTGGAGCTGCCCATACACCAGGGAGGTGTCAGAAAGAGTCAGCAAACTCCTCCAGATGGTGACAGGGGTCGTAATCCTAACCAGAGAGGCAGCACAGTTCAGCCACCAGTCCAAGCACAAGGGACCCAACAGCTTGCTTCAGCCAGTTCATCTCCTGCTTCAGGAGCACCCTGGGGAAGACCAGGGACCCGCTCATGTACACCAGCCACCCAGACAGACTGTGCCAAAATGGGGGTGAGTGAGCCCCAGCTGTACAGACCAGTGGAAGAAGAAAGAATGGCACAGACTGTTCAGGGACGGTGTCATGGTGCGGGGTCCTGGGAGCGGCCGTGATCTCTCCTAACGCCCCCTACCATGCCAAGTTCGCGATAAAGCACCCTCGTGCTCGCCTGCCACTTCTTTGATGTTATGTATTTTATAAGGGAGGCTGCCTTTTGTCCCCTTGGACACGGTGCTCTGGTTTATCCTGACCCCTGTTCTGTATGGATTGACTTGGTGCACCCCAGCCTTATAGGCTATGCGTGGCTCCAACCTTCCCTGTACCACGCCCTAAGCCTCGCAGATGTCCCAGACGTTGTTTGGTTGGTTTCCTGTCCGCGCCCACACTGGCACCCCCGGGCTTGTCATGCAGCTGGCGCCCCACACTGGTGCCCCTGGGCATGTCATGCAGCTGGCACCCCACACTGGTGCCCCCGGGCTTGTCACGCAGCTGGAGCCCCTCACTGGTGCCTCTCACAATTGTGGCTCAGGTGGCCGTAGCCATGCCTGGCCCCCAAATCCCCTCCTCGGGTCTTAAAGCGAGTGCCTGCTCTGGGGTTTCTCGCCTGTGCCCACCCTGAGTCTTCTCACAATTGGGGCTCAGGTGGCTGTAGCCCTGCCTGGCCCCAAATTCCATCCTCGGGTCAACAGTTCCTGTGGGCCTCAGGCAGCCTCATCCTTACCTGGCCCCCAGTCCTCTGCACCCCTTCTCAGGGCTGGGGTCAGTGCCCCCTGAACATTGTGTCCTTTCTGGCACTGGGGTCCCCACATCACCGTGGAGCCCCTATGAGGCCTCCTCCAACCCCTAATAGCCTCTCCCGGTCCTCCGATCTTATAAAACTACAAACAGAAAACTCAAGCTCTTGGGCTACAACATAAACTCCAAGCCAACTGGCTAACCATCATGCAAATCCCTACCAGGGCTTCCTCCACCCAGTATCCTCAAGCAGAAACTGCTCAGGCCTTCAGGCTTCTCTACTCTGCTTACTCCAGCAGGGCTCCCTCTTCCTCGGCTGCTAGCAGGGAACTGCCTCCCTGGCCTCAGCCTGGATCACTTTTACATAGGTCAGGCCCTGCCCCCTTCCAGTCAGCTGACCAAACTGCGGTTGCCCCGGCAACTGGCACCTGTACCTCTTGATAGGAGCAGGGCACCAAAGTGCACTGTGACAGATGGGACCTCCAGAGAGAGGAGGATGACAATAAAGTAGAGACCGACGATGAAGACACAGAAGATGAAGAGGATGAGAAGGAAGACAATAAGGAAGACGGGGACTTAGGGGGAGGAGGTGTGAAAGGATTGGGGAAAGAAACAGAGGGATTATCAACAGGAATGGGGAGAGGAAGGGGGGATGTGGAGGCTTTTTGTGTAATTGTAATGGTTATGGGAGACGGCGATGACCAAGTAGACACGTGGGAGTGTGGGTGTGCAGGTGCATTTATTGTAACGGGAATGATACTGGTCAGCTGTAGACGTGTGTTACTGTATTTTGCTGTGCCAGTCTCTGGTCAGGTGCTTATTTTTTCCTGACCAGCCGGCAACTTCTGCTCCCTTGTGAGCCGACAGTTTGGATTGCTACATCCACTCTTAAAGATACTAAAGTTTCTCTCCTGCCACGTCTTTGATGTCAAAAAGGTAAAGGAGGAAGATCTTGTCCCTGTCTTCCTCGCTGTCTTTTGGGGTTGCACATAGTGCTCTCGGACCTGGGGCTCCACCTCCCCTACACCCCGCCTAGTGCCAACCTGATCTTTCAAGGTTGTTTCTAGTAAGTATGGTCCCAACCAGCTCTTCTTGATTATTTCTTACCACGATAGTGGCAGACAGAGCATAAAGTCTCTATCTTCTACTACAATGTCCATATACAGCCCTTCTGCCCTTAATTGGATTTAATCCAACTTAAAATCTCCCTTCTCAAGGCAAATGGGGTTTGGACACCCTGACAAGGGTGCTAAATGGCTCCTTTTACTCATGGTCTTGCTGTTTTTCTGCTTGTTTTCTTCCAGGGTTGTTGTTGCTCCAGCTCCAGTCATCTGGCTCTGGCATCCACATCTGCTGCTCCAGCGAGTACACTGGTTCCTCCGATATAGCTGTCCTATCTCTGACTTCCACCAATTGCCCCTAGTGGGGCATTCGTCTCACCATGTGGCGTCTGTTGGTGATGGAAACTTGCGTCCGGTTCCACTGCTATGCCATCCCAGGCCAGTTTTAATCCACCATTCAAGTTTGGTTTGGTGAACAGGCATCAGCATGCGTTTACAAAGCATTCCTATGACAGTGCTGGATGTTCCTCAGTCAGTGCTGCTCCTGCGGCCAGCTGCTGGTATAATTGTCGTTCCAGCATTTTTGGTAAGTCTCGTCTTGTAGCAGGATCGTTTTTCCTGCCACAGTTACAGATGGTTAAGTGAACTGTGTTGGTCACAAGATGGGATGAGAAAAGTTTAGCTGTGTATATATATTTATTTATATAGAGATAAAAAAAAGGAGGGGGGGCACACTGTTGGTTCATATTTAGCTTACTGTCCACTGTACCCCCAGGTCCTTTTCTGCAGAGCTGCTGCCCACCCAGTCAGCCCCCAGCCTGCACCGGTGCATGGGACTGCTCCCTCCTAAGTGCAGGACTTTGCACCTGCCCTTATTGAACCTCATGAAATTCCTTTTGGCCCAATTCTCCAATTTCTCTAGGTCACTCTGAATCCTAGCCCTACCCTCCTGTGTATCTAGTGCTCCCCCCAGCTTGGTGTTGTCTGCGAACTTGCTGAGGGTGTGCTCTATCCCATCTTCCAGGTTATTGATTGAGACACTGGACAAAACCAGACCCAGGTCTGACCCCTGGGGCACTGCACTTGATACAGGCTGCCATCGAGCTAGATGGTAGCCAGATGCCAGTCCAGATGCCAACTAGACATGAGCCTTTGACTGGTACCCTTTGAGCCTGACACTCGATCCAGTTTTCTATCTACCTTACAGTCCATCCATCCGACCATTCCTTAGCTTGCTTGTCAGAAAGTTGTGGGAGATCATATCAACAGCCTTTCTAAAGTCAACGTATATCATGTCCATTGCCCTCCCCACATTCACAGAACCAGTCACCTCGTCATTGAAGGCAATCAGGTTGGTCAGGTATAACTTGCCCTTGGTGAATCCACTGCCACTAGTTCATCCCATGTGCCTGGACATAAATTGCACAATACTTTTATCTTACTTGCATGTGTGTTTATAGTTTGTTCCAGATCATCAGGATGTGGATTGTCCACTGGAGGGAGTGTAAGTGCCGGAGGGTGTGTTGGCAATCACTAAGTGGCATCCATGGTCATGTCATACTTCTGTAATTTTGGGAGCAGGTGCTATATTGCTGGGGGCTTTTTTCCAAGCGCCCTTTTTTGTACATTTTCATCCATGGTTTGTGATCAGCTCCTGTTTTGAATCTGAGATAACATACAGTAAGAGGTGGAATGCCACACATGGCTAAGCCAAACCTTGCATCTCCTTTTCAATTTCTGCACATATCCTTGCCACTGTCATGGACCTTGAGACTATGAAACCGGCAACTTATCAGTCCCATCACTGTACTCAGCCATGTACTAAGTGACTGGCCTCTCTTCCATACTCTGGCCTTCAAACCCATGACGTGCCTTTGAGGAGGAGATGTCTTAGGTGCGTTGCGTGAGCTGTATAGGTGGGCATGAACTCGCTGACGTAATTCGACAAGCCTGGAAAATCTTGCATTCCCTGTTATCTTCAGGTGTTGGCATGTTCAGTATCTTTGATTCATCAGGCCATTTGCTTTTGAGGTCAGCGTGCACTTTCCTGCCTTCTGGACACATTTTGGCATCATGGCTGGGTTTGGTCCAGATTCTGCATACTTGAAGGGCACTTTCCATATTTAAGATAGTGACCACATCTGTCTATCACTGCTTCCTACTCTTTGTCCTGGCCCAGTTTACTTTTTATCAATTTTTCCCTTGATCATTTCATAATTGTACTGGGGCCCCTGCTACAGATTCCATATAATATGCCATTAAGTGGTGAATTGTGCAATACATTTAGGCCAGCCACATATGCAAAGAAAGACTGGCCACAAGTGCAAGTAATTATCACACAATAAAGGTGACTCTCCAGCTATAAAAAGAGCCAAATGTCTACAAAGTTAGTGCTTGCAAACGTGTAACAACTCTACAGCTGGTTTCCTCCAGTTTTAATTTGAATATGTCGCAGGGCCATTGAAGTCATGTGTTTGTTTCCCTTCTTCTAGGCTTTTTATTTGTGTTTCTAGTTGTTCTCCAGCCTGGTATATACTCATTGTCAGATCCTTCTCTCTTAGTAATTGCTCATGGATTTTTTTTGTTCTTGCACCCCAGGACAATCTGCTCTGTTACAGATGTTCTCATTCTGAACATACACCTCTCCTAAGCACTGTCATTTTTGAACTGCACAGACATCCTCACATTTTTGCATTATTTCTGTAATGTTTTCCTCTTCCCTTTTCCTTGCTTGTATGGGAGGCACTAGATGCATTCAGGGCTTCATTGCCAGGAACTGTGAAGAGCAAAACAATCTTTTGCTCTTCCTCTGTGCCCCTGTGTCCTTCACCTACACAAAGCCATAGTTAGCCATGTCTGTTTAAAGTCAAGTAAAAGGCAGCATAGATTTGCATCTTATTACAAACTATGCCAGCGATTCTCAATTAGGGTGTTGCCAGATCCTTTGAAGGGTGCCTCCAAGTGTGAGGAGACAAGTAGGGCGTGAGGAGATAAACAGACAAGCTAAGCAAATAAACCCTATTCAGGCCTGAACAATTCCCCCACCGCCCAGCCTCTCTGTAAGGACGTGAATACTAATATATGAATTCTACTGCGGACACTGGGTGTCACTTGATTCACAAAGTTAATGGGGGGGAGGAGGTGCTGGTGTCCAGAAAAGTTGAGAACCACTGAACTAACCAAAGTAGATCTATCTATCTACTTTGGGGGTGTGTGTGTGTATATATATGTGTGTGTGTGTGTGTGTGTGCGTGTGTAAATATATATAGCGTGTATGTATAAATATATATAGTGCCTATAGTGTGTGTGTGTATATATAATATTTATATATCTATACACACATACACACACACATATATAGCGTGTGTGTGTATGTGTGATGTATATATAGCATGTGAGTGAGATCTTTAGTCTGGGGGGGATGGGGTGTGCAATACCTATAGTGCATGTATGCAAGGCACATATAGTGTGTGCATGTGTGCAGTGCACATATATACTGTGTGTACAGTGCATATGTAGTGTGCACGTGTGCAATGTATATATAGTGTGTGTATACAAGGCAGAGTGTACGCATGTGTGCAATGCAGCGTGCGTGCAATGCACATAGTGTGTGCAACGCACATATACATAGAGTGTGTGTGCATGCAATTCATACAGAGAGTGTGTGACAGCTAGTCTGTGCGGTGCCAGTCTCCTCTCCTCTACAACTCAGGTTGCTGCCCGAGACTTTCCCAGGCAGGGCCCGCTCCCCTGGACGCGCAGGGCAGCCGCTACAGGCAGGCACCAGCTCTGCCCTCCGCAGTACCCTCCTGTTCCGCCACACCCGGAAGTAGCCGCTTGTCCAACCCCCAGCGAATGCCACACTTCCTGGACACGGACACTACCTTTCCGGGAGGACTTACTCTATGGCAGTGGGTGAACCAAGCTTTTAAACCCAAACCAAGCGTGTGAAGTTGCGTGTGCGCGTGGGGCCTTGCAAGTGATGACCCCCGGCTGCGAATTCACCCCGCGCGCGGTCACCACGGGCACGCTGCGGGGCTTACCCCGAAGAGACTACATTTCCCAGCAACCCCCGCTCCCTTCGGCTTACGTAATCTTCCTCGCCCAATGGAAAGCAGCAGCGGGGTTTATATTTCCCCTCGGGAGCAGCGGCCCCTTCCTTTCCCGGCCGGCGCAGCAAGATGGCTGTGCAGATCTCTAAGAAGCGCAAGGTGGGCGCCGCGGGGCGGGTTCCCGGGCTGGCGGGGCGGGGCCATATCGGCGCGGCCGGGCGCGAGGGGGGCCCGGGCAGGGTTTGGGGTCGGGAGTGTCGGGGACAGGGCGGCGGCGGGGGCGGATGAAGGCGGATGGAGGCTCGGCCTGGCCTGGCCTGGCCGCCAACATGGCGGCTCCCTGCATCTTGTGGGGGCGGCGGGGGGGGTGGGGGGCAGGATTACGTAGGGGGGTTACGTAGGTGGGGGAGGGGGGCTGCAGCGCGTGGGGCAGAGCGCGTTTGCACGTGTGTCCGGGCTGCAGCTCTGCCCTCCCCTGCGGGGCCAGGGCTCTGCTCCCCCCCCGGGCCAGGGCAGGTGCTCTGGGTGCAGCCCAGGGAGCCCTTCCCAGGTGCACGCAGGAGCTGAGTGTGGCGGGAAGTGGTCTGGTCCTCCCTGCGGCCGGGTAACTTCAGCAGCGAGCGGGTTGCAAAGGAGCTGGGTCCTACAGAACGTAACCCCACGTGCATGCTGGCTGCCCTGCGGGTGTCGTTCCAGCCTGGAAGTCTTCCGAGAATAGTTGAACCTTAAAGTCCAGTTTGGCCAGTGCTGTTTAGGAAGTCTCATCGTTCAGTTGCGGTTATACATCCACTCGTTCTGGAGCAGCCCGAGTGCAAGCTGGTGTTGGAAGAGAGTGTTCTGCTACTAAAGTTAGGCTGACCAGTTGGTTGTAGGTGTGTTTTCGGGGGTTATTGCCACCTAAGTCTTGCAGAGCGCAGCAGTGCAGTGATCCAGGGTGGCTCTGCCAGCCTCCTGAACCAGCTGCTAAACTGAGAGTATTTCATAGAGAAGTGGGGGCTGGCAGAGATGTTCAGACGTTGTGTCTAGTCCAACCACCAGCATGAAGCGAGATCCTCCCTTGTTCAAACAGTCCTGTTCAGTCTAAACTCGTCATAAGGCTGTTCACCCTGATACCTAGCACCCTAACCTGTTGCAGGGAAAGCAGCGGCGCTGTGGTGGTCAATGCCCTGCTTCTGTGGAAATGTTGTTAGTGTTCACTTAAGAGATCCCAGGCCCTTGTTGAAGAGAAGGCAACCTTCTTCCTGCCCGTTCTGTACTGGTTTGACCATGGGTCCCAGGTAGATGGCCATGGGCCTTGCTACAGAGAAGGCAACCCTTTTCCCGCCCAGTCTATACTGTTTTGACCACGGGGTAAAATTCCTTCCTGACACCAAATTCGACTGTCAAATTTGACTCGCCTGATCCTGAGCAGAGGGGCAGGAAAAGCCCTCTAACCAGGAGCCTCTGGCTCTGGCCCCAGCTGGAGCATTGACACAGCTGGAGCCCAGTCATAGTTCCCAGCTTTGGTTGCAACCAGAGGAAGGCTTAAAAAATACCCTGACATGTATAGCAGAAAGCGGGGATAGGGGCAGGAACCAGCAAAACAACAGTTGGTTTTGTTGAGCAGAGTTTGACCAGGTCTGTTTCCTTTTCTAGTTTGTCGCGGATGGTATCTTCAAAGCCGAACTGAATGAGTTTCTGACTCGTGAACTGGCCGAAGATGGGTACTCTGGAGTAGAAGTCAGAGTGACTCCAACCAGGACTGAAATTATCATCCTGGCTACCAGGTGAGAGGAGTGTGCTTTGAGCTCTTTGATGCTGTTTAGAGTTGTGTTTGACACTTGTGTGCAGCACGTCTGTGTATTGCATTTCTTTAGGAAGGTGGCAAAAAGAAATTACAAGAAGAAATTAAGGCAACCCCCTCCCCTCACCACCAGTCCATGCCAATTTGAGCATGGGGTAAAAGTCCTTTGTGACCCCTAATACACTGATCAGTGTCACCCTGAATGGAGGGGCAAGATTAGCCAGGAACAGCCTTCTGGTTTTGCAGGAGCATTGGCACAGCCCAGTCACAGGGGGCATTTTTACATATGCAAGCACTGCAGTGCCGAGTGCTTTGAAAAGTCTTTGGTACTGTGATGCTTTCATAGTTTGTAGGGTCTTAAGGGACTGAGCGGATTTCATAGGTTTCATAGACATCAGGGCTGGAAGGGACCTCGGGAGATCTAGTCCAGCCCCCTGCCATAGCAGGAAAGAGTACTGGGGTCAAATGACCCCAGCAAGGAGTTCATCTAATGCTTGCAGTTGTATAAGTGATGAAACACACATCAGCGCTGAGAAAATGGCGGTGGTGCGCTTTCGAACTAAAACACATCGGCGCTACTGTAGTTCAAAAGCGCACAGACATTTTCTATGTGCTGACATGGATTTTGCCACTTATGCAACCGTATGTGACGCAGCACAGTTCGCCTCAGCTTGTGTGTGGAGCAGCTCAGTTAATCGAGTCTGCTCCGAAGCAGCGGATCTCCGGTGTGTTGCCGGACAAAGAAGTATGTGTATAAATGCCCGGAGTCCCCAACCTTGGCTGTAGCCAGCACCCAGTGCTGCTGAGTAAGGATTAAAAAAAGCACCCTGCTATGTGTAACAGAAAGGGAGTGCTTGGATGACCACCTTTGTGAAAGTGGCAAGCAGAAATAATGGGAAGACTATTGGCTATTAGGA
The DNA here is from genome assembly GCF_052110815.1 of Crocodylus siamensis. Lineage (NCBI taxonomy): Eukaryota > Metazoa > Chordata > Crocodylia > Crocodylidae > Crocodylus > Crocodylus siamensis. The sequence goes on along the minus strand of NC_143395.1, from coordinate 415,822,505 downwards.
AAACCTTCCTGGAAATGAGAGTAAATAGCAGGATTGTCTTTCAAAAAATACTAGGTACCTGATTCTGATCAGTCACTTAAAACTGGACTGAAGCAAACGCTAGCACTTGGATCAGATCATTAAAGGTTTTCATGTATCAGATTCTGTTGACATTCATGGAAGTGAAGTGACAGGCATTGAAGGCAGTTTTGATCTAGGTTATGTTCTGTAAAGCAATACGTTCAGTTTCAAATCCAGGTTGTAATATGTGGTTTGTTTGTTTTTTTTACAGAACTCAGAATGTTTTGGGTGAAAAAGGTCGTCGTATCCGTGAGCTGACAGCTGTTGTGCAAAAGAGGTTTGGCTTTCCTGAGGGAAGTGTTGAGGTAAGTTTTTTCTGTTTGGTTGATGCTTTAAAATAGGCCTTGCTATTGCTTTATATTCAGATGGGTTGGATAAGTTTAAAGGGCACCCATTTGAAAAGCTGGTGTCTGTTGGCAGATGTTTTGCCCATTGTCATGGCTACAACTATTGGTTATAGTTCTGAAACATTAGCAGATGCTCTTCTCTCCTTGTGAATGTTGCCTTGTTTCCCGAATTTGCTACAGTGATCATGACCACTTGTTAATGCTTCTGCCTCTTATCACCCCGCCATGATCTGTCTTTGAACATTTGCCTGGGGAAAGTAGGGCAGACAGTCCTGACCTAGAGTATGGAAATTAGCCTGGCTGAAGTGCTAACATGATGCAGGTTTTTTGCTGTAGCTCTTTAACAGGAGTAAGTAACTCAGTGTTATAGTTCAGGAGTCAAATGCTGTGCCTTGACCACAGTAGTACTTTAGGGGTCTGAAGCTCATTGAATTCTAAATAAATAGGTACTGTACAAATAAGAATCATTCAGCATTACACTTAGCCAGGATTAAAATGCTTGAGCATCAATTATCCAGCTTTTATGGAGTTTTGAAAGCTTCCCTGGTCAGTAGGGTTAGCCCATGACTGTCCCCATGGGTGATGACTTGTGCCTCCTGAGTGTGGGGGCGGGCACCAGATCACTGATGGGGTGGTCCCCAGTGGCTGATCCCCGAGCCAGTGGCAAAACTGGGAGTGCATTTCTAGTTTTGTGGCTGGCGCTTCCAGTGGGGGGGTGTGTGTGCACCCCCTACTATGCATTGCCAACAACCATCCCCTTCGTGGTTCTTTGGACCTTTCTCTGAAGCATCCAGTACTGAATATGGCAGGCAGTGCTGGACTGGATTGACAGCCAGCTGGTGAGATCTGTTAAGGCAAGTCCATTTTCCACACTGCATAAGGCTTAACAGCTTAGAGATTTAAAAGAGGCTGCCTTAGGATGAGTGTGTGGCTCCACCATTCAGGCTCATCGTATGCATTACCTAAATAAGTCTGCTTGCAACTTCATACTTTGACCATGATTTTTTTAAAATTTAAGCTTTCAGTCATCGCAGCATGCGGGCAATGTCTGCAGGTTGCTTCTGCAAGCACTGCCAGGCATTCCAGGCCCCCCTTGGAAGATAACATCACCAATGTAGTCTGAACTTGGACACATTGGAAAGATTACATCTCCAAGGCTGCCAGATGCTCTAGGCATGCTTGGGTAGGAAGCACCTCCTGGACTGCACTAGGCATGTCTTGATGAGCCATCAGATGACACTAGGATGCCTCAATGCAAGGAGTAGAAGACAAGCAGCAAAGCCTTTCAAAGCCTCAGCAGTGTTTATGGGTAAAGATCCTGCAGATGTGTAAGTATCAGGAGCTAACTGGGTTACTGGGTGTTATTGAGAGGTGCACAGAGGTTGATATGGAGCTCTGGTAGCTTGTATGCAGGACAACATCAGCTGTCAATGGTTGCAGCCCCATTTTCTGAGCACCTTGTTCTGCTTTGCAGCTGTATGCTGAGAAGGTGGCCACGAGAGGTCTGTGCGCTATTGCCCAAGCAGAGTCACTGCGCTACAAACTTTTGGGAGGCTTAGCAGTGCGCCGGTAAGTAAGATGTATAATACATATTCCATGGATGCAGTAGGGTAGACAAGCGACATGAGGCTAGGAATGCCTGAGTTCTGATACCAGGTCTGTAGTGTTGAGGAAAATACTAAATACCATCTTTTATTCCTAAAGTTGGTCTCTAATGAGCTGCCTGGATGAGGATAAACTTTCTTTGTGGTGTCAGCCCTATATATGATGCTTCTAATTAGACCTAGACCCTCTTGGTAAGAAATGAGGTTGAAAGTAAATTCCAAAGAATGGAGCATTAGTCTCAGACACCCTCAGGCCTGTTTCTCATGTCCCTTCAGTGATGATACGATGACGAGTCTGAAAAGGATCTCCCCTGCTAAGGGCATCCTGCTCAGTGTCACGTTCTGTTATGCTGTGTTTGGATTCCTTAGTGGGAATGTCCTCTTTCATGGATGATTTAGAGGCATTTGTCTGAGAAGGGAGAGGCAGGCATGGTTTCCTTTTGAGAGGTATTTGTACTGCTGCTTCTGTTTCCCATAACCATTTGGGCCAGGCCCTGTTCATGTGGGACACTTGCAACTGAAGTGCAAGATGCTGCAGGCTCTCAAACAAAGGTAGCAACATCAGCCACTTTATTTCCAGCAGCCTATCTAGTGTAGAGAAGGCTTTGGACAGACTGCACTATGTTGATCAGCCTTGGCTTATCTGGAAGGCTTTCTCAAAGAGCAGAATGAGCTTTATTTCCAAATAAGACTTCATCAACAGAGCAGTTGGTGGCAGATTCCACAGTTGTGGTATTGGATGCATTAATGGTAGGCAAGAGCCTGTATAACCTACTGAATATTTCCTTGAAGAGCCTGCTATGGTGTCCTCCGCTTCATCATGGAGAGTGGTGCCAAGGGTTGCGAGGTGGTTGTGTCTGGCAAGCTCAGAGGCCAGCGAGCCAAGTCCATGAAGTTTGTGGATGGCCTGATGATCCACAGTGGAGATCCTGTAAACTACTACGTCGATACAGCTGTGCGCCATGTCCTTCTCAGGCAGGGTGAGTACTTGGGAGTTTGTATCCCCTCTGCAGCTTCCTGTAATAGTGCTTCAGAGCCAGAAAAGTCTTAGCTGCTGCTTACCCGTTCCTCTAGTTGAATGGGGAAATTGGCCGCTTCCACGATCTTGGCATGTTACCTGTTCTGCAAAGCGTTCCACTCTGACTGCTGCTAGCCTCTTGAGTGTATTTGCTTCATTGTGCTTAGCCCCTTGATAGTTTCAAGACCAGGGTTCTTAGTCATTTGTGTTTTATGTCGTATAGACCATGGTGTTCTGTTCACACTTTTCCTGGAACATTGCAACTATGGCTGCACTGATAGGGATTTTGGGGGCTGATATCCATAACCAATTTTTTTTTTTAAGGAGGCATGTCGACTGATGCCAATCTGATTTCCGGTACAGCTGCCTTCAGCTGGTGTGTTGTGGTGGAAGGGGTGTGGAGGGGCAGATCAATGCCTCCCCAATTGCCCCCTTCCCAGCACTGCCGCTGCCTGTCCCAAGCACAGCCCAGCCCGTGCCCAGAAGAGCTGCAGCTGCACGCGCTCACTGACATTTATCAGCTGCATCAGGCTGATCTTTCCAATACAGCCAATTTTCTTTATATCGGTGCCAATCCAATATCAGACCACTGTATCGGTGCGCCTCTAGTTGTAATGTTTCCATGCAGTGACCCAATGTTTTGCAGCCTCTGGCATTTTCTCAGAATAACAAAAGAAGTCTGAGCAAACACACTGAAAGTGCACTTTATATGACTGACAAGGTAATGGGAATTAGTTTGAGTTACTGGAAGGAAGAGGAATTTTGGGTAGTGTTTTGAAATGTCTTGTTTCTACTTAAGTTGCATACCTGACAATCTTGGGGGAAGATCCTATATTGAGTTTATTTAAAAAAAAAAAATAGCTTAGCACTCTCACCTGATATCTCTAGTCTGCCAAGAACTAGAGAAAAAACAGCAGACAAAACTACCTCTCCCCTCTTTATGGTGAAAGGAGGGGAAAGACTTGCCCTTACAAATAGAATTAGTCATCTCTACCCCTGTAGAGCCATTGGCCTGCCAGGAGCTCTGTAAAAGCGGACTGATATCCCTTCAGTGATGATACGATGACGAGTCAGAAAGGACACTCCTGTCGAAGTATCACTCGTTCTGTGCCACGTTCTGTGGTGCAGTGCTTGGGATGCCTTTGCAGGTTGTCCTGTTCATTGAATGATTTAGAGGCATTTGTCTGAGAAGGGATACAGAAAGCAGATTCTTTTAGCTGTCCAGCTAGGTGCTCTCAGTGTAGAAGGTGGGGTTTTAATTTGGTTATTTTTTCAGGATGTTTCAGTGTGGGGCATGAAACAATGCCGTTGGCAATGACTAAACAGAGTGAAGATACAGAATGAAAGAAAATAAAATACAGCAGGACACAATGTTAATGCTGATTTGAGACCTAGAGCACAGTTTGACTAATGGGCCATAATTTAGATGCTGTCTTATGGGATGTGTTTTACCAGTCTGTTTCTTAGGTGTTCACTAGAAAGTTGGAAACTGCCACTGAACTAGCAGTTGGAGCCTATTGTAGGGGGCCATACGCCTGCCATTGACCTCCTGTTTCTTTCCTGAACTGTTCTTCAGGTGTGCTGGGTATCAAAGTAAAGATCATGCTGCCTTGGGACCCAAGTGGGAAGATTGGCCCCAAGAAGCCCCTGCCAGACCACGTCAGCATTGTGGAACCCAAAGAAGAGATCTTGCCCACCACACCCATCTCAGAGCAGAAAGGTAGCAAACCAGAACAGCCAGCTATGCCGCAGCCAGTTCCCACAGCCTAGGGGTAAGTGACTTTATTCTGAAATGCCAAGAACTAATGTGATATACACTGGAAACTTTTATGACCCATGTTAGGAAAAAACAACTGCTTTGAGGCAGGGTTGCCCAACTAGTGGTCCATGAGGGGTTAAGTTGTAGCCCCTGGGCTCCTGCCTGGTCATGACTTGCCCCATCAGTTTTGGCTGCAGCGGAGTCTCCATGCTCTCTCCCCCTCAGTATTTCACTGCCTGTCTCTGTCTCAAAGGCTGTGGCTGGTGAAGCTCAAGGTCAGCCTGGGAGCATTTGGGGAAGGGGGAGGTTCCCAGGATCCCATGGCTTCCCCTGGTGCAGCCCATAGGACCTTTGGCCATGCATGCGTACAAGTTGGACAGTCCTGCGTTGAGTCATAAAATGACAGATTGGGAAGAAAGAATTGGGTGAATTATCCGAGCTCCCAATTTTACTCAATTTCAATTGATTTAAGGATTCTGGCTAAAAGCCATGTTCCCGAAAGCAACGTGACAGACAGACATACAACCGTAATATAAATTTTAAGCAAAAATAACAGAGATGCAAATATAATTATAAAATGGGGCCAACCGTTAGGGCTTAATAATAACAAATTAAGGCCAAGTATTATTCCTACTCCTAGAATTAACATAATCAAGTACAAGTATGGCGATAAATCGGATCATGAATCTATAAAAATGTTGTGCTTAGTCCACAATTGACATAGTAAAAATCAAATATAGTAATAAAGTTTATCAGTCATATCAGCAGTAAAGGATGTTTAGCTCTGATCACTTCAGTCAGAGCTCCCAGTCTTCATCCAGAGAATTTTATAGTGGCCACTGAACACTTTCACCAGGCTGAAGTAAAGTTAACTGGTTTGTTACTTTGGAAATAAGCAGTGTTGGTAGTTTGTGACTTAATCTGAGCATAAATTAGTAGAGAAACACATGTCACTATAAAAGCACCATGGCTGGCCTGTTTAGATAGCATCTCCACCTTGAGGAGCAAGGAGATGTCCTTCCCTCTGTATTTCTCTTCTGTTTCTAAGAGGCAGCCAGCAAAAGTAGTTAAGGCATGGCCCTAAGCACGTGCTGGAACGGGAAGTAAAGACAATAGATAAGAAACATATTGAACTCCTGTAGAGAGAGCCGTGCGTCTCCCTGGCACTGCTGTGATCTGAATTGGGTTGTTCCAGCCCTTCAGTGAGGATGAAATGACGAGTCTGAAAGGAGAGATCCTTGGCCCATTGTCCTTCTCCGTGTTACTTTCTGTATCATGGATGCCTGGACTTTGAGTTGGAGTCCTCTGCTGATGACTTAGAGGCATTTGTCTGAGAAGGGTTATTAGGCCTCTTAGTACCCTGGTGTGCAAGGAGGGAGGTTGAGTCTGGTAACAGTACATGCTGAGTTATGGCTCCTGGAGAGCCCTGCTGTTATCCCAGCACTCCCTTTGTCTTTATGTCCCAGAGATTTGGAGTAACCTGCCTGTTAATAGACACGGGCCCAGCTCTCTGTGTAGGAAACATCTGAATATGTGTGTTTGGTAGTTAGCGACTCTATATTCTGGATTCTTCTAGTTTTAAATGAATGGATTAAGATGCAATTTGACACTTTCCCACTAGTGTGACTGCAGGGAGGAAAGACCTTGGGTTGGTTTCACTTTTCAGGCTGTGATAAAAGATGGGCCTTATTAGCCTCACATTTGAGAAACCTTCAAGTCTTTTCTGACCTTCAAGTGCTGTGTGACCATGGGCAGATCACTCCATCTCTGGGCCTCTGACCCATCTGTTTAAATGTGGTTAACTAGCATTATCATGTGTTCTGACTAGCACTCTTTAGCCTGGCTTGTAACTGGTTTCACACAGGCAGGATTATCTTGGGTTACTGTGGTCATTTAATAAGTTCACTGCTGTGATAAAGCCCTTTTTTATTGCTTGTAGGGTTTGTCAGCACCTGGAATGAGAAGCTTGACTACAGCCAGTGGAAGTCTCTTAATAAAATGATAAAAGACCATCTTTTTGTGGAGACTCTTCTTTGCTGTATGCAGTCTGGAGAATTTCTGCCTTCCAGCTCTGTGTGGGAATTACTCCTTGTTGAGGGTTTTCCAGCCCTGGGTTTTGTTTTCCTACCACCTCCATGGAGTCATCTGGTCAGAAGTCTGAATTAAGCAGAAATAGGCCAACCCAGTAATGTTGTCTGACTCTGAATAGAGAACCGAAGCCACTAGCTGGTAATAAGGGCTGACATTCATGAGACCCAAAACGGGAGTCCATATCTCTTGGTGACACTTGTTTTACAGCAGTTGTCTTAATTTATAATTTTAGTCCTGAAGCACCTGCCTCCCTTCATGAAAGTGTTTAGGATGCAGAGGAAGGGAATCTAGTAAAAAATTTCAAAAAAAAGGAAAGGAAGGGCCTGCTTGCCCTGGGGGGGGATATAAACCCTGCTGCTGCTACCCATTGGGCCTGGGGAGTTGGCTGTGGGAGAGCGTGGTACAAAGGGAGGAACTTGGTGTAATTCGCCTTCTGCCTTCACATAGAAGTGTGGTGGGGAGGGAGGTTGCAGGATTTTTTGGAGAGGAGGGGGGGGGGGGTTCATGTTAAATGAGTTGCCTTAGCATTCCTTGGGGGCCCTGGTTCTTGCAGTTTAGAAAGCCATACTTTTAATGAATAAATGCTGTGCTGTCTCTGCCCTTGTCTTCACCTCCATCCCTGATTTGTATAAACACACCTACCATACTCCAGGGACCTCCCCCTGTTTCACAAACTGGGCAGAATATGTCAAAATCATGCCAGGCTCATGCTGTAGTTCAGCCCTTTGGCCCCCGGGTGCCGCTGAGACCAAGTTTTGTCCAAGACACGACAGACTTTCTAGGAAAAGTCAAAAACAGACCACCTTCCCAGCAACACCCTCCTAGCCATCATGGATGGTACCAGCTCAGCATCCCACCCAGGACGGCATCCAAACCTGTCTCACGTATCAACGAGAGTGAGATTACATCTCGGAGAGCAACCCTCCAGACATTACTGAATTTATTACTTCATCTTCACACGCAACAACTTCATTTTCAACAGCCAATGCTTCCTCTGGACCATGGGCACTGCTACGGGCACTAAAATAGCCCCACGAGATGCCAACCTTCTTATGGCCCACCTGGAAGAAGACTTCCATGGGGAGCAGAAAGGGGGCAGGGAGAGAGGAGTTGGATCCTCATGTTATACGGATAGACTTTTGCCTACTGCTTTTAATCTTATGTATTTTTCTGAGTTTTGCATTGCCTTAAACTCCATTTTGTATTGCTCTGTAGCTTGACATAAGTGTTTGACCTTTGTATGCTGTGTGTGTGGGAGAAGGGGTGACTGTCCAGGGAGTACCGTGGGGTGGGAGGGGAGGGGATGAGGTGGGGGTTGCAGCTGCTGAGGCACCGCCCGTGCGGACCAGGCTGGAGGTGGTGGCTGATGGCTCGCCCACCCCGTGCATGGGCTGCCCTGGTTTGTCCTAGACAGGAGTGTTCCCTGTGGAGGCTCAAATCCTGGCTTTTCCTGACCAAGGGTGCCACACTGCCAAAAAAAAAATTCCCCGGAAAGTATGCAACTATGTGTGGAGCGGTAGCCTGGGCTTTCTCAGTTTCTAGGCTTCCACACAGCACAGTTGTTGATGTTTCTGAGGTGCTTTTACAATAATGGAAGTAGCCTTAGGTCCTCAGCTCTGGGAGGAAGTTGAGGCCGGACCCCGGAGTTGCGAGCAATGAGGACTGCGACCTGGGAAGAGGGAACCAGCATTATGGTTATAGGTTAGGGGCTGCCCCTCTCGGCAGCACAGAGGCAGAGAGGGATCTTGGAGTCAGGATTGACTCCAGGATGAATATGAGTCGCCAGTGTGATGAAGCACTAGGCAGAGCCAACCGCAGCCTGTCCTCCATCAACGGGGGCATCACTACCAGGTCCAGAGAGGTCTTGTTCCCCCTCTATGCGGCGCTGGTCAGGCCACAGCTGGAGTCCTGTGTCCAGTCGTGGGCGCCGCACTTCAGGAGGGACGTGGGGAACCTGGAGAGGGTCCAGAGGAGGCCACTCGTATGGTTGGGGGCCTCCGTGGCCAGCCCTGTGAGGAGAGGCTGAGGGACCTGAATCTCTTCAGTCTTCACAAGAGGAGACTGAGGCGGGATCTCATGGCTGCCAACAACCTTATCAGGGGCCAGCAGCAGGGACTTGGGGAAAGTCTGTTCCCAGGGCCCCCCTTGGGGTCACCAGGAACAATGGCCACAAGCCGAGGGAGGAGAGGTTTAGGTCAGATATTAGGAAGAACGACTTCACTGTGAGGGTGGCCAGAGCCTGGAACAGGCTCCCCGGAGAGGTGGTGCTCTTGCCTTCCCTGGGGAGCTTCAAGAGGAGACTGGGCAGGCCCCTGGCTGGGGCCTTTTGACCCCTGCCACCCCCAGTGCTCCTTCCTGCCCATGGCGGGGGGGCGGACTCGATGATCTGTCCAGGTCCCTCCCGACTCACTGATTCTGTCACGCTGTTGAGGAGTTCGTGACCGCTTGCGGAGCTATTCCCAAAGACACAGAGTCACTGTCAATCTCAAAATTTATTCAGCATGCTGGGCGCCCTGAGTAAACTCAGAGGGCCGCGAATAAAACTGTTAGAGGCGATTTATAGTATGCAGACAAGATGCGTGCGCAGGTGGGACTTTTCCACTGTGAAGGAAAACAAGATATCAGGTCAGTGTGGGAAAACTCTTAATTATTTCAAAACTGGTTTTTGGCTACATGTTTGTTTTGAAAGGCTAACTAACAGGGAGGAAAACTATATTTTTGCTTACTTCAGACTTCAAAGTGAACAGGATTCGGTCATTGCAGAGTCTTATCAGCCTGCCCTTGGAGGCTGAGTCTGCTTTATAGTTAACTTCTACACTATTATTTATTACCTTGTTAATAAATTTCTACACAGCCAGGCCCCCCTCTGCTTCCGCCCCGGTGCTGCCCCCGGCTCCGAGCCCCGCACCCCTCAGGCAAGAGCGGCGGGAGCCCGGCCCCCAGCCCGGCCCCGTGGGGGGAGCACGGGGGGTGGGACATGGGGCTGCAAACGCCCCCCCAGAGTGCCCGAGCTGGCTGTGAGAGCGGGTATGCGGCTTGCAGCCCCCGGGCCGGGCGCTGTGGTGGCAGTGGGGGGGCGGGATGGGGGGTTGCAAACTTCCCCGGCCCCCAGCTGCAATCCCCAGCTCCCAGCCTGCTGCAAACGCCCTGCGCGCCGTGCCCCCGCTCCAGGACGTGGGGGCAGACAGGCACAGACCCAGGGTGGATCCAGCCACCTTCCTTGGAGTCTTCCCCCTTGATAACATGATTTCCCTTTGCCTTCTCCATGATTATATCATTTGCCATTCATTGTGCCTCAAAATGCACTACCAGCTGTTCCTTGGGCAGTTATTCTGATTTCCTCCCTCTCTTGCCTAGTGTGTCCTGTCCAAACTCATTTCCACTCATTTGTCTGGATTTACACTGGTGTTTGCTTTCCTATGACCATATGTCCAACACCTGGATGAAAAGGACCATCCTCTTCTTCCTGCTATGCCTTCCCTTTCAGCCTAAATGTCCATCCTCCCTTGTGCTTCACGTCCTTAGTCTAATCCTTGAGTTTATTGGCTCCAGTCCCCAAATTTCAGTTGCTTATTCTGCATCCAGTATTAGTGCATAAACTCTCTTTAACCACTGCCCAAGCAGGATATCGAGGCCCTGCCCCTGACCTGATCGGCCGCATCTAGCGAGGACAGGTGGAGCTGTGGGTCTGTGATGATGAGGACCGTGGGGCAATCTTGAGGTCCGAGGACCTGCGGCCAGGTGAGTTGTGGCTGTCCCCTCCACCCAACTCCTCTCTCACAAATGCTCCCTGCCGAGGGTGAAAGGGAGCCTGGAAACTGCAGACCTGCCCTGTGCTGCCATCCCAGGGTGCTGACCTCAAATAGCTGATGCTGTCATGTGTGCAGACAGGTCTTGTTCCACTCCCTGAAATTCAAACTGTAGAAACTGTTACCTAGAGGCTTGTTTTTGCCAAAGACCCCCAGTATTTGACGTGGCCCCTTGCTGATTTAATATCCAGTTAACTGTAATAGTAATTATTACAAGTTTCATGCCTGTAATACAACTGGACAAGTGGCTCCATTAGACATTACAGCAGCGAGCTTTGGTGGTGCCAGCCTCGTGTCCTGCACTGGGTGTGGGAGATGTTTGTTTCTGGCTTTCCCGCTGTTCACGTAGGAACTGCACAACCGCCCCACAACTCCCCAGAGTAAGAGCATGCACACAACACCCTCGTCCTTTGTTTGTCCACTACTTCAATAACTTTCTCATGCCAAATTGCCTAATCCTCAAGTTCCTCACCAGCCGAACAGTTTTTCACCAGTGATAATTATGGGTAAATATTTTAAGCTCTTCCAGTACTCAAATGATGGTTTTCTTTATTGTTTAAGATGACTGTTTAGATCAAACATCCCATGATCAGGGTTTTTGGGGCCAGACATGTTCTCGGTAATTCTGCCCCTTCTATATAACGGGCAACACTTTCCTTGTTGTTTCAAATGGATTGTTTGGTGTCACTGGAGCACTACCAGTGCCCCTCTGCCCTGTGAGATACTGGAGAAATGCTAAGAGAAATGCTAAAGGTGAAAAGGAAACCAACAAAAGGATGACAATACAAACAAACGGTCCATCTGCCCTTCCCAATCTTTGGTGTGACTGATATTTGTGAGGCCCAGGAGGCCATACTCCAGGGATGTACCATTTTCTGTAGCCACTCTGCAGATACTCCAAGAGTGAGCATTGCACTGGGGCTTGTGGAGCATGTCAGCCCAGTCAGGTGGAGGGCTCAGCACCATCTCCCCCGAATCAACAGCAGCCCTTAGAGATCCTCATTTTTTCATAAACGGTGAGAGTCTGCCTCTTACATCCACCGAATAGGGAAGATGAGACTGGCATAAGGACCGGGCACTGCCTCACCCCCAGCACTTAGTTTTCTTGAGGAAACACAAGTGCCAAGTCCTGTCCTGCTTTGAGGCCCATCCCAGCAGAAGGAATAGCAGTGCTTGCCCCTTGGCAGCAGGGCAGGGACTAATCTGGTGTTTCTTCCTCCCATGCAGGACATGCCTGGTTGCTGAGCAGAACTGAGGAGCAGGCTCCTGAGGAAGGGCCTGGAAAGCTGGAGCCACCCTGGGCTTCGCTAGGGAGTATGGGTGAGGTGACTTCCCTGAGCCCAGCGAAGGAGCAATGGCACAAGGGTCCTGCCCCAAAAGCAGGAGAATGTAGCAGGAGAAAGAAGCCAGAACAAGCCCAAGGTACAGGGACAAATATGTCGTGCTGAGACACCTGAAGAGGCAGAACACAAAAGTCCACTGGAGAGAGACACTGCATGCAAACCAAGGCAGTGCGGGGGGTCTCAGAGGGAAGCAAAAGCCCACCACCAAACGCAGGGGGAGAGCCCACCTCTGCCCTCAGTGCAGGAAAAGTCTGAGCTGCCCTTCACTCCTGGCTCTGCACAAGATAAGGCACGCTGGGGAGAAGCCCCATGTATGCGCCACGTGTGGGAAGAACTTCACCTGCCTCTCGACCCTGGCTGCTCACCACCAGATCCATTCTGGACAGCTCCCCCACTGCTCCACCAAAAGGGGGAAGAGCTGTGTGCGCAGCTTGGAGCTGCTCAAAACCCAGGATGTGCAGAGCAAGAAGTATCAGTTCCACTGTGTCACATGTGGTAAGACCTTCACCCATTTCTTCTCCCTCATTCAGCACCGGCGCATGCACTTGGGGAGGAAGACACACCGCCGTACCAAGTGCAGGAAGAACTTCATCAGCTGGCAAGGCCTGTCCCAGCAGCAGTGTGTGCGGAGGAGGCAGCAGCCACACTGCTGCACGAAGCGTGGGAAGAGCTTCAGGCACCCCTGCAGCTTGGCTAAGCACAGGTGCATCCACACAAGGGAGAAGCGTCATCCTTGCTCTGTGTGTGGGAAGAGCTTCACCCACTCCTCCACCCTGGCGCGGCACCAGCGCATCCCCACAGGGGAGAAGCCATATCAGTGCTCTGAGTGTGGGAAGAGCTTCACCCAATCCTCCCACCTGGCCAAGCACAAGCGTGTCCACACAGGGGAGAAACCATATCAGTGCTCTGAGTGTGGGAAGAGCTTCACTTGCTCCTCTGGCCTGGCCCAGCACCAGCTCATTCACACAGGAGAGAAGCCATATCAGTGCTCTGAGTGTGGTAAAAGCTTCACCCAATTCTGCTCCCTGGCCAAGCACCAGCTCATCCACACAGGGGAGAAGTCATATCACTGCTCTGACTGTGGGAAGAGCTTCAGCATCATCTCCAGCCTGGCCTGGTATCAGCGTATGCACAAAGGGGAGAAGCCACATCATTGCTCTTAGTGTAGGAAGAGCTTCACCTACTCCTGCAGACTGTGCCGAACACCAGTGTATCTATACATCGTAGAAGCTACATCAGTGCTCTGAGTATTGGAAAAGCTTCAACCATCTCTCCCACCTGTCCTGGAATCAGTACATCCACACCCAGGAGCATCCCTAATTCAGCCAGCAGTGCAGGAAGGGCGTGGAGATGTCTGCCTGCTCAGCACCCACCTGTGGTGCATTCAGACAATCACCCTCATGCTGGTGGCCTGCAGAAAGTGTTCCCCGAGGCTTTGTCCCTTGTAGGGTACAGTGGAGTCCAGAGCTGAGATGCTGGCCCCAAGGTATGGTTGTGGGGGGAGGGGGTGCTAAGAGGAAACACCTCAGGCAGAAGTCAGCCCCGACGTGGGGGGAGGAGACGAGGAGGAGATGATCTTTGCGTCAGCCTTGAACCCTGTGCATTTTCCATCATTCTCTAAAAGTACTCCCAGGGGAAGAAGTGCCTTTATGCTCAGGGGCCCTCCCCCAGATGGCTGACTTCAAATGACACCCGGGGACTTGCCTTGGCTGCCTCCCAGCTTTCTCCTTCCTCCTGGTCCAGTGATCCCGGTATATGAGACCCTGAGTTGCAGGGAGGAGTGCATTTATATCTGGGGAAACATTCCCTACTCTCCTCCCTGACCTCACCTTTCCTCACCTGAGCTATGGGCAGGCAAGACGGGAACGGCGTTGCTTAGCCCTGCATGCGCCTGTGCCAAAGACAACTTATCTCAGTGGTCCTGCTCAGTCCTGCTCCCACCAGCAGCTCCCACGAACCCCCCAAACGCCCCCAGATGTAAAACCCAGCTGTTCCCTGCTCCCCCGAAACAAAATGCACCATGGGGCAAAAGGGGTCGTGCGCATGGCAGGACCTGCCCTGCTATTTCAGCTGACACCAAGACACTCAAAGCACCGCTTAAAGCAAAAGGCAGGAAGAAAAGCGAAGCCCTGAAGGCACCGGAGCAGAGAGAGGAGCCGGCCCAGAGGGTGCCACAGCCCGAGGGTGCATGGGCCCAGAGCGGCTGCCCGCACCCACCCCGGCCCCGGGCCAGTCCCGGGGACGTGCGGGACAGCGGGGACCTGCCTGGTGCGGGCGGCGCGGTTCCCCCACGGCCCCCGCCCCGGCCCACCTCATCCTGTCCGCCTGGCCTGGCCCGGGGGCACCTGGCCGGGGAGCCGGGGGGTGGGCATGGGGCAGAGGGGCAGACCTACATCTCAGTACCTTGTGTACAGAGCACCTGTCTGCTCCCACACAACCACCCCCGGTCTGTGCCCATCTGCCCCCCAGTCCTGGAGCGGGGGCACGGCGCGCAGGGCGTTTGCAGCAGGCCGGGACCCGGGGGTTGCAGCTGGGGGCCGGGGAAGTTTGCAACCCCCCCATCCCGCCCCCCCACTGCTGCCACAGCGCCCGGCCCAGGGGCTGCAAGCCGCATACCCACTTTCACACCCAGCTCGGGCACTCTGGGGGGCGTTTGCAGGGCGGGGCGGGAGCGCAGGGACAGCGACCTGGGCGTGCGCACGCGCGTGTTTGTGTGCACGCACGAGTGTGTGCTTGCATGTGTCTGCCTGCTTGCTTGTGTCTGTGGGCTTTCGTATATCAGCGTGTGTGCATTTCTGCATGCATGTGTTTGTGTATGCACGCACAAGTCTGCATCCATGCACCAGTGTGCACTTGCATGTGCTTGTCTGCATCCATGCGTGTTCATGCACGCATATATGTGTGCATGTGTATAGGCATATGCTCGCGTCTTTGTGCGTGCACTCCTATCTGCATGTGCGCATGCCTATCTGCATGTGTGTCTGTGTTCATGGCAGGAAGAGTGTATTTGTGTCTGTGTGTCCATGTGCACAGAGTGTGTGTGTAGGGTGCGCGCATCTGCGTTAATGTCTCCTGGTGTCAAAACCCCCCCAACTTCATTAAATACACCAAAAAAAGCGGGGCAGTGCACATGGCTGGAGTGTGTGGCACCTGAAACTGGAGCCTAGCTGATCAGAGCCACGCTCTGGCTACTGACCACGCTCTGTGTGCCCAGATTGCCACCGCTGCAGCCCTGGGAGGCCCCCAGGACCCCAGGTGAGGCTGCAGGGGCCATCCTAGGTGCTGGCTTCAGCCTCCCCTACTCCACCGAGGTCAATTTGCCGCATGCCAGAGCACATGTGCAGGGGCTTGCATGCCTGGGGACACCTAGCAGCAGCACCAATATGTGCTGCTGGTATTTGTGCCCAGGAAAATGGATGTTCCGACTCATGGGGGCATACCCCTGTGGCTGTGCATTGCCCCTCCCTTTGGCTGAGAACCTGAACACTTATTTCTTGGTTTGTTGACATCCATCAGGTGTCATGAGGTCATCACTAGAGAGCGAGTGAGCACCTTTACAGCACCATTCAAATGTGTTCACTGCTTTGGGGGCCTCTGGAATAAGTGAGGGATTTGGTCCTCAGTGCTAAAGTAATTCCATCACTCATCTATTGGGCCATTGTGGTAAAAGATATTCCCTAAAGGCATACTGGTTCCTTGAGCTGCTTCCTTTCCAGCAGGCTCCTTCCATTTTCTCTAGTCTCATGAAGCTCTAGGTCTTTTTTTTTTTCTGTCTGTTGTTTAAAAAAGTTTTGCCATTAATCTCTCACTGCTCTGACTGCTAAGGGTGTGTCATGTGCTCATAGCAAGGGCTCATGGCACTTCTCCAGCAATGCTTGCAGAAAGAGTAGAGAGAGACTTATGTGAGCTTTATTCTGCTGTTCTTGGTGTATTCTGGAGGAGCTGCTGAACTTTGGAATTTTCTCCCGTTGCTTTGGAGGAGTGCGTAAATTAATCTCCTTTTCTTTTCCTCTCTCCTTCCCTCCCCCAACCGGCTGGATGGTCGTTCTCTTGCTTCAGCACAGAGCACTTCCCCTGCAGCTGTAGAAATGCTGTATCATTGCCAGTAACATAGGTACAATTCTTCTCAACAGGATTTTCCCACATAGGCAGGACACAGGAGCAAGTTATGTTCTGTCGTTGTATTTTGTATTGCTTCTTTTGGAAAGAACCGTGTTTAGATGTGATTAGGACATTAAAGCTGTCGTTATGTGAGTATTTTCTCAATTTTGAACATCCCTTGAGTGGATCTCAGCAGTAGAAACTAAAGGAAACTATTTCCTACTTACAGGTTTTAATTATGTGGGTCTAACTTCACTGGAAGTCATCATCACATCATTTCCTGAGCAGGGACCGAATCAACACCCCCCCTCTGAGCCCCCCCCAGGCCACAGGGGAGGTGCACCCAGGCCAAGGGTCAGGGAGGATCTAGTCAGGGAGTGTCTGGAGGGACTGGATGTATTTAAATCAGTGGGTCCAGACGATCTCCACCCTAGAGTACTAAAGGAACTGGCCAAGGTCATTGCAGGACCCCTGGCACGGCTGTACGAGCACTCGTGGTGCTCTGGTGTGGGGCCAGAGGACTGGAAGAGGGCCAACGAGGTCCCCATCTTCAAAAAGGGGAGGAAGGAGGACCCAGGAACTATAGGCCAGTTAGTCTTACCTCCATCCTGGGCAAGCTTTTTGAGAGAGTTATCCTGGTGCATGTCCACGAGGGGCGAGCGGGGGAGATCATGCTTAGGGGCAACCAACACGGGTTCATCAGTGGCAGGCCCTGTCAGACCAACCCGGTGGCCTTCTACGACCAGGTCACTAAATCCTTAGACGCAGGGGGAGCAGTGGACATCGTCTTCCTGGACTGTCGGCAGGCCTTCGACACTGTCTCTCACCCCGTTCTCATTAAGAAACTGGGGGCTGTGGTGTCGACCCCCACACAGTCAGACGTGTCGCCAATGGGCTGGAGGGCCGCACCCAGAGAGTGGTGGTGGACGGGTCATGTTCGACCTGGAGGGACGTGGGCAGTGGGGTCCCCCAGGGCTCGGTCCTCGGGCCCGCGCTGTTCAACATCTTTATCAGCAACTTGGACGATGGGGAGAATAGCACCCTGCTCAAAATTGTTGATGACACTAAGATGTGGGGGGATGTGGGCATGCTAGAGGGGAGGAATAGGGTGCAATCGGACCTAGACAAGTTACAGGGGTGGGCAGATGAGAACAGGATGGAATTCAACACCGACAAGTGCAAGGTGCTGCACCTGGGGGGGAACAACCGGCACCATCCCTACAGGCTGGGGAACTCCCTTCTCGTCAGGGCAGAGGCAGAAAAGGATCTTGGAGTCATCATTGATGCCAAGATGAACATGGGCCGGCAGTGCGGGGATGCAGTCAGGAAGGCTAACCGCACCTTGTCCTGCATCCACGGATGCATCTCGAGCAGGGCCAGGGAGGTGATCCTCCCCCTCTATGCGGCACTGGTCAGGCCGCAGCTGGAGTACTGCGTCCAGGTCTGGGCGCCACGCTTCAGGAGGGATGTGGACAGCATGGAGAGGGGCCAGAGGAGGCCACTCGCATGATCGGGGCATCAGGGCAGGCCCTACGAGGAGAGGCGACGGGACCTGAACCTGTTCAGCCTCCAAAAGAGAAGGCTGAGGGGATCTAGTGGCCTGTAACAGACTAGTCAGGGGGGATCAGCAGGCATTGGGGCAGTCCCTGTTCCCCCGAGCACCGCCAGGAGTGACCAGGAATAACGGTCACAAGCTGGCAGAGGGCAGGTTTAGGCTAGATATCAGGAGACGCTACTTCACGGTCAGGGCGGCTAGGGTCTAGACCCAACTTCCAAGAGAAGTGGTGCTGGCTCTTACCCTGGGGGGCTTTAAGACAAGGCTTGATAATCACCTTGCTGGGCTTGTTTGACCCCCGTACTCTTTCCTGCCATGGCAGGGGGTCGGACTTGATGATCTGCTCAGGTCCCGTCTGACCCTACTAACTATGAAACTATACACAGCTGCTTAAGAGATTTGGAGGTGGCAGGTACATGTGAGCCTGCCCTGTGCACACATGGCCAGCATGGAGCGAGGCCGAGTTGTTGCAAGAAGGCCTGAGCAGGACCTCTGCCACATCCCACGCAGCCCAGCTGCTGCCTGGGACAGTCTTTTTAATTTTGTCTGTTGTCCCCCCCCGAGTGGAGAAGGGGACAATGACAGCAAGGAAGAGGAAGAGACAAGTGAAACTGGGGATAGCGACAGCAGCTGTGGGTCTCCCAGTGGGAGTGGGAGCTGGAGCCCCAGCGATAACAGAGGACAGGTGAACTGAGTACGCGACTCTGAAAGCGGGGTGGGGAAGAAAGGGAAGGGTCGGCCTGGTCTGCGAGACCAGGAGTTGCTTGTGTGTGTAGCATGCAATGCGGATATTGTAACAGGTCCGGGTGGCCATCAGGTCTTTGCACAGGTGCGCGGGTGCGGTTTTTGTAATGGGTGAAGGTTTTCTTTTGTGGAGTGATAGTAGGAGTGTAGATATATACAACCTTATATAGAGAGATGCACATATTTTTACAAAAATAAATAAAATTTCAATCATGCCATCTGTTGCAAGGGGGACAAACCCACACTTTTTCCTCCGGTCTCCTTTACGCTGTGCTCTCCACTGCTCCTTTCCCTCCGAACTTGCCTGCTGTTCAGGTTCTTCCTTGCAATGCTTCCTTGCCAAGCAGAACAAGAGCTGTGTTTAAAATGTATCCTGCCCAGATTGTCTTGGGGTGGCCACCCTGCAGTGCAGGTATGAAGGACAGCCTGCATGTGGTGTGCAGCAGATTGTGTCAGGGTAGCACTTGGTTGTAGGGATAATTTATGGCGTACCTGCTAAAAAGGCTGGTGCCCCACTGCTCTAGTGTCTGATGCCTGGTCCAGTGGTTACAGGGGAATGCGAGTGAATCCGTTCCCCACGTTCCTTTGGGCCGTTTGCACGGCAGCAGGGCAAAGGGAAACTTTTAGAAATAAAAAGACATTGCTTGTAAAGTCACATATGTTGCCACAGGGCCCAGGAATGGGAGCAATCCCTAAAGTGACTTTAATTTGCAATGGTTTTGAGTTAGGAGCTTGCAGACAACTGCATACCCGTCTTCTACGGCAAGAGCTTTAGCTAGTAGCTTCCACAGAGGAGGATGTGTTAGGATTTGGGGGATCTACCCCTGGCTCTGCAATGCTTTGGGCAAGTTGTGTGAGTGTTTGGCTGATGCCAGAACTCCCATCGACTTCGAGCCTGACACGACCACCCATGGCTGGTGGTGCTGCGCGTTGTCCCTTCACCCAGGTAGGTGCTGAAGTCCCACGTGTTCTGCCCCGACGCAATGGAAATCCCTCCTTAATCATGAACTACGCTTCAGAAGGGCCATGATTCATTGAAAAAAAAATTTATTGCAAAATTATACAACTGTCATAGTTATGTGGTACAAGAACTCGGCAAAAAAAAAGGCAATCAGACGCTTGCATCCACATGATGCAAATCATTCACAATCTCCCACAGTGTTTTCACCCGCTCCCACCCACCTCATCCTACAGGATGTGCAACAGCACATGGGTTTCAGTGCAGATTCCCTGGAGTATTGTCTGAGCATATACACTGCATGTTGTCTTTCCTGTGCCTTCTGGTTATACCCCAAGACCTTCCCCATATACCCGAGATTTTCTCTCTTTTTTTTGGGGTTTTTTTTTTTTTTTCAGAACTCACCTATGGAGGAGTGAAGAACAGCAATGCCCTTCAGGCTGACCTGTACGTAGTCCTGGGCACACAAGCTTTACGGTGATTTTGTAACTTGTAGCTACCTAAGAGAGACTAGGTCAGGTCCAATTTTGGCCCAAATTATATATCTGTATCTTAGGAATAAGACCAATAGGAAAGAATCGCACCGGTTTTTAATAAGTTAACGGAAATGTTCCTCTGTAGTGCTGAAACCCAACCACTGCAGTATTTGGCCTATGCATAGGACTGTGAAAGTGGACTGGATTAGAAAGGAACATGAATGAGAGGAACTCTTTGTGGAGCCAGTTTTGTCATCTAAGCAGGTGGATGACACTGAGCATCAATGCCAAATCAAGCAAAGAGCCTGCCACTTCTAACGATCTCAAGTATTACTTAGCTCTACAACTTGTCTAGGCACGCGAGAACTGCATTCGTGCTTCAATGTCCTCATCAACCGCTGGCTGGAGTTAATTGTGACGCTTGCTGAGAAGCACATTGAAGTTTCTCAGACGTAATTATGAAAATGTATAGCTCTTCTTGTCCAGGTCAGTCAATAAAGAGCAAGAGCCTGGGGATGTCCTTTTTAGAAAGGGGTCAATGGGAATCCAGCTTATGGGGGAAGTCTCAATCTGCATATTTAAAAATATGGAAATGAAAGGCCCACTGTAGCTCCCAGCAGGTGTCTTTCCATTGACATCTGTTTGGACTCTTAAGGGACAAGCCTGTCCACCTAGTAAGAGACCCTTTGCCCTGTAAACTATTTCTTGCCCCACCTGCACCCTGACAAACAAAAACCACCAATGGAAATGAACTCTCTCTCGTTGGTTTGGTGTTAATTAATTGTGGGTCTCCTGCTGCTGAAAAGTGTCAGCTGGATTGCCCTAGAGACTGTTACCCTCTGTCACCCATGGCTTGGGGACCCACGCAGCTAGCTGAGAAACAACCTTCTCCACGTGTGCCCCGCTGGAAAGCCTTCGCTCCGATCCAAAAACAACGAGTGAAAAGGGGTTTTTGTCTATTCGGCTCTGGGCCTCTTTGCTGAGACACCGTTCAGAAGTAGGATTCATTTTCCATCAAGTGTTTGCTGTGATGCTGATTGAAGCTGATCCTGCAGATGAGGAGACTATGTGTTTTTGGTTTGTTCTGCTCTTATAGCAGGGGAAACAGAAAGTCTTGCACAAGTCAGAGCAGGGCTGAGCTCTGTTGAAGGTGCAAGCACGTGGCCCACAGACTTGCAGCATCTGCTTCCCTGGACCACTGTGTGTAGAAGCTTGTTCCCCATCATAAAAGGGAGAAGGCACTTACACTAGCTACACAGGGTCCCTTTCTACTCTACCATCAGGACTATATCCGTGACCCTCCCTGGAGCGCACGGGATCCTCTCCTTTCCTTCATCGAGCAAAAATATAGGTGACAGGTAAAGGCACCGACTCGCTGACTTCCACATGGAGCCAGCGGCTTCCTGTGCAAGGAAACAGTAATGCTGACACCAGTGTCAGTGGGCATAATATACCTTTAAAGGACAAAGTAAGCTGGGAGGGCAAAACGGGGACAGAGATATGTTCCCTGTGTCTACAGCAAACAGGCAAGTGATGGACATGGAAGTGGGTTGGGTGGCACCTTTATAGTAGTCCCCATGAATGGTATGCTTCTTGGGAGACTGTCACGGCACTTACTGTAAGGACTTGATGTACTACAGGGGAGGAAACCCTGGCAACAGCCTAAAATCTCAGCCGACATAGCCTTGATTGAGAGTCAAGCCCCAGGAAATGTATTCCTCCTGCCCCTCTTCCCTTTGAGAATTTCCCCTTTCTCCTCCCATGAGGTGGCCCTTTTATTTTTATTTTTTTTTGGTGGGTTACTCTGGGTGAGGTAAAGTGTACGTTGGATTTACCATCAAAATGCACTCTGGTCCAAATAGCACCCATCAGTTCGTAAAGGATATGGAATAACACTTCCCCATTTAAAACAAGAAAAAGTGACCCTGAAATTCCCAACTACAACTCATCCCGCATTTTGTCCCCTTTGGGCCTCACCAGCCTGCCAATAAAGAGGATGGAGTTAGTTTTGTTGTCCTTAATCAAAAAGATGAAGGGATGGTCAGCATAGAAGAGTCTGGGGTTCCTCATTTCTTCTCGGCCGTAGATGTCGGCATCAAAGGGGTTCCCCTCTGTGTCCCACTCGAGGGCAGCAGCATGGAAGACGTTAGACAGGTAGAGATCTTTTTTGCCAGAAATCTTAGACAAGTCGGCCTTGTTTTTGTCAATGGCTTCGGTCAAGCCGAGGTCAGCCAAGTGTTTCTGTGATCAAAGAAAGAGTTGAGTTAGAGCTAATGGAATAGGCTGACTTTATGCAGTCATCTCATCATCGATTTGGGAAGCCAAAGTCTGCCCTCCACTCCACCAGTAGAAATGCAGAGCGGCTCACGTCAAATGCAGCGAGCACTCTGGATAAGGATCTTTAAAAGGAGGCTTGATAACTACCTAGCTGGGGTCATTTGAGCTTAAACTTAGTAGGGATCATAAAAGTCCTGTATTCATTACTGCCCAGGGCAGGGCGTCAAACTAGATAATCTGCTCAGGTCCCCTCCGACCCTACTTCTATGAATCTATGAATCCAAGGGGGTGATAACAGCATGGTGTGGCTCCAGGGTGGGCAAATTTGACTTGGATCCTGCAATGAGTGGAGGAGTTGGAGGAAGAGTCTTGTGAATGAGCCGATACCGCTGCAACCTCAGAGCCCTGCTTATAGATACGGGCAGCAGCGTGAACAGAAGTACTAAATCGTGGTCCTATTGAATTACTCTTGCATGCAAATAATAAAATAGGTCGCTTATACCAAGTGGGCTTGCTTGTAAAAACCCCCAGCTTTGTGACTGTCTTAACTTAACTCCTAAGTAGTTAGAGCAGGGAGCTCCTCATTTGCAGATCAGCTAAAGACTCAGCGCGGCTCTGCTTAGGGCTGCATGTTGCAAGTATGTCCATGACAGCTGTCTTGCCATGAAGCCTACCATCCCAAGAGATGTCTATTCGGGAAACAGCTGGGGAAGTACCCAAGGAAGAATCAAAGGTTTCCTTCCTCACCAGGCTGCTTTTTGGCTCCAGGAGACAGCTTACCTGAAGATCGTGGCTAACTTCCAGGCTGACTTTTGGCAGGGAAATGGCCACTGATCTCTTCTTCAGCTTGCTGATCCACATTTTCAGCTGCTCTCTGGTCAGCAACTTCTCAACTCTCTCCAGAGGCTCAACGTGGTTTGGCATGATGAAGATCATGCTGGAGAGCTTGTGAGCGAGCGGCATCTCTACAATCTGAAGCTTCTCAGTTTCGTCATCAAAGTAGTTGTAGAGACCTTCAGAAGAGAAGCCCAGGCAGAACAATGAGATGCGGGGAACAAGCAAAGCCGCCGAAAGTTTCTCGTGCCAGTGGTGCAATGGCAGAGCGGTTGAGCCACCCTGCCATAACTCCACAGAAGCAAGCTTGAGGCTTGCTCTAAATCTGTGCTGAAGACGGCTCCCAGTTTTCCCAGCTGTCAGCAGGTACCTGCTCCATCAGACTGAGGAACCCAAGGCAGCGGGGGCAATGCACACCTCTTGCTTGTGTGACACTCGCTGTGGACGCTGGCATGCTTTAGCCAGGATGGGCCCCCTAGGCACAGGCAGACTTTCACTGTCCCTTTCCCCCCGTGCAATACCATCTGCAAACTTTCTATCCATTTGGCCCCATGCAGCCAGGGTTGCTTGAGTAATAGCCATTACTCTCAAAGCCCTTTCTGATGGTTATGGCATTAGTTCCTAATGGGCAAGCATCCGTATCTACATCTGCTTCCGCAAATGTCTTTAAATAGCAATAGCAAAAAAAAAGAGCAATGGGGATCTTGGGGGGTAAGCTCAAAAACCTTACCTGTGCGGTGCATCATGGGAACACCCACGGTGAAGGAACGGGTCACCATGAAGCCACGGTTGTCCACCATCGTGTGATGGAACCTCTCGTCCCAGTGAGCTAAGGAAGCAGAAGGAGAAAGGTCAGCGAGTACAGAAGAGGAGCGCACAGCCCTAAGTCCAACAGCTCAATGAACCCACTGCTGACAAGCCACAGCAGCCCCGGATCTGGCAATGTCACATGTGGCGTGCTGTGGGACAGTGCACTAGAAGATGCTTTTGCTTTACAAGAAGTGCCATTTTTGCTACTGTTTTTA
Source organism: Crocodylus siamensis (assembly GCF_052110815.1). Taxonomy (NCBI): domain Eukaryota; kingdom Metazoa; phylum Chordata; order Crocodylia; family Crocodylidae; genus Crocodylus; species Crocodylus siamensis. Next base: position 415,798,504 of record NC_143395.1, on the reverse strand, counting down.
AAACCTGAGGAGAGGCTAGACTGGGACTATAAGCTGGAGAAAGCAATTTACTTCCCCCCTCCTAAAGGTCAGGCTTCTCTTCCATGTTGCTACTGCTAACCCACAATGGCTCCTTTGTTCTACACCGGGGCATTTCACTCTGGAGGAAAGACCCCTGGTACATAAAGTCCTTTTGTATTCCAGTGAATTTTGAGCGACATGCACTTCTCCTTTATCCTAGTGCAATTCCACCCACTCGCATGAATGAGGGGCTGATCCAAGCCCTCCAAGCTGCTTGTTGACTACCTCAAGAAGTTGAAGCATATTGTGGGCTCAAGAGCAAACATCGTGCCTAGCTAGCTTGATTGCGATCCCCTGTCTCAAGAACCGAGGGACCCCTGGGCACTTGACTTACGCTTGAAGAACATGGCATTGACAATCAGGGCTCCATCAGTCTTCTCCACATCCTTGGTGACCTCAGGGAGCTTCCCGTTGGTGGTCTGGGAGGCCCACTCATTGATGGACTTCAGGGCACTCCTCTTGTCCCGGAAGTTGATCTTCGAGTGCTCGTAGTTGTAGTGCTTCTTGCTGTTCTTCACAAAGTCGTCAGCGAAGCTGATGGAGCTGGGGCCATACAGGCGGTTCCCAATCTTCCAGGTCACGTTGCGGGCTGTGCTGTTGCTGACCTCATTCAGGAGCTCCGACAGCCCGCTGTGCACGTAGTCATCGTTCAATTTGTCGGCGCTGAGGACGGCCTTGGCTTGGGAGGCTGTGGCAGCCTTGCCACCAAGAGACACCAGGCCTAAGGAAGAGGCCACCACCACAGGAGACACCAGGATGTTCTCCATGTTCTTGTCTTTGGCCATCGTGTGGTAGAGGTTGAAGGCCAGGGTGGCACTGCGGTCCGCTAAGGCATTGGCCTTATCGCTCAACTTCTTGTCTTCAGAAGGCACTGCGGCCACGAGGACACCAAGGGCCAACAACTGGATTGTCCACATGGTTTCAGTAGAGACCGGCACCGCGGGGAACCTGCAGGGCAACAGAAAGTTTTGGCTTAGGACAACCCACCACTTCCTAAGCAAACTTGAGCCTAGTCTACGCTCCTGCTCTTCCGTTTAACCCTATTCTTAGACTCGAACGATGGCACGCGGTCTTGGTCTTCATGGCTCGCAACTCGGCACCTTAAATGTGGGACCAGTCTCCGAACTGGGCACGAGCCCAGCCTCCCTGCTTTGCAAACACCAACCTGCACCCTTTGAAGTTGTGCGTGGGATTGTCTGCGGAGATAAATTACAGCACGCAGGTGGCAAACAGGTAGCTGATGCCTGAGTTCAGACTGCAATCTGGTGAGCATAAGAGCGTGATTTCTAACTAATATATAACAAGGCTACTTTGCTTTTGGCCTCTTGAAGTGACTTGCTCAGAGAGGCAGGAGGTTCAGCGCTCCAGGAGGTAAAGCAGCGACCTTTCCAACTCGGAGAGATTCAGATCGGCTTAGGAGCGGTTGAAAGGCTGTCGGACCATCCAGCAGTCATGCAACGTCATTGCTGCTGGGTGGGCCTGTGACCGCAAGTTTTAGACACAGCACCACAAACTGCAGTCGTGCATCTCTGCAGGCGAGGACTGTGGAGGACGAGGGTGGCTGAAAACCTGGCTGCTTCTGCCAGCTAGATGGAGCTCTTGAGCTCCCAGTAATCGGTCCAGACAGACCGTGTTTGAGCGAGCGAGGGCGCTCGCAGCATCCTTTCAGAGATTGCTTGCAGGCGGGGCCACGCTACAGGGTTTTGCCAGCACAGCTAGGTCCAGCGTGTGGGTGGGGGTGGGGCGGGGGACGCCATATGCGTGCAGCTACACCAGCAACCCCCTGGGCTGCACGCGTGTCACTTCTGCTGCAATTTATAAATTGATGGGTTTCGTCGGTCCGGCTCGTCTCGTTTGGGAGCTCTGTTCAGTTCCTTGTGCTGCTGTGAGACCCGTGCCCGCTAGAGCAGTGCTTCTCAACCGGTGGGTTGTGACTCAAAAAGGAAAGGGTCACAAACAAACTTTAAAAACGGCGAAAAACGTGGGAAACCGTGGCTTTTCCCTTGCAAGCTGGCAGAGCCCCAGCCTGCCTGGGGCCTCTCACACCCCACATACCAACCCACCCCACACCGAGGGGCCGGGGGCAGCAGGGCAGGAGTGAGGGACACTGCGCTGAGGCCGATTGATACGTGCAGATGGGTGCTGGTACAAAAAAAGATTGAAAACCACTGGTCTAGCGGGCCTCACTAGTGCAGCCAATCCACAAAATATTTGTAGCAAAGCACAGCCCTGAACGCTGCTGGTATTTTGCTTTGCTATTAGATCTCGCTTCATTGACAACTCAAAGTCCTTAAACAAAGCTACTTCCTGCTAAGTAATTAGGGATTTAAATTCCAGTCCTATACACCCCATTAATGGGCTGGGGATTGTTTTTTTTGGTATGATGTCGTTATGGTGGCCAAAGACCCGGCACGGAGTTCCTCGGGCATCGGGAAGTGGCTAAGCTACATTCCTCTGTCGTGTCTCCCTCCTCGTCCAGGCCTGGGGCTGACTTCACATTTGGTTTCGTGCATGCAGAGGCAGGAAGCAGCTGGAATAGCAGCTTGGAGGTTAAAGTATTCACAGAGGGGGAAGCAGCCCAGGGAGTTACAGACACAAAAGGAAGCAGTTAAGCATGTAGCCACAAGCAAGCAGACTCCACAGCAAACCCGTCTCCCAGGAGTTGGGAATTACTTGGATGGAGGGTTCATTTTTTAACTTAAAACCCTTCGAAACCATAGGCTGGAGAGACTGAAAATGAAGAGTGATTTCTTTAGCCCTGGCCATCTGAAGGAAAGGCTGGACCTATAAATACACAGCCGCTCGTTCGACCCTTTCCCCACTATGGATGCACGCCTGGGGTTATGCAGAGACAAATGGTTTGTGGTCTGGTTTGGTTTTGCTCTAAAGATACCTTGGCATTGTTTCATAGTGAGGTCAACGTTTGCCTTTTTCATTCTGAAAGAAAAGAGACACGTGAAGTAGTTCTCTCGAGATGGGCGCAAAGACTGCGACAAATCAGGCAGGGCCACGAGCGGCTCGGCTGGGGACCAGTGGGAGCCCCCACCACAACCTGGCACAGCCTGCGAGGCCCTTTAATTAGCAAGACGGCAACCCGCAGGCCGGCACTGCAATTAAATCGCTGCTCTCTGCTTCTCCAGGGACCTCTTCCACCCATCCCCAAGCCTCAGCCCCGTGGCGAGGGGCACGCCGGGAGAGCTGGATGCCAGCGTGGCATCCCAGTAACCCCAGCATTGCATCGGGCTCTCACAGCCGCCGTGCCCTAGACAAGAAGGTTTCTGGAGCTGCAGGAAGAGCGGGGCGGATGCACAGAGAAGTAAGCGGCTGTGTTAGTAGAGTTGCTCTGGCCAGGTTACCACTCGAAGCACTGCCAGCGCATGCCCCGTCCCTCCCTGCGCTCTGCGGTCCCCCGGGCTCCCGGGGACGGAGGGAGCAGGGGCAGGCGGCTCATGCAGACCCTCAGCCGGGAGAGGGGGGCCAGGGCGGACCGAGGGGCAGCCTGTTCCCGCGTCCACCCTCCCCGGCTGGGGGCAGGAGGGGACCCACCCCGCAGCGGGCATCCTCCTGCGCCCCCTCCTCGGGGACCCACACACACCAGCCCCCCAACATGGACAGACACACACCAGCACCCCCCAAAAAACAGTTCACCCTCCCCTTGCGGGAGCTGCCTCTGCTGCTCGCCCCAGGGCTGCAGTGCGGGGAGATCCTGGCACGGATCTGCCCTCTCCGCACAGGCGGGGAGCTGCGCCCCGCACCGGGGTCTCACCTGGGTCGCGCTGCGGGTTGCACGTGTGTCCGCTCTGTCCCGCAGCAGCCGCGCGAGGGGCTTATAAGCGCCCAGAGGAAACTTCTGGAAATGGCCGAGAGCAGCTGGAGCTGGGACCGTCCCCATCCCGCCCCCGTCCCCGCCCCGGTGCTGGGGCAGGGGGGGAGGAGGGAGGACCAGGCAAAGAGCCCGCCGTCCCCTGGTCCTCCCCGCTGCAGCCTCCTGCATTACAGGTCTGGGCAGCGATTCCCAGGCTGAGCGGCTGTCTGTCCTCGCAGAGGGGGTCCAGACCCTTGGGAATGGGGCTAAAACCCCCCTGCCCCCTTGTCTGAGTGCAACTACTCAGTTGGTCTAATAAAAGACATCGTGTCTGTTCAAAGAAGCTTGCCCGCTTGTGCCCTTCCAACCAAAACCCTCCTCTGAGTCGCACACGGGCGCGTGAAAAAGAGCTGCCTTTGGTTCGGTTTCAACTGAGCTCCCGCTCGGTTTCCCTGTCGGCCCCCAGGCCTTGCCCTGCGACGCAATTATTAATCCCGAGCGACTTTCCCTTCGTTGCGTACCCTTCTCACGGCCCCCCTCAAGCAGCCCTTTAAACTCAGCAGGCCTGGGACAGCCCTGGATTTAGGTTTATGGCAGCTTAAGCTTAGGACCTCGCAATATGAGGGGGCTCTAAAGTAAGAAACAACCCCCCCCAAATCCATATTGCATTTTATAATAATCAGTTGGCAAATAACAAAGATATGGGGAAATGACTCTCTAAATATGGACAATAGTTAGATTGTTGTTTTTTTCTTTGTGCCGTTGCATATATGCAATATAAAGCTTTTGTATTTCTATTTTCAGTGTCCTTTTTGTGAGTATTATTTTTATCGTATCGGGCCTCTTCAGCTGGACATAGCTTAGGGCCTCAGCAGGTCATAATCCAGCACTGCATATGGAAACCCGTCCATGCCGCAAACTATCCTTGTGGCCCATCTCCTTTAGCTCTTATGTCCTTTTTGAGGGAGATGTAGGGAGCAGAGCTGGGCATGCATGAGTGGGGGGCGGGGGATGCATGTGCTGGGAGGGTTTGTAGGGTCTGGGGCTTATAGACAGGTAACAGCGGGGCGGGCTGGGGTGCATTTTTTTTTTATAATGTACTTTGTGTTCCAGATCAAATGAGCCAACTCTGTTCCAAATCATATCGATTGAGCAGAATTCAAATTATTCCAAAAACCATGTCGTCTGAGCAGGAGGAACTCAACACCATGTACAGCGCTACAACCAGCGGGCATCCTCCATCCCACGCCTCTCACCCTAGGACTTCAGATCATGAACGACCCTGTGACTGGTAAGTGGGAGCTCCCCCAGATGCTCCCAAATCCACTGGCAAGCCCAAGCCTGCTGGTCTTGGGGTTCAGATGCCCCCAGATACTAAAGACAAGCATCCTCCATCCCAGACTCTTAAGTCCAGACCTTCAGGTGCTCCCGACACTTGATTTTAGCCTGTTCCAGTACTTCACCGCCCTCCTAGCGAGAAAGTTTTTTCCTAATATCCAACCTCAACTTTCCTTGCTGCAGCTTGAGCCCCTTGCTCCTTGTCCTGTCATCTGCCACCGCCGAGAACAGCCCAGCTCCATCCTCTTTGCACCCTGCTGCAGGGAATTGAAGGCTGCGATTCAATCCCCTTGGTCTTCTCTTCTGCAGACTTAATAAACCCAGTTCTCTCAGCTGCTCCTAAGAAGCCATGTGCTCCAGCTCTCAAAGCATTTTTGTTACCCTCTGCTGGGCTCTTTCCAGCTTGCCCACTTCCTTTCTGCAGCGGGGGGCTCAAGCAGTCTTCATGATGCTTTTGTTTGCTTCTGCAATTGCTTTGCTTTCCCTACTAAGCTTGGTAGGAGAATGGACAGCCATTCCTATGGTAGAAGATAGCTTCGATTTCTAGGATCAGAGCATCAGTTTAGTCATCTAGCTTTGGACACTGATCTCAGGATCAGCTCCGTTACCTTGAAAGCACCTTGGTACAGGGACAGTCTTTCTGTTTGCTTAAAAGTGCTGTGCTTCCTTGCAAGGCTAATATTTACCTGTGCTCATGGATGGGCTAGAGGTCAGCTCAGTCTTTCTGCCCTGGACAAACAGGTGTAGATGCAGTGTAAATAAGCACTACAGTGATACGTTGCCTCGATTGAAGTTTTCACATCTCCCCTAGCAAAATGTTTTGTCAGCTTAAATAAACCAGCTTCCCACTGGGCCAAGAACAAAATGAACGATACCTTTCTGGTCTGATTCATGCTCTCGGCGTAGTTACCAGCAAAAGGTGATAACAGTTATAATAGATAATGGATAGGTAACAACTCTGTCATTTGGCCTGGCTTTTGTTTCTGACTGAGAGGGAAAATAGCCTCTTTTAAAGAAGTTCATGATAACTTTTATTATGGATGAATGGATCCACAGGTTTAATTTGCACAAAAGCTGTTATAAGGGAGAAGTGCCCCGGGGGTTCAGCTCATGGGGTGCTTTCTCTGATCCGTGGAAGTCATTTCAGCCACGCAAAGGACAGGTTCCTGCTTTGGTGGGATAAGAGGAAGGTTGGCACTTAGGGAAACAGGTATCCAAATGCAACAGACTTCCAGATTTTGACTCCACTTGCATTTGCAATCCAGCAGCTAAATTGCACCCACTGAGTTCAGAGGGGTCTCTTCAACTGAGCTGCAACCGGGATTCCTACTAGGGGCATCTTGCAAGAGGCAGCTTCTAAATCCTCTACCCTAGGGGATTTAGGAGCTGGATCTGAGCACTTTCATTTCTGTGGAGTCAAGGGAGCTTAGAGTTTGGAAGACGATGGTGCTTAGGTATCATAAGAGAGACTCAGCCCCTGCCACGATGGAGCCAGGGTTTGTGTAGATGCCGCCAGTGTGAAGTGTCCCATGGAGTAGGGTTGTGTGTGTGTTATTTTTCCCTTATCCCTTCTTCTGGGCTGTATTAGCACATTGCCTCGTGGGGGGAGAAGTTGCTCTAATTGTATACTTGAAGCAACCCCAGTAGCTTCAGTGGCATTGCCCTGGATTTGCATCAGAGTAAAAGCACAGGATCTGGCCCCAAATCCCTTGTTTTTTCTGGCCACAATCTGTTGTAACATGTTCCTTGCTGCTTTTCTGTTTTCATCTTTTGCCACAGCATCTTCAGTGCTGGGTACAGCTGCTATAAAAACACCCGGCCCAGTGCAGTTTCATGCAGAAAGTAGGTCAAGTATTATTTGAGGCAAAAAAAAAAAAAATTAAAAAATACCATGGGCTGCTGGATGAAACCAGAGGCTGTCCCTTTAAAATTTCCAGGAAGCGCTTCTGCAAGCAGCACTGTCTGCCAGCTCTACCATCAGCTGGGCCTCCGCCTTCCCCAGGGCTTCTCTGTAATTACCTCTCACTAAAAGACGTTTTCCTAGCAAAATTAAAATCCAGAACACTCGGTCCTTGAAACCCTTTTCTCTGACAAATGCCTTTGGATGAGTTGACGTGCTTATGCATCTTTAACCCGTCCAGTGGTCTTAATTTGGCAGATGTCATTTTTGGCAGCAAACGGATAATGCTTTATCTTTGATTTGAAAATGCAGATAGCACAGTGCAGAGCCGTTTGCCCTGTTCAATTTTTTGAACATCTGTGTTCCCCCTATTCCTGTTAGACCCAGATGACAAACAGGTTTTGTGCATGCAACTCAGCAAAAGGATGCTCATAATAAACCTGCCGCACATTAAGTCCTCCAGAGTGAACAAACTCTAAGCCGCTACAGCAGCTTGGACTCGATCTATCAACTTTTTGCTGCAGCTTGTCCGGCGTAGCAGGGCCTGGACTCAGCACGATGCACACAAAGTGTAAGATCTCTTTTGACGTGGAGTAGATCCCAGTGCTGCGGCTCCCCTCCCCCAGACTGCCACGTTGGACAGTCTGCATCAGGCAGAGAGGGCTGGGAGCTGGGAGGGGGAGAGCAGGGTTGTTGGGAGTGGTTTTTTTCCCTCCTCTAATGATAGAGCTTGGATGCCAAAAGGCGCGCTTACTTCTGAAAGCCCCATGGTGATAAGCCCTTGCTGCATGGCAGAACCCTGTATTTCTTCCCCCATGATCTCTCTGAAATGTGCTCATTTGCCTTCAATAGAGCTGGAGTTAAACTTTTCTTCCCCCCCACCCCCAAATGTTGTGTCTTGGCCCAAATCATCCAAATCAGCTCCAAATTCTATCAGCTCAGCAGAGCTCAGTCATTCGAGTCTGCGGTGCTACCACCGGCAAGTCTCCTCTGTCCCAGACTCTTCAACCTGGATACTCCCAAATCCATGGCAGGCATCCTACATGCAAGTCTCAAGCCTGGAGGCTTTGGGGTTCAGATGCCTCCTAGTTTTGCTTGCCTCCAGCCAAAAAGCGGAAGGAGCAAGCTAGGGGGAAAGCCCAAGAGCAAACCCCCATCACCATGAATGATGTAGGTGAGATTCTCACATTTGGAGGCATTTGTATACTCCTGTAGCAGTCAGCCTGTCCGCAGTGCAAGGGCCAGGCCTTCACCCTCAACTACACTGAGTCATTCAAAGCTGAGAAGAAGAGTATTTCCCTTGCCGGGCAAGCAAAACCACCTGGGCCAAAACCCACTCCCTCTTATGTGCAGAGCAGAGATCCCTGCCCTTAGGAAAGAGCGTGGTAATGTACATTAAAAATCAGTTAGGGAAGAGTCTGCTCTGGCTCCGGTCTAATGCAGGATGAGCTTTGCCCTGGCTGAAATGGCAAGAGCTTTGGGTCTTCGACTGTACAGCATCAGAGAAGGGGCTACCTTTTTTGCTCTGTGTTTGTCCAGCCCCTAGCACTGAGGCTTCTGGCTGGTGCTCCCAGGCACTGCAGCAATGCAAAGAGTACACAGTAGCAAACCCTTTCTTGCCCATACTACTTTGAGTGAGAGGTGGGACCTAACTCAGATCATAGAACCGGTTCCCTTAGACTTAAATCTGGATCCAAATGTCCTGACGGGATGAGACCACTGAATGGGCCCTGCTCACCCTTTGGAGAAGTTTGGTTTGGTTCGAAGGGCAGATCGTGGGTCCCCAGTCCTGAACTGGGAAAGGAAGATTTGGCCTTGTATAAACAGTGGAAATGCATCTTGTTAAATGCAGCCAGCTCTGGGGAGGGGGGCAGCCATGCTGCAGGTTAGAGACTCAAATCAAAGGACCTCTGTGCTTCGGGATCATCCATGCAGCTTATCTGCCTCTGGGGATGGAAGGGCTGAGTCAAGCCGTCTGCGATTCCAGGTTGTGGTCTGGGGAAGTCCGTGCATTGCAGCCCTGTTGCTCAGCCCACTCCACCACCTCGCCCTCCGGCTATTTGCTAGAGATCACCCTGGGGGCGCCACCGCTCTGCAAGGGTCCCAGCATCTCTGCAATGCACTGGGCACCCTCGGCTCCCACCGCCTTGAATGGAGCTGCAGGGGCAGGCCAGGGCCCGTGGTTAACAGAGAGACAGAACCACGGGGCAGGCACAGCAGGGCCCCTGCCACCCTTGCCTCAACCATCCCATTGATCAGTAGACCGTAAGTGTGTGCTCCAGCCCTCAGGACGGCCTGCGCCCCATTGTAGTCCTGAGCAACTGCTTGAAACACAGCTAATTTTAAACTCGCACAGCTCCTCCCCGCCTGGCGGCAATGGTATTTGCAGCCTGTCATTGAGTCAGGCTTTGGCAGGGAGTTTATCTGCATTCCAGCCTCCCCTTCCCGTCCCTCCTCCAGCTCGCAGCCTGATAGCCTGACTCGAATGCTTTAACGGGACCTGGCTGCCGCTGGCCTGAGCTGCTGTTCACACAACACAGCTCCTTGATTCTTTGCAAATCCTGTATCTCATGGAAGGGGAAGGGACCTGCGGGTGGGGTGCTCGCAGGATCGGGCCCGGAGAGAGTGCAAAGTGTAAAACGCACTTAAACTGTGCCTTAAATGGTCTGGTCATACTCGGCCGTGACCAAGAAGGTGTTTTTTCCAGGGTGAGCCCTGTCCATTGCACTGATCCCTGTGAGTTTCCCCAAATGTGGGAAACTTGACTTCACAATTTTGTGGCAATAGGGACTGTGTTCATGCTTCCCCCGTGGCTTGCTCCTCGGCCTTCTGGCTAGGAGCAAGCAAAACTAGGGGGCATCTGAACCCCAAGGCTTCTGAGTTGGGGGCTTGCAGGTAGGATGCCTGCCATGGATTTGGGAAGTATCTGATAGGCTTGAGCGGGAGGATACTTGCCCAGGGGTAGAGTTATACTGATATACAGCTACTCCTCGCTTACCGTCGTCGCTACGTTCTTGAAAAGTGCAACTTAACGCGAAACGATGTTAAGCGAATCCAGTTATGTCACAGTAGTTACCTACTAGCAAGCAGCGGCCAAGCAACGTTATAACCACACATTGTGCATCTTTAAATGAATATGTTCTCTAATAGATCAGTGATGTCATAACAAAACAATTTTAACTGGGATGACGTTAAGTGAGGAACACCTGTGTATATATATATCTATAGCCTGCAAAAGAGCTCTACAATGCCACGACCTGTCCAAGCTGGTGATACCAAACACAGTTGTGGCTCAGGCATCTGACCAAACACAAGCACTCTCTAACCTGCAGGGCATCTGTTTTTGCAAGTGCTGCTTTGCGTCGTCTCAGCCTGCCCAGCGAGTCCATCCGAGACCTGAAGTAGGTGTGTGGGTCTGGAGACAGGCCTGGTTGGCCAAAGGCTCAGGCAGCTTTTTCCTTATGGTTTTATTTTCCCCTAGAGGCAGGGAGGGGGCATGGTACATGCCCCTGATTCATAGAGGGATGGATGCATCTCTGCTTGTAGTGGTGGGCATGTTCAGTTCCAGCTGTCGCGGCTCCTGCATTTAGCCATGGGGGTCTCCATCTCAATTCCCAGGCACAGCCAAGGTAGGGGTCTTCATGCCTCCTCTAGCCCTTGAGGCGGCTCTATGGCAAGGTACTGCATCTACACCAGACCAGAGCTTGCCCTTTTCTCTAGTCATCCACGCACATAAGAGTGAGGGAAAAGCAGAAACCTACGGCAGAACAGGCACTTGACTGAGAAGACCAATAAATGCCGCTGGGGTTCATCTACTCACTTCCGGATGCCAATCGCCCCTGTATACATAGACACTGAGGTAGGACTATGGGTGCAGTCATGCAAATGAGGTTATGGGAGGTTAGCACAGGGGATGTTAGAATGGGCATGGCTATGCTGACACTTGTGCTACACCTATGGGTACTCCTGGTGTGCATGAGATATTTCCTACAGTCGGAGCAGAGTACTTCTTGCAATTCATTGAAGATGCCGGGGCGTTCTCACCTGGCCAGTCTGATTCCCATAGGCTTCCCAGACATGCCAGTCTTCGTGGTGTCATTTCCACGAGGTCCACCACCTCTCAGCATTGTCTGGTTGTCCCTCTATCCTGAGCTCTTTGCTAGGATTGCTGTGGTGACAGGGCTGGTGTCCGCGAGGATTTGCCCTGGGAACCCCTTTCACATCAGTGACCTGCTTGTTACTCCAATGTCACGAGTCCATAATAACACTAGTGATCAGCCGGCTCCTAACACCCCTGGGCATTTCTGTTTCTTTTTCCTTTGAGGGCAAGAGGATGTCAGACCCTAAATACAGATTCTGGTGGGAACCTCCAAGTAGCTGACCCCAAACCTGGACTTCTGAAGTGGCCAACATCTGCATCTCAGTTTTGCAGCTGGAAGCCTCTGTCTGCAGCTGCTACAGAACCAGGGAGGGCTGGATCCCCCCCGCCCCGTGAAGGCAGATGGGTGTGAGGTGTGCCCACTTTATTCTAGCTGACAAGTGCTGGTTAACGCTCCAGGGAAAGGTGCAAAGTCCACAAGGTCCCGGCCCGTATGTCCAGCCAGGGTGGGAGCAGGGGAGAAATTCCTGCAGTGCATTCAGACGAGTATACTGGCATGTGTCAGGCCTCGTGTCCTGGGCAAATTGCAGCCTGGGTCCCTGCATTCAGCCAAACTCCCCCTTCTAGTGGCATACAGGTAGGATGGTTGTCTTTGCTCCCTGACTTCACCTGTTGCATATTGCTACCGTGCAGTTACTGAATAAGCAGTGCCTTTCACTCCAGTGCCTTTCAGGAGCCGGGGAACGATTTTTGTAAAGGCCCTGGGCTTCAGTTTGGTCAGGGTAAGAGCTGTCATTTCTGCACAGCCTGGGGTCAAAGGAGGAGGGGGAAAAGGGGTGGGAAGGAGGCAGGCAGTCACCGCTCAGGGGTGAATGGGATAAAGGACATATTGATGGTAAATCCTCATGGCTCTTCCCAAAGTGACACGGGCTCACAGTACTGACTGCTTTGGCCTTTGACTGCGATAGTGCCAGCACCCTAGCCTGCAGGCTTCCCCTGAGATCTCACCCCATTGCTGGAAGTCCCCTTGAACAAGAAAAAGGAAGTGCCAGGGTGTAGTTTGCTGGGTTGTTGGTTGTAGCTGTGTTGGTCTAAGGACACAGGCAAGCCAGGTTCTTTGGGTACATGCAATATCTTTTATTAGACCAACTGAGACTCCCTATGCCTGAAGAAGGGCGATTGCACCCAAAAGCTTGCTAAGAACTTGTCTTCCAACTACTCAGTTGGTTTAATAAAACAGATCGCATCTGCCCAAAGCACCTTGCATAGATTCAGAGATTCATCGATTGTTAGGGGCTGGAAGGGACTTTGCAGATCATCAGGTCCAGCTGCCCCGCTCTAGGCAGGAAGACAACTGGGGTCAAGTGAATGATGTAGCTCGCACAGTTTCATTGCCTTTGTTTGGGGACTGCTTGGAGCTATGCCTACTGCTTCCAGCTCTTGGCCTGCGAAGGCTCACACCAAGGTCCCCGCTGGGATCCTGCCTGCTGAGCATGCACCGAGGTATCAGGACCTTGCAAGCAGCCCCTTGGTCTCTGACTGTCTGAATGGACCGATGAGCTCTGATCATTTCGGAGGCTGCAGAGGGGCCAATGCTGTGGCTGGGGCATGGGGAGGGTGCAACGTGGAGGTGGGTGATGTGGGGCCTGGAGTAATCACGCAGGGGTAAGTGTCAACTCTTCCTGAGTGGGTGAGAGAGCAGCCTCATTGCTAGGAGAGGAGCTGGACAGGCCGGGGACCCCGGCAGAGAGGGGCTGAGAGCTGGGAGGACCCACACAAATGCAGGTGGCACATTGGCAGATGCTTGGCGAGCGGGTACCTGAGTACTTCCCCCGGCTTTGCATGGGAACCCACCCTTAGCTAGCCCCCGCCCCAGGTTTTCCAACCATATTGAATCCCTAAGGCGATGGGACCCTTCACTCATTGCTGCGTCCGCACCTCGAGATCTGCGCAGGGAGGTGCAGTTATATGACTAAAGAAAGCCTGCAGGCGAAACGGTTTCCCGGCCCACGTTGTCCTGCGCTTCCCTTAGCCCACGTGCCGCTAAAACAACCCGAGCCCTTTGTTTCTTAGATACGTTTTTAAACAGGAGCGGAGCGAGAAGAAATGTTCGTAGAAGTGTTTATACGTCCCGTCCTCTCTCCTGCAACCCGTGCATGTAAGTGGGGGAGCTGCTGGCTTTTGTCCCCGGGGGTAATACAGCACCAGCCAATCTTGTGCTTCCACCTCAGGCTTCCTCCGAGCAGCGAGGGAAGAGTGTGTGTGTGTGTGTGTGTACACGCACACTTCCACATGTGAACTCAGAAACTGTGTCATCCAGAAAGGGAGTGAGGCATAGGGCCCGTTAATGGACATGAAGCTGCTTTGTCGGTCACTAGAGAGGGGATTATACTGGCCGGGTGTAGCCAGGGATGGGGGGCAAGGGGTGGGGGGTTGCAAAATCATTGCTCGTGCCTCATTCAGCATCAAGGCAGCGGTGAGCTCTCAATCAGTGCAGCAAGGGGAATCTAGACTGCAATGAAAAAGGCAGTCGTGCTGGCATTTCCTGCCCGGCGGCAGCGCTTTGTAATAATAGTTCCCGTTTTTTGTTTTTTTTCCCAGCCTCTTGTAACCCAAATCACTTTAGGCAAGACTTTACTCTGCTCGATGCCTGCCTCATTGTACCCTGGTTGGAAATGCAGGGTTCACAAACTCCCCCCCCGGCCCTTGGCCAGCAGGCAGTGGGAGCAGCAACAACGGACATTTCTCACTGCCCACATGCTGCAGATATGTAAGCAAAGGGACACTGAGAAAGCGCTTTTTTAACTCTAAGGCCTCAACATCTGTTCTGCTTTTACACGACAACAGCAAGAGGCTCAGGCTGATAGACTGGGGAAAAGGCTCTCATCTTTTCCCAGGTCCCTGGATAGCCATTATTACTGGCTCCCAGTCCACCCTGTGTCCAGTCCCAGCTGAGCAAGCCCACTATTTTTGGTTCTGACAGGACCAGAAAAAAAATCTTCCTCTCCAACTGTCCTGACTCATCACGGGGTCCCCATGGTGCCTTAATGCGTGCTTATGATGTTTCCATGTATTGATCTAACCTGGGCTCTTCGTAATGCCCAAAACATTACAAAGGGCATATCTGTGAAAATCAGGACTAGTCCATAAAAAAAAAATTGGGATCAACTGGCATTTACTTTATTCTTGGGTATATTCTTGCAGTATAACTGGACGTGTCTTGCTCTCTAGTCTTGCTCCCAGTTTCCAAGATAGAGCTGAGGAAATAAATGTCTACACTGCATAACAGTGCAGAGGTCCCTCTGCCCGGAGCCAGCTCAGATGCCAGAGATGGGGCGGCATGAGCTCTGAGCAAATTGTATCTACTTCTTTGTAGATGAGGTAGCTTGATTTAGCTGCTGAATATTTTTTTGCTGTACCCAAACAGTACTGCCCCAATGGTTTGGATAGGGCTGCTCCTGCCTCGGGCAGAGGTTTGGACAAGATGACCTTTGGAGGTCCCTTCCAGCCCAACTTCTCTATGGGCTCTTGTACATGTGATGGGTATGACTGTATTTCCCAGCACGAGCTTGGAGAGGAACACATTGGTTTGTTCATGTTAAAAAATTATGCGGGCTTTTCCTTTGAGATGCTCTAGTGCCCTGCTCTGCTTTGCTGCCAGGGCTTGAAACTAGGGAGGGAAGAGGCCTTTAATGTCAGTACCTTTTTACTGTCTTTGGGGAAGCATGCCAAAATGCAGACAAACTAGGCTCAGCAGGGACTTGCTAGCGCTTTGCTTAACATTTTGACAATTTTGTCCACAGGGAGCATGCTCCACACGACTCCTGCTTCAGGCCAGAACTGGGCTCCAGCCCTGAACACAAGGAGATCGATTCTCCTGTGCTCTTGATAGCTGCCCTCCACCTCCCCTGCAGCGGATGCCCGGGTTGCATGGGGGAGCAAGCTGCCTGATTCAGATGCAGACAGGAGAACTGGAGGAGGAGACGGGGTGCAGTTGAAACGGTCTGGGCAAAGAGAATGGGACAGAGCTGGAAAAGCACACACTGAGACAGGATGAGGAGTTTGGGGTGGAAGACTGGGGCTGGAAACAACCAAGGAGGGGATGGTGATGTGGGTAGGGCTGGCGGCCGGAGCAGGTAGAGGCCAGAGAGAGAGATCAGATGAAGTCAGGCTGGGACCAGAACGAAAAGCCTGAGCAGAAACTGGGACTGGGTAGGCAAGGAGAATAGATGTTGGACAAGTAACCAGGCATGGGAAAGACAGGAGTGAGACAGGATAGGGAAGACAAGGCAGAAGAGGTCAATTTTATGGGGTCATGCATAATAATCTTCTATTTTCAACATAATTTGCATAAGTGTATGCAGGCCTGCTCATAAATTTCTTTCTCTTGGCCTCCTGTAATGTGCATTTCAGGATGCTATTTCTAATTCCAGGAACTCTAGCAAAAGAAACGTCATTCTTTTATTCTTAGAATTAGGTTATTTACTTTTTGGCACTTTTAATACTTATGAAAATAACACAAGTCACACACAGTTTTAAGCCTAACTAGTCCTTTCTGTTAAAAAAAAAAGCAGAAGTAGAGAAAACTGTATGGTGCGCGCGCGCACACTCACACACACACACACACGATTTCTGGCCGGCAGTGAGGGAACAAGACGGGTTTCTGGAAAATTCAAGGAGTCTGCATGATGCAACGCTGGCGAATTCTTGCGGAGCAACGTTTGCTAAAGCCATCCAGATGTTAACATCTGGGGCTGATGCTAGAGGGCCCCTGCCACAGCCTCCCTTCTTTCAACGCTCATATTTCCATGTGGGAGAGTCTGGATTTCATGGGCTTCTCGTATTACAGCGCCACGTTCATGCATCAGTGAGAGCTGTGTTAATTTTAGAGTCGAGCGTTGTGCTGGTTTTGCCGGTTTTAGAACTCAGGAAAGAAAAGGAATTGCTGCCTCGATTTCTTTGCTAGCGAGGGTGACTCTCCTTATAATTCCCACTGCAGGAGTCAGTGGGTTTGAGCTGAAAGAAAGGCAACGCCTTGAGCAGCTGCAGATAATTATTGCGATCTCCGTATGAATTCCCCTCTGGCATTTTGAATGAAGTAAGCATCACAGGGCCTGAGCCTCTGGATGGCTCTTGGTCTTGTGGTGCTGGCCCTTTAGGGCTCTAAGAGCCTTAGAGACAGCTAGCATGTACTGTGCCTCTTACTCAGGTGGCATCCACACAGCCATGACTATATACCCAAACTCCCTCAAAACTAAGCAGGGTGAATAGTAGTAACTGGCTAGCCAAGGGCTAATTTACTCACCCACTGGATGCGTTTTTTGGCCTCTGCGTAGCTCTGAGTCTGCACTAGGCACCAGGACTTGAGAAGGCTTGTTTAAAGGGAGCTCAGTTAAATCCATGTTTCTCTGCAGTTGCTGCATTGGAGACGCGTCCTTTTCCTGGACTGTGCTTGGGAGCTGCAGGAACCGTGCATCTGCAGTGTTTCATATGGGGCTGAGCACATGGTCGCTACTAGGCAAATAATCAGATCTTGTTCCTCTGCCATATGGGGAGGAGACCACACTCCAGGGGCACTCTCCTGTAGGCATGGAAGAGGTGAATGCTGCTTTTGGGGTGCGGTTCCCTGCTGTCCGGGATCCACAGGGAGCTGCTGGATGCTGGGAGCTGTGGAGCTGGTTGAGGCGGGGAGCAAAGAGGTAGCTGCTCTCCACAATGTCACCCACGGCTGCTCGCCTGGGGCTAAAGCAATGCTGTCTGTGCTGCTGCCATGCACTCGCAGGAGTTCAGCAGGCTGTGTAGAGCCGGTTGTCCTCCGGGAGGCTGGCCCCACCATCAGAGTCTTCTCTCTCCCATGCCGCATCTGACCCGGAGCAAATGCTTCTCTGGCAGCTCTTCAGATTGGCCTCGGCTGTAGTTTTGGGATCTGATGCTGTTGCGCTGAGGGAAGGGGCATTAGGAAAGAAATCCCAGTCCCGAGGTCCCTTCAGTAGGCGTCGGAGCAAGCTTGGCCTCTCTTACTGCCAAGCCATGACATTAGACTGGCTAAATTACCCCTAACAGCTTTGCCCTCTGAGCCCCTTCTATGCAGAACCATCTACTCTGGGCATTAATTACACACTTTTTTGTTCCCGGAAGTAGCTGAGCATTTCCTCAACCTTGGTAGCCAGCTGTCTCAGAGAGTGAACATTGAGGAGGAGATCTGGTGAGCACAGGACAGGATCTGGTGTGCGAGTTCCTTTCGTTGGGAAATCGCTTCTGCATGTCATTATTCATTGCAATCCCTGGAAAGACACCAAGAGCCAGGTCTTCAATGCAGACATCATCCCCACCCTCCTCCACGGGTGTGAAAGGTGGGTGCCTTACAATCATCTCAGGAGCCTGGTGAGACTCCAATGATGCCTTAAGAAAATCCTCCACGTCAAATGGGATGATTGCCACGCAAATGCCAGCATCCTTGCTGAAGCAAATGTTACCAGGACTGAATTGGTGATCTTCAAGCACCAGCTTTGCTGGAGTGGATGTTGTATGTGGATGCCCGACTCCCAAAACAAGTTCTCTGCTCCCAGCTTAGTAATGGCCTGAGATCTCGTGGTGGTCAAAAGAAATGCTACAAGAACACATTGAAGGCAGACCTGAAGAAAACAGATGCCGACATCAAGAGCTTCAGTGACTAAAAAGCTTAATTGCAGCTAGACCCGGGGCCCTGCCACTCTAATTAAGAGTGCTAATGAACGCTTACCTTCCCTTTTTGCTGTAGCTGGGTAACACAGGAGGAACTGGCTGGTAAATTAGTCATCCGCCTGCTGGTATAACACAAATTAGAGCATTGCTCCCCTCCAGTGGCCAATCTGTATAAAACAAGATAATGATCTACTACTTCTGCTTGGAGAAGGAGCTGCTCCTTTTTGCTGGGGCTTGTGCTTTCCATGTTGAAGATCCTGGCTTCATGTCTTAGCTTGTCTGACAGCCTTTACACCATTAACAGGACTTGTTTCACTGGTCGTTGGTGCTGCATGGCAGCATCCTACCTCTCCCTGCCCTCCGATTCCTGGTCTTGCTCTGTCACTAGTGGAGAATTTGTAGACCCAGGAGTCGTTCCTGGCCTGCGGACGGATTGATGAGCACAGTCCATGTGTAGCTTACGGAGCTCTAAGCAGCCCTGTACTCACTTGGTAATGCTCACGCTGGGCCGGCCGTGTCTGGACATGACCACAGCACTGCCTGCTGGCATCAGAACTGAGCAACCTACCAAACCGTGTTGGCTGTGGATGCCGAAGCCCAGGGCTATGAATTTCCGAGAGCAATGAATAGCTTTGTATGCGCCAAGCGCTAGTCTTACAGCCATCACGGCTTCCCTGAGTGGCTGCGATGTACTGTAACGAGACCTGCGTTTGCTCCTAGCAGCCTGCTCTGAATAGGAAAGATTCCCTGACCTCAGTGAGCTTTGCAACCGGCCCCGGGTGCAAACTGCTGCTTGTGAAACCACCAAGCCAGATTCTGGACTCTGAGATCATCCTCACGGGTTTGATTTTGCCCCTGAAACTTCCTTGGCCTTCATGTGCCACTTCTGCAGCACTCATCCTCCCCACTTGGACTGTGTAGTGGGCTAACCAGAGCCTGGGCACCTCATACCCCAAGGCTCCCCCGAAATATTACTATACTTGGGAACGCTGCTGTGCTAATGCCAGGGCCTGGGATCTTCCTCTTTTTGCTACCCCGTGCAACAATAACTTAATGTGCTTGCAGGGGGCGAGGGACTGCCCTGAAGTAACCATCGCCATGCACAGTCTTACTCCACTATGGGTGCGTCTACACAAGACATCTAATGCACTGAAGACTAATTCTACTGCACAGTAGCGTGGCAGGGAAAGCCCGTGCTAATGAGCTAATGTGCAGTTGGTTTAGTCTAATGCCTGTAGTGTCACAAAGAAACCGTTCATCTGCGCCAATGCGCAGTAGCGCTGATTATGGTGCATTAAGTCAGTACCCGTCATTACAGGTACTAAACTTAATGCACCATTATTACAGTACATGATGAACATATAGATGGGCCCAGTGAGGACCAAACCCCTCAACGAAACAGGCCTGTGTCACCTTGGTGTAACTTTACCTTATGCTGGGGTGATTGCAGACACATGGAGACTTGCTCTGGAGCAGTTGAGGTGCAGTAAATGAATTGCAGGCACATGAAGTAATTGCAAGTTTGGGGGAATTAAAGGCTCCATGGGACTTGAGACCCTATTTGTAAATGCTGCCACCTTACTTGGGGTCATGACCCGTTGTTTGGAAACAGCTGATCTAGTGGATATGGGGAAAGTCTGAAGACCTGGGTTCTGTCCCTGTCCTTGCCATTTCCCTCCCGTGTGACCCTGGGCAAGTCACTTCACCTCCCTGTTTTTTTGTTCCCCCCACTTTGACTTCTGTCTGTACTGCTTATAAGTTCTTCAAGCCTGATGGGGAGCCTCTAAATGCTGCTGAAAGACTATTGAACCTCAGTAATCCTCCTGGTAATAATCCCATTGTGTTAAATAAACTCTGATGTACAAAGAAAAGGCTATGGTGATGGTGGGTACAATGCTGCTTGTGCATCCGTGCTGCCTAGAGGTACGGGACCATCCTTTGCAGGCCTGGAAATGCAGCACCCTACATATTCTTTTCACTGTAACTGGTGGTGAGCAAGGGCATTGGCTGCTGCAGACAGAGCCGCTGCCTGTTGCCCAGCCGGAGGGCAGTGGTGGATGTGAGGAGTTGGATTTCAGGCACATAAATGCCCTTGTTCAGTAGCTGGTGAAGGCTGGGCCTGTGTGCGGGAGAGAGCGGAGGCAGGGCAGAGACAGACTAGCTGAATGGGGCCGTTGTTTCCCTCCTCATCACCGTGTGGTCATAGGCATGCGGGGGTTTTTTTGACCCACTTTCACATTTTAGGTCATGACCTTGTTAGGAGGAGGCCTGTTCCCTTCCCTGATAGCTCCTCCGATTGCCTGCGCTGGAAAACTTACCACAAGCCCTCTCCGAACCAACCTCCCCAAGCTGCACTTGGGGACATTTTAGATCAGACCCTTGTAGCTTGGGTTTCACTCTAGTTTCATTTCTTGACAGAGATAAGGCACATAACCATCCTGGATCATCTGGGCTGCTTCCAAAATTTTGGGGCTACATCCTGGTGTCCTCAAGGACTCCTTGCAATGAGATGTCCTGCTGTGTCTGATAAGAGAATGGATCAAAATGTGGGAATGTGGCTATATTATTTCCAGTATGTGTTACCTTCTGGACCAGAAGCAGGGTAGTTGTGTTCACGTGATGCTGGCAGCCAGGTGAGCAGATCAGATCTGCCTCTCGGTATGTCTGGGCTCTGCTGAGAGGCATCCGTGGTGCTGCTCTGTAGTATCTAGACCCGTGACTCTCAACCAGGGTGCCACAAGATCCTTTTAAGGGGTGTCATACAATGTTAGCACAGTTGGGTGTGCAGACACGACTCAATGATAAACTCTGAGATTTCCAATAGGAATCCTACTGCCAGGCCCCTCTCCCCTGGGAGGGAGAGGGTAGACCACGGTCTCCCTCCAGGACAAGGGAGGACTTGGGGACCTCCCTTTCCGTCCAGCTACGGGGTTGGACCAAGGTGGTCAAGGGCCCAAGGCCCGCTGCACCAAGGCCCCTGCCCCGCTGGAGCTTTGCAACAAGTACGAGCCTCTTGCAGCCCCAGCAAAGCCTGCTGAGTTGTCAGCTCCCACAGGCAACACAGAGGACACTGCAGCTACCGTCCCCACTCTCCCCAAGACCAAACGCAAAGTGTTTGTCGTGGGAGACCCCATGCTGAGGGGGACCGAGGGGGCAATCTGCCGCCCTGACCCCTTAGCCCGGGATGTTTGCTGCTTCCCAGGGGCCTGCACCCGTGACATTGTGGACAAGATCCCTAAACTCCTCCAGCCCACAGACCACTACCCCATGCTCCTCATCCATGTGGGCAACCAATGACACCCTTGGAGCGCTCCCAGCTGGGTCATGAGGCGCATCAGGGATTTGAGAGCGGGGCTAAAGGGTCTGGGGGCACAGGTGGTGTTTTTTTGATCCTCCCAGTCTCGGGCTATGGGCTGAGGAGGGAGAGGAGGATCCACGCAGTGAACCAAAGACTGGTGTCACCGGGAAGGCTTTGGCTCCCACGACCACAGCCTGCTCTTTGGCGAGAGGCAGCGAGCTGCTGGGAAGAGACGGCCTCCACCTCTCTCCCCTGGGGAGGAGGCTCTTCTCAGCTAGATGGGCTGACCTGCTCCACCGGGCTTTAAACTAAGCCCGCTGGGGGACGGGGGGACTACCGCCACTGCTGGCCCGCTGAGCGACCCTTGCAAAGCCAGCGGGCCAAGGCACATAAGGGATCCCACCCCAGCTCCAGCTCTGGAACAAAATGTAGGCATGGCAAGAGCCCCTAAGGGGACACTTGCATGTCTATACACAAATGCCAGGAGCCTGGGGAATAAACAGGAGGAACTTGTTCTCCTCCTAAATGCAAATAACTACGATGTCATAGGGATAACGGAGAGCTGGTGGGACTCCACCCATGACTGGACCATTGGTATAGACAGCTATGCCCTGTACAGGAGGGATTGAGTGGACGAAAAGTGCGGGGGCGTAGATCTCTATATGAAGGAAAGCTACATGTCCCTGCAAGGTGACATTGGCACCCAGGGTGGATGACTTGAGACCCTCTGGGTTAAAATCTGTGGGGGACACAGCACAGAGGATACTATGGTGGGGGTCTACTACAGACCCCCTACCCAGGGTCAAGACCTCGACCAGGAGTTCACCAGGGAATTGGCTGAGGCCGCACAATCCCGGTGTATGGTTGTCATGGGAGACTTTAACTACCCAGACATCTCGTGGGAGGAGCGCTCGGCCAAATTCGAGCATCGCAAAACTTTCTCTCATGTGTGGATGACCTCTATCTGACGCAGGAAGTCTATGGGCCGACAAGAGGTAAAACGCTGCTCGACCTCGTACTGGCAACTGGGGATGACCTAATTGGCAACCTAACAATCGAAGGGAAGCTGGGTGACAGCGATCACGACCTGATCACCTTCACCATCTGCCGTAAAGCTGGTGTGAGGGAGCGAGCGCTAAGGGCGGCCGTGAAACTCCCTAGCGCCACTCACCGTCACGTTAGGGTGAACGTAGCACCCTCAGAATCTCGCCCGCCACGACTTTGATGTCTAATATATATATAGTATGGAGGCTGCCTGTTTCCCTGGTGGACGGTATCGTTGTTCCTGTCTCTGCTCCCCAATGGGGTGTCTATCTGTGCCCTGCCTTAAGGGCTACGCGTGCCTCCAAACCTCCCCTTCAGCACGCCCCAAGCCTCGCAGCTGTTCCGGGGGACGTTTGTCTTGTCCCTCGCCCGTCGGGTGCCTCTCGGCCACCTGGCACCCCACAGGGCCTATAGCGTCACCGCCACCCAACTCTCGGTGCCATTGGGCTGGCCTTACCGCCGCCCTTATCTCGGCGCCACTGGGCCGGCGCTATCGCTGCGGGTGCCCCTCGGCCACCTGGCGACCCACGGGGACTATAGCGCCACCGCCACCCACCTCTCGGCGCCACCGGGCCGGCATTACCACCGCCCTTGTCTCGGCGCCATTGGGCCGGCGCTATCGCCTCTGCACCTCGCCCCCTCTGGGGCCTCACCCCCTCTGGGGCCCAATACCGCGCACCTTGCGCCTCGCCCCCTCTGGGGCCCAATACCGTGCACCTTGCGCCTTGCCCCCTCTGGGGCCTCACCCCCTCTGGGGCCTGTGCCTCCCTGGCACGATCTTCCAGAACCCCCCAAGCTGTTGGGGGGGGGCCCTGCTGAGGCCTCCTCGCTCCCCAACAGCCTCGCCCAGTCCTCCAAATCTACCTGCCCTTGAAGGTGATCTTGTTCCCTGCATCATTGCAGCCGGTAAGTTTGGTAAGGCTGCCCCACTTGCCTCGGGCTGCTCAGCTCAGCCGCAGAGCTCCTGCTCCTACGGCAGCCAGAAGGGAACTGTGAGGCAGGTTCCGGCCTAAGCTGTTTATAAAGGCTGGGCCCTGCCCCCTTCTGGCCACGTGACCCAGCTGGTCACCCTGGCAACCGGCACCTGAGCTGCCTGGGTGATTGGCAGCTCTGCCAATCACCCTCACAGTCACGGGGCACCTGCGTGACTCCGTGACAGCTGGCAAGTCAGTCAGTTGTACAGCAGTCCTCGACTCAGGAAAGCTGACTTTGACAAGCTCAGGAGGCTTGTCAGAGAGGCCCTAAAAGGCCGCAACCCGATGGAGAGGGGAGTTCAGGACACGTGGATGCTCCTCAAGGGAGCGATCCTGGATGCGCAAGCAAAGTCCATCCCGTCTCGGAGGAAAGGCAGCAGGAGGGCACAGCAGCCCCCCTGGCTCTCCAGGGAACTGGCAGACCTCCTGCGTCTTAAAAGGAGGACCTATAAAGGATGGAGGACTGGATCCACCCCAAAGGAGGAATACTCTGCATTAGTCCAGTCCTGCAGGGAGCAAACCAGGAAAGCCAAGGCTGTGACTGAACTCCAGCGAGCTACAAATATCAAGGAAAATAAAAAGTCCTTTTTCAGATATGTGGGGAGCCGGAGGAAAAGCAAGGGCAACACTGGACCCCTGCTGAACCAGATGGGGCAGCTGACAACTGACGCCCAGGAAAAAGCCAACTTGCTAAATGGGTACTTCCCGTCAGCTTTCCATCAGCCCCATGGGACGGCACTGTCCACTACGGGTCAGGGAGGCTCGGGTGAGGGAGGTCCCTTGCCCTCCATCGAAGCTGACCTGGTGAAGGATCACCTCGACAGGCTGGATGCCTTCAGGTCAGTGGCCCTGATGGGTTACACCCCAGTGTACTCAGGGAGCTGGCTTGCACTTGGGGGCCAGGAGTGGCGGGAAGAGGAGGGATCCAGGCACACGTGTGTCCCGCACACACGTGTGCCCCCTTAGCAGACCCGAGGCAGAGGCGGGTGCAGCAGCAGCTGATCCCCCTAAGGTAAGTGGGGGGCAGAGGGACCAGACGCAGCTGAGCCGGATCTGGAGGGGAAGCCCCCCGGATCCCTCTTAACTGAGCTGGTAGGGAGCCGTGCTCCTGAGCCGTGCCGTGCGAACAGAGCGCGCCAGCGGTTGTGTCGGCGTTCGTGCCGGCGGGCGAGCAGGAAGGGCCGGGGGGAGACTCCTGCTAGTGCGGGGCGAAGGCACTGCACTAAGCTGAAAACAAGCAGCAAGTCCTACGATGGTGTCGACGCGGAGTGCTGTCAGGGCCCCTGCCCGGGGGACGCAGCCTACCCGAGGCTTGTCTGAGCCCATGGGGGAGCTGGCATCCCCTCACCCCCTGGCCTGTGGGGGTTGCCCAGCAAGGCCCGGGTGGCAGGGGTTGGGGACCCCCACACCTGTCCTGCAGGCGCCCACCTTAGGGCCCTGGAGGCGCAGGTGAGGGAGCTCCAGGAGGAGGTCAGCAGGCTGAGGGGGATCAGGGAGGTGGAGGAAGAAATTGGTGGCTATTTCCTTTCCCTGCAGGGCCACGCACCCAAGGGAGAAGCACCTCGGGAAGTGCCCCCCACTGCAGAGTGGCCGACGGTTGCCTCCTGAACCAGGGCTGCTTGTAACACAGCAGCACCAGCTCCTCCGCTCCGGCTGGAGAGCAGGTACAAGGCCCTGGCAGCTCTGGAGGAGAAGGAGGGAGAGGAGGCAACTGGAGAGGAGGCAACTCCACGCTCTCCACGCTCTGAACAGGTCGAAGGAGCTAAGCAGTCTGGAGGAGAAAGCGTCGAGTGATCGTCATAGGCGACTCCATCCTGAGAAGTACAGAGGGCCCCATCTATTGCCAGGACCCCTCGACATGTGAGGTCTACTGCCTGCCCAGAGCAAAAATCTATGACGTGACGGGATGATCCAGGCCGTGATCCAGCCCACCGATTACTACCCCACAGTCTTAGTCCATGTGGGTGATAATGATGTGACCAGGAGAAGCCCTGATCACCTGATGGTGGACTACCACGCTCTGGGGGCGTGCTGAAGGAGGTAGGCGCACAGGTGGCTTTCTCTTCTGTCCTACCAGTGAGCGGACGTGGAAGACGGCATGAGCCGCGCATTGCAGAGACCAGCTGGCGGCTTCGGGAATGGTGTCTCGAGGCGGGCTTTGGCTTCCTTGATAACGACCTGCACGTCATGACGAGAGACATGCTCGGTTGGGATGGGCTCCACCTTTCCCCTAAAGGTAAGCACGTGTTTTCTTCTAGGTTGGTGGATCTCCTCTGGCAGGCTTTAAACTAGGCTTGTTGGGAGAAAGGGAGGATGAGGGCAGAGCAAGCCTTGGACTGCCAAACCAAGCAACACCCACAAGTACAGCCCAGCCTACACCGATGAGAGAAAATATACACAGGAAAGCGACAGGGGCCAGGGCAATGCTGTGAGTAGGGGGCCAGTGCACACAACCTCAGGAGGCCTCAAATGCCTCTACACAAACGCTCATAGTATGGGGAACAAGCAGGAGGAACTCACCCTCCTGCTAGCTGACACCAACCCAACCATAGTGGGGCTCACCGAAATGTGGTGGGACCCAACGCAGGACTGGGCGGTGAATGTCAAGGGCTATCGGCTGTACAGGAGGGACAGGCCAGGGAGGAAAGGTGGGGTGCGGCGCTCTACATCAAGGAGGAATACGCATCCTCATCAGGTAGCACAGGGTCAGAGGAGGGGCACACTGAAGTGCTCTGGGTTAGAAGACAAGGCAGTCGAGGGGAAAGAGATTTAATGGTGGGGGTCTACTACAGACCTCCCAACCACGGGGAAGAGCTTGACCAGGAATTCCTAGGTCAGCTCATCGAGGTCGTTAGGTCCAAGGATGTGGTCATCACGGGGGACCTGAACTTTCCAGACATCTGCTGGGAAGAGCAGTCAGCCAGGTCTGACCACTCACGTGGGTCCCTAGCCCAAATGCAGGACCTCCATCTAACCCAGAAGGTGCACAGCCCCACCGGGGAGATGCCTTGTTGGACCTGGTGCTGGCCACGGGTGACGACCTGCCGAGGGGGCTGCGGGTGCTCGACCACCTGGGCGACAGCGATCATCGCCTGCTGGGAGTCACCATCCAGCGCAAGGTGGCAAAGGCCTGCAGCAAGGCAGCGGCCCTAGATTTTAGGAGGGCAGACTTCAACGAGCTAAGGAGGATAGTTGGAGAAGCACTGAGGTCCCGGAGGGGGGGAGCCGGGTGTCCAAGGAGAGTGGTTGCTCCTTAAGGAGACGATCCTCCAAGCCCAAAGGGAGGTAATCCCAACATGGATCAAAGCGGGCAGGAGGGCGCACAAGCCCCCATGGCTCACCAAAAGCATCCGGGAATGTCTCCTAGCTAAAAGGGAGGCGCACACCCGATGGCAGGGAGGGACCGTCCCCACGGAGGACTACACTGCAGTTGCTCGGGGATGCAGGGGGGGGTCAGGGAGGCCAAGGCGGAGATGGGACTGGGACTAACTTCCCGGATCAGGGACAACAAGAAGTCCTTTTTTAAATACATAGGGGACAAAAAAGAAGGTACCGGGTAATGTGGGGCCCCTGAAGGAAACGCTAGGAAATTTGGTCGTCGCACCAGATGACAAAGCTAACCTATTTAATGGCTTCTTTGCCTCCATTTTCCTGAGCAGGGACCGGATCAGCCCCCCACTGGGTCCCCTTAGGTCCCAGGGGGGGCACACCCAGGCCAAGGGCCAGTGAAGATCTAGTTAGGGGACTTCTGGAGGGACCGGACATGTTCAAATCAGCGGGTCTGGATGATCTCTGCCCCCGAGTGCTGAGGGAATCGGCTGAGGTCATTGCAGGACCCCTGGCATGGCCGTACGAGCGCTCGTGGGGCTCTGGTGTGGGGCCGGAGGACTGGAAGAGGGCCAACGAGGTTTCCATCTTCAAAAAGGGGAGGAAGGAGGACCCGGGAACTATAGGCCAGTTAGTTTTACCTTGATCCTGGGCAAGCTTTTTGAGAGAGTTATCCTGGCACATGTCCACGAGGGGCGAGCAGGGGAGATCATGCTTAGGGGCAACCAACACGGGTTCATCAGTGGCAGGTCCTGTCAGACCAACCCGGCGGCCTGCTACGACCGGGTCACCAAATCCTTGGACGCAGGGGGAGCAGTGGACATCGTCTTCCTGGACTGTCGGCAGGCCTTCGACACTGTCTCTCACCCCGTTCTCATTAAGAAACTGGGGGCTGTGGTGTCAACCCCCACACAGTCAGATGTGTCGCCAACGGGCGGGAGGGCCGCACCCAGAGAGCGGTGGGGGACGGGTCATATTCGACCTGGAGGGATGTGGGCAGTGGGGTCCCCCAGGGCTCGGTCCTCGGGCCCGCGCTGTTCAACATCTTCATCAGCGACTTGGACGATGGGGAGAATAGCACCCTGCTCAAAATTGCTGATGACACTAAGATGTGGGGAGATGTGGGCACACTAGAAGGGAGGAATAGGCTGCAATCGGACCTAGACAGGTTACAGGGGTGGACAGATGAGAACAGGATGGGATTCAACACCGACAAGTGCAAGGTGCTGCACCTGGGGGGGAACAACCAGCATCATACCTACAGGCTGGGAACTCCCTTCTCGTCAGGGCAGAGGCCGAAAAGGATCTTGGAGTCGTCATTGATGCCAAGATGAACGTGGGCCGGCAGTGTGGGGACGCGGTCAGGAAGGCCACCTGCACCTTGTTGTGCATCCACAGATGCATCTCGAGCAGGGCCAGGGAGGTGATCCTCCCCCTCTACGCGGCACTGGTCAGGCCGCAGCTGGAGTACTGCGTCCAGTTCTGGGCGCCGCACTTCAGGAGGGATGTGGACAGCATGGAGAGGGGCCAGAGGAGGCCACTCGCGTGGTCAGGGGACAGCAGGGCAGGCCCCACAAGGAGAGGCGACGGGACCTGAACCTGTTCAGCCTCCACAAGAGAAGGCCGAGGGGGATCTAGTGGCCTGTTACAAACTAGTCAGGGGGGACCAGCAGGCATTGGGGCAGTCCCTGTTCCCCCGAGCACCGCCAGGAGTGACCAGGAATAATGGTCACAAGCCAACAGAGGGGAGATTTAGGCTAGATATCAGGAGGTGCTACTTCACGGTCAGGGCGGCTAGGATCTGGACCCAACTTCCAAGAGAAGTGGTGCTGGCTCCTACTGTGGAGGTCTTTAAGAGGAGGTTAGATGAACACCTTGCTGGGGTCGTTTGACCCCCGTACTCTTTCCTGCCATGGTGGGGGGTCAGACTTGATGATCTGCTCAGGTCCCTTCTGACCCAACCAACTATGAAACTATGAAAGGTGATCCAACAGGCTTCTTTCATCCCTGCATTTTAATGGTTTGAATGGCTTGGATGGCTATAACATACTGCTGCCAGTAGATGGCAAGAATCAGCTAACTTTCAAAGCAAGCTGGCTGTATGAATACCAAATTCTGGCTTTTGCTGAGACATATCCAGGGCCCTGAGATTTATATATTGGTTTTGAAGGTAGAGTTGAAATAGAATTCTTTTTTTTTTTCACCTGAAGCCTTTCAGAATAAATCTTCTTGATGCTCAGCAAGAGGGGGAATTTCTTAGACTATGTTTATTGTATAAGTTATGTTGGTTAAGTGCGTGTATGTGTGTGTGTGTGTGTGTGTGTGTGTGTGTGTGCATGCGTGTGTGCAGGCAGGGTACAAAAATTACACCCTGATCACCACAGCTAGACTAGCAAATCCCTTGCTTAGCCACAATTTATGCTACCAAAAGCTATCCCTTAGCAGCTACAAGCAGCTTCTCTACCAGGGGATTAAGAGTGCAGGTACACGACACGTTTCCCACAGAGCACAGTGGACACACTGGAGTGGCTTATACTGGTATAAGGCTCTGTACAACCTGGGCCAAAGTTATTCCTCAGGAAGAAGTGAGGGGTACCTAAACACTAGTGCAGATTACTCTGGTGCATCTGATTGTGTGTCTGCCCTCCTAGCTGGTTTCATCCTGGGGTAGCCATTTGCTTGATGTACACTAGTGCCCACGCCATTTAGTGGCCAGGGGCTGTAATAGTGACTACTGATGGCCATGAGCTTGGGACAGTGAGTTGTGTGTCCTCTTCTTATTATGGAGTAACCTTATTGTGGAGTAAAATCTGGTGCACGTGACTCTGTAGTAGCTGTGCAGTGTGTCGGGACCCTTTGTCAGTACAGTTAGAGGAACATGGCATTGAAGCCTCCTGCGTTAGCGAGTCCCCTACTGTCAAAGGTGCATCCTATTGTCCCATACAGAGACTTACCGAAGTTCACCCTAGAGTCAGTTCTGTGGGTTGAGATGGTTTTACTAATTGCCCCCATTGCTCTGCTTGGGGGGCTGGTCTCAAGTCTCCCTGCTCTCTTGACTGCAAAACCTACCTTCCAGCCTAAAAGTGTTCATGGTTAATCTTTACTCATTTGTTCTTGTGCCAGTGATGCCCATGAACTTAAATAGCTTGTCTCTCTGGTGTTTTCCTCTTGGATGTATTTATAGACAGCAGTTGGATCCCTTTTCAGCCTGGGCTTTGAACAAGCCACGTCTCCTCTTGTACCATATAAACTATCCTTTCCTTAATCACCCTAGTAGCTTTTCCCTGCACTTGTTCAGAGTCAAATTAGCTCTACGTGGACAAAACGTTTTTGTGGTACTGACTAGTTCTTAGACACGGGTCCAGACCTTACAGGTCAGATCCCAGCTCTGAAGATGCCGAAATCTATATCCAAGCTTAATGTTTTGACCCCCGTCTCTTGCTCTAGGGCTTTTAATGAGTGTTAGTCACTGAAATTATATTTCCATGTCCTGCTGTGCTAAAGAAGATATAGAGTTTGGGAGGATCAGCCCAGGAGGCCCATGGAGAAGGTGCCACACCACCCCAGGCTTCCCCTTCCATCTTACACATTAATTTTAGGCAGCTCAGGGAGCGCTTAACCCCTGGATTGTCTATACATTAAGATGTGTAAACTAGTTTTAAGCACCCTTTAGGCATCTTAAAGTTAAGCCACTCCAGGGCAGGTTTATCTCTGATCTGCATTATCCAGCTTGCGGTCCATGAATATGTGGCCACTTACTAGAGACAAACCACTCAAGTTTCGGTCCTTCAGCATCCCAGGATGCAATACCCCCTCCCCTGACCCTCCTCTTCTGTGTGGACATGTCACAGCTGTAGCTTCTAGACAGGCCCCTATTCCCCAGTCCTTTAGTGGCAGGTCACAGCTGTGGCAGTCAGGGACAGTCGGAGAAGGTTTTTAGCCTGAACGTTGTAGCTATTGTTCGACTGAACACTAATGTAGATCAAAATCTGAGAGGCTTCAGGTGCAACATATAACAAGGCCCTTGGTGACAAGAGCTGACTATAAGCAGTGACTCCCACGTGTCCCAGTGCTTGCTCCAGTGCTCAAGAGGAAGGAAGCTCTCTGCAGGATGAATGCAACAGGGAGGGACATGCACATTGCACAAGCCACTACTGGGCTGGGGGGTTCCCAAAGGACATTGCTTTGGCAGTATTTTTGGTTCCTCTTCCTTAGGCAGTGGTGATTGTCCCAATACTATGCTGGATGCCTCCTATGTGGTTGTATTAGTGGCAGTAGCAAAGATCTCCTGGATACAAACTGTATTTCTCTGGTAACTGAGTAGTACCTTGGTGGGGATTGAGGCCATCCCATACTGTGCGCAGCTCTGGTGGGGGGAAAGACATTTAATGGACATGGCAAACGAGGGGGTTGTGAGGCCAAAGAAAAATGAAGTGGTCATGACCTGGGAAATAAGCCATGGAGGTAACTGGGTCTAGTAGACCAAACGTGTGGCTGAGATCCTTGAATTTACATTCTCTTCCCAGCTCTGCTGTTGGCTATGTTGCCTCTGGCCAGTCATTTAAACTTTTCTGCCTCCATTTCCCTGTCTGGGAAGCTCATACAGTTACTTGCGTCTCTGAGATGTAACTCAGGACTTGTTAGCTAATGTGTGGTGCAGTCATTAAAGCAATTAGTATCTGTCTTGCTGTGCAAATGGATCTGTCCTGGCTTTTATGTTGGCATGGCTGTCCCAGTCATGGCTGGCATCACCGTCCTGGTTCTGTGCTGGATGGTTTTAAGAAGCTGCATTTCCATCAGAAATTTCCTGTGTCATTTGGGGTCTCCAGTGGCTCTATGTTTCCCAAGGCCCAAAGACCAGCTTGGTAGACAAGTGACTGTTGGTTAACAGCAAATGTTAGAATCAGTAAGATGTAAACAAGAATAGCCTGAGCACAGAGGATTTTCACTATGGGTTGCAAACACGGATCCTCAGTAGATCCATCACATACCTGGGACAATGCAGGTCCAGATGAGCATAGGCCCTTCTGTACTCTCACATGAACCCACCACCCTTGGCTGTGTGGGTCCCTGCTGTAGTGAACTCATGGATGCCACCTGTATTGAGATCATGTCTGCTGGCTGAGTCTGGTCTCATGTCCTCAAGCAGTCATGCATAATGAAAGGATTCAAACCTGTGCTTATGCCCACAAAACTATGCTGTTTCTCAGCTGGGTCGAGCTGGCTGTGTGGGTAGTAGGTGGTCTCTGGGCAAGCGATCCTCTCTTGTAGGTGACAAATGAGGGCTGATGTGCTACAAGGGGTTTTGTTTTGTTTTTTTATAATATATTTCACGTTCTGAGTCAAATTAGTCTAATCTGTTCCAAATCTTATCAATTGACCAGAACTCAATTGTTCCAAAAACCATATAGATTGAGCAGGCAGAACTCAATCGTTTTAAACACCATGTATGATGCTGCAACCGGTGAGCATTCTCCATCTCAGACCGATCACCCTGGGACTTCAGATGCTCTGAAATCCATTGGTGGGCATCCTACGTGCAGGCCCAAACTTGGAGGTTCTGGGGTTCGGATGCCCCCAGATACTGCAGGCAAGCATCCTCCATCCCTCGCTCTCTAGTCCAGGACTTCAGATACTTCCTACACTCGTTCTTAGCCCACAAGAGTCCAAGAAGCGATATGCTACATGGTGCTCTGGTTGCAGGTGTCTTATTAAGACAGGCTGAGTGTTTCCTCTAGCAGACAAAGACAGTTCTCTCCCTGGCTTTGCACATACTGCCCTGGTTGTGGTTATTCAGTGTCAGCAGCGATCTCAGTGGCAGCCTGTGTTTCTTTCCTGAATAGTCTTTCAAGTGGTGTTTGAGCCCTAGGAGAAAGGAAGGCCATGCAGGCCAGAGTGCAGGAAGCTCGCTGTCAGGATCCCAGCATGCTATAACAAGCCCATGGGCTGCAGGGAAGGTACAGGCAATTGCTATATAAGACAATAAGACCAGACTCATGATACATCACTTCCCCAAACCACCTTCTCCCCATTGAGAGCTCCCAGTACTGAAATGCATAGTAGGATCAGCTATTAGAAATCCTCCCGATACTTGCATAAGATGCACAACCCCTATGTTCCAGCCTGCTCTTCGTGACAACCAACAGGATGCGAGTGCTTCAAAAACAACTACGAGCTCTTCCCCTTGCTAAATTCAGGTTCAGAAGGAATTTTTCCTCTAGGTCAGACCCAAAAACAGAATAGGCTTCCAAGGAAGGTGGTGTTGTCCCCTTCCTTGGAAATATTCAGAAGGAGATTGGACAGACACCTGGCTGGGGTCATCTGACCCCAGCACTCTTTCCTGCCACAGGTAACCACTGGTTGGTGTGTGTGTCATGCCTTTTCTCCTCCCCCACAACATGTCTAAACCACAGTGGATAGGCATCTGTTACAGCCCTAGCTGTAGCCTGTGGCTCTGTGCCTGGAGCTGCCAAGATTGATAGAGCAGCTCTGGAGGTCCCTAGTGCCATCCAAGAACGTGGCTGCCTCCAAGTCAGGTCCATTCAAGGGGAGTGTAAGTTGCCCCTGTACTGAGTCACCAGGGTTTCATGGAGTGGGTCAGGGGGGAATTAGGCATCGGGACTCCCCTCCACATCCATCTCCTGCCAGCTCATTGCAAGCTGCTGGCTCCTGGTAAGCTGCTAACTGTGCTCAGCTTGGGAACTCCTGCCTCGGGGCAAATGCGCCCATCTGCTGTGAACATATGCAGCCATGATTCAGTGCTGCTGGGTCAGGCTGGTGCTTCTGCATGTGCTCCAAGGGCTCGGAGACTAATCTTTACCTGTTCTGCCTGAATGAACCAGAGAAGTGCATTGGCCAAGGGGCTTAGGGGGCTTCATGGACAAAGTTAACTCCTGTTGGGGCCTCACAGCACATGCACTGGCAGGAGTTGGGGCAAAAAGGAGGGATTCTTGCTTCACCTAGCAGCTGGGTCAGAAAATCCCTGTGATTGTGGAGACAGGTGCAGCGTGGAGGGGAAATCATGGTGCCTTTCTCTCAAACATGAGGCAGGGCACCAGCCTCGAGGGATCTGTTCCAGTGGGGCCAATCTTATGGCCTCTGCAGTACAAAAGCTTTATGGCTTCTCACTAGAAGCAGGCAAAGAAGGAGGAGCTCTGCTTCTTTCCCTTCATGCCATTCAGGAATGAAAAAGTCCCATTAAATCACCCAGTTCGTCATGCAGCTCAGAGCGGCAACTGAATCCCATGTGCTGGACAGCTCATCATCGAAGACAAGATGTGATGCGTAGGTGTAACAGTCGGAAGGAATAAAGGGAAGAGAGGAGGGAAGGTGTGATAAGAGCAAGTGTTTACCAAAACGAGCTTTACACCTCACTTAAAACGCCTACTAGCCACCTCGCTGTACTTCATCAGTTGGCAGCCAGCCATAGGCATGATGGTAGATGTGAGACTTGAGCAGGGATTTAAAAATAGTGCCCTGTTCTGCCTTGAAGGATGCTTTGGAGGACAACGTCCCTCTCTTCCCAAGGCCACATTGGTGCTCTCTTCAGTGCCACCCTGCCACGTGTAGACGACACATAGGTGACACATGAGAAGTTGAAGGATGGAGCATTGATGCTGGAGAATGATGCAAGAAAATCCAATAAGGGGAGGGTGAAGTTAAGGAGGAGCAGAAGGCCTATATGTGCAGCAAAGCGAGCCCAGGGACGGCATTACAGGTCAGGAAAGATAATGTCTTGAGTGGGCTTGAAAGGAGTTGTGGTGAGGTTGGTGAGGCCTCAGCGGATCAGTTCCTGCCGTTAGGTTGTAAGCGCTTGAACAGAACGGGGTCTAGGCCACGATCATTTGACTGGCTCTTTGCTGTGATGGGCCATAGAAAGACGTGGTAAACTTTTGGAGCTAGGGACTGTCTCTTAAGATCTAAGTCACCAAGGCAAAGTTGGGACAAAAGGAATATCCCATTTTACAGACAGAGGAAAGGCCATGTCTCTACAGCCTCTGTGCTGTACCTTCGACCCTCCTTGAGGCATGTGCCCCACAGCTGTGTTCAGGTCCTAGAGCTGAGGCAGTGCAGCTGGCCTGGAGCAGCCAGAAGTGCACATCCAAGAGCCACATCAGGCTCTCTCAGGCATGCATCTTGGTACCAGCCAGCAGCCCCCGTAAGCTGCCCTCGGTTTTGGGACCAGGCACGTGCTGAGCTGAAAGGGGTGGGTAGGATGAGTGGCTCAGCGGTGTTTCCAGATGTGGCGTGGAGGCGGGATTCAGATGGCCCGAGTGACTTGCCAAAGGTTGCAAGTGTCTGTAGCAAAGCCTGCCTCTGACCTCCCAGATCCAAGTCAGTGCTTTAACCACAAGATCCTCCATATTTAAGGCCCCACCTGCCCATGGATGGATGTCAATGCTGAGCCAGTGCTGAGAAATGAGATTTGAGTCCTGCCTGGCTTTACAGCAGGGCATTTTGGAAGCTAGGTGAGCCATCTCCCCATTGCGCCCTAGCAAGGGATTAGCAATGGGAGGCAAAAAGCCAACTACGACCTTTACTGTTTCTATAGCTGAGCTGCTTCTCACCAGATGCTGTTTACATGGTGTTTAACAGCGGTCCTTGGCACCACTGGAGCAGCAGGCAGTGCAGGCTGGCATTGGGTTTGGCACACGTAGGCTTGCACACCATACTAGCTAGCATCGTGATGCTCGCTGCAGTCACACTCCGAGCTGCTGCTCCGAGCCAAAGTCTCCAACCTAGAGGCTTTGAGAAGGATTTCTGTGTTGCTCCAAGGTGCATAGCTCAGTAAACAGCTCCTGTGGGGGATTTGTTTTGATGGTGTCTGCTTTGGACTAAAACCAACATTTCTGGCCAGTTAGATGTCTCCTGGACTCTGTAGCTGCTCTGGGAACCTGACAAGAATGAAAACCAGTGAATAGAGGTCCAGCAGCACCAGAGAGCTCCTAGCATCCCAGATGTTCCTGAAATCCTGAAACAATTCCCTCTGGCTTAGGTTTGGTGACTATGACTTGGATAAGAAATGTTTCCTCTGTAATGACTCAAGCTGGGGTGGGCAATTATTTGGGCCTGAGGGACACTTAGGGAGTTTGGGTGACTTGTTGCGGGCTGGGTCAGCACCCACCACCTCCTTCCAGGTCTGTACCCCCTCCCC
This sequence comes from Crocodylus siamensis, assembly GCF_052110815.1. Classification (NCBI taxonomy): domain Eukaryota; kingdom Metazoa; phylum Chordata; order Crocodylia; family Crocodylidae; genus Crocodylus; species Crocodylus siamensis. The sequence goes on along the minus strand of NC_143395.1, from coordinate 415,762,821 downwards.
ACCTCCCAATAGCTTACAAACGCTCCCCAAGTGGCTCTGCTCTGCACGGGGCTGGGCGGCTGGGATGGGGCTGCAGGTGGACAGGGAGCAGGATCCTGGAGTAGGATGGGTGGGCAGGGCCAGGGCCAAGGCTGGGATTGTGGGGCTGTGACAGCATGGGGCTGGGAGCAGAGCCACAATCTGCTCCCCACATGGGATCATGGGGCCAGGACCAGGGTCCAGGGCAGAGCTGTGATGCACTCCCCGCATGTCCCTGCCTGCAGAACCGCCGCCCGTTGCAAGGACATGCGGGAAGTGGATCGTGGTGCTGTCACCGTCCCAAGATCCTGGCCCTGCCCTCCTGTCCTGCTGCCCATGGCCCCATCCATCTGCCCACCTGAGCATACCCTCCCCACACAGGTTGCACCCTCAGCGGTGAGTATGGGGCAGATGGGCTGGGATGCCTGAGCGGTGGGAGGCAGCTGCTGCCACTGAGGCTCCTGGGAAGGGAGTCCAGCCGCCATGCCACCCCAAACTTGCTGCTTGCTTGGGGGGTGGCGGGACCAGCGCCATGCACCACGGCCCAAGCTGCTCCTGCACCTGGGCTGGGCAGGACCAAGTGACTTGCTGCAGGACAGACTAAATCCTTTGGTGGGCTGAATCTGGTCCATGGGCCATCTTTTGCCCACCTCTGGATTAAGGTCTGCAAGGTTTGGTTCAGTCTGTCCTCCATGGGGTCCCTGAGGTCCCTGCACAGTTAGAGATCAGGCATGTCTGGCCAACTCATCTGACTAGGATAAGCAGAGGTGAGGTAGTGGGGAGAGACCCCCCACAGCGGATGAAATTGTGGGCCTGACTCTGTTACTCTGCTCCTGAGCATGGGGCAGGGATGGAGGCAGATAGGTTTGAGGCCAGCATCCTACTTGCTGTATTTTGGGACTATGCAGCTGCCCCATCTCTCCACTGGTCTTAATTAGAGCTGCCTTGAGAGACCCTGGAAAGGGACTACACTTATAATGCAGTGTTTTCCAGACATGCTCCAGTCTTCCCTCTTAGGTAAGGGGTGGAGAGCAGGTTCACTTGGGAGTCCACATCCATCCTCTGCATATAGTCAGACCTGTTTTCAGCTGGCTCGGTGAAGCGGAGAATCCCAGTCCTGCGAGTCCAAGCTGTGTGCACGGAGCGGGCGACTGATTCTGCTTCCATTGGATCCGGTACAAAACTCTGACTTCCCTGGGAGCAAGGTCAGCCCTTAAACTTGGGAAATTTCTTGTCCTCCTGACAGGACGCTTCTGGCTGTAAAGAGCCGCGGTACAGAGTTTCTCAAGCATTTAGTACTGCCTGTCTGCTGAGACCCAGCAAATCAGCAGTGTAAGTTGGCAAGTCTCTGGGTGCATGTACATACTCCCCTAATGGTGACATACAGCTGCTCTGAGCTAGCCAGAGTGAATTAATGAGGAATTAAAGCCTCTAGTCCTTGCCCATCTATAATGCCTTGGCATGATTTACCAGCCAGCACGGGGTCCCCGAGGAGCAATATCTCAGCAGATGGGGAGTTCTTTCTAGGAAGGATCAGCAGCAGGGTTTGCCGGGAGTTGATGGAAGCTGAGCCTTACACTTTACAGCAAAGATTTATTCCAGGCCTGGAATTAATAAGACACGGAGACAGGAGAAGATGGCTATGCACCAAGGCCTGAATGGTGATGTGGCCTCCAGGATCCTCTCTGGGAAGGCCGACTGAGACACTGCAGAGGCACAAAATCATTAGAGCTAGGGGCAGACATTACACATAAACTGGTTTAAGTGATCAGAAACTCATTTAAACCTGTAACAGAGCCAATGTTCAGTGCACATAAACCAGTTTGAAAATGACTGAGATAAACCTGGTTGAATGTAATACTTAACACACTTAACTAATTTGGGCTGAACCGGTTTATGTCCCAGACCTAGGAGACAGATAGGACACAGCTACCCCTGCCTTCATCCTTTCATAGCCAAACCAGTTATCAGGACACAAGCAGCACAAACCAGATGCACTGCAGGCTGGCTCTTGAACACCCTGCCGGCTCCTATGGGACTGGTCTAGACCTTACAGAGCCTACAGGACCCCTCGAGTTTGTGCTAAACCTGGGCATATAAGCAAGGCTCAGGACTTTGAATCTGTCAGGGCTGCGTGGTTCGTGCTTCTGTATTTAAACAAAGACCGTCAACTTTAGTGATTGACTTGGAACTCAATGCCTTAATCCATCGTCAGGATGGCTACGCCCAAGCAATCTGAAACGGTGAATCGTCTCTCCCATGTCACGGGACTGAGAAAACAGTCAATATTGGGTCTTTGCTTTTCTGGCTTGGGCTTGAGTCTTTAGGTTTTTAGACTCTTCTCCCCGATGGGGAGGATTAGACAATTCCACATACGCCCACTTTTAAAAGGAGATCCTTCTGTTGTTGGCTGGTTCAGGGAGCATTGAAGAGACATCAGGACAGTGATTCGCAAGGCAGACTCATCCCGGACCAAACTACTGCTGACGTCAGTGTAAGCTGTTATTGCAGCTTGGTTCCTTTCTCTCCTTTCATGCATACTGAGCTGAGCAGTGAAATGGTTAACAATATCGACATAGTCACTGGGCATCTAAAAGGGGCAGTTCAGGCCTTTCAGAGCTATTGATTCATACTGTATGCAGACTCAGACACAGCTGGATCAATGATACCCATCTTCACGCCTCAGCCGTAACAGCTAGAGACCTCTGAGATGCATTAACGGAGGCTTCTAAACACTAACTAGACGTAACAATCTGGTGATTTTTTTTATATATATACAGTATAATGAGTCTACGGGCCAGATTTGGTCGCTGAGCTGCACTCGAATCATTTCATAGACTCAAATAGAGATGTACCAGATTAACTGGTCCAGCGTGTTTTGATACTAAAATATTATGCTTCTCAGATGGAGCCTTTCCCAGTCTCCGGTCCCTAAAAGTTTTTACTTAACAAAAGATTAGGTTCAGTTGAGTCCTCAGTGCTTTGATTTAATGTAACATGAGTCAAGTGGCTTATGATTTGAGGCCGGGGATGGGAACTGGGAGACCTGGGCTCCTTACCTGGTTTTTGTGTAGGGTCTTTGGCAAGTCACCTCTTTGCCAGGTCTTATTTTCCTTGATCCTGGGGATCATCCTTGTGGCTCTCAGAAGTGCTTTAAAGTATAATTTGCTCATGCTTTGGTGATGCAGAGACTGACACAAACTGAGAAGGTATCTCACTTATCTATGGGCATTGTGTGATTGTCTCCCTTTTCAGTTGTGCTTGGTATCTGCTTGAATGTCTGGGGCTAAAAAGAGGCTGTGAAAGTGTTGGAGTGACCCGTCAGGAGAGCTACACAAAGTTAGATTCCCTCCGTGTGATGTCCGTGGGTCTTAACTGTGTACCAGATTGCTTCACAGTCATGGCTTGCAAGTTGTCGGAGACCAGAGACAGGATTCCTGAAGCCAGCAGCTTGCCCAGTCATGTCTCAAGTGCATGCCTGTCTTGGGAGCCATTCCTACCTCCACACACAGATGACTGTAGGTATAGAGCAAACATTTCCTGCTCAAGGATAGACCCACTACCCCTTGCTGATCAAGCAATGTACAGTATTTACAAAAAAAAAATTACAGAGCAGCATTCATAGCTTCCTTACACACCAGCTCTGGATATGTCCCATCCCCATTCATTTCTCCATTCAAGATGGACCCCAGAAATGCATCTGAGCCTCAGTGAGAACAAGGTGGTCATGCCAACATAGCATCCACAGTTGTGGTGCTCCGGAGAGGTCCCTGAAGTCGGAAAAAGGCCAATGTTGTGCCCATCTTCAAGAAGGGGAAGAGGGAGGACCTGGGCAACTATAGGCCAATCATCTTAACTTCAGTCCAAGGGAAAATGCTGGAAAAATTCATCAAGGAGTCTATGTGCAATATGCTCAAAGAAGGCATGGCTTCATCATGGGCAGGTCTTGTGCTACCAACCTCATCTTCGTCTATGAGCAGGTAACTTGCCACCTGGATAAGACAGAGAAGGTCGACATTAGATATCTAGACTTCCAAAAAGCGTTTGATCTGGTCTCCCATGATGTTCTCGTGAAAAAATTAGGGGATCTTGGACTTAGCTGCTTGACAGTTAGGTGAGTAGGAAGCTGGCTGCAAGGTAGGACCCCAGAGAGTCCTAATGAATGGACCTGTGTTGTCCTGGCGAGAAGTGGCCAGTGGTGTCCCTCAGGGGTCCAGTGCTTTTCAACATCTTTATCAATGATCTGGAGGGGTGAAGAGCTCATTGGCCAAGTTTGCGGATGATATCTATCTATGGGGGAGCGTGGTCATGCTTGAAGATAGGCTGCCGATACCGGTGGACCTGGACAGGCTGGAGAGTTGGGCGGGTCAAAACCAGATGAAGTTCAACACTGAGAAGTATGAAGTTGTCTAGGGACAAACAATCCCCAACACACTTATAGGCTCGGTGCCACCAGTTTGACCAGCACCACTGGTAATAATAGACTGGACTATGAACATGAGCCATCAGTGCGATGCTGTAGCCGGTAGGGCAGACAGTCCTCTGGCATGCATCAATCGATGCATCTCATGTACAACCAAGGAAGTGATTTTTCCACTTTACTTGGCATTGGTGAGACCACAGCTCAATTCTGGGCTCTGCACTTCAACAAGGACATGGAAAAGCTTGAGAGAGTCCAGAGACGAGCCACCTGTGTGATCAGAGACTTGCAAGGCAGACCATGTGAGGAGATGCTGAGGGACTTGGGCCTCTTCAGTCTGAAAAAGAGAAGGCTGAGAGGGGACTTGGTAGCAGCTTACTGCTACATCAGGGGAATACATCAAGAGCTCGGTGAACACCTGCTCACTAGGGCACCCTTGGAGAAAGCCAGGAGTAATGGCCACAAACTCTTGGAAGACCATTTCAGGTACAACTCCAGGAAAAATGTCACAGTCAGGGTGCCCAGACTGTGAAATAAGCTCCCTCCAAAGGTGGTGCAATCGCCTACCCTGGAAGTTGTCAAAAGGGGACCAGACAGTCACTTTGCTGGGATCACTTGACCCCAGTTGTCTTTTCCTTCCTAGTGCAGGGGGGCTGGACCCGATGATCTAGCGAGGTCCCTTCCAGCCCCTGACAACCTATGAATCCAGCTCTTACAGGATGGGGGTGGCAAGCCTGAGAAGCCCAGCAAAAGCCACGGGTGCATGCAAATCCCAGTACCAAGAGCCAACCACGTGTCATGCCTGATGCAATTTTGAACATCTCGGAGGAGCATCTCTCTTAGGTGCAGCTTGTTTCATGGGGAGAGCCACCTCTGCGGTTTGACCTCTGACGCAGAGGGGAGTGCAAGGGAGATGCGGGATCTGTTTCTGGATCTGCTCCGTGTGTCATGTGTGACCAAATGGCCAGGAGAAGAGAAGCAGGAATTTTATGTCTCTGGGATGGTTTTGAGTGACAGATGCATTAATTAATGTCACTTATTTGCTGATGTCACAGATGGGGACAAAGGGGGCTCACAACAAATTAATTTGGCAGCAATTAAGAAAGCCTCAGAGCCACAGCATTGCTCTGCCCCATCCCAGGCCCCTTCAGTCAGGGAGTCTGAGTTTTCACCGGCTGCCTGGGTTGTGCAGGGGTGGAGTAGAGAAGCAAGCTCTTTCTTGGATGTTTCTATCCCTTCCCCCTCCCCTGCCTCTCATTTAGGTTTCCAGCCTCCTGCAGCAACAAGATATATGGTGTCTCATCCTTAGAGGCATCATTTTGGGGGGATGGGGGAGGTCTACTGCAGGAGGTGGTCGGTATTGTGTTCAGCCCTTGTAGCTTCTTTTACTAAAGTGTTACGCAAGTACTCCAGGAGCCTGACCTTGTAAAGGGGTTAGCATTGTCGATCTACCTGCAACAAGCCAAGGTAGCTTTCTAACGAGACCTGTGCCACACAAGACTGTAATTATACACCCATTATAAATGAACAATTTCATGCTCCTGCATGCTCTTCAGACAGCGAGCAAGTAGCAATGCACACAGCATGCTTCATTTCTTCGTACGGCATTGCCCCAGCTTTAAGCACAGGGGTCCTCACTTGGATGCAGAAATGTATTTTCTCTGCCTGCCCCCCCACCTCGTCCCCGCCACTGTCTCTGCGTCCTATAAAAGGAAAGGCTTATGCTGTCGCTGCTGCAGATTTAGACCTGTGTGACCATGAGATTTACTGAAGCAAACACAGTCAGCTGATGTATCTCTGCACAGTCATTAAAGGAATTATTTTTCCGCTGACAATCAATCCATGTCTACACAGGGGAAGGGGGAAGAGAGACAGAGAGAAATGGCTTGCTTTCCATATTTGGTGATTGAAAACCACTCCGGCCAGGTTTTCTGCAGACAAGGGACATTGTCTCTGCAAGGGAATGTGGTTTACCTGAAGCGGTGGGGGAGGAGGTTAGAGAGGCAGTCATCCCAAAAAGCTCCCTTTGTGTCTGTTATGAGTTTCTTCAGCAGGCACAAAATGAAAGCCCTATAAATCAAGCAGCCCAGAGGAATAGCCAGTGAAGGGAGGTGTTGTCATCATGCTGCCACCAGGAAGGTATCTTACAGTTTGAAATGTTTTGGCCCCAAAGGACATTTGTCGTATACTGTTGTAAGCATGGGCTGCTTCATGCATGCTGAAATGCAGCCACTTCTAGGGTGGAATCCAGTAGCTAGCAACACTGCATGAAAGACTGGGTTGGGAAATGGAGACTTCCTTGATCGTAGGAGAGCTATAAACAGATCTCAGGTCTGCAAAATGCAACGACCTAAATAAATGACTCTCCCCGTGCCTGAAGAAGGGTGTTTGTACCCGAAAGCTTGCAAAGAACAATTTTGCCGACTATTCTAATCAAAGATATTGCATTTCCCCAAAGAACCTTGTCTGCCTGTGACTGAAACAGTGCATTTAAAATGCATAACTTGTCCTAAGAAGTGCAGAAGGTACAAAAGGGGAATCTGAGGCTTGTGGCCAGGTACTACTGGGGTTCCTTAAGGACCTGTCTTGGGATCAAATTTGTTTAGTGTTGTCCTTGATCACCTTGACACACAGCGTAGGCCTGTGCTGCTAGACTACGTGGGTGACACACAGCTGGGAGGCATTAAGAATACACTGGGGAATCAAGATGTCATACGGGAAGAACAGGGTGACCTTGAGGACTGAAGCAATAACAACTGGGTAGCAGTCAAGAATACAGAGTGCCAGGCCATGCACACCAGGAGCAAGAACAAGAATGTCTGCTTAAGCCGGGAGCTCGTCAGTCGGAAATGACTCAGGAAGAGAAGGATCTGGGTGTACGAGAGTCGCCGGATGGCTGTGAGCTGGAAACATAGTGCAGTTGTGAAAAACCTGCATAGAGGTGTTTGCAGAGACGGGGACGTATTGATGGCATTTGTGCGAGGCAGTGCTGAGGCTTTGCACTGTTGTGCACTTCTGGTCTCCCATGTGCAAAAAGGATTAATTCAAGTGCAGGTGAAGAGAAGGGCTCCGAGGATGATCGTGGCAATACAGAGCTCATCTTCGGAGAGGAGGTTCAAAGGACACAGTACAGTACCACAGCGGGGGGTGCCACCAGGAAGCACCTCTCCAACGTCTTCGTGCATGCCAGATCCTCAAGGAACTGAGGAAGTTATTTGCCCTTCATTGCTGTAGCAGTCAGGCTCCTCACACCCTGAAAGTGTTTGCCCCACAATGTTCCTGTGAAGCGTGTTGCTACATCCATTGCATTAAGTCCTGGCTCCTCAAAGGTATTAAGGTGCTCAGCTCCCAGTGCTCCTAAAGACCTTTGCAGGAGCTGAACCCAAGTAGTTTGCTCATGCTCACACCGGGGGGGGGGGGCGGTGTCTGACAGAGCAGCACTAAGACCCAGGTTTTCCTAGTGGCCTACACAGACCACCCCCAGATCTCTGGTCCTGGGCTGCCACCACCAGGCACTCTCCCTTCAGGAGCAACTTCTGCCTTTAAAAAATCTGTTTGAAGCAACAGCCTCTGCATGTGGCACCAGATTCATCCCTGGTGCAGCTAAACTTGAATCAGTCATTGCCTCTGGTATTAATTTGGCCTAGAAAGGTCAGCCTCTGGACCTGCTCCTGGGGGACTCTTCTTGAGCAGCTCAGTGCTCAGCTTTCTTATGCTGACCCGGTCACTTAAATCACCCATCAACCATATTATAAGTGTATGTGCATATGAACAATCCAGGTGTGGTGGATTTGGGTCACGAGAGCCCATGGTGGAAAGCTCTGTAAGCTTTCTCCTTAACCTCAGGCCCAGGTACCCTGACTGCCATTCTGGTATTGGAAATCCCCGGAGTGGATTCTGTGGGCATTTCCCACCGGAGTGGCTTCACTGGTATTAGCAGCAGTGGTAGGAGTGCTAGTATAGACGTAGTGCCTGGGTTTCTGCTATTGCGATGTCTAATCCAGCTTGGAGAAGGTTTGGCTGCCCGATACCATTCTGCAGCAGCACTTCTATCATTGCAGTTGCATTGGCATTGGTACAAGACAGCTTGACTCTGAACTGGGTTGTCTCTTGCGATCTCTTGGGTGTTGCCAGGAGCTGGGGCAGAAGGCAGACTTCATAGATTTCATAGATTTCATAGACATTAGAGCTGGAAGGGACCTCGGGAGATCATCGAGTCCAGCCCCCTGCCCAAAGGGCAGGAAGTCAGCTGGGGTCATAGGATCCCAGCAAGGTAAGCATCCACTTAATTTGTTCCTAGCTAGCCCTGCTTGCCAGAGTGGGCTTGGCTGCCAGTGGCCCAACTACTGCCAGCTGTCCCCAGTTGGCGGCATGCGTGGGGCTACTTGCTTGTTAGCAGCATCCCCCTCACTGCCTAGGAGGCTATTCAAAAGGACAGAGGTCGCTCTGGCTAGCCTTGGGCTGATGGCTCGATCTTAGTTTCATGTTGATTTCTGACTTTAATTGGGATCCCCTCTGCCCTGGCCTTGTCTACTCTTGATCCTCTGGGGTCAAGCCCCCACTGCCTGCCTCCCAGCTGTATCTCCGACTGGCATGTCCTCTCAGCTGCAGGTACTTCTGACACTGAGATGAACAGGAGCCCAGATCTTGGATCTAATTCCAGATCGAGTCCTAAACTTCTCATCTCAGCCATGGGCCAAATAAACACCGGATCTGAGCAGTCCTGTTCCTTGCATAGGATGATTCGAATAGGGCTGATCCTGCCTCAGGAAGCAGGTTGGACTAGATGACCTCTGGAGGACCCTTCCAGCCTGACTTCTCTATGACTCTCTGATTTATGAGTCAAGTGTTCAAATTGGGCAGTGCATCTATATCTGAGATTAACTCTCACCAAATACAAGCTTTTGACTCTACTGCCTTTTAGTTTACAAAAACCATGCTTGAATAAGCCCATTTCCCCCGTACTTTCAGTTCATGTTGGCTGCGGGTCACTGGGGTTTGTGTGTGGCTGTTTTGTTTGGTTTTGATCTATTTTTGAGAAGCATGTTCTGGTGCTTGAGTTCAAATGAATGAAACCCTAACTTGAAGGCATTTCCAGTTAAGCTAGGGAAATATTAATGCCATTGCAGAATGCCTGGGTGAAGCCTCATCTGGGATAGTGCGCACACTTCTGCTCACATTCAGGGAGGGTGAACTTCCACTGAAGCCGGTCCAGGAAGGGCAATTAGGATGTTCAAGGGAACGGATAACCTGTTGTAGGGATGGAGACTATGTGCGTAGCGTAGCAAAACGACGGTTAAGAGGAGAAATGATTGCTATCAAGATACCAGAGGTAAACAGCAGGAAGGGGAAGGGTTATTTCAACTAGTGAACAGCGTTGGCATAAAATCAAATGGCTATAAGTTGGCCATGAATAAACATGGGCTGGAAATGAAGTTTCAGACAGAGGATTGAAGTCTGGAAGAGCGCTGTAGTAGAAGTCGAGTGAGGGCAAGAGACCTGGCTGGGTTTAAGGAGGGTGCAATCAGTTTATTAACAGGATTTTGTGATCTGGCTGGGTTCTGGGGTCTGTGATCCAGCACCGTGCTTCTGAGACTGGGCCCCTAAGTTAAACTCAGCCCAAACTTCAGTTTTCTCATTTGTGGGCCTGGTGAAAGCCTGGAACGGCAACATAAAGCCATCAATCAATCTAGGTTTCCTAAAGCTGGGGGTAGGCTGATGGGGAAGGCTGAATGGTGGCTTGAGCTGGCAACGCAGCTACGCTGAACTAGGCCCTGGCTTCCAGGTGCTTTGAAGTTTGATGCGAACACCTTAGCTAACTCAGCCTGGGCTCTGCGCCTTCTGGATGGGGATGACTCCTAAATGCATTGAATGGAGAACCTCTGACATCGGGTTGTGGACCTAGTGCAGAGCTGGATCTCTCTCTCTTACCTGTGTTCCCTGCTTAAACTTTCTTAGTCTTCCAGGTCCACGCAATAGCTAGCTGTGAGAGATGCCATCTCACATCCCTGGCTCCAGCTGCACAGGACGCTGTCCCAGTCAGTATGAAGACTGGCTGGCTCTGAAAGGTCACTAGGTAGTGTGATCCATCCCGATCCCCCATACATTGCAGAGATGAATGGGAGGCAAAGAATGCATGCGTGGACATGCTCCACAGCATCGGATACCTCCGAGTTCCTCACCTCCTCCTCCGCTTCTGGACAGGCAGAACCGCAAATCACTCGGGATAAATAGTCCTTTTAGAGAGGCCAGGGTGACCTTGAAAGGTGAGAGATACTGATCCCTGGACCTCTAGCTAGAGATGTAGGTGGTGCGAGAGAACTGCTATAGCTTTCTACAGTTATACGCGCATGTGTGAGCGCACGTGTTTGCGTGTGTGTGTAAATAGCCGTACTCCTCTTGAGCAATCAGAAATAGCACCCAGATTATTTGAGACCTATGTGAGCGCTCTGAATCAAACAGGAAGGGATGTATTGCTAGCGTACGGTATGTTTTCAGTAGCTGAATTTTAGATCTTGTGCTGCGTTGGATGATACCGAAACGTAAGGAACACAGGGTGAGGGCACCCCATCCATGTCTGCCCTCCCAAGTCTACTGGGCTCCAGCGAGACGTTAATTCAGACTTGTCCCCAGCGGCTGCTCTCGAGTCCTCAGTTTGTGGCCAGTCTGCAAGTGGCTGCAAATGAGTCTGGACTGGCCTCTCAGGTGAACTTCTGGTTCTGTAGTGAGTCAGTAGACTGGCGTGGCTGGGCTGTGGTCCACCCTGTCTTTCATAACACCCAGTCCTGACTCATTATAGACAAGTCGTATGAGAACTGAGGCAGGATGTCATTATATTCAGTGCGTCGTATAGGCATCATATGACACATGATGGATTTGCTGTCTACACAGGCCAGCCTGACAGAGGTTAGGAGGAGAAACGGAGGTTCAGAGAATGGAAGTGACTCATCCAAAGTTATGTGGGTCAGGGGCAGAGCTGGGAACAAAACCCACGAGCCATATCCGTGGGACCAGTGACTGAACCACTGGGATGGGTCCTCCTGGCACCTCCACAAGAGAGGCCGAAGAAGGGCCAGCTGTCTTTCCTGTGTTCCTATGGTGCCTGGCAGTGTTGTTTGGAAACGCTGTGCCGCTCTCTTTGTTGCCTCTCAAACAGGATGCTGCCTTAGCTGTGGGCAGGCTAATGAGCTTGGTGCACACAGGGCAAGCTCAAGGTCTGATGCATGGTCTACCCTATGGTAGGGTAGGACTTTTTAAAAAAAGTCACACACATATATATATATGTGTGTGTGTGTATATATATATGTGTGTGCGTGTGTGTGACTTTTTTATATATATATTTTTATATATATGTATGTATGTGTATATATATATATATATTTTATATATGTATGTATGTATGTGTATAGATATTATATATATATATATAAAGTTTCTCTCTCTCTCTCTCTCTATATATATCTATATAGAGAGATATATAGATCTAGGTATCTATAGATCTCTCTCTCTCTATATATATACGTAGATAGAGAGATACATAGATCTAGATCTAGATATATAGACCTAGATATATATACATACACCTTCTAGTCACTGATTATTGCCTCCTTAACCCGCCATAGGAACCTGCACACCTGTTACAATATATGCACCCATGGCATGGCGCTCCTGCGCACCTGTCTGCAGGGCGTTGTTTCCCCCAGACACCTTGTCTCTTAGTCCTGTCCCCAAATACCACCCTAAGGCAGCTACCCCACCCAGCTCCCAGTTTGGCAGGGTGTGAAGGGGCTCCCTCTCTGGCATCTCACTCAGTTTCCAGAAGCACAGAGCGGGTGAGCTCGTAGGTTGAGGTGCCCCAGCAAATCTGAAGCAGAATCAGCACAGAGTCCCTGGTTCAGACGTTCAGTCTCCTGCCTCTTCACCCCCACCCCTTCTAGGGCAAGAGCCTTCCTTATTTTTATTTTCCGCTTCCTCCTCATCTGAAATCTGCTGAAGGCAGCTCAGAGCAAGCAGTGCAGCGACTCGTGGCCCTGTGGAGTCAGACCTCTGCTCCAGCTGTCAGCAGCTGTACGTAATAGGCGGGGGGGAGGGATTCATAACCATGAACTTGACAGCCTTGATCTGCACGCTCCTCCTTGTTGTTCTTCCTAGTGCAGAGGACGGGTGCGAGGCCCCCTCTGCAGAGAGCTCCCGTGGAAGCAGAGTCCAGAGTGAAATGGAAACTCCTGTTGTCAGTGAATCATGCTCCACGTGCGGCATGAGCAGGGTTGGAAAAACATTCAGTCCTCGCTACTTCCCAGCCCGCTGTGGTGGCAGGGCGAGAGCTTGTGTTCGGGTATTTTCTGGTTTTGCTCACGACGCACCAGATCATCCGGCAGAAGCCGACAGGCTCCGCTCAGGTTTTCTTCACCCAGCCGTGAAAGTCCTCTCTCTTCTGTTTCAGTCAGGAGCCAATTGTTGGGTGGTGCCATAGCTGAAGAATTATAGGAATTAGATGGAAAATGTTTGCTCGTCCAGCCCACTGCTCCTTATAACACAAACACCCCTGCTATGCTGAGTCTAGTTTTAAAGGCATGTCAACACTGCATGAGACCACACTGAGGAGCCCTACCGTGAAAAAACTCCCTGCTGAATTGGTTCTGCTCTGTGTACACTGAACACTGAAAAAACCCAGTATAGCTGCTCTAATAAGCACTCCCAAGATGCACTGCCAATTGGCCATATGACATCTTTCAGGCTTTTGGCAAGTATGATACAGAAGCGAGTGGGTGGGATCTTTTTTTTCCTCAGCTGTGCTCCCTAGGATGGTCCAATTCTGTGTGGACAGGCCCGAGGTGTCCCAGGTACTCAAGCTGTCATCCCTCCATGGTGCAGGAGAACAGAAGGCTTTTTGGAGACTGGAAGGGACACATCTATGCATGCAATGAATGTGCATGAATAAACTGCGGAGTAAATTGCTCTGCAGTAAACTACTCTCAGGTGCAGTGTCTATATGTGCGGCAAGGTCAGGAGCAAATTTTGCTGGGGAGGAGCAGTGTAGGTCAGAACTGCTCCTGCCTTGCTCTGTCCTTCTGCAGCAGCCAGGGGAGCTCCAGGCTCTAGCTGCAGCTGCCTGAGTGCCGGGGGACTGGGGTCAGCCCTGGACTCTGGTTGGTGGCAGAAGTGTGGCCCAGGGGCTGGGGGACAGGGGGTGTAGGGGCTGAGGTCCGGGCTGCATCCAGCAGCTGAAAAGTTGGCTGGGGCACAAGGCTCCTGCAGCTGCTGAGCCGTGTGGCTAGACAGCAGGCAGGAGTGTGGTCCCCTGCTGGCTGGGTGACTGGGCACAATTTACTCCCGGGTCAGCATCTACACATGCATCGCTGCACAGCAAATAACTCTGCAGTAGGATAATACTTATATTTACAAGTACTATCCTGCTGCAGAGTTAATTAATCTACTTCATCCTAATAGGGGCACACATGTAGATGTGCAATATTTACTGTGCACCTAATTAGTCTACTGCACAGTAAACATCTCCTGTAGATGTGCCCAAAATGAGGTAAGTTGTGGTAGGTGCTGTACATACACTAAGTAAGAGGCATTTCCTCCCCAAAAGCATTTAGCGTTGCAGTGGGCAAAAGGCGTTAAGGCTAGTCAGGAATGCGTTGATTTTTTTTTCATCAGACAACGTTGATATGTTAGAACAGATTTTTTTTTTTTGGTGGGAATATAGCAGTTTTGACAAAGCATTCATCAGGAAAGGGTGTCTCTGGTCTAGGATGGAGCATTTGATGAGAATCAGGGAGAAAAAAAGACTTCAGAATAGCTATAATAGCCTGGTATCAGGACACTCAGCTGGAGAAATGTAGTACTGCAGGGACTTGAATTTGAGTATGTTCCCCAGTCACTGGGCTATTGGCTGCCCTGGGGGATCCCACAAAAAGAAAGAATTTCGCATAAAAAAGGAGGTGGGTTGGTTTTGTCCTAATTCAGAATAGGAGAAGTGCTAAAATCCCAAGAGTTTGCAGCATGGAAAAATCATCCCCTTGCCCCTCCGGTTCTGATAGTAGGTCCTATCTCCATTTTCCAGACTATAACCATGGAGGCCCAACAGCTTCCCCAAGGTCACATAAGGCATCTGTGGCAGGGCACTGGACCCAGATCTCCCCACCTTCACAAAGCCACCCTTCTTCACTCTTCATAGTGAGAAGCTATGTCTCTTTGAAGTTCTTAGTTTCATAGTTTCATAGTTTCTAGGGTCGGAAGGGACCTGAGCAGATCATCTAGTCCGACCCCCTGCCATGGCAGGAAAGAGTACTGGGATCAAACGACCTCAGCAAGGTGTTCATCCACCCTCCTCTTAAACACCCCCAGGGTAGGAGCCTGCACCACTTCTCTTGGAAGCTGGTTCCAGACCCTAGCCGCCCTGACCGTGAAGTAGCGCCTCCTGATATCTAACCTAAACCTACCCTCTGCCAGCTTGTGACCATTATTCCTGGTCACTCCTGGCGGTGCTCGGGGGAACAGGGACTCCGCCAATGCCTGCTGATCCCCCCTGACTAGTTTATAACAGGCCACTAGATACCCCTCAGCCTTCTCTTTTGGAGGCTGAACAGGTTCAGGTCCTGTCGCCTCTCCTCATAGGGCCTGCCCTGCTGCCCCCGATCATGCGAGTGGCCTCCTCTGGACCCTCTCCATGGTGTCCACATCCCTCTTGAAGTGCAGCGCCCAGAACTGGATGCAGTCCTCCAGCTGCGGCCTGACCAGTGCCGCATAAAGGGGGAGGGTCACCTCCTTGGACCTGCTCGAGATGCATCTGTGGATGCATGACAAGGTGCGGTTGGCCTTCCTGACTGCCTCCCCACACTGCCGGCCCATGTTAGCTTTGCTGTCTGGTGTGGCGACCAAGTTTCCCAATGCATTCTGCAAGGGCCCCACATTACCCGGGACCTTCTTTTTACCCTCTATGTATTTAAAAAAGGACTTCTTATTGTCCTTAATCTGGGAAGCTAGCCCCAGTTCCATCTCCGCCTTGGCCTTCCTGACTGCCTCCCTACATCCCCGAGCAACTACAGAATAGTCCTCCCTGGTGATGACCCCTTCTTTCCATTGGGTGTGCGCCTCCTTTTTAGCAAGGAGACATTCCCGGATGCTTTTGGTGAGCTACGGAGGCTTGTGTGCTCTCCTGCTCCCTTTGATCCTCGTTGGGATTACCTTCCTTTGGGCTTGGAGGATCGTCTCCTTAAGGAGCGACCACTCTCCTTGGACACCCGGCTCCCCCCGCTCCGGGACCTCAGCGCTTCTCCAACTATCTTCCTTAGCTCGTTGAAGTCTGCCCTCCTAAAATCTAGGGCCGCTGCCTTATTGCATGCCTTTGCCACCTTGCGCTGGATGGTGACTCCCAGCAGGCGATGATCGCTGTCGCCCAGGTGGTCGAGCACCCGCAGCCCCCTCACTAGGTCATCACCCGTGGCCAGCACCAGGTCCCACAAGGCGTCTCCCCTGGTGGGACTGTGCACCTCCTGGGTTAGATGGAGGTCCTGCACTCTGGCCAAGAACCGACGTGAGCGGTCAGACCTGGCTGACTGCTCTTCCCAGCAGATGTCTGGGAAGTTCAGGTCCCCCATGACTACCACATCCTTAGCCTTCACCACCTCTGTGAGCTGACCCAGGAATTCCTGGTCGAGCTCTTCTCCCTGCTTGGGAGGTCTGTAGTAGACCCCACCGTTAAGTCTCTTTCCCCTCGACTGCCTTGTACTCTAACCCAAAGCACTTCAGAGTGCCCCTCCCCTGGCTCCTTGCTAATTAATGAGGATGTGTATTCCTCCTTAATATAGAGCGCCACGCCCCCACCTCTCTTTCCTATCCTGTCCCTCCTGTACAGCCTATAGCCCTTGACATTGACCGCCCAATCATGCGTTGTGTCCCACCACGTTTCTGTAATCCCCACTATGTCCGGGCTGGCGTCAGCCAGCAGGAGGGTGAGTTCCTCCTGCTTGTTGCCCATACTACGAGCATTTGTGTAGAGGCATTTGAGGCCTCCTGTGGGTGTGTGTACTGACCCCCTAGTCCCAGCGTTACCCTGGCCCCTCTCTTTTACCTGTTTGTTCACTTCGCTTATTGGTCTGGGCTGGGCTGTAGTTGTGGGTGCTGTTTGGTCTGGCAGTCTGATGTTTCCTCCGCTCTCATCTTCCCCTTCCCCCGACGAGCCTAGATCCTGAAGTTCTTTGAAGTTCAACCTGCCTGTTTGGCGCTAGGCTTACACCTACAAATAAATCACTGTATTGGGTTGTGCAGTACATGTATGAACAACATCTTCGGTGGCAAAAGGTTAATAGAACAAATTACTGGGGGCAGAAGGACTGGCTGTTTCCAGTTTCCTTTTGTGCAGTTCTACCTACTTATTCTTTGCACTCTATATTAAATGCAGCCGCTTTATTAGTTTCCAGATGCAATGTCTGTCTTGATAGCACCTCCAGGAAAAAAATGTACATCCCCCGGGAAATGCCAGAGTGCTTCAGACACACAAAGGTGGAAGTCTCAAAGCAGCTTCACTCTCTAGACTATAAATCTGCTGCCATCAAACCACAGAATACAGCCAATTCTTAGCTTCACTCTTGTTTAGTCTGGGAAGATAACAAACCATCCCCTGTCCAGCGCCAAGGGCTGATGTCTGGATGTGAGGAAATCCTGCAAGTTTCTAATCTTAGGCTGCTTGGGAGTCTTTAAATAGAGAGTCTTAAATTGGCTTGACTGCTCCAATCCTCCATGTCAGGGCTAGCCCATAATCGTTAGCACCTAGCTGCATCTTCCCTTGGGAGTCCACCTGTCATTCAAACTCTGCCTCGGTTATCATTGCCATTTCTCTGGCTCATTCTTTCTTTCCCTTGTGTCCTTCTGACTCTTCTCTTTCGTCCCCAGTATATTTCATGACATCTCCCTTTTCTTTTCCTAAATCTTTCATGCTGGTATCCACAATCATCTCTGGAAGAGGACAAAATTTACTGTCCCGTTCTACAGCATAGCTTTTCCTTTAGGAGACCCTTATGGCCTTATAAGTACAAATCAGCTTTCAGAGCTGAATGGCCAACCGGGGGGCTTCAAGCATAGAAGCACTTCTTCCTTTCCCACTTGTGACAGGCCCCTGCCCGGCTTACCTCGGCACTACAGCCCAGGTGGCTGTGCCCTGAGAGAAGCGGCAGGCACTAAGGAGCTGGAGGGACTGCTTCTAATTGGCACAGGGGATGGAGACCGCGTGTTTAAAGTGTGCCCAGAGGCCAAGAGGAATGTGGGAACTGGAAATGGAGCTGGATGCACTCTCTGCCCCTGGAAGAAGCCTGTCACTTCCCCTGATAGCCAGTTGGTCCAGGGGATTGCAGCGCGTATGCCTCAGTTAAAAAGCAATTAAGGAAAAGGCAATCAAGAAAACCTGGGTGCACCCCTCTACAGCCAGCTGGGAGCCCTACATGTCCCAGGACCAGAAAGCCCAGATGGAGCCACAAGGGTCCATCAGCCCATGGAGAACCGAAGACTAGGGCCAATGCCAAGCCACTTGACCCCACCAACAGACATCTCAGCACACCAGTGAGCTCTCCCACCGCCACAGCCAAAGGCTGAAGGACTGTCCAGCAATCCACAGGTCAGGTGGGGATGGGAGCGTGAAGTAGAGTGGGCTTTGTGGGTACCGGGTAAGGATGAGCCCTGGAGGGATGGCCCATGGACCCTGTGCACTCCTGCAGTGGGTCTGTGTTCCCAAAATGTGCCAAAGGTGAACAGACATGGCATTAGGCCCCAACCAGGCAAATTTGGCCTAGTGGGTGAATGGGAAGTGTCCTCAGCAAGAGGCTGGCCAGCCTGGAAGGGAACCAAACACTGAAGGTGAATGAAGGGCATGGTGGGCTCTTGATCTCCTGTGCTCAGGATTGAGCAGCTTGGCCCAGGGACAACATCACCCTGCCTACTGCTCAGACTGAGCTCCTTTAAGTTAAATTCTTTTTGTGTTGCCGCTTTCTGAGAGCAACAGCACCGTGGCAAGACCGCTATGGCTCCTTTCCTTGTCAAACTGCCACATGAAGGATGAAACCCACAACTACATGGAGGCACTGCTTGGATCCGCTGTAACACCTGCAAAGGGGTGGGATACAGGGGAGGAGGAGCCCCACAAAAGATGTGCCAAGGCAGGCATTCCTGAACCTGTAAAGGAATCACAGAGCACCACCTCCAGAGGTACCATGAACAAGAAGTTATGTCATGTGAGTAGGCTCAGGTGTGGCAGAGCCCAGGTGGCAGGGCACCTGTATGGGGAGCATGAGCTTGTCATGCCACTATTTTGTTACTCTGCTGAAATAATTGTAGTAGGGATGCAGCTTTCCTTTGAAAAAGCCGTGCTGGTTTGTCTCGCCCTAGATATTCCATTCTATCAGTTACATATTTTTCAGTGATTGCTTTAAGCAATTTCCCCGACTTTGATGTATAATTCTGAGATGGATCATCCTGCTGATCTGCTGGGTGCATCCTTTGCTACCCTCTGGTTTCCTAGAAGCAGGACCTCATGGCAGAGTGGGGAAGGAAAAGGATCTTGTTGCAGCTTTCAAGACAGGAATTTATGCCCACCTTCCCAAACTTGTAGTGAGGGTGGTTGCTGGCATGTGATCCACTTGTGAATGGGCACCTGGTCATATAGGCTGGGGAGTCAGAAGCAGCCAGACATGATGCTGGCCACATCACAGCTTTGTGTGCCACTGGCTATAGGAGGTGTTGTGTTTTAAGCATGCTAATCTGGTGGGTGGCTGGGTTAAGGCTGAGCTTTCAATCTTTTTGTTTAGGAGCCAATTTTAACAAGACAGCATCATTCTGTTGGCAGTTTAGCCCCTTCATTTTGCTTCCTTTCAGCATCTACTTCTTTGATAGCTGAATCTCTGTCCTCTGCAAAGGTGAATTCCTCCCTGAGTACAGGGTCACTGCCAGACCTAGGACCCACATAAATTCCACTGTGGGACTTCACTGAAGCCCAGGTTTGCTATGGATCTTCTGACCAGCATCTAACTTCCCCCCAAAACAGTGAGTCAAGGGTGGGTCTCCCCTGTTGTGATCACTGCAGTCAATAAACACAGGCATATCTGAATAAGAACAAAATAATGGCCTTATTTGTGGAGCAGTAGGCAACCTCTGCAGAACTTATGTCTCTTTAAATGACTAGCCTAACTGAGGGACCATCTCCCAATTCCCAGCTTCTGTAGCCTGCTAAGTAAGGGAACGTCTCTAAATTATAACATCTATCATTATATCACCCACAATCCTCTGAAGTGCAGATGGAGACAAATTGTTTAGCTATTGTGTTATGTTTCTGTTTTCCTTCATTTCGCCTGTGCCCAGTAGACCCACTAACTCTCTTGCAGGCTTCCTCTATCTGATCTACTTAATTTTTTTGTTGCTTGTTTTTAAAACTGGCTTGTGACCTGCTGGACTGAATCCACAAATGAAGATTTTCTAAATAGAGCCCGGAAACCTGGGCTTATGCTACCTCAGTTCTGCCTTACCTGCACCCTCCCTCTCCCTCTCGATGTGCTTTATTTATTATCAGTACAAGGGAAGTCTGAAATCTGATCTACTGGTTTTGTTGCCATCTCTGCTGCCATGACTCCAGTGTGAAGGAAGGACAGAGGGAATTGCTAAGGTGAAATGAGAGACACAGGGGCAGGGGAGGGGAGGGACAGCTAGATTGGTGATTCTTTGCCTGAACAGCAAACACCACCAAGAAATTGCTGAGAGATCCGACTTAAGTATCAGCATGAGGCTGAGCCAGAGGACTAGCTGTGTAAACACTGCCGGAGCATATAATAGATTTTCCTGGATCTATCTGTCTGCAATTAAGAGCTATCTCCCTGCCTTTTTCTTCCTCCTGAAATCTCCTCTTTGCCTCGTGCTGAATAGACTGTGCCACTGCTTTCTTTTACCCATACAGCAACTTTCCTTGTAAGAGAGCTTTGCAGACTCAGCGAACATGGCGAAGGACATTGGAAGGTGCTCTTTCTTTTTATGAATGAATGAATGAATGAACTCTCCCTCTGCCCGAAGCAGAGGGTTTCCCCCCAAAAGCTTGCAAAGAAGAATTTTTCCAACTATTTAGCTGGTCTAATAAAAGATATCACGTTTACCCAACGAACGTTGTCTTTTGATGAATGTGGCATTCGCCATATGACTGCCTGACCACATGGAACGGATGCAAAAGAGCGGGTAGGAAAAACAAGCAGGACTAGAGATGGGGCACATCCAGGTAAAATCTTCAGAGCTGTTAAGGAGACAATGACTGTGGGAAGTATTGAGGAAAACCCATTGATGTTGGCTTCCAGCTAGGTTACAGCAATTATCTGCTCAGAGACAAAAGCCTAAGGTCCAAAGGCAATCAGGACTCGTAGTAGAGATGATATCTTTTATTAGACCAACAAGTGTTTTGCAAAAAAAATGCTTTAATTGCAAGCTTTTGGGCGCAAACACCCTTCATCGGGCATTGGAGAAAAGATTCTAGAAGTTCTCGTGGGTAGAAATGAAAGTTCATATTTCATAGGATTTCACAGAAGAGTCATTTGATGGAAAACTCCTCTGGGCAGGCAGTTCATAGCTGGTATGAAGCCTCTCACTTCCTCCTAAGGGCCAAAGGACACTAAATCACTAAGAAGCCCCAGAGAAGGGAAAGCTGTCATCAGTGGAACAAGCCAAAACAATGGGAAGCTTGGGGAAGAGAGTATGAAGAAATTGGGTCTACCTAGCTATGGGGGGCAGAAGTGGGGAGATGTCACAGATGAAAAGCTCTGGGTAGAGAGGCCTGCATATGGATTGTTTTAAAATCCTTATTCTCTGATACTGGGCAGGGTTTTTACCTGCTTGGAGCAAATGATACCTATTGGAAAGGCATCATGGGAACGTCTGTAGCTTATGTGGACACAGGCCGGAGACAGCTTTAAGCCCTGTAGCCCAAGTATTGCTGGCAGGGTAGCCACAGCTACACATGGGCTGCCAAATCCATCCAAAAAACTGGGTAAATACTCGGACAGGTTTTGCAGCATGTTCCACATTCCACATGACCGCGGCTATACTGTCAAGCCGGAGCTCCGCTCGTCTAGTTGGAAGCTAGTTCAGGAAAGTGCATCCCCCAAGGTCTGTTTTGCTCAGAGATGAAAGCTGAAGGCCAAAAGGACTCTGCATAACTAAGAAGTTAGCAAAGGAGGGGGGAGAATTGAGTGTTCCCACATAGAGAGAAGTGACTGCTTGAGCTTTGTCCCCTGTAGGGGTTGACTGAGACTGAAGCAGAAAGGGGATCCTGGAGTCACTCGCCTGGTAACATTAGGCATTCCCTGAAATGCAGCCACTTCTGGGGTGAGATGCAGCAGTTGCTGAGGAGATCATAGCAATACTTTGTTAATGTATTTTATCACTACATCTATTTTAGATGGTGCAGGAGGTATTTATGTCGAATGCTATTTGCCTGGGTTGCCCGAACTAACCTTCTAGCCACGTGAACTTTGCCAGGGGATCTGTCAGATGCAATTTCTGGGACGGTTTTTAAAGGTTTTGTTCATAGATTTTTTTTCCACCCCCCCCCGGCCAGAAAGCAGTGTTGTGTTCATCTAGTCTGACCTCCTGCATGACGCAGGCCAGGGACTCTC